>NC_135532.1:79641915-80276915 GCF_045843805.1 Urocitellus parryii
ATTATTTATTTATTTATTTTTGCTTTTTGTACTCCTCTTTTCCCATTTTGGTATCAATATTCATATAATGAGGCCAGGCACCATGGCTCATGCCTGTAATCCCAGCGCTCAGAAGGCTGAGACAGGAGGATCGTGAGTTCATAGCTAGAGCTTCAGCAACTTAGCGATGCCATAAGCAACTCAGGGAGATCCTGTCTCTAAATAAAATACAAAAAAGGGTTGGGAATGTGGCTCAGTAGTTAAGTGTTCAATCCTTGGTACAAAAAAAAAAATTATATAAGGAATTAAGAATGTAATTCTCTGTATCCTCTGTATAAAATTGTGTACGACAAAAATTATTGTTTAAAAGGATTCTCCAGTTTACTTTAAACAATAAAGAACCTATTGCTTTTGGGAGGGTGAGCAGATGTAGTTAGGATTACTTATTCCATTTCTTTAATAGTTATTAAACTATTGAAAATTTTCTATTTCTTTTTAAATTAGTTTTGATAGTTCTTGTTTTCTTTTAAAATATTTTTTAGTTACACATGGACACGATATCTTTTTTTAACATTTATTTATTTTTTTAGTTGTACACAACACCTTTATTTTGTTTATTTATTTTTATGTGGTGCTGAGGATTGAACCCAGGGCCTCCCACGTGCTAGACGAGCGCTCTACTGCTAAGCCACAACCCCAGCCCTGGACACAATATCTTTATTTTGTTTATTTTTATGTGGTGCTGAGGATTGAACCCAGTGATTCACATGTGTGAGCAAGCGTTCTGCCACTGAACCGCAACCCCAGCCTGATAATTCTTAGGTGATTCTTCATTTTGTCTGAGATTTCAAATTTATTGGCATGAATGTTATTTTCTCTTTTTAAGACCTCCAACATATTTATAGTTATGTCTGTTTCATTGATTTATTTAATTAGAGCGTCTTTCTTTATTTTATTTTATTTGTTTTTATTTTTATGTGGTGCTGGGGATCCAAGCTAGTGTCTCAAGCATGCTAGACAAGCACTTGACCACTGAGCCACAACCCCAGCCCCAATCATTTGCATTTTAAAACACTATTTCCTTAATAATCCTTAATAAAATTTTATTTCAACATAAAAAATGTGATATATATATATTCAGCTATGAACAAGAATGACATATATATAAGTATTACTCAGCTATGAACAAGAATGACATTATTTCACTTCCTGGTTAATGCGTGGAACTGAAGAGCATCATGCTAAGTGAAGCAAGCTAGACTCAGCACGTCTGGGGCATCTTTCTTTTTTGATAATATATTTATTTGTTATAAAAACTCATATCAATGAACTCTTGTGCTATAACCTAAATCAAGAACTAGACCATTATCAATACCTATCGTTACCTCCCTTGTCCCATATCCCTGTTTGGTAGAGGTAGCCATTATCTTTAAATTTTAAAAATGCACTTTTCTCACAAGGACTGACAGACATTCACACACATAATTGATTGCTCACTTTTGCTAATTATTGAACTGTAGATAGTCTTCTTATTTTCATGAAATATAATGCTTTGGTGCTTCATCTGCACAATAGCATTAGTTGTAGATATTTCAATTGTTGTGCCCATTGTCCAGTATACTGTATAAATACACAATTATTTGGCTTCTCTTTTGTTGATAAATGTTGGGTCATTTCCATCTGTTTGCTAATTTCCATCTGTTTTTCTTCTTCCTTCTTTCCTTCTTTTTTTTCCTTTCTTTTCTGTGCTGGGGATTTAAACCAGGGCCTAGCACCTGCTTGGCCAGGGCTCTACCACTGAAGTGTATCCCCAGCCTTTTATATTTATTTATTTATTTTATTTTTTATTTCTTCCTTTTAGTTATACTTGACAGTAGGATGTATTCTGACATATTATACGTAGAGTATAACTTCCTATTCTTGTATATGATGTGGAGTTACACTGGTTGTGAATTCATATATGAACACAGCAAAGTTATGTCTGATTCATTCTACTGTCTTTCCCATTCACCCTCCATTCCCTTCATTCCCCTTTGTGTAATCAATGAATTTCTATCCTCTGTGCCCCCCCCATCTTTATTGTGTGTTAGCATCCAGATATCAGATCGAACATTCCCCAGCTCTTTTTATTTTATTTTTGAAACTGTCTTCCTAGGTTGCCCAGAGTGCCCTCAAACTTGTGATCCTCCTGCCTCAGTCTCCATTGTAACTGGTATTAAGTGCATGTACCACTGTGCCCACATCCTGTAATCTTTTCTTGTGTTCATATATTACATGAGTTTCTCTTCAGTTTATACTTAGGAATGAGATTGCTTGGCTATAGATTTGTAAATGTTTAGCTTTGAGAGAGAATGCAAAATAGTTTTCCAAGGTCGTTAAATTCATTTTTACTCTAGGCAGCTGTTTTTTATTTAAAAAAATTTATTTTTTAGTGTAGTTGGACACAATATCTTTATTTTTATTTATTTATTTTTATGTGGTGCTGAGGATCGAGCCCAGGGCCTCACACCTGCTAGGCAAGCGCTCTGCCACTAAGCTACAATCCCAGCCCAGGGCAGCTGTGTTTAGATGATAGTCTATTTGCTCCAAATTCTCTCCTGTCATTTTTTTAAATTAACTTAAAATTTTTATCCCAGTGTGCTTAATGTAATAGTTACTATTGTCTGAATTTACATGTTTCTGATTACTGATAAAACAGGATTTTTTAGTATGTTTAATGTATTTATTGGTCATAATGTTTTATTTTTCTTTTTTTCTTGCCAAAATGTTTTTTCTTCATGATATACCTGTTCATATTTTGCCTCTTTTGTCAGTTGGGATATGTGCCCTTTTCTTTTTGGGAATTCTTTCTTCTGCAGTGCCATTTCTACAAATACCAAATTTCCTGATAAAGTTGAATATATTCCTGAGATATTTCTTCTGTTCCACTGTCAATTTGTCAATTTCTATGCCATTTTCATGCTACTTTAATTATTATGACTTTAAAATGAAATTACAGGGGCTGGGGATGTGGCTTGGGGCTGGGGATGTGGCTCATGCGGTAGCACACTCGCCTGGCATGCGTGTGGCCCGGGTTCGATCCTCAGCACCACATACAAACAAAGATGTTGTGTCTGCCGAAAACTAAAAAATAAATATTAAAATTCTCTCTCTAAAAAAAAATGAAATTACAAATGGCAGGTTATCTCTGCTGTCTTATTCTGTTTTTTTAGTAGCATCTCAACTATTCTCTACATTTCGTTTTTCATTAAACAATACATAGATTTAACTTGGCAAATCCTACAGAAAATCCCTTTGGTTTGTTTTTTAAATTATAGTTGGGGGCTGGGGTAGTTCTTTGGAAGAGTGTGTGTTTAGCATGCATAAGGCCCCTGGTTCAATCCCTACCCCAGGAAGAAAGAAAGAAAGAAAGAATTGTATTGACTCTATGGATTAATTTGAATGGAACTGGCTTCTTTACCAAATTGAATGTGCCTGAGAGCAGCAACTTGGGAGGCCAAGACATATTCTGTCTACTTTTAAAGGTCTTCTTTCAAAAAGAGCTTTTAGTTTTTTACATATCAATCTTCTATATGTTTTGTTAATTATAGGCAATTTTGGATGAGATTTTAAATGGCTTCTTTAAAAATTATATCCAAGTACTTCTGGAATATAAAAATGCAACTGATATTTTTATATTGTCCTAATCAATTACTTTGCAAAATTTGCTTGCTATTTATAGTAATGTTCCTTTAGATTCTTTCTGGCTTTCTATGTAGACAATCAAATATCTGTGAATAATAATAGATTGGGGGCCAGGGTTGTGGCTCAGTAGTAGAGCACTTACCTAATGTGCATGAGGCTCTGGGTTCAATTCCCGGTACTACATAAAAAAATAAATAAAATAAAATAAAGGTATAGTGTCTATCTACAACTATTTTTTTAATTATTAAAAAATAATAGATTTGTTTCTTCCTTTCCAATTTTTATGCCTTTGCTTTCTTTTTATTGTTGTTCAGATGATATTATGTATTTTTCCTTAACCCCTTAATGTGGTGATTAACACTTATAATTTTTTTTCTAAATTTGAGCCATTCTAACATTCATGTATAACCCAACCCATTTTTTTTTGTAGTGCAGTGTTTTCTCATATAAAATTTTTGAATCTATTATGTTTATGGGTAGATTTGTTCTTTTTATAAAAAAAAATTTAGTTATACATGGACACAATATTTTATTTCGTTTATTGATTTTTATGAGGCGCTGAGGATCAAATCCAGTGCCTCACCTGTACAAGGCAAGTGCTCTGCCCTGAGCCACAATCCCATCCCATGGGTAGATTTGTTCTTTATGTATATCATTTCATTATCATTTCAGATCTTCGCTTAATTTTCTGATTTTATTATCAATGGTTACTTGCCTCATAAAATGATTTGAAGCACATTTATTTTTCTCTAAAGCTAAGATTAGGTTAATTTATCCACAAGGCCAAGATTAGGTTAATTTAGTTATAAACTACATGAAGCTGCTACGTTGTCTATGAGCAGATGTTATGATTTGGATGTGAGGTGTCCTCCAAAAGCTCATGTGTGGTTCAGAGGAGAAATGATTGGGTTGTAAGAGTCTTAACCTAATCAGCGATTTAATACCCTGATAGGGATTAATTGAGTGATAACTGAAGTGGTAGGGTATGGCTGGAGGAGATGG
The DNA here is from genome assembly GCF_045843805.1 of Urocitellus parryii. Classification (NCBI taxonomy): domain Eukaryota; kingdom Metazoa; phylum Chordata; class Mammalia; order Rodentia; family Sciuridae; genus Urocitellus; species Urocitellus parryii. The sequence goes on from NC_135532.1 coordinate 79,646,581, forward strand.
GAATTAGGGCATGGCTTTGGGGTATATATTTGTATCTGAAAAGTGGAGTCTCTCTCTGCTTCTGGGTGGCCATATATGAGCTGCTTCCCTCTGCCACACTTCTGCCATGCTGTTCAGCCTCACTTCCAGCCCTAAGGAATGGAGCCAGACTTCTATGGACTGAGACCTCTGAAACTCGGAGCCCTCAAAGTTTTTCTCCTCTACAGTTGTTCTGGTTAGATCCTTTAGTCACAGCAGCAAAAAAGCTGACTACAACACCCTTTAAGGGCATTTACCCAGTAATCTACTTCCTCCCATTAGGCCCCACATCCTAAAATTTTCACCATCTTCTAATAGCTCATTAAGCTATGAGTCCATCAATGGATTAATCCATTCATTACTTTTGAGTCCTTTTGATTCAATCACCTCCCAGAAGCCTCACCTCTGAACTGTTGCATTAGGACTAAGCCTTCAATACATGAAACTTTGGGGGGACATTTCAGATCCAAAACATAGTAAGGGTATACCCACAATGACCTTCCACTAGACCCTATCTCTTAAAGGTTTCTACCAACTTGCAATAGCACTAACCTGAGGACGAAGCCTTTGAGGTATTCCACATCCACATTATAGAAAAATTTAATCTTGCTAATTAGCTATGTCCTACAATTTTTTTTTACCAATATAGTATCTTTAAAATGCTCATTTTCATTGCTGTTTTATAATTTCCTTTGTGCTTTTCTCTTTTAAATAGACCATTTTTAAAAACAATTTTATTTATTTTTATAAATATTTATTTTTTAGTTTTAGGTGGACATAATATCTTTATTTTATTTATTTATTTTTTAAAGAGAGAGAGAGATTTTTTTAATATTTATTTTTCAGTTTTCGGTGGACACAACATCTTTATCTTATTTTTATGTGGTGCTGAGGATCAAACCCAGTGCCCCGCGCATGCCAGGCAAGTGTGTTACCGCTTGAGCCATATCTCCAGCCCTTTATTTTATTTTTATATGGTGCTGAAATTGAACCCAGTGGCCCACGCATGCTAGGCAAGCATGCCACCAATGGAGCCACATCCCCAGCCCTTTAAAGCAATTTTAGATTCTTCTCTTTAGACGGTGTCACTTATAGAGCAGAACTTTTTAAAAATAATGATCCCAGCTTATCAATTCTGTCTTTCAGGGATCATGTCTTTGATGTTGCAACTAAAAAGTCACCTACATTTTCTTTTAAGTTATCCTCTAAGAATTTTGTGTTATGTAGTTTACATTTAGGACCATGATCCATTTGGGGTTTTTTGTTTGTGTTTTTTGGTACTGGAGATTGAACCTGGGTAGGTGGGGGGGTTCTTTATCACTGAGTCACATCCCCCAGTCCTTTTATTATTATTATTATTTGTTGTTTTCTTTTTTCTTTAATATTTATTTTTTAGTTTTCGGCGGACACAACATCTTTGTTTGTATGTGGTGCTGAGGATCGAACCCGGGCCACACGCACACCAGGCGAGCTCACTACCGCTTGAGCCACATCCCCAGCCCATGTTTTCTTTTTCTTTTGAGACAGGTTCTCACCAAGTTGCTGAGCCTGGCCTCAAATTTGTGATCCTCTTGTCTCGGCCTCCCAAGTTGATTACAGGTGTGCTACACCACATCAGGCCATTTTGAGTTCTTGAGAAAGGTTTAAGGTCTGTGTCTAGATACATTTTTGCATGGTGAATATCTAGTTGTTCTGGCACTACTTATGGAAAAGACTATCTTTTCTTTAGTGCATGACCTTTGCCTCTTTGTGAAAGAAAGTTCACTCTATTTATGTGTTCTACTTCTGGGCTCTCTATTCTATTCCATTGGTCTATTTGTGTACTCTTTCTTCAATACCACCCTGTCTTTATTAATGTAGTTTTATAGTGAGTCTAGAAGTCAGGTAATGTCAATCCCAATCTGATAATCCCAACATCCCTGTCATATCTGAGTCTGGTTATAATGCTTGCTCTGTCTTTTCAAACTGTTTTTTCCTCCTTAATGTTTTATTTTCTTCCTTTTAATTTTTCCATGGTGGATAAACATGATTTATTAGTAAAAGGAACTGCTGTATATAAGGCTTTAGTGATGTGGTTATAAGGTGTGAGGTGAAGAACAGTCTACAATCTTATGATTAGGTCTCAGTCTTTTCATTAGTTGGTGCTTCTGGACTATGAACTTCAAACCCCTTTCTGGAGTATGTCCCTCCAAACCCCTGAGGTGGGATAGGATGAGTAGAGTGGGTGAATTCAGGTATTTCCCTTCTCCCACATTGAAGGCTAAAGTGGCTGGAGTTGTATATTTACCTTCTACAGGTCAGTTAGTCTCTAATGAAACCCTAGCAAATTAGGTTCTGTTTAAATAGTTTTTCTTTTCTTTTTTTTAAAATGTTTATTTATTTATTTTTAGTTGTAGATTGGACACAATATCTTTATTTTATTTTTATATGGTGCTGAGGATTGAACCAAGGACCTCGCACATGCTAGGCGACTGCTCTACTTTTGAACCACAATCCCAGCCCCTGAGCCACAATCCCAGCCCCTAAATAGTTTTTCCTGAGTGTAGGCCCTGTTAAAAAGAACAGAAAGCCCTGGCATTTAAAAATTTTTTTTAAACCATACCCACTGCTAGAGGCATAAGGAGATTTTTTTGCTTGCATTCACTGTGGACACCTGGTAGAAACTTAAGAGGTAAAATACACAACAATATGAAGGTCCCTGATGACTGGGTCTCCCTGGAATTTTTGTCAAATTTGTTCAAACTGAGCCTCCAGCAATGTGTCAATGACAGTTCTGGTTTCTCTATACCAGCACGGATTCCTACAGTGATTTCTTCTCATGGTTTTCTGTTACAGTAAATTATGATTCCTTGTATTTGCCTGTTTCTCCAATTTGAGAAGCAACAATTTATCCTGTGATTTTCATTTTCTTTGGATATAAAAGGAGTTATTTTATTTTTGTTTTTTTACTCATGGGGATGGAGTGATGCTTTACTTTAGATGTTGAATGTCTCCCAAAGGTCAATGTGTTAAAGACAAGACTTGGTCCTCAGGATGGTGCTCTTGGGAGGTAGTGGGGATTCTTGCTGGGGTTGTGGCTCAGTGGTAGGGTGCTTGCCTGGGATTTGTGAGTTCCTGGTTTGAATCTCAGCACCGCAAATAAATAAATTAAATAAAGGTCCATTGGCAACTTGAAAAAAAATCTTAAGAAGAAAAGAGAGATGGAGATTCATAGGAAGGTGTTTTTTGTTTTTGTACTAGGGATGGAACCCAGGGGTACTTTACCGTTGAGCTACATCCCCAGACTTTATTTTTTATTTTGAGACAGGGTCTCACTAAGTTGCTGAGGCAGGCCTCAAACTAGTAATTCTTATGCCTGTTTCCCTGAGTCACTGGGATTACAGGTACATGCCACCACAACCAGCTAGTAGGAAGTTTTTAGGCCATTGAGGTTGTGTCCTCGAAGAGGATTATGGGACCCTGGTTCCTTTCTCCTCCTCCTCTACTTCTTTATTTCTTTGCTCTGCCACACACTCTCCATTGTTGCCATTCAGCACTCCCACCAGAGGGGATTATTGGCTTATTTCATTTAGTGTCATATCCTCAACTTTCAGCTTTGTTGTAGCATGTGTCAGAACTTTCTTTTTAAGGCTGAATAACATTTCCTCATATGTATGTACCACCTTTGTTCATCCATTCAACCACGGATGGGCATCTGGGTTATTTCCATGTTCTGCTTTTCTGAAACAATGCTTCTATGAGCAGAATGTATAAATATATCTTTGAGGCCAAGTTTGCAATTCATTTGGTTATATATCCAGAAGTGGAATGCTGGATTTTATGGCAATTCAAATTTTAACTTCTTGAAAAAAGACCATACTGTTTTCCATAATGGCTGCACCATTTTATACCAATAGCAAAAATTGTTTCAACTTTTCCACATCCTCAACAACACTTGTCATTTTCCAATTTGTTTAGTATTGATAGTAGTCATCTTAATTCATGTGAGGTAGTACCTCATTGTGAATTTGATTCGCATTCCCTTAATGATTAGTGATTATGAGCAGCTTGTTGTATTTTTGTTGGTCATTTAAAAAAATACTTATTTTTTAGTTGTAGTTGGACACAGTACCTTTATTCTATTTATTTATTTTTATGTGGTGCTGAGGATCGAACCCAGGGCCTTGCACATGTTAGGCGAGTGCTCTACCGCTGAGCCCCAACCCCAGCCCCAGTCATTTTTATTTATTATTTTTCTCAGTCTTCCTACTTCTTCTCCTTCTTTTGTGTTATTGGAGATTGAAGCTAGGGAAAAGCTGTACAATGAAGTTATGTCCCCAACTTTTCAATTGCCCAGATTGCCCATGGCTTCATAATCCTCCTGTCTCAGCCTTTTGAGTAACTGGGATTACAGGTATGTCTCACCATGCCTGGCTATATATCTTCCTGCAAGAAAGAGCATTTTGTTTATTTTTGAATTAGGTTGTTTCTTTGTAAATTGAGTTATAGAAGTTCTTTACATATCCTGAACAGTAATCCCTTTTCAGATATATGATACATACTTTCTTCTATTTGGGGGGTTGTCTTTTCACTGTTTCAGTAATATCATTTGATACACAAAAGGTTTTAATTGTGATGAAGTCTAATTTGTCTATGTTTTCTTTTGTACTTGTGCTTTTGGTGTCATATCCAAAAAGTTAATTGCCAAATCCAATGTTTTTAAGTTTTATTCTAAGTTTTTATAATTTTAGCTCATATGTTATAGGTCTTTGATCCTTTTTGAGTCAAAATTTATAGATGGTTTTGAATAAGGATCCAGTTTTATTCTTTTGAATGTGAATATTCAGTTTTAACAGCACCATTTGTTGATAACATTGGTTATTATTGAATAATTTGGGCACTCTTTTTTTCCAATTTTTTTTATAAAATTTGCTCTAATTATTCATGACAGTGGAAACATTCTGACACATCCTATATAAATGGAATATAACTTCTCATTCGTCTGGTTGTACGTGATATAGAATTACATAGGTCATGTAATCATATAGGGTAATAATGTCAGATTTATTCTAGTATAATTTCTACCCCCATATACCTTCCTCTTTGTCTGGTCCAAAATATTACTTTTTCCCCCCACAATGTGAATTAGCATCCGCATATCAGAGAAAACATTCAGCCTTTAGTTCTTTGGGATTGGCTTATTTGCTTACATAATATTCTCTAGTTCCATCCATTTACCGTCAAATGCCTAATTTAATTCTTATTTAATGCTGAGTAATATTCCATTGTGTATATATACCACAATAACTTTATCCATTCATCTGTTGTAGGGCACTTAGTTTGACACCATGGTTTAGCTGTTGTGAATTGAGCTGCTATAAATATTGAGTTGCATCACTGTAGTATGCTGATTTTAAGTCCTTTGGGTATAAGCCTAGGAGTGAGATGACTGGGTCAAATGGTGGTTCCATTCCAAGTTTTCTGAGGAATCTCCATAGTGGTTGCACAAATTTGCAGTCCCACCAGCAAGGTATGAGAGAGCGTACCTTTTTCCTACAGCCTCTCCAACCTTTATTGTTGCTTGAATTCTTGATGATTGCCATTCTTACTGGAGTGAGATGGAATCTCAGTGTAGTTTTTCTTTTTTTTTAATATTTATTTTTTAGTTCTCGGTGGACACAACATCTTTGTTGGTATGTGGTGCTGAGGATTGAACCCAGGCCGCACGCATGCCAGGCGAGCACACTACCGCTTGAGCCACATCCCCAGCCCCTCAGTGTAGTTTTGATTTGCATTTCTCTAATTGTTAGAGATGTTAAACATTTATATATATATATATATGTCAATTGATTGTATTTTTTCTTCTGTGAAGAGTCTGTTCATTCTTTGAGTTTGGGCACTCTTGACAAATGTCATTTGACCATATATTAAACTGTATTCAACAGTGTATAAAGAATTATATACCATGACCAGTGGGATTGATTATTGGGATATAATATAGGACAGGAAAATTGACTAATTTAATATATCGAATTAACAGAATAAAGGGGAGGAATCCACATAATTATCTCAATTGATGTAGAGAAAACATAACAAAGTTCAACATCCTTTCATAATAAAAACATTTAGATCTGAGGATTTAGCTCTGTGCTAGAGCATTTGCCTAACATGGGAAACCCTGGATGGAATCCCCAGCAGTGCAAATAAAAACCAAAACCATTTACTATACTAGAAGAAAACAATCTCAACTAATAAAAGTATTATATGAAGAACTCATACCTAACATCAAACTTATTGGTAAAAGATTCAATGATTTTCCTTATTCCACGGGAACAAGGTTAATGAATGGATTCGGCAATGTAGCAGGATACAAAAACCATTTATATTTTAATGTACTAACAATAAATATGCTATAAAGGAATTAAGAAAATAATTCTATGGGATTGGGAAAGACAGTTGAATGAATCAGACATTACTTCCTATTTTCATATGTGAATATACAACCAGTGTAACTCCATATCATGTACAATCACAAAAATGGCAAGTTACACTCTGTGTATGTATGATATGTCAAAATATGATCTACTGTCATGTATAACTAAAAAGAACAAATAAAAATGATAAAAAGAAAATAATTATATTTATAATAGCTACAAAAAGTATAAAATAGGAATAAAAACTTAACCAAATTGGAATGAATATTGAAGAGTGCAAAATACTGCTGAAAGAAATTATAGAAGACTGCACAGCAAAGGAAACAATTAGGAATGTGGAGAGAAAACCTACAGAATGGGAAAAAAATTTGCTAACTATTCTTTTGACAGAGGATTAATATCTAGAACATATAAAGAACTCTAAAACTTTATACCAAAAAATCAAATAACCCAATTAATAAATGGGCAAATGAATTAAACAGATACTTCTCAAAATAAATACAAATGACCAACTAATACATAAACAAATGCTCAACATCATTAGCAATTCAGAAAATGCAAATCAAAACTACAGTGAGATTTCATCTCAAACCAGTCAGAATGGCAGTCAACAAGAATATAAACAATAATAAATGCTGGAGAGGATGTGGAGAAAGGGAATATTTTTACATTGTTGGTGGGACTGTAAATTAGTACAACGACTATGGAAATCAGTATGTAGACTCCTTAGAAGCCTAGGCATGGAACCACCATATAACCCAGCTATACCACTTCTTAGTATTTATCCTGAAGAATTAAAGTCATCCTACTACTGTGATACATGAATACCCATGTTTATAGCAACACAATTCACACTAGCCAAACCATGGAACCAGACTAGGTGTCCATCAAAGGATGAGTGAATAAGGAAAATGTGTATATACACACTGGAATTTTATTCAGCCATAAAGAATAATGAAATTGGGTGTGGTGGCACATACCTGTAATTCCAGTGGCTCTGGAGGCTGAGGCAGGAGGATTGTAAATTCAAGGTCAGCCTCAGCAACTTAGTGAGGTCCTAAGCAAACATGAGACCCTGTCTCTAAATAAAATATAAAAAAGGTCTGGAGGAGCTATCTCACTCCTTGGTTTACACCCAAAGGACTTATTTTTTTTAATCTTTTTTTTTTGAATTTTTTAATATTTATTTTTTAGTTTTTTGGCGGACATTACATCTTTGTATGTGGTGCTGAGGATTGAACCTGGGCCGCATGCATGCCAGGGGAGCACGCTACCGCTTGAGCCACATCCCCAGCCCCTACACCCAAAGGACTTAAAAACCGCATACTATAGTGATGCAGCCACATCAATGTTTATAGCAGCACAATTCACAATAGCTAAACTGAGGAACCAACATAGATGCCCTTCAGTAGATGAATGGATAAAGAAACTGTGGTATATATATATATATATACACAATGGAATATTACTCAGCATTAAAAAAGAATAAAATCATGGCATTTGCAGGTAAATGGATGGAGTTGGAGAATATTATGCCAAGTGAAGTAAGCCAATTGCAAAAAACAAAATGGCGAATGTTTTCTCTGATATAAGAATGCTGATCCATATGGGATGGGGTGGGGGTGGAAGCATGGGAGGAAACTTTAGATAGGGCAAAGGGGAGGAAGGGGAAGGGAGGGGGCAGAGGGTAGGAAAGATGGTGGAATGAAATGGACATCATTACCCTAAGTACATGTATGAAGATACAAATGGTGTGACTCTACTTTGTGTACAACCAGACATGGAAAATTGTTCTCTATATGTGTACTATGAATTGAAATGCATTCTGCTGTCCTATACAACAAATTAGAATGAATAATTAAATAAATGAAAAGGGTCTGGAGAGCTGGGGTTGTAGCTCAGTTAGTAAAACGTTTGCCTTGCATGTGTGAGGCACTGGGTTTAATCCTCAGCACAACGTAAAAACAAATAAATCAAATAAAGGTATTGTGACTGTCTACAACTAAAAAAACTATTTAAAAAAAAGCAAAAAGGGCTAGAGATGTAGTTTAGTGGTTGAGCACCCCTGTGTTCAATTCCTGGTACAAAAAAAAGGAAAGAAAAATGAAATTATAGCATTTGCTGGAAAATGGATGTAACTAGAGACTATCTTGTTAACAAAATAAACTCAGAAGGTCAGGAGTTTTCTCCCATATGCAGAAGGAAAAAGGAAAAAAAGGTGGGGGTGGCTCTCCTAAAAATCAAGGGAGATTAGCAGAGGAAAGGGGCCAAAGGGTGGGAGGTGCAGTGGTGGGGGTGGGGGAAGTACTAAGGAATGATATTGACCAAAATTATATTGTTATATTATGTGCAGGTATGAATATATAACAACAAATCCCATCAGTACGTACAACTACAATGCACTAATAAAAAATGTGGGGAAAAAAAAGAAATTACAGATTTGAAGAGTTATAAGGAAGATTCCCACTGATGTCATAATATCCATTTTTAAAAGAAAGGACAAAGGAAAAGGAAGAAATGAAATAGTGTTAATCCTTAATACTGAGCCAAAATCTGGGGCTATCAAACATAGATAATTCTTAGTTAATTCAGAATCAATTTAAACAAATTCATCAGTTTTATCCTAAACTTGCTTTTGTTATATGATTACTACGTTACAACTTGTTAACTACCATACCAACTTCCTTTCCATTTTCTATTTCCAGAGATGATAATACCAGCCTCCAGGTTCTCTCTCTCTCTTTTTAGTTGTTGATGGACGTTTACTTTATTCATTTATTTATATGTGATACTGAAAATTGAACCCAGTGTGTTACACATACAGGCATGTGCTCTACCACTGAGCCACAACTCCAGCCCCTAGTCTCCAGGTTCTTAATCCTGAAAACAATAAGAAGATTTTGTTTCTTAAGTAAATTCATTACAATTCACCATCTAACATCTTTACTTAGCTTACTTAGTAAGCTTACTTAGTAAGTAACCTTACTTAGTAACCTTACTTAGTAACCTTACTTAGTAAGGAGACAGAAGTTGTAAACAACTCATCTTTAAGCACATCTTATAATATTTTATATGCTGTAGTGCTTGACAAAAACTTTCGACAAGGGCTGGGGTTGTAGCTCAGTGGTTGAAGGGAAAGTGCGGCACAAGAGAGACAGATAAGCAAGAATGAAAGATGGAGACCAGGCAGAGAGACACACGAGAGTTTATTTGTCAGAGCTGACAAATAAAGGCCACTCTCTATAGGAGAGAGAGGCAAACAGGCTTGGGTTCTGGGACTTTTATGGGGCAGGCTCAGGAATGAGAGCCTGGCAGGTCCTAATGCCAGTGGTTAGGGGTTGGGTGGGTATGAGGGAGTGGTGAGCCTTTCTCTGAAATGCCCTTGGGCAGGAAAACAAAACTTTTTCCTTAAAATGATGGCTGTCACTTAAGATGGCCATCCAGATGCAAAGCAAGGAACTTTTAGTGGTAGAGTGTGTGCCTATCATGTGTGAGGCCCTGGGTTGGATCCTCAGAACCACATAGATAAATAACATAAAGGTATTGTGTCCATCTACAACTAAAAAAAAAGAAAAGAAAAAGAAAACCTTTAGACCAAATAAATTATTTGAGCACTAGATGATTTGAATCAGATGTCACTCAAAACTGGAGGATGTTCAGAGAACTCCACTCTAGCAGTGTGAGCAGTGAGCTTTTATAGACTGAACAGGAAGCCAAGAAAAGAAATGACTTGAGTGGCTACAGTTATGTATTTTCTTATGTGGGTCTGATTTCCCAGTTGCATACTAGTTATCTAAACAATTGACCAATTGTCTTTCTGTGATTGGCTGTAGTTCTATACAAAATTAATTAGATATAAGGAATGCTTTTAGGTTATGCTTAAGTTGCTTGCACAAGGATCCTGGTTGAAGAAACAGGCTCCTATTCATATTGCTGTTTTTCTTTTCTTGTGCGGTACTGGGGATTGAATCCAGGGGCTCTTTACCGCTGGAATACACCCCTGGCCATTTTTATTTTTATTTTTAAATTTTGAAACAGGTCTAGTGAAATTGTCTGCACCAGCCTGAAACTTGTGATACTCCTACCTCAGCCTCGCTAGTTGCTGAGTTTACAGGTGTGCACCACCATGGCTGGCTAATTTTGTTTTAACAGTAACTAATTCCACTGAGTTCTGGAGGTAGAGCAAGGGAGAATTTACTGAAAAAGTAAAATTTTAGAGCCTGGTGCAGTGGCACAAGTTCATAATCCCAACAACTCAGGAGGCTGAGGCAGGAAGCTCACAAATTCCAGGATGGCCTGGACAATTTAACAAGACCCTCTTTGAAAACTGAAAAAGAAAAAGAACTGGGGTTAGCTGGGCGTAGTGGCCTACCAGAGACGCGGGAGAGAGGCTAAGGCAGGAGGATCCCAAGTTCAAAGCCAGTCTCAGCAACTTATCGAGGCCCTAAGCAACTCAGTGAGACCCTGTTTCTCAATAAAATACAAAATAGGGCTGGCGGTGTGGCTCAGTGGTCAAGTACCCCTGAGTTCAATCCCCAGTACCCTCTGAAAGAAAAGCGAGGAACCTGGAGATGGGCCAGCAAGATATGAAAGACGGAGACCAGACAGAGATACACATGAGGGTTTATTTGTCAGAGCTGACAAAATAAAGGCACATCTCTCCTTAGACACAGAGAGGCAAAACAGGCTTGGGTTCTGGGATTTTTATGGGGCAGGCTCAGAGATTAGAGCTGGGTGGGTCCTAATGCAGGGTGGGATTGGTATGAGGGAGTGGTGAGCCTTCTCAGAAACACCCTTGGTCAGGAAAGCAAACATTTTCTTAAAATGTTGGCTGTCACTTAAAATGGCCATCCAGATGCTAAGCAAGGACCTCCCCCCCCACCTCACCTTCCCCCACCCTCCCCCCCAAAAAAACCCACAACAAAACAAAACAAAACAAGGACTGAGGTTATAGCTCAGTGTTGGAGCACTCCTGGGTTCAAACTCCAGTACCACTAAAGAAAAATAACAAAAAACTCTGAAAAGGTTTCAGCTAGGCTGCAAAACAATGGTGTTCAATTTTTTTTTTTTTTTTGCTGGTGTATTCTTGTTACCAAAAGCTCAGTCCTTGTACCTGATGTCAATCCAATAATGAGGACACGATTTTGAGAAAAAGAAAAAGAAGTTCTATTTTTTGCTAGCAAAGGAGTAACAAGGCAGTCTTGTCCCAGAGGCTGTGATTCTGCCCATCAGGGGGAACAGGGAGCTTTTGAAGAGTTGATTCAAAGTCTACATTTGAGTTCTCTGTTGGAGTGTAACTCACTTGTTAATTTGGGAGACAGTCATTTCTGAGATTTTTCTGGTGCCATCCACAAGTCTGAATTACTTTGTTCCTGTGGTGGGTGTATGCTCAAGGACAGATAATTTTGCTTGGGATGGGGAAGAAAAATTATCCTGTTTCCCTGGAGATTAGGGAATGGGGAAAGATTAGGAAGGAGCAGGGAGAGAGAGGAAGAGAAAGAAAAATGTCCCTTTTAAAAATAAGTCACTGTGCCCAGAGGCTCCAGAGGCTGAGGCAGGAGGATAATGAGTTCAGAGCCAGCCTCAGCAAAAGCAAGGTGCTAAGTGACTCAGTGAGACCCTGTCTCTAATCAAATACAAAATATGTCTGAGGATGGCTTAGTGGTAGAGTGCCCCTGAGTTTAATCCCTGGTACCCCTGCCCCCCCCCAAAAAAAAAGTCACAGTGGTAGAGAAGCAAGGGCTATATTAAAAGCATAAACTTTCCCTTAAAGGACATTGGTTAACTGTAAACCCACTTAGATAATTTAAAGTGACATCAGGCATAATCTCTGTATAATGCAAATACATATGTTTGAAAATAAACATCTTAAATTATTTCTCAATGAATTTAATGGATCCTAAATACTGTATCAACTAATTTACACTTACCATCATTCTTTTAAAAACTACAAGAACAAGAAATTCTTTAGTTCTAGCAAATGTAACATTTTCCTCACTGAATTTGTATTTCCATTCCACTTTCCCCACAGAATTTTATCCTCGAGTAACATGTATTTATTCTTGAAAGTCTATCAGCATTCACCTTACTATATTAATCTGCAACAAAGTTATGTAAATAAATTAAAATGTGAAAAGATCTAGACTCACTAAGGATTAAACATTTCATATGAATAAAGCTATTATTAAATTATTAACTCTTTAGGGCTGGGGATGTGGCTCAAGCGGTAGCGCGCTCGCCTGGCATGCGTGCGGCCCGGGTTCGATCCTCAGCACCACATACCAACAAAGACGTTGTGCTGATCCTCAGCACCACATACCAACAAAGACGTTGTGTCCGCCGAGAACTAAAAAAAAATAAATATTAAAAAAAAAATTATTAACTCTTTAAATAGACATAGTGACTAATAAGTTTCAACTAATAATAATGCAAAATTATTAGAATTTTACAGAAAAAATTATATAGAAAGCAATTTTAAACTAGTTCATGAATCTTTGGATGAATGCTGTGTTTTGTTAGAATGAGACAGATTTAAGTCCCCCTTTTTCAGTTTTATGGATGTGTTAAGGAAACTGGTTTACACAAATGAGCATGAGATAAGAAATTCAGAATAAAGGGAGAGATACTGAATATCAAAGGAAATACCCAGGAACCACCACTGAAATGCAGAAAGCATCCATAAACAATTGTAACTCCTGATCCTTAATCCCTTAGCCTTCACCTTTGATCTCATGTCCTTGTAACATGAGGGCAATGTGTAAGGGCACGGAAAACTAGCCCCAAATTGTGTAGCTCCACCCTGGCTGCACTTCTAGTCCAGCCCCTAGCACCAACTCTGTAAGACGGCTCCAACCAATTAGTTGCTATTTTCTCCCTCTGGAGTTAGCCCACATTCTTCCTTGAATGCATATTCCTTGCTCTACCCCAAAGGTGTCTCTTGAGATTGACCCCATTTTCCCTTTAATATGTATTTACTTTCCTAAGTAACCTCTGTCTATGCCTCTGACTGACGTGTGCTGAAATTCTTTTCTGTCTCACACGAACCTTGCTGGTCCTGAATCAAGATCCCCATCTCCCTGGAAACTCCTTGGATCCTTCTTTGGAGACTTTTCTTCCCCCATGACAAGTAGATGAAAATGAAAATCCTGTTCAATGCTGACTTTTAATTATTTTGAATGCTTTCAGGATTACATGCTGAAAAATCTACGAAAATGTGTATTAGTTTCTTGGGGCTGCTGTAACAAAGTATTTCTAAGATGGCTTAAAACAGCAGCAGTTATTGTCTCACAGTTATGGAGGCTAGATGTCTGAAACCAAGTAGACTGTGCTGAGTTCTCACTGTCTGCTCCAGGCATGGATCCTTTCTTGTTTCTCCCAGCTTTTATGGTTTGCTGGAATCCTTGGTGTTCCTTGGCTGGTAGATCTATCATTCCAATCACTTGGTCATCTTCCTTTGTTTCTCAGGTGTCTTCTCTGTGTGTGTCTATTTATGTGTCCAAATTTCTCCTTTTTATAAATACCAGTCATATTGGATTAGGCCCACCCTCGTGAACTTATTTATTTTTTTATTTCAGTACTGGAGTTTGAATCCCAGAGGGTTCTATCTCTGAGCAGCATCCCCAGCCTTTAAAAAAAATTTTCTTTAAAAGAATATTTGAGATGGGGGTCTTGCTAAGTTGCTGATGCTGGCCTTGAATTTGTACTTCTGCCTAAGCCTACAGAGTCACTGGGATTACATGTGTGGGCTAGTGTACCTCTCTCTTGATCTCTTTTTAAACTTGATTACCCCTGTAAAAACCCTATTTCCAAATAAGATCACAGTCTAAAGTAGTGAGAATTAGGATTTCAACATGTGTGTGTGTTGGGTGGCACAATTAAACATATAATACAGGGCTGGGGTTGTGACCCAGAGGAAGAGCGCTTGCCTACCATGCATGAGGCACTGGGTTGGATCCTCAGCACCACATAAAAATAAAATAAAGATATTGTGTCCACCTGTAACTAAAAAATATTTTTAAAAACCCTAAATACAATGTGTGTGTGTGTGTGTGTGTGTGTGTGTGTGTGTGTTTAATAATGGGCCCAAAACTTATAGTCTGAAATTATTTAAAGGATCAGTTGGCATTCCAGTTAGATCTTCATTCAACTTTTCTTGAAAATCATCAAAACCCCTCCCATCATTCAAAAGAATTTGTTACGGGGTTGGGGATGTGGCTCAAGTGGTAGCGTGATTGCCTAGCATGCGTGAGGCACTGGGTTCGATTCTCAGCACCACATAAAAATAAAATAAAGATATTGTGTCCACCTAAAACTAAAAATATTAAAAAAAAAGAATGTGTTACCAGTCATCAGAGTCAAATTTATACCAGTGTTTCAAAATGTCCTCTAGGGCTGGGGATGTGGCTCAAGTGGTAGCGCGCTCGCCTGGCATGCGTGCGGCCCCGGTTCAATCCTCAGCACCACATACCAACAAAGATGTTGTGTCCGCCAAATACTAAAAAATAAATATTAAAAAAAAAATGTCCTCTAAATGGACATCCTGAAAGTTTTTTCATCAGGAGATACCTTGCCTTAGAGAAAAATCTGGGGGAAAAAATCCTGTTTTAAAATGAAAGAATAAAAAAACAATGAAAGAAGGCTAGTTGTTAAAGGGATAGCTTTACTTTAGAGTTTTAGGCAGGTCAATTTTATTTATCTATTTATTCATTTAATTTTAAGCTTTTTTTTTTTTGTGTGTGTGTGGCACTGGGGATTGAACTCAGAAGTGCTTTACCAGTGAGCTACATCCCTGGGCCACTTAGTATTTTTTAGTTTTGAGACAGGGCCTTGTTAAGTTGTGTAGTCTGGCCTTGAACTTGGGATCTTCTTGCCTCAGCCTTCTGAGTTGTTGGGACTGATTACAGGTGTGTACCACCATACCCAGCTCAGTTTCAGTAAAGAATACAAAAATAATTGAGCATCTGGAAACTGATTATTCCAAAATCACTCTTGTCCTGTACCCTTTGGAAAGTGTTTGTGAACCCTTGGGGTATATATGTAACTGAGAGTGAATTTTTCTGCCTTAAAGAAGAAGTAGTTCATTAGATTGAATACAAGGAAAGCTTTTAGTAGTTTGAGGAAATAACACTAAGACAAGGTCTGTTGAAAGTGCACAGAGAGGTTAGGGTACATTGAATTATCTGATGTTCTGTTTCAGGGGAACTAGAGAAGAGATGGGGAGAGATAAGATGGGTTGGTGGACCAAATTGTGGAATTTAGGGGGTCATAAAAAATTTGGGGATTGATCCTTTAGGCATATGGAGGTCATCAGACAGCCATGTAGACTCAGATCTTTCTTAGTTACTTTTTTTTTTGATATTCATATCTAGGACTTTAAATATTTAAAAGAAACAAGAACAATCACCACAGACATAGGTATTTATGAATCACAGTGTTGCCCCTTGCTCACAATACAATCATTTAAAATGCATTTGGGGTACTTTGATTTTAGAAAGTAATGGTTAATATATAAATGGCCTCTGTTGGGACACAAAAAGTCATAGATCTAAGTATAGCACCTTGGATGCTGAGACTCTAAACTAAGGGACATTGGAAGCTTCTCAGAAGCAGTCTTTCTTTGACCTTCCTCCCTCTTGTCTCTTACCCCTCTTTCTCTACTAGTGTAAGCCATAGAAACTAGAATTCTCTTCTTCAAGGTGGTTCATAGAAACTAGAACTTGTTCCTTTCAATGCAAGCCATAAAACCTAGCAATGTTACTCTAATCTTCCCTTGACTTTTGTATACGAGATGCTCATAAAGAAATTTTCTGACATACTTTGTCTGAAAGTAGGTCATAAGACCCTTATTCCAGAAGAGGTCCTGCCCATACCTAGGAGGAAGGTATGTTACACAGAGATGTCAAGAAGTATCTGAGTAGCCAGGACTGGCTAGGTTCCCTGCTTCATTCTATTACCATTATATTATACCTTTTTGTCTGATTACATTTCTACAGAGCTGTCCATTCTTTGTTGAATTTACACATAAAAATAGACAGTTTCTCTTGGGTCTTTGTGTCACCCGAGGAGGTCCCAAAAGGGGGAACTCAACTCAGGATGAAGAAGTTCTTGACAAATTTTGCAGAAATGGATTTAAGGATGTGTCTGTTAGAAGCATGGAGATTTATTCAGGAAAGCAGAAATACATTCAAGGGAGAATGTGGGCCATCTGGAGAGTGAGAGACATAACCCCTAGGTCTGGGATATTAATATTTATAGGGAGATAGTAGTTAGGGGCTATTCTAGAAGTGAACTCAGGGCAGAGTTTAACAATTTTGTACAGTTTTTCCAATGCTTGTGTACTTCCTTCACAACATGCTATTTTTTTGTGGGCAAAGATGTAGGTCAAGGATGTGGGCTGGGTTGTTCATTTTGTATTTCAATGATTGATGGGTGCTTCTCTTTTGTGTCTCAGTATATCTTTTCTTTCTATATCCCTGAATTCCTATCTTCTTTGAGTTTTATTTTCTGAAGACTTTCATATCATATAGAACTTCCACTAAATAAATTCATTATGCCTTGCTTTCTCTAACCTAATTTTTTGTTAATAGGAATGTCAATCATGATCCTTATAATGGGTGAGCAAAAGTATTGCACCTTTCCAGTCCTACACCTCCTACTTTTAGAATTAGATATTAAGGATAAGATAATGAAGTAACTGATGGTGATTGTAATCAATAAGTGGCTGTTTAACCAAATTATAGTTCAATTGGGCCAGGTATGGTGTCACATGTCTGTAATCCCAGGTACTTGGAAGGTGCAGGCAAAACGATTGCAAGTTTGAGGTCAGCACGCAATAATTTAGTGAGTCCCTGCCTCAAAATCAAACAAACAAACAAACAAAAAAGGGCTGGAGATATAGCTCGGTGGTAGAGTGTCCCTGAGTTCAATCCCAGTACCCTAAAACAACAACAACAACAAAAAACCCCAAAATATGTATAGTACAATTAAATATTAAAAAGACTGGAGTATATCTAGGCATGTTGATGTGAACTCAGCTTTCAGATATATTGTTGAATGGAAAAGGTCAAAAGTTGCAGGAAAATAATACATACTTTACATAAAAGAATGTTTCTGGAAAGACTTAGAAGGAACTGGCAATAGTGGTGGCTTCTGGAGAAGTGGACTAGAAAACTAAAGGATTGAGGAGATTTACTTTCCACTGGGAATTTCTTAATTTTCTTTTTTCTTCAAGGAAATCACCTCTCCTTCTTCTTCTTCCACGTCCATATTTTGAAAAAATAAAAATGAAAACAAGTAAAACAAGATCAAATCAAGGAGAAACTCACCTTCAAAGAGCTAACTATGATGTTAAAACAATGTAATTAAATTTAAAATATAACATTGACAAATCTGAAGTTACACACAATCAACAGTTATTTGTAGTAAGAATGCTTAGCTGTTTTCTGAGTTTGTTGGAAAAGCAGTAAAAAATAAGTAAAAAGTTCAGTAATATTTTTTTAAAAATATTTATTTTTCAGTACTTGGCGGACACAACATCTTTGTTTGTATGTGGTGCTGAGCATCGAACCCAGGCAGCACGCATGCCAGGCGAGCGCGCTACCGCTTGAGCCACATCCCCCGCCCGAAAAGTTCAGTAATATTTACTTATAATTTAGGCTATTATTTCTTTAAAAATCTGATCAATTCAAAGTGTATTAATTTATTGTTCTATGTGTGATGACTTCTATCAGTCACCCTTTTTGGAGATTACCTTCTATCTTTAGTGAAGTTTCTCATCTTTTCTTGCTAACCATTTAATATCAGAAAGTTTTCTGTGTCTAAATTTTAAACTAGCTTCCACATTTTAGAAATGCCTTTCGGTGGACTGTTCTGTACCCCAAGTCCTTCCATCATTAAACCCAAACTCTCTTTTTCTTTCACATTCATTGCCACCACTGAATAGGAGGTTATCAACATCAGTTCTCTCTCATCAGCTTTCCAAAGTCTACTCTTGCTACCCAGCAACCATTCCCAACAAAATGGCCAGGGTTATCCACTTAAAATTTATATTTTGGGTTAATTATATTATATCACTGATTCACTTAAAACCTTGTTAACCAGCAACTCTTCCCAATAAAATGCCCATGGGTTATCTGCTTAAAATTTATATTACATTGTATAACTTTTTTTCATTTATAACCTGTGTAACTTTTCCATATACAACAGTAAAATTCTGATTCCTTAGCATGGCTTACAAGGCCCTCCAGAAACCACTCTTGCATAACACTTCCTGCTCCAGTTGGTGTGACTCTTTCCTTTGGTCCAGCCCTCCCTATCTACTGACTTTTCTCAGATTCCTAGGAAAAGGATATTTCTTGATTTTTGTGCTGTCCAGATATTCCTCTGGTTCTTCGAGTGGCTGCTGCTTCAGCAAATTTCAGCTTAAATGTTGCTTCCTTAGAAAGGTCTTCCATGATTATTAGCATAGGTCTCCATTGTTATTCTCAGAAATATTTTCCACAAAATTATTTTCTATCACATAGTACATAAGTATGCCTTATATTTTCATCGCTCTGCCTGTTATGAGCATGCTGCCTATGCTCAGTGCCACTTTTCTATGAGTAGATACTTAGATTTGGTTTCTTATCAATGTTTTAATATTAGAATGAGGTTAAAATGCAATTCTTTGTGTAGTTATGTATTACTTGACATTATATGTATTTCTTCTTAAAATCCTTTTACCTGTCCAACAACAATAAAATGAAGATGACTACTGTATTCTCTGTGCCGGTTTCGTTTTTCTAAATATTACAAGTTTTTACAGAATCTTTTCTTCACTCTGTGCCATATGTATTTGTGTTGCATTACCATAATAAAATACTTGACGCAGACTAACTTTATAAATAAAAAATATTTATTTATAATAAATAAAATAAAAGATATTTATTTATAATAAATCGTTCTAGAGGCTGAAAGCCCCCAAATGGTGTAGGTTGTGGCAAGGGTTCTATGGTGAGGGTGGAGTCCATATAGGAGGGGATCATACCTTAAAGCAGGAAGCCAGAAGGAGATTGGGGTCCCCAAATCCCTTCAAGGCATACCCTCAATTGGCCTAAGAATGTCTTACCAGGCTGTACCTCTAGAAGGTACCATATCCTTTCCTGATAAGTTGTCCTGGGGATCAAACTCCTACACATGTACCTTGAGGGACAAGTGACATCCAAACCATATCACTATCTAATAAGGAAAATATGCAATATGTACTACTTTTGGAGTGATACATTTTTTTAACATTCTGTTAGTGGAAAAATATTGCTCCACCAAAATGTTTATATTGAAAGCATCAGTGGAATACAATTATAAATGTAAATTGTGGGAATCCAAAACACTAAAAATATCAAATGCTGACAAAGATGTGAAACAATAGAAACTCTCATTCATTACTGGTGGGAATGTAAAATTCCACTTTGGAAGATATTTTAGTAATTTCTTATAAAATTAAACACTCTCTTATATAACCCAATTTATTTTGCTCCTTGGTAATCACCCAGAGGAATTAAAAACATGTCCACACAAAAGACTTAAGCATGTATATAGCAGCTTTAAACATAATTGCCCAAACTTGGGAGATATCCGTTAAAAGGTAAATGAATAAATAAACTGTGATATATCCAGAGAGTGGAATGTTATTCAGTTCTAAGAAGAAATAAGATATCAAGCCATGAAAAGACATGGAAGACACTTAAATACATATTGCTAAGTGAAAAAAAGCCAGTCTAAAAACCTACATATATAGGATTCTAATTACAGGACATTCTGGAAAAGGCAAAATCATGGAGGCAGTAAAAAGATCAGCGGTTGTTAGGGATAATGGGATAGGGAGGGAGAACACAAGCATGTAATGAACAATACCAAGATATAACACCAAGAGTAAACCCTAAGGTAAACTGTAGACTTAGAGTTATAATATAACAAATGTACCACTCTGGTGGGAGATGTAGATAATGGGGGAGGCTATATATATGTAGGGGCAGAGTACATGGGGAAAGTTTCTGCATTTTCCACTCAATCTTGTGAACCTAAAATTTTTCTAAAAATGCAGCAATGGGCATCCTCTGATGCAAGAATTGTTGGCCATAGTTTTTGTTTGCAGTTTTCAAATTTGTATCTTATTTTTTGTTTTTTCCTTTCCTTTTCTATTATTATTATTTATTTATTATTATTATTACTATTATTATATTATTTTGGTACCAGAGATTAAACTCAGGGGCCTAAGCACTGAGCTACACCCTTAGCCCTTTTTATTTTTTATTACGAGAAAGGGTCTCACTAAGTTACTTAGAGTCTTGTTAAGTTGCAGAGGCTGGCTTTGAATTTGTGATCCTCTTGCCTCAGTCTTCTGAGTCGCTGGGGTTATAGGCATGCACCACCATATCCAGTGGTTTTTCTTTTTAAAACTAAAAATCATTTTAAAATCACGGAGGAAGTAGGAAAAATATTTTACTTTATTTATTTATTTACTTAGTTTTTTATACTAGGGATTTAACCTGGGGCACTTTACCACTGAACTACATCCTTAGCTCTTTTTTATATTTTGAGACAGGATCTCACTAAGTTGCTTAGGGCCTCACTAAATTGCTGAGGCTGGCCTCTGTATAAGTTGATTTATCTCAGGTATTTTGTCACTGCAACAGAAAGTTGACTAACACAGTAGGCAAAAATTATCCTTAAAATAACTATTTCCAACTTATTATTTTATAAGATAGTAAATTTTTATTTCTGGAAAGAACCTCTGAAATAGCCTAATATATCTTCTCTCTTAAAATTTGCTTTACTCCTTCAGTGAGTCCATCTAAAGCTTAGATGGTACTTGGGCAGGCTCTGCTGCCTAAGAGAGAAAATGAGAAACATAAAAGCACAGACAACAAAAGTAAAAATAAACAAATGGCAGTACATTAAACTAAAAATATGTACAATGGAGACAATCAACAGAGTGATGAGACAACCTAGAGAATGAGAGAAAACATTTACAAATTGCATATCTGATTTGGGGTTAATATTAAAGATATATAAGGAATTCAAACAATTCAATATCAAGAAAACAAATAATCCTATTAAAATGGCCATAGGAGTTGAATAGATATTTCTCCAAAATAAATAAACAAATGTCCAACAGCATGTGAATATCGCTACTCATCAAGGAAATTCACATTAGAACCATGGTGAGAGACACCTCACTACACCTGTTAGAATGGCTGTTACTAAAAAGTCAAAACAAGTGCTGGCAAGTATGCAAAGAAAACATGCATACTCTTGTTGGGAATGTAAATTAGTACAGCCATTATGGGAAACAGTATGAAAGTTCCTCAAAAAAGTAAAAATAGAACTGCCATATGATCCAGCAATTCCACTGCTGGGTATGGATCCAAAAGAAATGAAATCAGTATGTTGAAGAGATACCTGCACTCATATATTCAGAATTATAGCATTATTCACAATAACTAAAATATGAAATCAACCTGTGTCCATCAATAAAGAAAATGGGAAATACTATTTAGTCTTATTTGTAAATATAGAACATTGGCATTTAAAAAAATTTCAGTTGTAGATGACATGATACCTTTATTTTATTTATTTGTTTTTATGTAGTGCTGAAGATCAAACCCAGTGCCTCACACATGCTAGGCAAGCCCTTTACCACTGAGCTGTAACACCAGCACCTATTCAGTCTTTAAAAGAAGGATATCTGTCATTTATGACAACTTGAATGAATTATGTTAAGTGAAATAAGGCAGGTGTAGAAAGATAAATGCTGTAAGATCCCACTTACACATGGAATCTAAAAAAGTTGAAGCTCGGTGTGGTGGTCCATGCCTGTAATCCCAGGGGTTGGGGAAGCTGAGGCAGAAGGACTGCAAGTTCAAAGCAGCAACTTAGCAAGCCGTGTCTCAAAATAAAAAATAAAAAGGGCTGGGAATGTGGCTCAATGGATAAACATCCCTGGGTTCAATCCTCCGCATAAAAAATAAAGAATAAAAATAAACAAGTTGTACACATTGAAGTGAGTGGTTACCAAGCGATGAGGTGATGTTTGAGTAATGGGGAGAGTTGGTCAAAGAATTCAAAATCTCAGGTACAGCGCTGGGGATGTGGCTCAAGCGGTAGCGGTAGCGCGCTCGCCTGGCATGCGTGCGGCCCGGGTTCGATCCTCAGCACCACATACCAACAAAGATGTTGTGTCCGCCGAGAACTAAAAAATAAATATTAAAAATTCTCTCTCTCTCCTCTCTCTTTAAAAAAAAAAAAATCTCAGTTACATTGCAGGAATAAATTGAAGAGATGCATATTACAACATGGTGGCTATGGTTTATTACTGTATATTGAATTCTTGAAAATCACTAAGAAAACCAGGCATGGTGGTTGTTTTAGTGACTCAGGAAGATGAGGCAGGAAGATCACAAGTTCCAGGCCAGCCTCTGCAATTTAGCAAGGCCCTAAATAATTAACGAGACCCTGTTTCAAAATAAAAAATAAAAAGGGTTGCAAATCTGACTGAGCTGTAAAGCACCCCTGGTATCTCTCATTACCCCCCACCAAAACAAAGAAAAAAAGAAAAAAGAAAATCACTAAGAGTGGGTTTTAAGTATTCTCATCACAAAATTAAAAAATATGTGAGATTGTAATATGTCATTTAGCTTGGTTTAGCCATCTTGAGTGTATTCATATTTCAAAACACATGTTGTGCATGATAAATATATACAATTATTTTGCCAATAAAAGTAAATTTAGTTTTAAAAAATTAGCCTTCCGGGCTGGGGATGTGGCTCAAGCGGTAGCGCGCTTGCCTGGCATGTGTGCGGCCCGGGTTCGATCCTCAGCACCACATACCAACAAAGATGTTGTGTCTGCTGATAACTAAAAAAATAAACATTAAAAAAATTCTCTCTCTCTCTCTCTCTCTCTCTCTCTCTCTCTCTCTCTCTCTAAAAAATAAAAAAAGACTGTAAAATGAAAATCTTTCCTTTCTAAAAAAAAAAAAAAAATTAGCCTTCATAGGCATGTAAGTACGAGTGAAGAATAATATTTGTTAAGATTATAGTGGTGGGCTGCTCATGGTGGCGCATGCCCGTAATTCCAGTGACTCTGTAGGCTGAGGCAGGAGGATCTCAAGTTCAAAGCCAGCCTCGCAACTTAGCGAGGCACTTAGCAACTTAGTAAGGCCCTGTCTTTAAATGAAATACAAAATAGGGCTGGGGATGTGGCTCAGTAGTTGAGTGCCCCTGGATTCAACCCTTCGTACTGGGGATTGAATCCAGGGGAGCTTTAGCACTGAGCTATGTCCTTTTTATGCCTTCGGCAGACACCACATCTTTGTTTGTACTCGTAATTTTTATGTTACTTCTCCAGAAGCATTGCTAATCAGTTTCTTAGTCTGTTTTCTGTTGTTATTAACAGAATATAGGAGACTTGGTATTTATAAAGGAAGCCTCTTTTGATTCGAAGTTCAGAAAGCTGGGACATCCAAGATTGGGTGTTTGCATCTGCTTGGCTTCTGTTGAGAGCCTCCTGCTGCTTCAACCCAAAGCAGAAGGCAGAAGGTCAAGTAGGTGTTCATGCAAAAGAAAAAATATGAGGAGGCAATCTTGCTTTATAATGATCTTCTGGGAACTAATCTAGTCCTGTGGGAGTAAGAACTACATGAGAAAGGTATTAATCCTTTCATGAGAGTTCTCTTCCCATGACCCAAACACCTCCCACTAGGCCTTACCTCCCACTGCCACACTGAGGAAGTAAGTTTCCAACACATGAATTTTTGGGGTATACACTCAATCCATGGCAGTTGCATTACAGTTTCATGAAGTATAAAGCATGGTGTTAGACAGGAATATTTAGGAAGAACTGCAACTTAAATTTCTTATTTTTCCTTATTATTGGTTCTTTTTTAGTTATACATAACATTAGGATTCATTTTGATTATAATTATAAAAGCATGGAATACAATTTGCTCTAATTCAGTCCCTAGTGCCCTAGTGCTTCCTTATTCTTTCCCCTTCTTCCCCTCCTTGTAACTTTCTCTTTGCTGATCTTCCTGCTATTTACTTAGTTTTTTTTTTTTATTCTTTAAATTAGTGTTTTGTGGATATACACAGTGGTGAGATTCACTGGGGTGAATCTTAGGAAAATTAGGTCAGATTCATTTCCACTGTCCTTCCTCCCTGTCCCTCGATCCCCTTCCTCCACTCCTCTAATCTTTCTTCTGTTTTGATGGAATCCACCTCTTTTCTTTTCTTTTTTCTTTTCTGTACCACAATTGAACCCAGGGGCGCTTAACCACTGAGCAACATCCCCAGTCCTTTGTATGTTTTACTTAGAGACAGGGCCTTGCACGTAAAGTTGCTGAGGCTGGCTTTGAATTTCTGATCCTCTTGCCACAGTCTCTTGATCTTCTGGGATTACAGGAATGTGCTACCATGCCTGGCTTCTATTTCTTATTAATAATATCTCTTCTTTTAAAAATTTTGCAACTTATAGTTCATCTAGCTTACCTCAGTTTCCAGTAATATGTTTTTTTTTCCTTCTGTTTTAGAACTTAAACTTATCCATGGTTTGCTTTTCTAGTATAGTTTTTCAAACAATGTTTTGTAAGCCATGAAATCAGTTTAGTGGGCTGTAGCTTACATAGACTCGAACAGAGACTATGAAAATGCATCTAAGGAAGTGAAGCAAATGATTTTGTGAATCTTGTGTTTTAGTTATATAATTATACAGGTAGGTGGGTTTGTACTGGGTCTCAATGTACAATGTATATCCTTGTAATATATCCTTGTGGTTGTTAAAAAAAGTTCATAAGCCACTGCTTTAGAATATATTATATAGTTTTGTTTTAAGTTATCTAGATGATATGTTTAAGAGTTAAATGTTAAGAATAGGGAGAAAGTTATCCTAGAGAGGCAGGGGTATGAGGTGACTAAAAGCAAATGATTTTGTGAATCTTGTGTTTTAGTTATATAATTATACAGGTAGGTGGGTTTGTACTGGGTCTCAATGTACAATGTATATCCTTGTAATATATCCTTGTGGTTGTTAAAAAAAGTTCATAAGCCACTGCTTTAGAATATATTATATAGTTTTGTTTTAAGTTATCTAGATGATATGTTTAAGAGTTAAATGTTAAGAATAAGGAGAAAGTTATCCTAGAGAGGCAGGGGTATGAGGTGACTAAAAGCAAACTCTAGAGCCAAAAATCCTAGGTTCATGATTCCTTTCGTCTTAATCCATTTTGTGTTGCTCTAAAAACCACCTGCGGCTGGGTAAAATAAAATAAAGGGGTTTATTTGGCTGATGATTCTGGTGGCTGTGGGAGTCCAAATAATATTTCACTCCCTGGCTGCAATATAATATGGCAAAGAAAAGTAAAGGGAACCAGCTTCATGAAGAAGGGCTGAAGCACATGGGTAGCCTCATATTGTAACAACCGGCTATTAAGAGAGCTAATCCATTCCTAGAGTCTAACATTAATCCATTTATGAAGGTGGAGCCCCATGACTGAATTATTTTCCAGTAGGTACCACCTCTTAAAGGTTCTGTCATCTCAACACCCATCACAGTGGGGACCAGGCTTCTAGTACATGAATTTTTGGGGTACAAATCACTTCCAAATGATACGACCCTCTTAATCATTTTCTTACTATTACCTTGTGCAAGATCCTTGACCTTTATTTTTTTGTTTCCTCAGCTGTCAAAATGGGACAAGTAATATCAACTATTTTATAGAGTTGTTAAGAAGATAATAACAAACAGAATAACTCATGGAATATAGTACTATACATGCAGTTTGCTATATAAATTGCATAATTAACTCATTTTTTGGGATTTCTCCCATTTTCTCCAATGGTCAAATGAACTATTGACTTTTGATTGCTGTAAACCTAATATCAGTATAAACAAATTAATAAACGTCAAGCATGCTAAAAATAACATTTGTTTAAAATTATTATAAACCTTTGCAAAACACCCTACTCAGGGTTTTATTTTTATATAATAATCAGTCACATTAAGCTTGTTAAGTCTACTTGATCTGTTTATTGAAATCATTATTATTATTTGGATTATGTAATAGCACAGTATTGGTGGTAGAATTATCACTGTGGCCTTCATAAACTATGAAGAATTTTTGTAATATTCTGAGTCAATTATGAATAATGAAAATGATTTACAGTTATTGAGGTCTACCATGTGTAATGTGCAAGTTTTATATGTGTAGCTCATTTAATCCCCCTGAAACTCAATGAGAGAGGAATTATCATTATTTTACACATAATGAAACTGAGAATTAGAGGTTAACCCATGCATAAAATCACTTACCTATTTGTGGGTAATGTCTGAATTCAGACTTGAGCGATATGTGCTCACAATCAGTGTTATATCACATCTTAATGGTGAGTTCTTGGTTTTCAAAAGTGCAATTATACCTTTTCATTTCACTTTCATAGAAGTTGTTTGGTCTTATCAACGCTGTATCCCTTATATTGCAACAGAGGAGAAAGGCTAAGAGAAAAAGTAACTTTCTGAAGTCTCAGAGAAAAGGAAACTTTTTTTATTTTTTGTACAGGGGATTGAATTAAGAGGTGTTTTATCACTGAGATACAGCTCCCATTTTAATTTTTAAAATTTCATACAGGGTCTTTTTCTTTAAGGTTTTGAGTGGCCAAAAATTATTTGAAATACTAGTTTTCTGCTCAGGTATTTTCTTCAATTTTCTTATGTATAATGCTTAGTATGCCTTTGTGATTGGTATAGAATAACTCCATACACAGAGATATATACACATATTTTTTAGTTACAGCTTAAGAATAAGTCAAACAATGCAACTCATTAATTTAAAGTGTAGAGTTCAACAGTTTTCAGCATTCAGAGATGTAAAACAACAATCACTTTAATCAATTGTATAACTGTGTTTGTGTGTGTGTGTGATTGAACCCAGGGGTTCTCTACCACTGAATCTTTCCATAAAGAAATACCATAACTTTTAGCTATCATTCCTTTCTTCCCATATCCCCAGCCTTAGGCAAGTACTAATCTTTCTCTGTTACTAGAGAGTTGGCTATTCTAGGTATTTCCAATAAAATGGAATCATACAACTCTTCCGGGTCTGGTTTATTTCACTTAGCATAATGTCTTTTAAGGTTTGTCCATGTTGCAGTATTTATCAGAACATCATTCTTTTTTACAGCTGAATAATATTCCACTGAATGGATATACCATATTTGTTTATCCATTAATCAGTTAATGAACATGTGGGTTGTTTCTGCCTTTTAGAAATTATGAATAATACTATTATGAATAGTTGGATGTCTATTTTTGAGTCCTTTTACATGAAGTTGAAGATAATTAAATTTTAACAAAAAATTCTATTTTTTCAACCTGTTCTAAACTCTAAAATTCTCATAATGTGCCTGTAAGCTGGTGAAAAGTTTTATGAACAAAAAGGCTTGAAAGAATGTGAGTGAATAAAAAACATTCCTGTAATTAATGTGGTTTCTAATTACAAAATAGCATTAACGTTAGAGAATTGATGGCAATGAATGGCTTCCTCCAATTGAATAGCATATGACAACTCGGTCTATCATTAAAGCCTATTACATAGCTTAGTTGGAAGTATTCCTAGTTAGTGTTTTAACTATAAACTCAACAAGCTGATTTAGAACATGGTAGTAGAACATGGTAGCAGAAAATCGTGTACATTTTCAGATTACAATGTACTTCACATTTAGTAAGATAGGACATTTCCGTTGTGACAACTGACATTAAGCATGCCAGTGTAAAATAGTACTGGGTCATATAAAAATCTCACAGGATATATTCTTTCTATTGAGAACTGAGAAATTTTGTAATTATGATCCTGTAAAATGAGTGATAGTTTTTAAAAGCCACTGTGGATATTTTTCAACTAATAAAAGAATGAAGTATATGGCATTTAGCTTCGGATGGAAGGATTAACTCTTACAGATAATGACTGCATCTCAATTTCTACTGGATTATCCTAATTGTAAATGGTGTCTATTGGAGTTTACAGTTTTTAAGAGTCCTTTATGGATAACTAACTTCATTAAAAACTTCATGTTCCTCATCTGTAGAGCTTTATATTGTAATATCACATGTCTACTTATTAATAGACAGGGCTGTCACACAATTTTGAAATTGAGAGGTCTAATTCTTCCATCCATTTGGTGGGGAAGTATCCAACAACCATCAGTTGTAATCCCAGTAAGCACCGCCAGGGCCAGACGCGAGAGGCATCACTTCCATCTTTACCAGGAGTCTTGGAAATCAACACCATGACGTCCACCGAAGACGTAGGTGTAGACAAGGAACAAAAGATAAGATCCTCGTGCTGGACCACCCTCCCGGGGCACACGGCGCCGTCTGAACCCAGCAGGGCTCCACGGGCCTCAGTGATGATGCGGGTGATAGAGTGGGGCCTCCATCAACCATTGAAGACCAGGAGATGGTGGAGGTGTGGGAGGGCCAACGCCTGGGCTGCCTCGCCGGCGATGGCGACGGCGACGCTGAAAGACGCCCCGGGACAGCTTGGTCCTTCTGGCGGGCAGAAGCCCCGATCCGGGGAGCCCGAAACTCCCTCCATCTTGGCTGATGGAAGTGGGCAGCGGCGTCCGGGTCTCCCCCGGGTCGCGCTGCCCACCAGGGCCCCGCGGACTCGCACTAGGAAATCGGGAGCCCTTCTCTCCGCCGAACCAGAGTCCAGTCGGGGCTGCTCGGGGACAAGTTTCCCAGTCCCACGGGGTTGGGTTCTGAATGGGTCCCAAGTTCCCCCAGCGGTTCCAACAAAATGGAGGACGTCGTCTCCTCCTGCTGCAGCCATGACGGGAGGTGGGGGGACTGTTCCCCACGGGGGCGAGGCGAGGGTGGAGGCGCCGCCACGGCCCTCAGAGGGCCCAGGTACCCAGTTCAGCCGCGTTCCCGACCTCCCCCCCTCCTCGCTCGAGTGCCCCCCGGCCTCTCCCCTCGCGGGTGCCTTCCAGGGACTGGACAGGGTGGACGTTGGGGCATCGAGGCCGCGTCTCTCCTCGGGCGGATTCGTTGGGAGCCGCGGCGACGGCCTGGACGCCCAGGCCCGGGCCCGAGCGAGGGCAGGCAGCCCCACTTCAGTCGCTCCTGCTATCCCGTTCCCGAGAGCCGGGGGCCCGAGCGGAGCCGCGGCCGGTTCGGCGGACAAGACAACTTGGGCTCCTGACCCTGGCGGACCTGGTGGGTGGGGGCGGGGAGGGGCGGGGGCAGCTAGGGGAGGGGACGCGGCCGAAGCCGAAGACCCGCGGAGGGGGGAGTGGAACGGCAGAGCCGGAGGTGTGGCCCGAGACTGACGGACAGTCTCATGGACCACCCCACCAAGGGGGGGTCCTGAAGGAAAGCAGGTGTAGCCTATGGATGTGCCCGAAGGGCTCTGGCCCGCCTCCGCCTTCAGCCAATAAGCATGCGGAGGGCGGGGCCTCCCGGGGCTCGGCCGCACCGCCGCCTCCGCCTCCTCCTCCTCCTCACCAGCGCTAAAGCCGGGACTGGACCGAGTGGAGTTGTGCGTGTCGCCGAAGGGGGGTGGGCCGGGGGAGGGGAGGTTCGTTCCGCGGAGCCGCAGCCAGAACCGGGTGAGGCTTATCCCCGCTGTCTTTGCAGTCCAGGGCCTCTGAGTGTGGGGGTGGCTGGGAGCAGCGCAGCCTCCGGAGGAGGAGGCGGAGGCGGAGGCGACTGGGGAGGCGGAGATGGGTGAGGGCAGCCTCCGGAGCCTCCCACCGACCCGGGCTTAATACCCCACGGCGCGGCCGCCGTCGCCGCTGCGGCGTCGGGGCCTCGGGGGCTGCTCCGGGCCGCGCTCATGTCACAGGCGTCTTTGCGTGCGGCCCGAGGGCTGCAGGAGTGCGGGCGCGGCCGGGCGGGCCGGGTGAGGTGGCCGCCAGGGGCGGGGGTCGCACGGGGCCGCCGGGGCGGGGGCGGGGGCGGCGGGCCTCCGGGAGGTCCAGGGGTATTTTCTTTTCTTTCCTGCGGGGGGGACGGGGGGAGGGGCGCTCGGGCCGGCCGGCTCTCCCGCTCTCCAGATTGCGTTTCCACCTTGTCCGCCCGAGCCGGGGTCCCCAAGTTTTTCGGGGCGAGGGTTCCTGCTTATGCCCCGCCAGGTTCCTTCTTTTGCTCTTCTGTTCCCCGTGGCTGCGCTGCGCGGCTCTGGCTCCTCACGTATTGTTTGGCTGGGTCTCTAATGGCGGACGGGGAGGCAGCGCTGCCGGTCGCCGACTGCAGGGGGGGGGGGCAAACCTCGGGCCCAGGGCAACTGCTTGGGGCAAGCATGGGCGTTATCCACCCAGCGGTGACGTGAGCCCCTCCTTACCTCCAAATTAGTGTCGAGATTGACGGGGATGACGCTAGGTGGGCAAATTTAGGAGGGAATACAAATCCCTTGCTGGCGTCGGGGCAATGTTTGCCCTTCCCCCCCTTCCTTCCCAGTAGCATGCTTGATGCCCTTAGGCCCCCTCCTTTCCAGATTTTGCTTCCCACCTGGGTTTTGGCCCCAAATACATATTTTTAGTTATTTTGCTCCACTTGGTAAGAGGGGGCTGTTGTGCCCGGGTTTTGGGTAATAATAGAAGGGCCAAACCTACTTGACCTCGCATTCCCTTCCTCTGGAAGAAAAGCCTTGGTGCTCCCACCAGGTTAGCTGATCTTGATCAATTTTTCTTTTTTCTTTTTCTTTTTTTAATCCCAGGACCAGAAATTGCCTTCAACCCTGTTTGGTGCATCTTTGGCAGAAAGTGAGAAGGAAAACACCCTGATTGTGAGTCCTTTGCCCCTAATGTGTTGCTCTTTATGGAGGACATTGTCAGGTTGTAGGGGTTCAGTCTGGGACTTGGCCCTCCAGGTTGTTTTGAGGGGAGGAACTTTCCCTTGGGTAGAAGCTGCCCTCGGGGCGAAGCCCGGGTAATGGTTGGTGAGGCAGCTGGGAGTGGGCGCTGCTGTTTCCACCGCTGCAGACATCGCTCCTGCTGCTGCAATACCAACCTCAGCAACCAGACGACGGGCTTCTGCAGCTGCTCACGTTACCGGGGAGGAGGGGTGGTGCTAAGGAGGGCATATTTCTGGTGCCCTCTAGAGTTCCAAAGTGGGAATTAACGGTATTTCCTTTTAAATGCTATGCATACAACCATTTTTAACATTTTTCTTCTTTCACATTGGATAATTGATTAAAGGATTGGAAGCATAGAGAGAACCATTTACCTTTTTGTCTCATCAAAACCACAAATTTTTGACTTTTATGGCTCTAGAGTTGCTCTATCTTTTTTTTCTGTGGCTTTGCTTAGCAAAGTGATGACGTCCACTCCTCTAGAATCTACTCTTACCTCACCACCTAGAATGCTGACCAGACCAGTGCTCTAGTTACTCTTAGTCTACCACCTCCAGTGTTGATTAGTCCTCACTTAAGAGTCTTATTGAATGTGTAACCTGGGAATTATATTAAAGGCCTATAATTTGAGGTTTTTAAGGCAATCTTGTTATGACAGGACTGTGAAATAAAAATAACCAAACATTTCCTTTAGTCAATTGAAAATAGTTATAAAATATCAGTGAAATCAACACTGTGGACACATTGTATCTCTTGCTGTCTTGAGTCCATTAACAGTTGATATTGTAACTTATAGACTCTGTTAGAGGTGGGTCATAAGTGTCAGATCTTCTGCTTAAATATTAAGGACCAAAGGGAGTAAAAAATAATGGAGGTAAGGATTTTCTGAATATGGATTGTGAAGGATGATACACTTCTAATTCTAGGCACAGTGTTAAGATATGTTCATGGAATACTTCCCTTAATTTAGTGAGTAGCCTGCAGGGGAATAAAGATATAATACAAATAGCATTAATTGAGCCCATATATGTCAGTCCAATTCTCATTTTTTAAAAAAAGTTTACTGTGAAAACTTTTTAAGTTTGTTTGTACCCATCATTTACATTCTAAAATTATGAATGCAAAATGTCCAAACTAATTTTTAACATATATTAAGTAATTTAATCCTCACAACTCAGTGATGTAATATTGTTTTTATTCCAAATTTGCAGAGGAGGAAACAGGCATGTGAAGATAACCCAGTTAGTAGTATTTGGTAAGGCAAGGGTTTATACTTAAGCAGTTTGATTACAGAGATTAAGTTCAGCAATTATGCAGTACAGTTTAAAAAGGCATAGTATGCTCATTTTGTAAATTCAGATTTCAAGAGAGTGAAAAATATTCAAGATTAGTCTTCCCAATCCATGGTCTTTTCTTCCTTATGTGTAAACAAATACAGAAGTATTTGTATCTTGTTGAGTACCCTTTTTTAAAATTAAGAGAATCATAGCTATGAATTAGCTTTAAAAAATGTTTTCATTAGTACATTGTAGTTATACATAATATTGAGTTGCATTTTGACATATTCATATATACTCCATTTCAGTCCCCCTTATCTTCTCTTCTCCTTTCTCTACTCTACTGGTCTTCCTTCTACTTATTTTATCAATTAGCTTTTTATACTCCCTTATTTCAAAACTAACAGGGTGAGTTTGGATCAGAATTTATGTTTTTCAAAGTGTCTACAATTTATAGTCCATATTGTCTCCTGAATACTGTAACTTGAATGAATGTAATTTATATGATAAGTTTTAAGCTCTTTAGTCATTAGATCATTCAAATATGATGGATCGAGGAGCAGGTTTTTCAGATAGATGGGTGGTGCTTATTACTATATAATCTTACAAAAAATTTCCATTTCTATAATTTTTATCATGATGTTAATAGGGGGAACTTGATAATTAGTTATGTTTGATAGTCATTTGGAGATGACACAGAAAGCATACAGATCAGGATTTTTTTTGATGCTAAAACAAATGAATGCTAATGAAAGCAATGATTTTTTAAAAAATAATACCAAAATGTGGTTCTTGTTTTGTTTAATGATATAGTTCAGAATTTAAAAAGTCTATTTAAAAACAGCAACTAATGGTGCTATAATGTGTTAGACATTAATAAGATGAAGGTAACCTGACAAATTTTGATTAACCTTGCCTATATAAGTTTATGTTCTACTAATATTTATTGAGTACTCAATGTGAATTAGATGCTTTTGTATATAGTTTCAAAGTTTTTTTTTTTTTTTTTTTTTTTTTTTTTTTTTTTTGTGGGGGAGTGCCTGGATTAAACTCAGGGACACTCAATCACTGAGCCATGTCCCCACCCCTATTTTGTATTTTATTTAGAGACAGGGTCTTACTAAGTTACTTAGTATTTTGCTTTTGCCGAGGCTGACTTTGAACTTGTAATCCTTGTGTGTCTCAGCCACTGGAATTATAGGCATGTGCCACCATACCCAGCTCAAAGTATTTTAATAGTTAAAATACTTTATAGTTTTGTGACATTTTTCCTTAGTACTTACTCTTCTCTCCCCCACCACTTATCCTTTGAAATAGTTGGGAGAAAGGTAAAGTGGCCCCTTTCACATTTTCTGTTTTTACATAATCTCATGGGCTGTATTTTTAATCTAAAAAAAGTAGGGGACAGCCCTGAATCACTCAGGTATTCCACAAAAGCTGACTTTTTAACATTTTAGATTTGGTTGGCTATGGAACTTGTCATACTGTCTTTGTATAACAGTATTTATATGTTTATTTTATTGTATTCTGCTCTTGTTTGAGGTACAAAAGTGCACAAACAATGTTATTGTGACAAACTCAATCTTTGCCTTTAATCAGATGTATTACTGTGATGGAAAGAATATGTATAAAATTCTGTAACTGTTGTCAAAAGGTGTGGAAGTTTTATATATTCTGTCTCTCTAGGCATTAAAATCTGTCCTCATTTCACTTGACAGTGTTATTAACATATGCCTTATTATGTTAAATGACATTTATTATAAGGCAGCCGCCTTATAATGGCATATTCAGCTTCCTGTGTTTAGGGAATGCAAAGAGAGCCTAAACTAAAGTGGTTTCTCCATTGGATTCTCCAACTGTATTTTTTGTAGAATATCTCAAGTTAGAAAGCAGATTGCTTGGACTTTGCATTTTCTTTGCTTTCATTTTTTTTTTTTTTTAATTGCAGTTGGTTAATTTTCTGACAGGGATAGACCTGTCAGAGCATAGAATATGGATGTAGAATTGATTGAATAGGACTTTTACTCAAATCTAAATGTTCTTATGCAGAACTCTAATATGTAAGACTTTAAAACTTGTCACTGAGAAAAATTTCTGTTGGGTAAATGCAGAAATTTGAACTATAGAGCTATGGGTAACAATTGCAATTTATTTTTATATTTTATTTTGGTTGTGTACCAGTCCCCAAATTCTGTTTTACATGGTTGTAGTTCCAAATTTTTATTTGCAAACTTTTTACAATAACTCACTTTATAATTTTAGTTTTTTTTTTTTTTAAATTTTTTTTAATTCACTAAAATAGGAGAAGATCTTTAGGGGCACCAAATACTTGGTAACATGATGAATTAGTCTTCATAATTAAGGTGTGTTAAAATTTGGATTACCATGCATTTGAATATATTGTTTTATTCTAAAATATATCAAATTTTTAATGGAGTTAAATACTTGGAGCATTTCTGAAATTGCAGAATATTTGTAAACTATTGAAAAAACTACTTTAGAGTTGTGGTAGTGATTAGTTATAAAAATCACAGGACTAGATTGGGATTTGTCCTTTTTTTCTGTTTTTTTAATGGGAAGAATTATGGTGTTTAATTTGAAAAAGTGCATGACTTGGTATTTTTACTGATTTGATCAATGTTCTCTAAATATTAATGTTTGCTCTTTCAAGAAATGACTTAGGAGAAAACTTTGGATATTAGGAGAAATAGGTAATGAATATTTATTTAATAGGTCTTTTTTTTAAAATGCATATTTATGTTTCATAGTACAGGTTATCTTGTTTTTATGCTTGAAACAGTACTAAATTATTGTCAAGAGAGTTTGGATCTTCTTCTTTAATATCATTTGGCTACCAAGAACCAGGTTCTCTTTTATTTGTCCACAGGGTTTTAGATTTTGTTTCTCCTTAGTGAATTTGAAGGTTGGATTTGTTTTTGTGAATTAATAAGTTAGTCTGAGGGGTTTGAAAAGATTTTATCATTATCCCATTTTGCCCCATTGACCTGTATATATGCCGCACACAAAAACCTGTAAGATTTTATAGGACACCTATAAAATTGCTCAACTTGTTTTAATAGGTGTCTTATATATAAAATGATGCAACATAATGGATTAAATTATTGAATATTTAAATTTGATGTTGATTTTAAAAGCAATGTTAAATTGAAAAAAAAGTCACACTAAATTGGAAGTTTTAAGATGAATTTACTAATAATAGAATTAATTGTTACAACTTCAAATTATAGAAGTTGGGAAAGTCTGTTGTAATTACTTTCCAACTAGTTATTTTCTAACCATACATTTAGGTTGGATAAGAAAAATAAGTAGCTAATTTAAGTAAAATTGTGATACACAGAGCTTAAAGATAGAATACTCTTTAACTTGCAATTATAATAAAGTGTGACAAACTCTTCAGTCTTTTTGGTTTATGGAAATGCACATGTGTATGACTTTTGCTTATATTCACCCCAAACTTTGATTAAAATAGTGTAAGAATTTGGAGGTAAATTTTGGTTTAATTTAAAAACATTAAAAAAGATACTGGGATAGTTTTATATTCATTTGCTTCAAAGAGGCATGTCTTTTGCTTACTAAGAGCAGTGTTCCTTGCAGTGTTTAGCTGGGCCAGATGGTTCAGAGTAATAATCAAAGTGTTATAGAAATCACTTATTTAACAAGTTGGGTATTAGAACACCTATATGTTAAATAGTCATAAAAGTTGTATTCTGTTAATAGTAAGCTAGCAGTTTCTTTGATTCTTCGCTTCTAGATTCTGTCATCTAGATTTCTGATGCTATGCTCTAGGACCCTAGTTTGTAATTTCTAAGTTTTTGGCTAAGCTTAATGATTATCAGATTGGTAACTGTGTTTCTAGTTCTGTAGGACTTATAAGTAAAGGCTTGAATGGATATTATTTTAATTAAATTATTTTAATTGTTTCTAGTCCCAAAATGGTTCAGGTTGAATTTCCCTGATCTGAAAATCTGAAATCCAAAATGCTCCAAAATGTGAAACTTTTTGAGCCCAGAGATGATGCTACTACAAGTGGAAAATTCCATATCTGACCTCCTGCAATAGGTTGAAGTCAAAACATAGGTGTGCTAAAAATATTGTGTAAAGTTACACACAGGGTATGTTTATAAAGGTGTATATGAAATGAATGAATTTTTTGTTTAGATTTAGATCCCATTCCCAAGTTATCTCATTATGTATATGCAAACATTAAATAATCCAAAGTCTAAAACACTTCAGGTCTCAAACATTTCAGATAAAGGCTATTCATATTAGATCTCAATTCTTATATGTTCATGATTTAGTGTTTGATTTAAAAAAAAAATTTTAAAAAAAGTTGTAGATACACACAGTACCTTTATTTATTTATTTCTATGTGGTGCTGAGGATTGAACCCAGTGCTTCACATGTGCTAGGCAAGTGCTCTACCACTGAGCTATAAGCCCCAGCCCCAGTGTTTGATTTTGATATAATGAAAAATTTGCCATTTTAAAAATTTACATAACTTCATTACTATAAAATATCTAATTTTAGCTTAGTACCTTTGATTGTATGAGTATTGTTGCACTTTGTTTTTTAACTTGTTTGTTTTAATATATAGTCCAGTTAACAAACAAGTATTAACTATTGCCTATGAAGTTATTCTACCCTGTGTCTCCAGTTTTACATTTCTTACAGAAGAAAAGCTCTGCTTGGTTAGTTTATCCCCCATGAAACAAACTCCTGATTTTTTAATTCTATGATCTGTCTATTAGTATGTCACGTTTTTCATCTCAAATGGTCTTACCCAGCTGTTTTCATCTTGTTTTTCTTCTGGACTTCAAGTTTCATTTGCCTTTCTCTTTCATAACTTCCTTACCATTTAAAAAAAAGAACACAGGTATAATAGCATCGACATTTTTTTTTTTTTTTTTTTTTTTTTTTGTGGTGGGGATATTGGGGATTTGAACTCAGGGGCACTTGACCACTGAACCACATCTCCAGCCCTATTTTGTATTTTGTTTGGAGACAGGGTCTCACTGAGTTGCTTAGCGCCTTGCTGTTGCTGAGGCTGACTTTGAACTCAAGATCCTCCTTCCTCTGTCTTCCTGGTTGCTGGGATTATAGGCTTGCGCAACTGCTCCTGGTGCTTAGCATCTAAATTCTTAAATCTGATTATGCTGTGCTTTTAGAAAGAGAATATTTGTGAATTTTAGTAAATTTTGTGAGTCTATGAGATCATGGGATGACAATAGGATTCTAGAGACATGTTTCCTTTCATGTAGAAAGGGAACTAGTGAGGCCTAAGAAGATTGGAAGGCTAACAACTTTTACAACTTTTTTTTTTTTTGTAGTTTTTCTGCCTATAAAAGAAATCTTTTTTTTTTTTAAAAAAAAAAAAAACCTGAATATTGCCTAAGAGATTTGTAGCATGACTTGTTTGGAGTTAGACAGATTCAAGATAAAATATGCCCTGCTTATGAAGGGGTTTTGGGGTGATGGGAGTGTTCTGAACTGGATTGAGGTGATGGGCCCATAAGTGTATATATACTAAAATTTATCAAAGTTCGTTCTCTCTCTCTCTCTCTCTCTCTCTCTCTCTCTCTCTCTCTCTCTCTTTAATTTTTTTAGTTGTAGTTGGACACAATACCTTTATTTTATTTATTTAGTTTTATGTGGTGCTGAGGATCAAATTCAGTGTCTGTCACATGCTAGGCGAGTGAGAGCTCTGCCGCTGAACTACACCCCCTGCCCCACAAAGTTCTCTTAAATAAAATTTACTCAATGTAAAGTATGCCTCAATAAAACTATTAAAAAGCAATTTTACTCTTAACACCAGTTGGTAATTTTAGGCAAGTCATTTAAACTCTGAGCTTCAGTTGACTCATTTGGATAAATGAATAGAGTAATGCCTTTTTTCCTGAGATTGCTGAGGTAAGGATAAAAATAGTATGGGGAGCTAGGGATGTAGCTCAGTGAGTGGTACGGTGCTTGCCTTGCGTTATGTCCCCAGAACTGGAAAACAAAGTAGTAGGGGACTAATCAATAATAGATACTCAATTAATAGCGGCTACAATTAACCAAATATCATGAATTTGTTGCCACCACTGATGCAGTAAATTTACAGTATCTCTGATGCAGTTAATTTACAGTGTCTCTATTGGTAGCACTTCAAAATTTCTGCATCCTTTTCAAACTTAGATCTTCCTCTTCCTTTTTAAAAAATTTCTTCTTTAGGGCTAGGGATATATAGCTCAGTTGGTAGAGTGCTTGGCTAGAATGCACAAGGCCTTGGGTTCAGTCCCCAGCACCAAATAAACAAAAAAAAAAAAAATTCTTTTCCCCATACTATTTGAAAGAAATCCATTCTCAGATTTACGCTCTCAACACTATACCAAATCTACTCTTTTGAAGTCATTAGTGACCTAATTGCTAGATCTTTAGTTATTGCATTTTGGTCTTAATTCTATAACATTTGAAATTTAATGTTTTAGATTTAACATTCAAATTTGAAGTTTAATGTTTAAATTCTTTTGACTTCTAGAACTTTGAATTTTAATGTAATCTCATACTTCTGACCATTCCCTTCACTTCATTATATTCTCAAATGTTGTAAATGTCCTTATTTCTTAGCTCTCTCCTCTTGAACTTTGTAATCCATTGTATTAGAAAACAAAGAATTTATTTACAACATAATTTCTTCCTATTCTTTCTTCTAGTCCAGATTAATTTTTCCTAAAGTCCATTCTTATTACATTACTCATTTGGAAGAAGTTGAGGGATTTGTGTTGGCAAGTAAAACAAAATACATATAGCCTGAACTTTAAAACCATTAAAAAGAAGAACTTCTAGCTGGGTGTGCACGTCTATAATCCCAGCAGCTCAGGAGGCTGAGGCAGGAAGATCTCAAGTTCAAAGCCAGACTCAGCAAAAAGGGAGGTGATCAGCAACACAGTGAGACCCTGTCTTTGTAATTAAAAAATACAAAATAGGGCTGGGGATGTGGCTCAGTGGCCAAGTGCCCCTGAGTTCAATCCTTGGTACAAAAAAAAAAAAAAAAAAGAAATCTGGGCTGGTAACAAAGTTTAGTGGAAGAGTGCTTGCCTGTCATTTGCAAGGCTGTGGATTCAATCAATAGCACCAAAAGAAAGAAAAGAGAACTCTGTTAGGAAGTGTGTTGGGGGTGGGGGGGAGGTAGGTAGGCCCATTTTGGAGAGATAATCATGTAAATGAATGAAAGAATATGAATAACAAAGTGGGGCTGGGAATATGACTCTGGGGTGGAGTGCTTGCCTAGCATGCAGGAGGCCCTTGGCTCAATCCCTGACACTGCAAAAAAGCAACAAAAAACCCCCAAACAATGAAGTATAACAAGCAGTATGCATAAATGAGCAATTATATCCACATATAAAGGACAGTTCTTGATATTTTGGTTATAAAAATAAAACACCTTTAAAAATTCTGAAGGTAGTAAAAGGAGTATATGACAGAAAATGTAAGTTCCCGCATAATCCCATTCTTCTTGAGACCTGTGTTTAAGATTTTAAATATATTCTTTGGTGTTTATCCATGTTCATTGTACTAATATTTTTCATATATACTGTCAACTATCAACATTTGATAACATATGACATGGTCTTGCATTCTTGTAATCATTGCCTTCCCTTCATGTTACAAACACTTTCAACTGATGGTTTAATTTTAAAATGACCACTATGTTAGAGTAGCTTTCAAGTTTCAATTCTATTTGATTAGGAGATAATGTGGTTTAGTGAAAGAACGTGGACTTTAGGTACAAATTTTGAGTTTGCCATTTGAGAGCTGTGTACCCTAGGAGATTTACTTTATTATAGAGAATAATTTATTCACTTGCATAGTAGGATGATAATAATAATATAATTAGCACTTACAACATGTATTTCAAGGTAGTTGTAATGAGACTGGTATCAAGCATATCTTTTATAAATGGTAGTTGTTATGACTTGTCATGAGACTCTTGAAAAGTAAAACTCAAGGCATGAAGAGATTGAATAAAAGGGGTAAGTGAAAAGTGACTTAACTGTCTGCTTCAAGTTTATTTTAAAGAGCTTTAAGTATTTACTGGATAATTAAACAAACTGCATTGAATTGTAAATAATAAGTAGGATTGTTTCTATACTGAAATTTGTTTATTAAAGGAAAAATTATTTTCTTTGGTTTAGTTTATATTCTGTTTGTATTTCTTTGATTTTTAAAAGCAGTGAAATATCTGAAGAATGTGACTTGAGGAACAAATGCTGGCAAAAATTGTTTTAGTCTTATGAATCAGAGGCAATAGATTTTTACATAATAATCATCTGTATTGGAGAAGTAATTTGTGTTGGAGAAATAGATTTTTAGTATACAAAAGCCTAGCCTTTTTGAATCTGATCTCATTTGCTTATTGATGCAAGTATTGTTGTTTCCTTAGGTTAGATGAGGTCTTAATCATGGAACATTCGAAGTCACATAAAGAAGGTAAAGTTGTTTTTTTTTTTTTTAAGCCCTCAACACCATCATGTTTAATTAAACATCAAGGAAAATTGTAATAAAAAAACAGAATATGGATTTGTAATACCAAATGATCTTAAGAATAAATAAGTGTTTTGATGGTTTATTTCCAAATTAACAAGTTGAAATTACTTGTAGTTTGTAAACTATGTTTGGAGAGTTCAATGTGGATTTAATGTGTTGGATTGAGGGGAACAAATGGACAGGGTATAATAATAACCTTTTACCATGGATTAAGGTCATGTTACTAACTGCAATTATGTAGATTAATAGAGAAATAGTAAAAAATCATGGCCAAAGACATAGGATACAGATATTTTTAATTTATCTTATCTTTTAAGGAAATTATTCTAATTTCCTCTTTTATAATGGGAAAACTGAGGCTCTGGGGTGAAGTGCTTATCTTATAGCCAAGAGGAAGGAAAAGAGAGTTCAGTGGGACTAAGGGAGGACTTAACTTTAAACCAAAACAACAACAATAAACTCTGAAAAACAAAGAACAATAAAAACTCTACCTTAAATGGTTGTTATCTCTTTTATGGAAAAAATAGTCATTTAGTAAATATTGGCTAAACACTACATTAGTGCGGTAATGAGGGCAATGAGAATACAGGTCTTTATGGAGCATGCTATCTAATGGGGAATACAGATTACAAATAAGTAAGTATATTACAAATTAGGTTAAGTGCAGCTGAGGAAATGTGTATGATAATGTGAGAGTGTAATGAGGAGATCAGATTTTATCAGTGATGTGTAGATGCAGTATTTGACACAGATATTTGAGAATGACATTTAAGCTGAGACTTAGAGAAATGAGGAAAGGAGCCTTTCAGACAGAAGAAGTTTAAAGGTCCTGATAATGGGAGGAACTTGGATCCATCAACAATTCAAAAGAAAGAATAGTTTAGCTAAGCTTAATAAAAACAAGGTGAGGAAGAAGAGTGCTGAAAGTGAGCCTGGATTGTAGGTAGGGATCAAATAGAAGTCTTAACACTTGGAGAAGAATTATAGGTTTTCTCCTACATACATTGTAAAGCCATGTAGAAAGTGAATGATGTAGTCTGATATAATTAAAAAAAAAAAAGTCTTTTACATAGTCTGGGGAATACAGAAGGTAATGTCAGTAATCCAGCAGAAAAATGATGGCTCTCCAATGAAAAGAGGTATTAGTAGGAGATGGGTAAAAGTGGATAATTTCAAGATTTATTTTGGAGGTCAGATAGTACTTGGTGTTGGTGGGCTGAAGTTGAAAGGAGAGGAAATTAAGAATGATCTTCAGATTTTTGGTATGGGGAGCTAGACATATAATTTTCTGAAATGTCAAAAAATGGTATAGGTGAAGATAAAGGGGAAGAGATCAAGTTAGTGAAAAAATAGAATAGGAAGTTTGGAGCTCTGAAATATTTTGAGGTAAATTAAGGAGTTAGGGTTATTTAAGATATTAATATCACTAATACCTGAATAAATTGATTGAGTTTTTAGATCGAAGAGTTTTTTTTTACAGATTCTTTCATAACCCTTGTGTGGATTTTTAGTTAAGTGTACATGAATTATTTGCTTCTAAAGCCTGAGTAGGATTGTTTTAGTTATCTTTTTTTGGAGGAGGGTATGGGGGATTGAATTCAGGGCACTCAACCACTGAGCCACATCTCAGCCCTATTTTGTATTTTATTTAGAAACAGGGTCTTACTGAGTTACTTAGTGCCTTGCTGTTGCTGAGGCTGGTTTTGAACTCTCATCCTCCTGCCTCAGCCTCCCAGGCTGTTGGGATTATAGTCATGCACTACTGCACCTGGCTTGTTTTAGTTATCTCTTAAAGATATGTTTTAAAAAAAAGTTTGTGGGGGCTGCGGTTGTAGCTCAGTGGTAGAGTGCTTGTCTGGCCTGTGTGAGGCACTGGGTTTGATCCTCAGCACCACATAAAAATAAATAAATATGTCCACCTACTACTGGAAAAAAGGTTTGTGGCTATATCGTAAGCAGTGTGAGGGCATAATCTGTTTATACTATTATTGGTCCACTGATCCTTTTCCCCACTGTTCAGAGATTATCATGTTGGTGTTTAGTATTTCAAGTCCTTTTTCCTTCATGTATTAATATGTCGTAATTTTGTGTGTATATGTTTTTTAAATTTTTTTTTAGTTGTTGATGGACATTTATTTAATTAATTTATAAGTGGTGCTGAGAATCAAACATAGTGCCTCACACATGCTGGGCAAGTGCTCTCCACTGAGCTATAACTCCAGCCCCTAGTGTGTAGAATTTAAAACATGTATACCATACATATTTTTATGCAACTTGTTTATTTTTTCCCACTTGTTATATCTTACAAAGCTGCAAGAAGTATACTTATTTCTTTTGAGTCATGTGCATGTTCTCTAAGGAAGATTCTGAAAGTAGGAATTGCTAAGTCAGTATATGCATATTAATTTTGCATGTTCATAAGTTTTTTCACATTCTTCCCAACACTGCATATCATCAAATAGCTAATTTTTTCCTGATTTAATAATGTGTTTTATTAAAATATGTTCATCAATTCTTTGTTATATTTATTACGAAAACATTTTTTCAGTTTGTGTTTTCTATTATGTTAGTGCATTATAATTATACATAATAGTGGGGTTCATTGCAACATTTTCATACATGGATATAACATAATTTGCTCCATTTTATTTCCTTGGTACTTTCCCTTTTCCTCCTCCTTCCCCCATCCCTTTCTTCTACTCTAGTGGTCCCTGTTTATTTTTCAATTAGTGTATTATACATAAAAGTGGAATTCATTATGATATAGTTATACATACACATAGCATAATTTGGTTGATTTAATTCCTCAGTACCTCTGGTTTTTCGTCCCCCTCCCTTCTCAGTTTTCATGTTTTTAAACCTTCCTTATGGTATATGTTTGTTATGTTAACATTTTTAATGTAATGGGGAAAATTCATTTCAGTATTCCAAGAAATAGAAATAATTATAAGAAATATATAAGACTTTATGGAAGG
Source organism: Urocitellus parryii (assembly GCF_045843805.1). Taxonomy (NCBI): domain Eukaryota; kingdom Metazoa; phylum Chordata; class Mammalia; order Rodentia; family Sciuridae; genus Urocitellus; species Urocitellus parryii. The sequence continues at coordinate 79,690,694 of NC_135532.1, forward strand.
AAACTATAAAACAGTACCGTAGGGGATACAAGAAAACGTGAATGAAAGGATATGCATGTGTATGAATGGAAAAGCAGTAATAATATAAAAACATTAATTTTTTTTCTCCAGATTAATCTAAATTCAGTGAAACCTTGTGAGGAAGACTTACCTTCCCTTTGGTTCATCCACACAGTTCTGTGTCCTAGAGACCAACCTCTGTTCTTTTCTTGGGTATTTATCCAGAGATAGTGTTTATATATTTGTTTATCCATTGTTTTGTACCATGTTGTTTGAATTAAATTTGTATATGAGATTGTTCCATATTCTCATGTTTCCAGTTTCTTCATTGTTTCCAAACCTTCATTGTATTTCTTTGTCTTTGTCATCATTAATTTTACTAGTTGTTAATAATCACTTAGCTGGTTGAGATGGTGCAAGTCTGTAAGAAGATTGTGAGTTTGAGGCCAGCCTGGGCATATTAGCAAGACTATCTTTAAAAAAAAAAAAAAAAAAAAAAGAATCATTTAGGTTCTTTAAATCTTCTGATTTTTACCCTTTTTTTTTTTTTTGTATTGGGGATTTAACCCAGGGGTGCTTTACCATTTTCAGCCCTTTTATTTTGACACAGGGTTTTGCTAAGTTGCTGAGGCTGGCTTTGAACTTGCAGTCCTCCTGCGTCAGCCTCCCAAGTAATATTTCTTTCTTTTTTCTGTTTTTGCTATTATATTTATTTTTTTTTGTTTTGCAGTTGATTATTGTGATATTATGAAATATATGTGTTTGGATCTTTGTTTTCTTGGCATACAGCTCATGGAATCTTCCAAAAGTTTTTTTTTTTTTTTTTGATACACTAAGGAGTTGACTAGTGGTTGGAAGTCCCTAGGGGTAGCTTCAGGGTAGTGCTGGTCACTGGAAAGACCAAGGCTTTTCAGCCCCATTCCCCCCCATCTTGAGAGGGGAAAGAGGGGTGAAGGTTAAGTTGATCAGCAGTGGTCAGTAATTTAATGAGTCACAACTACTTAATGAAGATTTCATAAAACCCCCAAAGGATCTATAGACCTTCTGGGTAGTTAGTTGAATTCTTGGAAGTTCCTAGAGGGTGCCACTTCAGTGTGAGTGTGGAATCTCTGTGCTCTTTCTGCATGCCTTGCCCTGTGCAACCCTTCATCTATATGTTTTGTAATATTCTTTAGAATAAACTGATAAATGTAAGTAAAGTGTTGTCTTGAGATCTGTGAGTTTCTCTAGAAAATTAGTCACACCTGAGGAGGGGATGGTGGCAACTACAATTTATAGCTAGTCAGTCAGATGTACAAGTAAGTCAAATCTACAGCTTGTTATTGGCATCTGAAGTGGTGGGTGGCAATCTTGGAGACTGAGTCTCCCCTTGACCTATGAGATCTGATGCTATCTCTGGGTACATAGTACACTGAATCAGAGGGTTGCCGATGGTGTGTGTGGAACCCTGGTTCCACCAGACATTTGGTCACAGATTTTGTGTTGATTGTTAAGTGACAGTATAGGAGAAACAGGTTTCTTTAGTTTTTATTTCATTAACTCAATTATTATGTTTGTAGTATTCCTCCCTCCCCTATATAGTTGTCTTCGGTTTTTGTTTCTTATTTTTTTTTTAAAAATCCAGTATTATGGGCTGGAGATGTGGCTCAGCGGTAGCGCGCTCGCCTGGCATGCGTGCGGCCCGGGTTCGATCCTCAGCACCACATACCAACAAAGATGTTGTGTCCGCCGATAACTAAGAAATAAATATTAAAAAATTCTCTCTCTCTCTCTCCTCTCTCACTCTCTCCTCTCTCACTCTCTTAAAAAAAACAACAAAAAAAATCCAGTATTATATACTAATATAAAACTTATCATTTTTTGAAATTATGGCATTTTCAGGTAAATGGATAGAACTAGGAAACATCATGCTGAATCCCAAAAAAGCCAGTCCCAAAAAACAAAGTCCAGTGTTTTCTCTGATAAGTGAATGCTGATCCATAGTGGTGATAGGAATGAAAGAACTTTGGATTGTGCAGAGGGTAGTGAAGGGATGGTTGGGGCTGTGGGGATGGGAAGGATGGTAGAATGAGATATATAGTATATATAGTATAGTATATATTATCCTGTATACTATATTATTACACAATTGGTGTGACTCTGTACCATATTCAGTCAGAGGAATGAGAAGTTGTGCTTCATTTGTGTACATTGTGTCAAAATGCATTCTACTGTTGCACATAACTAATTAGAACAAATTAAAAAAAAAATAGAAGGGAGACCAGTAGAATAGAAGAAGGGGATCAGGAGGAGGTGGGGGGGGAAAGGGGAGGTACTAGGGAATGAAATTGATCAAATTATACTGTTTCATTTTTCACATGTATGAATATATTATAACAAATCCCACTATTATATATAATTATAATGTGCCAATAAAAAGGGAAAAAGATTTATCATTTTTAGTGCCACATGCCTTGGGAGACTAAAGCAGGAGGATCACAAGTTTGAGGCTAGCCTGGGGAATTTTGAACTAGTATCAAAATAAAAAAGACTGGGAATATAGCTCTGTGGTAGAGCATTTATGTAGCATGCTAAAGGCCCTGAGTTTGATTTCTAGTATTGAGTGCGTGTGTGCGCACATACACAGTTACCACTTTTAAATGTATGCAGTTCAGCTTCATTAAGTACATTCACAGTGTTTGGCAAAAATCATTGTCTGTGTTCTAGAAATTTTTTGTCACCCCAAAGAAAAACTACTCATTAGACAATCTCAGTCTCTCCTTTTCCTAGCCCCTGGTAACCTCTATTCTATCTTTGTCTTTATGAATTTGCCTATTATAAGTACCCCATAAGTGAAATCATTTAGTACTCATCCTTGTATTTCTGGCTTATTTAACTTAGCATAATGTTTTCAAGGTTCCATGTTATATATGTCAGAATTTCATTGATTTTTATGGCTGAGTACTATTTAATTGATACATGGATCACCATCATTTTGTTTTGTTCATTTGTTAATGGAGACTAGGGATTTTCCAATTCTTTGGGGCCAGTGTGAAAAATGCTGCTCTGATCATTGGTTTACAGGTATCCATTTGAGTCCTTGTTTTCAGTTTTTTTTTTTTTTTTTGGTAAGTACCTAGGAGTGAAATTGATGGGTTATATATTAATTCATGTATGAGTTTTTTGAACAATTGTTGAAGTGTTTTCCCACAGTATGTATTTATGAATAAGCCTTCTGGTTTCTAGACCTCCAGCTCTTGTTAACCTCCTCCCCTGACTTAGTTTCATGCTGATCCCTGATTTTACTTTATCATTCTGTATCATGTTTTTGTTTTCATTCATCTTGAAGTATTTCCTCATTTCCTTTGTGATTTCTTCTCTGGTCCATTTTTTTTTTTTTTTAAGAGTTTGTTGTTTAATTTCCATGTATTTGTGAGTTTTCTGGGGTTTTTTTCCCCTGCTATTCCATTGTGATTTGAGAAGATACCCAGTATCATTTTGTTCCTTTTAAACTTATGAGGACTTGTTTTGTGGGTAACATATGGTCTATTCTTTTTTTTTTTTTTTTTTTTTAAAGACAGTGAGAGAGAGAGAGAATTTTTAATATTTATTTTTTAGTTTTCAGCGGACACAACATCTTTGTTGGTATGTGGTGCTGAGGATCGAACCCGGGCCACACGCATGCCAGGCGAGCACGCTACCGCTTGAGCCACATCCCCAGCCCCAACATATGGTCTATTCTGGTGAATGTACCATGTGCACTTTTTGGGGGAGGGGTACTGGGGATTGAACCCAGGAGAATTTAACAATTTAGCCACATCCCCAGCCCATTTAAATATTTTATTTAGAGACAGGGTCTTGCTGAGTTGCTTATGGCCTTGCTAAATTACTGAGGCTGGCTTTGAACGCGGGATCCTCCTTCCTCAGCCTCCTGAGCTGTTGGGATTACAGGTGTGTGCCACCACGCCCGGCCCATGTGCACTTTTTGAAGAATGTGTATTTTGCTATTGTAGAGTGCTGAATATATGTCTGTTGTTCAAATCCTATTTCCTTACTGATCTTCTGCCTGGTTGTTTATCTACTATTGAAAGTGTATGTTGAGCTAGGTGTGGTGGTGCACATTTATAATCCCAGTGACTCAGGAGGCCGAGGCAGGAGGATCCAGAGTTCAAAGCCAGCCTCTGCAACTTAGGGAGGCCCTAAGCAACTCAGTGTAAACCTTGTCTCTAAATAAAATAGAAAATAGGGATGGAGCTGTGGCTCAGTGGTTAAGTGCCCCTGAGTTTAATCCCTGGTATCCCCCCAACCCCCCAAAAAAGTAGCATATTGGAATCTCCAATTATTTTCATAAAATTGTCTATTTCTCCTTTTAATTTTGGTAATTTTTGCTTCCATGTATTTTCGGGCTCAATTGTTAGGTGAATGTCTGTATGTCTAAAATTGTTCTAAAATCTTTGTCTAAAATTGTCTAAAGTCTTCTTGCTAGAATGAATCTTTTATCAACATATAGTGTTCTTTGTCTCCTATTGTTTTTTTAGTTTAAACTTTGTTTTGTCTGATGTTCTCATTTAGTTAATATTTGCATGTAACATCCTTTTCATCTTTTATATTTTCAGCTTCTTTGGCTTTAAAGTGAATCTCTTGAAGACAGTATATGAATATAACATGTTTTTTTTAAAATTCAGTGTGCCATCTCTTATATAGGTGGAGAATTTGCTCTATTTACATTTATGCTAAATATTGATAAGGATCTAGTTGTGTCTCTTTTTTTAATGTCATACTTCTCATTGCCTCTATTACTGTCTTGTTAATTTTTTGTTGTTGTTATACCATCTTAGTTCCCCTTCTATGTCTTAAAATTATTTTCTTTAGTGGTTATCATGGGGATTAAAATGATTGTCTTAAACTTATAACAGTATATGTCTTAAATTCATAACAGTATGTTACAAATAATACCAATTGTATTTGAATAGTATGTACTGCTACACATTTCTTTATTATTGTCACAGATTATATGTCGTGTTCATTAACATAAATTTATAATTTTTTTGTCTTTGCTTTTTAAGTCATTTAGGGGAAAAAAATTATAACCTGAAGGACATTAAAGCTGGATTTTTAGTTGATCTCTGTAGTTACCTTCACTTGTATCCTTTATTTCTTTTTATAGTATTGAGTTATTATCTGTTATGTTTTTCCTTTTTTGGGGGGGGAGTAGGAGTACTGGGAATTGAACCCAGAATTTTGAGGATGCTAGCAAGCACTCTACTACTGATCTACATCCCCATCCCTTTTTATTTTGAGACAGGGTCTTACTAAGTTGCCTAGGTTGGCCTGGAACTTGTTCACTTAATGCCTCAGCCTCCTGAGTATCTGGGATTACACGAATGTGCCACCAGTGCGTTTTCTTTTTTTGCTTGGAAGCCTCTCTCTAGTATTTCATATTGGGCAGATCTGTAGGAAATGAACTTCCTCAACTTTTGCTCATCTGGAAATGTCTTAATTTCTCCTTATTTTTGCAGATGATTATTATTATTTTTTTTGCTTGATATAGAATTCTTGGTTTGACAGACTTTTTCTTGTTTGTGATTACTGGAATTTCTCTTCTGTTATTGCTGTGAAGAAGTGGTGACCTGATTTCTGTAAGTGTCTGGATGAGAAAATAAAAATTAATAAATGGGTCAAGTCTCAGTAGTAAGTCTTCTGGTGCCACAGGAGAAGTTATTGCTGTCCAGAGAGGTAAAACCAAGAGAAAGGGCTGGGGATGTGGCTCAAGCGGTAGCGCGCTCGCCTGGCATGCGTGCGGCCCGGGTTTGATCCTCAGCACCATATACCAACAAAGATGTTGTGTCCGCCGAGAACTAAAGAATAAATATTAAAAAAAAAAAAAAAAAAAAAAAACCAAGAGAAATATCTTCTCTTGACTAATCCAAATGCATAGTACACAAATTTTGGTAAAAGGTTCTCACTGCTAACAGTGGGTCTCACTACATTGCTTAGGGCCTCACTAAGTTGTTGCCTGAGGCTGGCCTTAAACTTGGAATCCTCCTGATTCAGCCTCTGGAGTTGCTGGAATTATAGGTATACATCACTGTGCTGGGCTTAATGATGATTTTCTTAAAAGATTTCTTCCCTCTATTATTATCATTTTCACTTAGTTGAGTTTTTCTGTTTATTTCATCCCATATGTTGTCATTGTGAATATATCTTTCATTTTTTTTCTATTAAGTAATCCTTGGGGCTGGGGATGTGGCTCAAGCGGTAGCGCACTTGCCTGGCACGCGTGCGGCCCGGGTTCGATCCTCAGCACCACATACCAACAAAGATGTTGTGTCTGCCGAGAACTAGAAAATAAATATTAAAATTTCTCTCTCTCTCTCTCTCTCTCTCTCTCCTCTCTCACTCTCTCTTTAAAAAAAAAAAAAGTAATCCTTGGTTGTGTGTTGATAACTAAGAATGGATATCTAGGGACTGGGGATATAGCTCAGTTGGTAGAGTGCTTGCCTTGAATGCACAAGGCCCTGAGTTCAATCCCTAGCACCACATACACACACACAAACACATGCACAAGAATGGGTATCTACAAGTAGTTTGGATATGCTGAGCCTTAGTTAGACTATTATTATACTCCTTTGTGGATGATCTCCGTGTTTTTTTTTTTTTTTTTTGTTTGTTTGTTTGGCAGTTCCCATTATTGGTATCTTGAGGTCTTTGTTAAATAGAAATCATATTATTTCCCAGAAAAGAGTAGGAAACTACTAGAAGTAGTTTCCTCTGTGAATATATGTGTGGCTAGGGTTTTAGGTAGGAGTTAGTTCAGAGCCTCAGCACTATGTATAGGTTCAATTTATACCCCATATTTATAGGAAGTTAAGTACTAAACTATATATTTGAAATTTTCTTGTTCAAAGTTAGTCTTGTACTTTTCCACATGATTAAATGTCTAGACTTATTTGAGTGGGGTAGGAATCTAGTTATCTGTTTTTCTAGTAGCTTTTGCTCAGTTCTGTTAGTTTAGCTTTCTTAGGTATACCATCTCCTTTGCAAAGAAAATGCTGTCATGCGGCTGGTTTCTGAACCTATCCAGGATTCTTTTTTGAGCTATTGCCTCATTCCTCTGAAAATGTCAGTTTTGATACTGGAGAAGTGAATGTTAACTGCAAGTTCAGTTTATTTGTAATTGGGTCATTTAAGAACTTTTGTTAGTGTAGATCCAGGATTTATCTTTTTCAGGCCTTTGAAATCATTTACAACCATCCTTCTGTGCTTTCTCCCTTTCAAAATTTAGGCTCCTGAATTCTCTCTCTTTTTAATCTTATAGTAAGTAAGTTTAGTTTGGTTGTTCAGTAAGTCTAGTTGGCTTTGGATGGAACCAATTTTATATTTGTCTTCAGTTGACCATTCTGTTAATTTTTACATATTAATTTTTTATATACTTAATATTAAACTATTTCATTAGTTTCCCAGGAAATTCTTTTAGATCCTTAAGACAAAGAATCATAATTTTTACATAATGATGTTTTTCCTTTCAAAATTTTATATTACTCTCCTTTTTGAGTATTTGCATTTGCAAGTACCTCCAGAATAGTGCTGTATGGTAATAATAAAAGAATGTCTTTGGGCTGGGCTGTATAGTTAAGTGGTAGAGAACTTGCCCAGCATGTACAAAGGTCCTGGGTTCTATCCCCAGCATTAAAAAAAAGATAAGGATATTCTTTAGTTTTTGTGGATTTGTGGTTTGTGTGGATCAAACCTAGCACCATACTAGTCAAGTGCTCTGCCACTGTGCTGCATCACTAGCCCTTTTTGTTTTTATTAAGTTACCCAGGCTGGCCTTGAACTTGAGATCCTCCTGCCTAAGCCTCCTGAGTAGCTGAGATTATTGGCATGTGCCACCACATCTGTCATACTTGTCTTTTTCTTGAGTTTAATAATAATGCTTTTAGTATTTCCCATTAAATTTGGTATATTCTGGCTTACTAGTTATATATAAGTCTATTCTTACCTGTTTAAGGAATTTTTATTCTTATTAGGAGGGCTAATAAAGGTGTATAAAAATAGAATTTTTAAACTGGGTGTGCGGCCCACTATAATCCTAGTGGCTCTGGAGGCTGAAGCAAGAGGATCTCAAGTTCAAAGCCAGCCTCAGCAAAAGTCAGATGCTAAGGAACTCAGTGAGACCTTATCTCTAAATAAAATACAAACTAGGGCTGGGGATGTGGCTCAGTGATTGAGTGCCCCTGATCAATCCCTGATACCTGCTCCCCCACAAATTAAACTAAAATCATAGTGACCCGAACTCTAATAGAGTGCCTCAAACATATTGAACAATACTCTTTGCTATACAGAAGAATTCATCTTAGCTTCGTTTGTAATTCTTTTATGGTACCAACAAAGCTTTTAGATAGGCTGTGAGAAAGTGATTAATAAATGTTAAGCACTTTGAAGTACTTTCTTTGTGATTTTTGTCTTTGAAGGTTCATAAGCTTTTATCAACAAGTGTTCAGATTTTCTTTTTATAAATATGTCAGTATTTCTGTTTTAACCCTTACCTTTTTGTTGTTTTATCATGAGAACATCTTTTGTGTTAATTGATTCTCATTGAAGCAAAATAAAGAACAAGTAAAACTTTGAAAGCACGATGATGATGAAATATTATAAGGAAACTAAAAATTAATTGGAGAGTTACTGAAATTCTGAGGTACAGGCAAAAGTTGCCTGGTAATTATCAGGAGTTAAGTGATTGTTTAGGAGTGTGCTAAGTGGCTTTCACATTCAGTTATCTCTTTGAGTTCTAAGAACAGCCCTGTAAACCATTCTTCCCTCCTGTAGAGAAAATTAAAGCTCAGAGAAGTGATTTGCTCAATGTTAAGTAGGTAATTAGAATTGATTTGAGGTAGAAAAGTGGCTAAGGGCTGGGGAGGTAACTCAGAGTGCTTGCCTAGCATGCTGAAGATCCTGAGTTTGATATCTAGCACCACAAGAAAGAAAAGTGACTAAATATAGTAGATTTTGTGTGGTTAATGATGGTCAACTTTCAATTGGACTATTTTTTTAGGACATACTCTCAATGACATTTAGCAGTGACTAGATTTATTTGCAGTCAAGATTTGATTTTCCTTTCAGAGTTATGTTTTTTGTTTTGTTTTGTTTTATAATTTTTTAAGTTATATGGACATGATACCTTTGTTTTATTTATTTATTTTTATGTGGTGCTGAGGATTGGAACCCAGTGCCTCACATGTGTGAGGCAAGCACTTTCCAAAGAGCTACAACTCCAGCCCAGTTACGTTGTTTTGAGTATATAATTGTAGAGAATTAACTGTTTGGTAAGGAAAGATCTATTCTGTGTCTGTTGTGAGGAGACTAAACTCTCCTAGTAGGCACCAGAGGGTAACATTAGGTCAATTATAACTTTTCTGTTCCAGAAATTGGTTTATTCTGTTTTAGGCATGCTGAAACACAGAAAGGATTGAAGGATCCAGATAACTTACACAATAAAAGCCTACATGTATCATAATATTTGTAGATTTAGGTTAAGTCTCAGTTTTCTGAAAATGCTGTGTTGGTCTAGATACTTCCTGCCTTATGAAGTAAATGTCAACTACAAGTTTATTATTTTTTAAAACTCTCTTTATTATTTTTTAAAACAAGTCCTTTGGGCTTGATATTTCTTCCTTTTGAAGCCTGTGTGGTTTGAATATTGATTTGGTTATTGTTTCATTGAGTGGCTACATCTTTTAAATTTAAAAGATCTGCATTATTGGCTTATATTATTGTTCAATACTTAATTACATGTTGTGACAATTTAAATCCTGAGCTCTATTCTTCCTGGCTGTGGTCTTGGGGAGCTTTCTTCACTTTTGAGAACTTTTATTTTTTATGTTGGCTATGTTTCCTGCTACAGTAAAATGCAAACATTTATTTTAGAATTCTATGTTTTGTTTTTGGTGCCAGGAATTGAACCCAAGGGTGCTTAACCTCTGAGCCACATACCCAGCTCTTGACTTTTTTTTTTTTTTTTTTTTTTTTGAGACAGGGCCTTGCTAAGTTGCTGAAGCAGGCCTCAAACTTGGTGAACCTACTTCCTCAGCCTCCTGAGCTGTTAGGATTAGAGGGGCGTGCCACCACACCTGGGTGCCCCCACATCTGCCATGTTTTCTGAGGCCAGGGATATTTACTTGTTTTATTTACCAGCTTTTCCCCAGGTACCTAAAACAGTCTGATACATAATAGGTGCTCTGTAAATCTGTTGAATGTAATTATGAATCAGCTTGTTTGCTGTGGTGAATTGTTCTTTGTTTATTTCTGTGCCTCCTTTTGTCATTTTCCCCACCTAGTTTTTTTTTTTTTTTTTTTTTGTACCAGAGGCATTTAACCATTTAACCACTGAGCCACATCTCCAACCCTTTTTTGTATTTTATTTAGAGACAGGGTCTCACTGAGTTGCTTAGTGCTTCCCTTTTGCTGGGACTGGCTTTGAATTCAATATCCTCCGGTTTCAGCCTCCCCAGCCACTGGGATTACAGGCATGTGCCCAGTTCCCCTCCTAGTTAGTTGTAGCAACATTGGCTTTATTCTTGTTAGTTATCTTTCTCTTACTATAACAAACACTGAGATAACTTCTTCTCTTTTGAAATTGATTTTTCTTTTGGCTCATAGTTTTGGAGGTTTCAGTCCATGGTCGGACCATTTTTTTGAGGGGGGCGTCCATGATGAATGAGGCATATGGTGGTGGGAAAGTGGAGCAGAGAAAGCTGCTCACTTCTTAGTGCCTGAGAGGTGAAAAAAGAGCAAGGAAGGGCCTGTATTCTAGCGTCTTCTTCAAGGGTATACCCCAATTACTTTAATAGGCTCCATTTTTTTTAAAGATTCCACCACCTCCCAATAGTGCTAGGGACTGGGGACCAAGGCTTCAACACATGGGCTTTGGGGGGCATTCAATATCCGAACAATAGCAATTTTTTTTTGCTTGAATCAGGCAACCTTATTCTCTTTTCATTTTGCAGGAACTTTTTTTTGGCCTGGTTTTCCCATAGTTGGATTCTTGTTGCTATTTCAGATTTCACTGTAACTGTCATTTGCTTAAAGAGTTGTTTCTCTGATCACCAACCTTCTGTTATCATTTTGCTTTAAAAAAATTTTTTTTTTTTTTAAGGACAGGTTTGGTGTCAAATATAACTGACTTTGTGAATTTTTTTTTTTTTTTAGAATTTTTAATATTTATTTTTTAGTTCTCAGCGGACACAACATCTTTGTTGGTATGTGGTGCTGAGGATCAAACCCGGGCTGCACGCATGCCAGGCGAGCGCGCTACCGCTTGAGCCACATCCCCAGCCCCAACTTTTAAAAATTTTAAATTTAGCGTCGATCCCCAGCATTATTAGAAAACAAAAAAGGTTGCTTAAAAATTTGTGGTAAATTATGTGGTCCAAAAAGTAGGAAAAATGCTATGACATTCAGTTAACAATTTTTAATACCTCGTCATCTATTAGTCAGAGATTTCAAATTTTCAGAAAGATTGTTCTGTGCATTTACATCGGAGCTAGGGAATACAAGAAAAAGGATTTAAAAGAAGATGATGAGATAAGGGAAGTGAGGAATTAGATCATATTTTATTCATTGGATAAATGGGATAGATGTGTATTGAAAGATTATTTTTATTGTTAGTTTTTGGTTGTTTTCCCGGTCTAATTTGTGGAATGATTTGCCTACATTTTCAGTGATAAGTTGATATAGAGTAAATGTGTACCCTGGAAAGGAGATAGTAGTGGTAGGACTTAACACATGGATACAGAAAATTAGATAGTTTGTCTTGTTTTCCTGTAGAAGTTGACACGTAAGCTATATGAAATAGCTAATTGAGAAGATCACAGAATGGATCATTCTGTGAGCATTTTCACTTATAAAGAAGATAAGCGAGGGGCTGGGGTTGTGACTCAGTGGTAGAGCACTCACCTAGCATGGGTGAAGCACTGGGTTCGGTCCTCAGCACCACATAATGATAAATAAATAAAAGTATTGTTTAAAAAAAAAGAAGATAAATCAGGTGTGGTGGTGCATGCCTATAATCCCAACTACTTGGTAGGCTGAGGCAAAGGATCAAATATTCAAGGCCAGCCTTGTCAATTTAGTGAGACCTTGTCACCAAATTTAAAAAGGGCTGGATATAGTAAATAGAGTCCTCTTGGGTTCAGTCCCCAAATTGAGGCTGGCGGGGGAGAGGGGGCAAGTACCTTTAAAAAATGGTTTTAGAGCCAGGTGTGGTGGGCACTCCTGTAATCCCAGGCAGCTCAGGAAGCTGAGGCAGGAGGATTTCGAGTTCAAAGCTAGACTGAGTGATGCTCTAAGCAACTCAGTGAGACCCTGTCTCTAAAATACAAAAAAGGGCTGAGGATGTGTTTCAGTGGTGGAAGTGCTTTCAAGTTCAATCCCCAGTACTTCCTTCCCACCAAAACAAAGAAAAAAAAAAAAAGATTTCCTGCTGGGCATGGTGACATGACACTCTCCTGTAATCCCAATGGGGAGAGCCTCAGCAATTTAGTGAGACTCTGTTTCAAAATAAAATCTAAAAAAGGGCTGGGAATGTGGCTCAGTGGTTAAATGCTCCCTGTATTCAATCCTTGGTACCCTACCCCAAAAAGAGGGATGTAGCTCATTGTTAATGTACCGCTGGGTTCACCTCAGTAATTCCTCTGCCCCCCACCAAAAAATTGGTTTTAGTTTAATAACATAAGGTCACAGTCTGATGTTTTTATTATTTTTCCAACAGGTTCTTTGGCATGGACACAAGTTCAGTGGGAGCATTAGAACTGACTGAGCAGACTCCTGTTTTATTGGGAAGTACGGCCATGGCAACTGGTCTCACAAATGTAGGAAATTCATTTAGTGGTCCACCCAATCCTTTAGTGTCTAGATCTAATAAATTTCAAAACTCATCAGTGGAAGACGATGATGATGTTGTTTTTATTGAACCTGTACAACCTCCCCCACCTTCTGCACCAGTGGTAACTGATCAAAGAAACATAACATTTACTTCGTCAAAAAATGAAGAATTACAAGGAAATGATTCCAAAATTACTTCTTCCTCAAAAGAGTTGGCTTCTCAGAAGGGAAGTGTAAGTGAGACAATTGTCATTGATGACGAAGAGGACATGGAAACAAATCAAGGGCAAGAAAAAAATTCCTCCAATTTTATAGAACGGAGACCTTCTGAGACTAAAAATAGAACCAATGATGTGGATTTCTCTACTTCCAGTTTTTCAAGAAGTAAGGTAAATTCAGGAATGGGTAATAGTGGTATCACCACAGAACCTGACTCTGAAATTCAGATTGCTAATGTTACCACCTTAGAAACAGGTGTAAGCTCTGTGAATGATGGCCAATTAGAAAATACTGACGGGAGAGATATGAACTTAATGATTACACATGTAACATCACTGCAGAATACCAACTTGGGAGATGTCTCTAACGGACTGCAGACAAGTAATTTTGGTGTTAATATACAAACATACACCCCATCTTTAACTTCACAGACCAAGACTGGAGTAGGACCTTTTAATCCTGGTAGAATGAATGTGGCAGGAGATGTATTTCAGAATGGAGAATCTGCAACTCATCATAATCCTGGTAAGCAGTGAGTGATATTCTACCTCATGTAAATGAATTCAAAGTTTTGTTTAATTCTTTTTTTATTATTGTAATTGGTACTACCTTGTTTAGATTCTTCATGTAAAATATGTTAATTCTGTTCTTTTAAGTTTGAAATTTTAACTAATAAGAGTTGTAAAACCATGTCAAGTATTTTTTTTGCAGATTAGAATATTAATCATAGTGATTTATGCTTAAAAGATTATAATACCCTTTGCCTTTGGCATCTTACTATGTATTATTTGCTAGTAATTTTGTTATGTATTATTTGCTAATAATTTTTACTAATGACTTAATATGTAAAATTAGGCAACAGAAGGATTAATAATACCCTTAAAGAACAATTGTGTAATAAATTGCATTTAGATTTGGTTCTATTTTTTCTGTGTTTTTATTATTCATGTTTTTTTAGATTTGGCTAAAGTTTTATTTCCTGTCTTAACTTTTGGAGAAAGTCAAACACACATCCTCCTTCTCATTAATTTTTTTAAACCATTGTTAAGGGGCTATTGACTGCACATATTTATACAACTTGATTGGTCCTTATATTTATTTTTGACTGCCTAATTTTAACTTTAATTAGCATTTTGCTAATTATTTTCATTTTTGAAGGCTGGCAGATTTTTTTGTTGTTGGTACCAGAAATTGAACTTAGGGGTGTTTTACCACTGAGCCACATCACATCTCTAGCCCTTTTTTATTTTATTTAAAGGCAGGGTCTTGTTAAGTTGCTTAGGGCCTTGCTAAGTTGCTGAGACTGGCTTTGAACTTGTGATCCAACTGCCTCAGCCTCCCAGTAGTTACAGGTGTGTGCAACCATGCCCAGCAAGAATATTCTTATACATGTATCTTGGGATATTTCTTTCTTTAGGAATATTGTTGGGTAAAAGGGACCAATATCATCATAAGGATTGTATTCATGGGTTGGGGTTGTGGCTCAGACATAGAGTACTTGCCTGGCACGTGTGAGGCACTGGGTTCTATCATCAGCACCATTAAATAAATAAAATACATAAACAGATAAATAAAATAAAGGTATTGTGTCCATCTACAACTAAAATTATGTTTAAAAGAAAAACAGAATTGTGTTCCTATTTACTCAAACTCATTTTTTCTTTCTCCCTTGGTACCAGGGATTGAACCCAAGGGTGCTTTACTACTGACCACATCCCTGGCCCTTTTTATTCTTTATATTTAGAGATAGGGTCTCAATAAGTTGCTTAGAGCCTCACTAAGTTGCTGGGGTGGCTTTGAACCTCAGCCTCCTGAGCCTCTGGGATTACAGGTGTGCGCCACTGTGCCCAGCATTGCTCAAACTCTTATATAAGGAAATACTCATGAGAAAAATGTATACAAACATATATTTCTTGCTCTTGCATTTATAGGCTGTTTTTATTCCTAATAGAGAATAGTAAATTAAGAGTTATAAAATCTTTGCTATTTGTACTGATTCTTGGACAAATTGTGACTTGGACAAATTTATCTGCTATTCCCTTTTGTCTCTGTGTGGAATGGAGGGATTAGACAAAGATTATGTCCCTTCTTTTTTAAAAATTGTTTTTTATTGCTGGAGGAGGTGAAGATGTGAAAGTAGGGGAGATGTAAAGGCTAAAATGTAGATAAAGGAAGCCATTTTATTATCTATACAGGGCTTACAGCTAAACTGAAAAAACCGAAAATGCTATTTTTTCCAAAATCAAGGGAGTAGATACCCTTAAGTTTAAATAAACTTTTTAAGGTATGTATTAAAAGATAAGCATGCAAAATTCCAGCATGCACTAAAGCGTAATTTTTGATTGAAGGCCTTGTTTTCTCTGTAAACATGGAATTCCCCGTTCTTTTATTGCTTGTTTTTCTTCTGTTGATGAGTACTTTTGCCTGTTTGTTAAAACTAGTCAGTTACCTTGATTGTAGCAAGATAGTCTTGGGATTCCAGAATGTACTTGTTTACTCTGAATAAAAGTATTTTTTTTTTTTGGGGGGGGGGAGGGTTGTTGTAGACTTAAAATCTGAATGACAGTGTGTAGTCGCTTGAAACTATTAGGTTGATGGAATGGATTGGAGTGTCTTCAAGCTCTTTTTATGTTTGTATTTCTTATGAAAGTATAGCTTTTATGTATGTATGGAAGTTCAAAATTCAGAAAGAATGAGAAGGGAAGAATTTGAGAGATCAATAGTAGCAATTAGAATTGATAGCTTGACACTTTCGAACTGAAGATAGGTTATGGTATTGGTTGTGTTATGACAGGGATTTGGAACAGGACCTAGTGTGGCAAGCTGGAGACTTCCTTCAGAGTACTAAAGAAGGTTAGCACAAAAGAGAAAATTGAATACTTTTTAATGAATTGACTAATTCATTCATCTAGTATTATTAGTTGCACATAACTCAGTTCTCTGTTGAACCTTTGCAGTTGTAATTTGTTGTTGGATTGGTCATTATACATAAGCTTAACTCCAAAATTTCTGTGTTAATCCTCTAACTTCTGAGATTTTGTGGTATATTTAGAGGTCATGAAACTAAATGTGTGGCAAAACTGTTCTTATAAAGATGTTTGGAAACTGGGTGTGTTGGTGCACAGTTGTAATCCCAGCACTTGGAAGGCTGAGGTGGATCGCTTGGGGCCAGGCGATCAAGTCAAGGCCTGCCCCCATCTCAAAAGAAATGTTTGAAAATAATTATATAAGCCTTGTCAGACCTGTGTTTCATTTGTTAAAGGTCCTGTTTGATTAAAATTTCATTATATTTTCTTTATTTAAAGTAACATTCCACAAATACATGAATACTTCCTGCCTAATAACTAATGAATATTTGTTTTAGTGCTTCCTCTATGCTGGTCATTATGCTTTATTTCATATATTATCTCTTTTACTATTTACCGTTTGTATGAGTTTGGTACCATTTCCATTTTAGAGAAGAGTGAGGCATAATTTAACTAGCATAACAATTTTATAAGTAATGGAGCTAGAATATGAACTAGTCTTTTGTAAATGACAAAAATTATTATATTTTTTAGCATTTACATCATGTTTTGAAATATGCGTACATTGTGGAGTGGTGAAGTTGAACTAATTAAAGAACATGTTACCTAACATATACTTTGTTGTTGTTGAAACACTTAAAATTACTAGCAGTTTTCAAGAATACTAAACATTGTTCGTAAGAGTCAGACTTGATGGTTGCTATATTAACATTTAAACTTGTATACAATAGGAAGTCAAAACTATTTTTCTGATGTAAATTTCAATATGTATAAACACCTATTTTATTAATCATCCTTGTGCATTTTGTTTTTCAGATTCTTGGATCTCCCAGTCAGCATCATTTCCCCGTAATCAGAAACAAACAGGGGTGGATTCTTTATCACCAGTGGCCTCACTTCCTAAACAGATTTTTCAGCCTTCTGCCCAACAGCAACCCACTAAACCAGTTAAAGTTACTTGTGCAAACTGCAAAAAACCTTTACAGAAGGGACAGACAGCTTATCAACGAAAAGGATCAGCTCATCTCTTTTGTTCGACTACCTGCCTTTCTTCCTTCTCCCACAAGCCTGCTCCAAAGAAACTCTGTGTTATGTGTAAAAAGTAAGGTTTATCTTTCAGTACAATTCCATGTGGTTGAATATTGGTGATGTAAAATTTTAAGAAAATTTTCAGTGAGAGTCTTGAAGGTGAATTGCTATGTTTTAAGAATTGGTAAGCTACTTTGAATCTTAAATCAAGCTCAGATTTGTAACAGCTTTGGAAATTTCTCCATCAAGCCCAGGTGGCTTATAAATACAGTTTATTACTTGGACTCCTGGAATTTGTAAACATACATGGTTATTTACATTATTTTAAAATTTTTGTGTGTTTGGTTTTGTGGTACTGGGGATCAAACCTAGGGCCTCACACAGGCTAAGTAAGTACTCTGCCACTGAATACATTATTATAAGAATTTAGCTCTTTTGGCAGATAAAAATGTTAAGTAAGCTGTTGTGCAGTGGTGCATGTCTATAATCCCAGTGAAGCTGAGGCAGGATGATCAAAATTTCAAGTCCAATCGTAGCAACTTAGTGAGGCCCTAAGCAATTTAATGAAATCCTGTCTCAAAAAACAAAAGGGCTGGGGATATGGCTTATTGGTAAAGTACCTCTGGATTTAATCCCCAGTACCCCGCTTCCCCCATAAAAATAAAATTTAAAAAAAGCTAAACATGTGAATAGTTCTGGGTCAAATTTTATAGTATCTTTAGATTGAGATTAATAAAAATCTATAAGCCTTTGGGTTTTATATGTGTTTCTTTTGAACACATTAATCATTATAGTTTTTGGATTCAGGTACTAGATTTTTGTTAGCCTAGGAAAGACAGGATCCTCTCCTCCCTTTTTAAACTAGCTTTTCTAATTAAAGATAACTGGAATATGGTATATTATATACAAGGTAAAGCCACATTGACATTTCTTGGTGCAGCCTAAGACTGTGACACTATTTTTAGATCTTGGAACTCTGAAAAAGGGTTCAGTGCTAGGTACATGTTTAATAACTTCAAATATGGAAACAATTAATTTATAGTTTTTGTATTTCTTTATAGTAGTAGGTTTAAATACTACAGTGGAGGGTTTTGGAATTCAGATTTTCTTTCTTTTAAAGGAAGGTTCATCAATAATGTTATTTCCTAATATTTCTAATTGCAGTGGGAGAGCAATGTAGAATGGTGGATAACATTATTTGGAGAATGGGGTAGTGCATTTAAGCAAAAAAGATTGCAGTTACTTCTCTTAAATGTATGTCATATTCCTGTCTCATGTTTTCTACTTACCCAAGGGAGGAGAATTCAATAAGTATATATAAACTTAAATCTCAATAAATTAGTCCTTGACATTAATTCCATGTAATTAATAGCCACTTTTATTATTTCCAATATCTAAAAGCCTTGCTACTAAATTTGGAGAAAATTGCACAGTAGCAGGAATTTAATACTATAAGATGTTTTCACTTTTCAAATTTTATTGCCAAGAATTTATAAGTAGTAAAAATGATTTCCTGGATACGAAAGTTGTTTGATTTCTGTGATTCAATCTATGGAAATGAAAACATCAGTTTTCTAATGGAATTTGACTTTAAGTTGTACCTTTTATTTTTCAGAGATATAACTACGATGAAAGGAACCATTGTTGCTCAAGTAGATTCAAGTGAGTCCTTCCAGGAATTCTGTAGTACATCTTGTTTGTCTCTTTATGAAGACAAACAGAATCCTACTAAAGGAACTCTAAATAAATCAAGATGTACAATCTGTGGTAAACTAACAGAGGTTTGTATTTTTATACTGTATACTTTATACTTTAGCTGGGACTATTTTAAACTCCACTAGCTATTACATAGCTTTTAAAAAATCAAGTGTATTTCCTTGAGATTGAGTATATTATCTAAGAATCCCATTCTTCAATAAGGTGCTGAATTTGGAAAAATTATGTTGTCTATTTTTTTTCCTGAGGTTGGGAGCAGTCACAGACAAAAATAAGTATTGTGGTTGATCTTTTTGATCTAGTAACATGTTTAGTTAAACAAATTGTCTGACTATACAGGAAAGACAGTAAATACTTTTGCTGGGAAGTAAAAATGGAAGAATATTTTCTGTGTTTTGATACTGGTCTCACTATTGCCCACGCTGGTCTTGAGCTTGAGCTCAGGGAATCCTCCAACTCAGATTCCTAAATAACTGGGATTAAAGTGTGTGCCTTCTTCCCCAACTGGAAGGAAATATTTTTTGGTAAATTAATATTGTTAATTATGATAATAAAAAGAAAACTGTGGATACATTTCTCATTTGAATTATTCATAATAATTGGTTCTCTCTCTCCTTCCTTTTTTAGAGCAATTCTTTTGGAATCACTTGAAATTTCCTAGTATGTTTGTTAGTATCAACACTATCCAATCTTGGTTATTTTCTGTTATTTTAATATACATCTAGAAAAGTTTATAGTGATGTTACTGGTGGGATTTCTCTTTTTCAGTGCTATATATGTGTTCTTGGGCATGTAAAAATAGTTTTAAAGAAATGCATTTTATTTTTCCTTTTCCCCAAACAAGCCTTATTGGGTCTTTTTTTCTGTTGGATCATCTTATTATTTAGTTACTTGAACACGAGTATGCTTTTTTGGGGCAGGGAAGGGTACTGGGGATTGAACTCAGAGGCATTCCACCACTGAGCCACATCCTCAGCCCTATTTTGTATTTTATTTAGAGACAGAGTCTCACTGAGTTGCTTAGTGCCTCACCAAGGCTGAGGCTGGCTTTGAACTTTTGATCTTCCCATTTCAGGCCTCCTGTGTCCCTGGGATTACAGGCATGTGCCACTGTGCCTGCCTACGAGTTTTTTTTTTTTTTTTTTTTTTTTTTTTGAGGAGGAAGAAATTTTTATTTGGCATTCACAGTTTTCAGAGACCTCAGTCTGCTAAAAACATTCAGCATGAGGACTATAGGCAACAAAACTGTACTGTATTTGTAATTCCTGCTAAATTAATACATTTTAGTTGCTCTTGCCACATAAACACAAACAAAATGGATGATAATGTAAGATAAGGGACATTAATTTGCTGCACTACAGTCATCATTTTATTGGCATTTAATTGTGGCCTGAGCATAGTGAATCCCTTCTAAAGAGTACTATAGAGAATTGGGAGTTGGGGGGTGCAAATTAAATTTTCAGGGTAGGAACCTGACAAACACTGCTCCAGGAACATGACCAAGGTTTATGAGTTTGTTTTTTAAAATTCTGTTTATTGTTTTTCTTTCAGATTCGCCATGAAGTTAGCTTTAAAAATATGACTCATAAACTGTGCAGTGACCACTGCTTTAATAGATACAGAATGGCCAATGGTCTCATAATGAATTGCTGTGAACAGTGTGGAGAATATTTGCCCAGTAAAGGTGCTGGAAATAATGTTCTGGTGATTGATGGTCAGCAGAAACGATTTTGCTGTCAAAGTTGTGTCAGTGAATACAAACAGGTAATTCATATACTATTAAAAATTAGGTATTCATTGTAATGTATTGAAAGTGCTATAGTGTTGTTACATTTGTTAACCAGATATATCTTGGAATCTCACTTAATTCCACTGTTGTGTCATCATATGATGACAGTCTGCCTCAAATTGATGCCCCAAATACAAATAGATTATTATAAATAAACTTATGATAAATGGTAAATGTTAGTATGATTACTCTTCTTAAAAAAAAAGGTTTTTTTGGCTGTCAATAGACTTTTATCTATCTATCTGCATGTGGTGCTGAGACTTGAACCAGTGCCTCAAACATGCAGGCAAGCCCTCTACCATTGAGCTACAACTCCAATCAGCAGTATGATTACTCTTTTTAAATTTTTTGCAGTACTGGTGATTGAACCCAGGGATGCTCTACCACTGAGCTACAGCCCCAGCTCTTTTAGTTTTTATTTTGACACAGGGTCTCAACATATTGCCCAGGCTGGCCTGGAACTTGGTATACTCATGCTTCAGTCTTCTGAGAACCTATACTTACAGGGTGTACTATCATGCTGGGTTTCTCTTTTGAATTTCTTTTGTGGAGTTGGAAAGAGGTTAGAAGTATGAATTTTGAAATTGTTAAAGCTTAGCGTAGGAATGATTATCTTGTTTTTACTTGAGTATTAAAGTCTTTAGTTTAGTTTTGAATTTGTGTGTGGATATGTATGTGTGTGTGTGGGGGGGTTAAAAGTAAAATGTACATAAAAAGATATACTCCAGAGAAACTTAGATTTCAATTTTATTTTTTCCTCTTGGTTCCTGTGCTTCTTTTCTAAATATTTTTAATTTTAATGTTATGTTTCTTACTTTTTTCTTTAAAAATTAAGGAAATACATAATTCATTGTTAGAATATTCATTGTTAGAATATTTCTATTGTAGAAAAGATAACAGTATATGTATATTCTCGGCTTCCGTTTTTCACTTCATAGTGTTATCTTGGAAATCAATTACTATCAATAACAGGTAGTTCTTCCTCATTCTTTTTTATAGCAGCATAGTTATTTATAGGAATTTTTTAGTCCATTATTAAAAATTATAGAAACTTAATAGATAATTATTTGTATTAGTGTTAGGGATGCCATGACAAAATACCCCAGATAGGGTGAGTTTATAGTATTTTATATTCTCACAGTTCTGGAGGCTGAAAGCCGTTATCAAAATGGTATCATATGGGCTGGGGTTGTGACTCAGTGGCAGAACCCCTGCCTCGTACACGTGAGGCACTGGGTTCAATCCTCAGCTCTACATAAAAACTAACAAAATAAAGATATTGTGTCCATATATGACTAAAAAATGTTAAAAAAAAAAAGATGGTATCATAATTGCTTTCTTCATCAGTTTGAGGCTTCTTCCTTATTTGAAGACAGCCTTCCTGTTTGCTGTGTCCATGTATGGTTTTTCCTCTGTATATGAATGGAGACAGAGAGAGAGAGAGCCTTCTGGTGACTTTTCTTGAATGGATACCAGTCCTATTGGATTAGGGCCCATCCTTATGATCTTTAATTTTAATTACCTTCCTAAAGATCCTATCTCTAAGATATTGGAGTTTTGGGTTTTAAGATAGGAATTATGTGGGTATGAAGGGGACCACACATAATTCAGTCCTTAGTAATACTAAAAATATTCAACTTACATTTTCTTCTAATTTTATTCCATTTTAGTATTATCTGTGCTTTTAAGATTTTGTACTATTCAATATATTTGTATAATGGAAATATTATATAGAACTGTGTGCTTCTGTGTATATCTCTTTCCAATTCCATGATCAATTCCATGGTGGTAGCCTTAGGTAGCCATAGTGGGAGTGTTTTTACAGCAAATTGTGGTTCCTGTGCTTCTTTTCTAAATATTTTTAATTTTAATGTTATGTTTCTTATTTTTTTTAATTAAGTAAATACATTTTTCTTCACCCCTAAGAGCTTTGATTGATCATATGTAAGATAATTCCTGGTTATTTGTTCAATCAGTTTGTTGATGGTATTTGAGTTATTTTCAGTCTTTTCCTCTTACAAATAGTGGATGATGGATAACATGGTATCTATTTTTCTTTGCATTTGAAAATGTATGAATTGAAGGTAGATTCTTAGAAGAAAGACTGTTTGGTAAATGTCAGTTTGTTTTATATATATATAAATTTTTAGTTGTTGATGGGCCTTTTTTAAAAAAAAATTTATTTTTGGTGCTAATAATCGAACCAAGTACCTCACACATGCTAGACAACTGCTCAACCACTTAGCCACAACCCCAGCCCAAGTTTTTTAGATATTTTAACCCCTCTGTCGGAGTCTACTAGTTTGCTTTCTTTTCAGTAACATATGGGATATTTTTTCCATCTATTGTATGGAAATATGTGTATGTATGTGTATACACACTAATACACACACACACACACACACATACACACACACAATCACAATTTTTTTTTTTTATATATTAGTTGTAGACGGGCACAACACCTTTATTCATTTATTTATTTATGATGTGGTGCTGGGAATCGAATCCAGTGCCTCATGTATCCTAGGCAAGCACTCTGCCACTGAGCCACAACCCCCAGCCCTGCAGTATGTTTTTTATAAACTCACCAACAGGGAATATTAACATCTTATTCTGATTGAAAATAGTATCTTCAGTGTAATTGTAATTTACATTTACTAGGAACGATAGCAGGTTTTTTTTTTATTTCAGAGCTATCTTTATTGTGAACTGTTTGTATCTTTTGCTATTTGATCTGTTTAATTTTTTTTCATTATATTGAATGTATAATGTAAAAAGTAAATCTATAATTTGTCTGTGATACTATTCACCAGTCACTCTGTTCCAGACGCTGCACTGGATGCTTGGTGTAATATTCTGAGATAGGAAGCAGACATAGTTACTGCCTTCATACCATTAACTTTCCTACAGTGGCATTCTTCCAATTCTTGTACATAAGGAAGGCCATATAATAGTGGAAAGGATCAAACTATAATCCCCAAGGTTAACCATACTGTTTAATGTTGTTGATAATGTTGCATTTAACTTCTGACACCTGGAAAGTTTGTTAAGTGTGCTGACTTTAAAGTTACTTGGCCTAGGTTAAAATTATGGTCCCACTTGTTGATAAGTGTGTGGTCTATGGGAATTACTTAACCTCCCTGTGTCTTTTTTCATCACATGTAAAGTTGGGGAATATATTAATTCTTGTATCATAGTGTTATAAAAATCAGACCTGTGCTTTTCATGTTTTATTTCAAGAAGACAGAATATTTAGTTTTAACCCTTTCAACTCTTTATTATCACCTTTTCTCTTTTCAAAAGTAGTGGGCCACTATCTTTGACTTCTGACATCATAGGTTGACTTATTTATAAATGGCATTAATGTGTAGTGAGATTCTTTCTTGATATTGTATGGAATCTTCATTTTTAATATTTGAATCTTGAACACATTTGAAATTCATTATGGAATATAGTTGAGTTATGGGTAATTTTAACTCCTTCAAAATGTGTCTCCTTGATTGAACATAATTAAGTAAAAATTACTTAACCCTTTGCCCAGGGATTTGAGATGCTACTTTGGTTGTATATTAACATCATATTTCTATGTAAATCTTTCTCAACTTTTTCTATTGCTTCAATTCTAAATTCATGTGCTCTTTCCACACTATTGTGTAGTGTTTTTGTTTTTTTCCTTTTTTTCTTTGCAGTGCTTGGGATCAAATCCAGGGCCTCTTGCATGCTAGGTAGCAAGCCCTCTACCACACTGAGCTTTATCCCCAACCTTCATATACCATTTTAATAACAGACGTTTTAGTATGTGATTGAACAAGGCTATTCTCTCATTATGCTTCTTTTTCAGGGTTTTACTGGCTATTCTTATTTTCATTTCCATATGAAATTTAATGATGATGTCTGTATATACCCTTCTCTTGCAATTGGTATTGTTCCTGAAATCTCATTGAAGTTAAACATATATATTAACTTCAGGAGAATTGGCAGTTTTATGATTCCAAACTATCCTATCAAAGAACAATGTGTTTCATTCCATTTGTTAAATCAACCTTTTTGTTGATTTCACCAAAAAAGTCATCTTTTTGTTGCTATTTTAAGTGAGTTCTTTTTCATTATTTTGTGTTTATGTGTACATACATATTTATGATTTTTCAAAGTATCTTCTACCTAATTTAATCATCATTGTTAGTTGATTCTCCTAGATTTCCTGGCTTTACCGTTATATTATCTGCAATAGATAAAGTTTAAATAAATCTTCCTTTATAGTTCTTATTCTCATTACCACTTTTAATTTCTTGATGGTGTTTTCTGGTAATTTCAATACTGTTTAAATAGTTGAGAATAGTAAGTAACTTTTTCTTGTTCCAGTGGGAATGATTTTAGTGTTTCCTCAGTAAATTGGAAGCTAGCTTTAAGGTTGAGGTATATATATTTCACCATATTAAAGATGTCTCCATTGATTTTTATTTTAGTAAAGTGTTTTATCAGAACACTGATGAGAGTTGAGTTTTGAAGGTGTTTTCGGTGAGTCTGTGGAGAAGGTTGTATAGTTCTTTCCTCTTTAGAGTTGACAATTTGTGAATTATATCCCTGGATTTCCTAATCTATTGAACTATCCTTGCATTCCTGGAACCATACCAGATTATTTATTTTTTTTAAAAAGGTGAGATTCACCTGTAATTTCCTTTATTTTTGCTTTAAGATATCAGTGTTATATTTACTTTATAAAAATGCTCAGGAAAATTAATATCTTCATATAAATAATGAAAATGAAAAGAAATGAATTAAATGTTTTATTCAAGTCTAAAAACCAATAAACTAAGATGAAAGAGGATAAAGGAAATAAAATTAAAAAGTATAGAAATAATGGGGGCTGGGGATGTGGCTCAAGTGGTAGCGCGCTCACCTGGCATGCGTGCGGCCCGGGTTCGATCCCCAGCACCACATACAAACAAAGATGTTGTGTCTGCCAATAACTAAAAAATAAATCTCTCTCTCTCTCTCTCTCTCTCTCTCTCTCTCTCTCTAAAAAAAAAAAAAAAAAAAGGAATTAATGGATTAAGAAATAAAATAATACTGAATTAAGTAAAAATGTTACCTCTTTGGAAAATCTGGTCTTTGGAAATCTAGAAAGTAAAATTTCCCTAAGATATATTTAGAGCAGGTAGAATTGGGAGACCGATTTCCACAGATGAATTAAAAGTCATCAGAGAACCATTCCATGGAAAAGAACCAGGCTCAGATGTTTTCCAGGAGAGTACCATCAAATTTAAACCAGATCATTTTGGTATTATTTAAGCTATTCCAAAGCATAAAAAGGAGAAAATAACTCTTTTTTTTTTTTAGTTGTTGATGGACCTTTATTTTATTTATTTTTATATGGTGCTTAGGATCAAACCCAGTGCCTCACACATGCTAGGCATGTGCTCTATCACTGTGCCACAACCCTAGCCCTCATTAGTTTTTTTTTAATTGTAGTAAAATATACATAAAATTTATAGTTTCAACCATGGAATATGTGATTGAGTGGCATTGGTAGCATTCAAATGTTGTGTAATCATTTTTATTTTTAAAACTTTTTCATTGTTCCAAACTGAAACTCTGTTTTTAACCAATAACTTCTCATTTCCTTCTAACCCAGTCCTTGGTAAACTCTAATCATTCCTTTTCCACTTTGTGTCTGTGCTAGATAGTTCACATAAATGGAATATACAGTATTTGTCCTGTTGTATCTGGCTTATTTTACTTAGCATAATATTTTCAGTTTTATCCATGGTATAGCATCTATCAGAAATACTAGCATCACTTTTTATAGCTGAGTAATATTCATTATACATCCCCCTCCCACCATACACACATACACAATACAGTGTTTTGTTTATCAATTCCTTGTCCATGTGATGGATACTTTGTTATTTCTTCCTTTTGGCTGTTGTGAATAAAACTATAGTAAATGTTGGCATATAAGTATCAGTTTGATATTTGTAAATATGCCAGAATAGAAAACTGTTCAAACTAGCAGTGGTAATTGCTGGGTTACAGGGTCATTCTGTTTTAGCATTTTGAGATATTATTCAACTGTTGCTATGGCATAGGCTGTGGCATGGACTTTTGATATACTTTAAATATGAATCGGCCATGTATGTGTGGGTTTATTCTGGACTCTTGGTTCTATGTTTCAGTGGTCCATATGTCTGTCTGTGTCTATTCTTATGAATGTACCGCACTTTTTTTTTTTAACCTATCTTCAAAGTAAGTTTTTTTTTTACATTTTTTAAAATATATATATATATATATGTATATGTATATATATATATATATATATTTAGTTTTCGGTGGACACAACATCTTTATTTTATTTTTATGTGGTGCTGAGATCGAACCCAGCGCCCTGCGCTTGCCAGGCGAGCATGCTACTGCTTGAGCCACATCCCAGCCTCTTCAGAGTAAGTTTTGAAATCAGAAAATATGAGTCCTCCATCTTTGGAGGTTTCTTTTTCAGTATTGTTTGCGTATTCTCAACCCATTTTTCTTCAGGATGTCTTGGCCCTATTCCAATTTTATGTGAACTTGAGGGAATAATTTTCCATTTCTGCAAGAAGGACTGTTGAAGTTTTGATAGGGTTTTTTTGAATATGTAGATTGCTTTGGATAGTATGTTAAGTATGCCTTTAATGTCTTTTAGCAATCTTTAAAAAACCTTTTAAAGTGTATAAGTCTTTACTTTTCTTTATAATTATCCCTAGATATTTATTTGTTAATTCTGTTAATTGACTTGCTCTTTTAATTTCCTTTTTAGATTGTACTTTGGTGGAGTATGGAAACCGGAGTGGGCATGTAGTTCAGTGGTTGAGTGCTTGCCTAGCATGTATGAGGTTCTGTGTTCAATCCCCAGTACTGCCATAAATAAATAAATAGTAGTGCCAGGGTATAGAAACACTACTGATTATTATGCAGTGATCTTTGTATTCTGCAGCTTTACTGAATTTACTTATTAGGTCTTGTAACTTTATTGTAGATTCTTGGGATTTTCTCTGCCTACTAATGTTATCTATGAACAGAAATAGTGTTTACCTTCTTTCTACTTAGGATGCCTTTTATTTCTTTTTCTTACCCAATTGTGCTGGTTAGAACTTTCAGGACTGTGTAGAATAGAAGTAGAGAAAGTGTATATCTTTCTGTTATTCTTGATCTCAGAGGAAAAGCTTTCTATTTTACCCTTGAGTGTAACGATAGCTTCCATTTTCATGATTAGAAAGATACTGTGTGATTTTTGTCTCAAAAATATACTGAGATTTGTGACCTAAAATGTAATATATCCTGGAGAATGTTTCCTGTGAACTTGGCAAGAATATTTATTCTTCCATTTGTTGGGTAGAGTACCACACTTTGCTTTGTTAGCTCTAGTTGGTTTATGTGGTGTTCAAGCCTGGTCTTTATTTATTGCAATTCTATGTAAAAGGTTCTTGAAAAATTATTGAAAATCAAGTATTGACGTTTCCAATTATTGTTGTAAAATTATCTGTTTTTACCCTCAGTTACTGTCTGTTCCTCCCTTCTGTCAGTGTTTACTTAGTGAATTCTGATGCTTTTTTTAAAACATAGGTTTTTTTGGTTTGTTTTTGGTTTGGTGCTGGGAATTGAACCCAGGGGCACTTTATCACTGAGTTATATCCCCAGCCCTTTAGTTTAATTTATTTTTAAATTTTGAGACAGCATCTTGCTAAATTGCTGAGGCTGGCCTTGAATTTGGCAATCCTCCTGCCTTAGTCTCTTGAGTAGCCACCACTCCCAGCTCTCTTGAAGCTTTGATAGTGCATATGTTTATAATTGTTACATCTTAGTAAATTGACCCTTTTATTGGTGTATACAATCATCCCTTGGTTTTTATACAAGTTTCTTATATAAAATTGTATAGTATTTGCGTGGAACCTATTCACCCATTCTTCATATCATCTATAGATTAATTGTAATACCTAATACAATGTAAATGGTATGTACAGAGATGTTATTACAGAATTTAGGGATGATAACAAAGAAAAAAGTCTAAACATGTCCAGTATGACTTTTGATCTGTGGTTGGTTGAATCTGGTATGGAGTGCTGACATATTTTTCTTTGTTTCTTGTATGAGTTTTGAAAATAAAGGCTCTTTTTGCCTGATATTAGTTTAAGAACTCCATCTGTTGTTTACTTACTATTTGTGTGGAATATCTTTCTGTCTTTTCAGTTTTGACCTATTTGTGTCTGTGGATGTAAAGTAAATCTCTTGTAAACATATAAACATATAATTAGATAATTTTTTCCCTGTTTACCAATTTCTACCCCCCCTTTTTAGTTGTTGATAGCCCTTTATTTTATTTATTTATATATATGTGGTGCTGAGGATCGAACTCAGTGCCTCATACATGCTAGGTAAGTGCCCTACCACTGACCAAAATCCCAGTCCCCAAATCTCTACTTTTTTTTTTTTTTTAACTGTTTGGTCATTTAAAAAAAAATTCTAATTTTTCATATATCTGTTTGTATGCAAAGTAGAGTCACACCATTCATGTTTTCATACATGTACTTAGGGTAATGATGTCCATCTCATTCCACTGTCTTTTCTACCCTCATGGCCTGTCCCTTCCCCTCCTTTTCCTTTGCTCCATCTAGAGTCCATCTAATCCTCCCATGCTCCTCCCCAACCCATTATGAATCAGCATCCTTATATCAGAGAAAACATTCAGCATTTGATTTTTTTATAATCTCTACCTTTTGATTGGAGTATTGGTGACAAGGAATGATTTATTTCTACCATTTCAAAATTTGTTTTTTTGTGTGTCATATACCTTTTTTATAATTCATTTCCTCCATTATTTTGTGTGTAGTTGATTGTAGTGGATTGTTTTGATTGCTTTCTCCTTTTCTTCCACCTATTATTTTAGGGATTTCCTTTGTGGTTATCTTGGAGGAGTATTGTATTTGTGTATGTGTCTTTAAAATCATGTAGAAAATAAAGAGTGGACTTATAATCCAAAAATATGATAGTGCTAAATTTTGTATATGCCCAAATATTTACTAGTGATGATTCATGGTCTTTCATTTTAATTAAAAAAATGATCTCCTTTACCAGTTCTCATTAGTAGTCTAGTAGTAACAGCCCTTCTTAATTTTTACTTGGGTATGTCTTTATTTCTCCTGCAGTTTGGCTTGTTTGAAAGCGTTTTTTCCTTCCAGCATTTTAAATCTGGCATCCCCTTGCCTTTGGCCCTCTGTGGCTTCTTTTGTGAAATTGTGGTTCTCTTGAGGATTCCTTGTGCTGAGTCACTTCTTTCTTGCTTCTGTAAAGATTCTCTTTCAACAGTTTGATCTTTCTGACCCTTTCTCTTCTCCTTTTGGAACTCTCATAATGTTCATGCTGGTCTGCCTGATCTTGTCCCATGGGCCCCATGGGTTGGTTGATTTGTTTCTTTTTTTTTCTGCTCAGTCTCTATAATTTCAGTTTTGACCTTTTTACTCTAGTTTTTGGTGAATTTTTACTTTCTACCAGGACAGGCCTTTTTATCAGGGTTTAGGGTTGGAATAGGGGGTTGGCGGTGGTAATGTATCTTATTATTGGAGTTGAAGATCATACTTCATACTTGGTCTGCTTTAACTTCACCATGGCTAGGGCCCCAGGGTGAAGCACCTCATTGCAACCAGGACAGGATGGAAATCTAGGTTCTCTACTTGGCCTTTTATTGTGTGGGTAGGGCTAAAGTCTATGGTATTTGGCTAGAGTAGAGGGGCTATTGTCCATGTTTTCCATTTCTCTAGGCTGCCATTCCAATTATATTTTTTCTATAGGTGTGTTATTTCTTTTGCTGGTTTCAAAATGTTCTCTTTGTCTTTGGTTTTCAGCAATTTATGATATATCTTGGTGTTCTTTGTGTTTATCACTTCTAGTTTGCTTGGCTTCTTCTATCTGTGTATTTATGTCTTTTGCCTAGTTTGAGATATTTTCTTTTGTAGATTTTTCTAGTCCTGTCCTCTTTTTTCCTGCCCCTTCAGTTTCTTCCTCCTGTTTTCCTCTCCTCCCCCCTCCTCCTCCCCTACCCAGTTTTTTCTCCTCTATTGTGCAAATGGGATTATTTCTTTTATTCTGTTTTCCAGTTCACAATTTGTTAACTATTCTTCTTTATATTCTCTATTTGCTGACATTTTCTGTTATT
The DNA here is from genome assembly GCF_045843805.1 of Urocitellus parryii. Lineage (NCBI taxonomy): Eukaryota > Metazoa > Chordata > Mammalia > Rodentia > Sciuridae > Urocitellus > Urocitellus parryii. Next base: position 79,721,523 of record NC_135532.1, read on the forward strand.
TTATTTGTTTTCAAGTGTGTGTGTTTTGGTTATTGATAGATTTTATGACGACTGCTTTAAAATCTTTCTAAAATCAGTGTACTTTTGGTGTTGGTGTCTATTGTATTTTTAAATTTACATTGTGGTTTTCTAGTTTTGGGTATAAGTGAGTTTTGATTAAAACTTGGAACATTTTGGGTTTTCTTTTGGGGGGCTCTGTATCTTTATTTAAACCTTTTGTTGACAAAGTTCCAGCAAGAGAAGAAAGGCCACTAATTTTTTGCCAGAGGTAAAGTCAAACCTCTCTGCTTGATCTTGTTAATACCCATGGAAGATTGGATAGCTTCTTATTATTTTTAAGTGGGTGTGGGAGTTCTGGCTTCCAATGATTACCAAATTATTCTAGTAGGTACAGAAAAATTCTATACTGTCTTCCTCTTCTTCTTCTTCATCATCATCATCATCATCATCATTATCATTTTGGTGCTGGAAATTGATCCCTGGGCCTTGTGCATGCTAAGTATATGCTCTACTACCTAACTATAACCCCTATCTCCATCATTAATTAAAATAAAAATTATTTAAAAATAGAATTCCATCTTTTATTCTTTAGAATATTGTTTGCATATATTTTATCATCATATGTTATATGTTCATAATTCATATATAAATAGGAGTCTGCATACATTTTTACTTATAAAGGAACCCAATTTGACAGGTTGGGAGACCACTCCATGAGAAGCACCAGTGAATTTTCTTTTCCTACAGCCTGCAAACTGAAATTACATGATAATCTTGTCTTATTTTCCATCTTTGACCTTTGTCTCTAGCATTTAATTTGGCTGCCTTTGTTGTTTATTTATGTCTTCATTGTTCAGTTGGTTTCTGAAATATTCTGATATATTTAATTATTAATGTAGAACCTGGAAATGGAAACTGTATAAGACTTATGACTTGCTTTTAGTAGTTTCCCTCTTCTACCATAGTGTTTTAGCTTTCATGGAAAGCAGGGAACCTGTATTCTTCTTTATTTTCTGTAAGAATAAGGATTTAAATTTGCATTATGTATTAGAAGTTGTCATATGTGTTTTAAAGAGGTTTTCCCAAACAACCCATTTTGCAAATGATGAAAATTGTAATCTCCAGGTTACTTACTTTAGAAAACTGAGATTTCATTATAAGTTAGCATGTTTTAAAAAAGATCTTGGAATACACTTAAGCCATTTAAGAGAAATATTTCTCAATTGGAGGTGTCAAATTCAAGTGTTTATATTTAATTTCTTACTCCATTATTATATTCTTATTATCAGTTTTTCTAGGAATTAAATTATTTGATAATTCTTGTAAGTTGGATAGCCACTTTGGGGATAAGACCGATACACATTTTTTAGAGTTGGAATGAGATTGTAAGTCACAATTGAGAAGAAACTTTTATAAATTGCTCATTTACCATCTAGTCTAGCAGTCTTTATATGTATTTGTAAAGCCTTTTAAAATCTCTTTTTAGGTAGGTAGCCATCCAAGCTTCCTGAAGGAGGTTCGTGATCACATGCAGGATTCTTTCTTAATGCAGCCTGAGGTAAGCAGATGGGGGTTTAAGGCTCACATTAAGCATATTTTCAAGCACTGCTAATATCTTTAATATGTATGAAAAAAATCATGTGCCATTTGAAGTATATTAAAATTTATGAACTTGAGCTGTATCAAATAATGAATGTTTCTGTTATCTGCAAGACATAGATTACTTTGATTGTTCACATTGAAGCCAAGCAAACATGGCATGAAAGTTTATATCCTTTTGTGCCAGTGTTCTCTCATCAAGGATCCTTTTGTCTTTGGAACAATGGTAACTAGTGACAAGTGTTGGAAAAAAAGTGACAAGAGTTGAAATCTTTTTTTTTTTAAATTTTTTAATATTTATACTTTTTTTAGTTCTCGGCAGACACAACATCTTTATTGGTATATGGTGCTGAGGATCGAACCCGGGCCGCATGCATGCCAGGCGAGCGCGCTACCGCTGAGCCACATCCCCAGCGCCTGAGTTGAAATCTTAATACTAACAATTTTATCTTTCTGAGTTTATCCATTCTATGTGTTATTCTGAAGAGAATAAGAAAGTACTGTTTGTCAACATGGAACAGTTGCTTAGTTCCTTGTATACTTGATGTGTTAAAGCTATTATTAATAATTCTGCTAATAAAATCAGTGTCAGGATCACAAATCCAGTGATGACTGTCTACTTTGCTTAAAAAAAAGTCATCAAAGCTAAGATTTGATAGTTGGGCTTCATTTGTATTGGTTAAAGGATTCTTCATAGGTGCTGATATGTGGAAGCCTCACATGCATATCTGTCTAGGGGGAGCTGGTTTAATTTTCTCAATACAATCTTTAACATATTTTTAAGTGTCCTGGTTTTTAATTTTTAGTATTTTTAATTTGTACAGTGGTTTCAGGTTTAAATAAATTTCTTCCATTATTGTATCCATCTGTTTTCTTTTGTTCTTTGCCTAACATAAATATTTAAGTCATCAAATAGACTTCAGGAAGTAAACAAAGCATTTTTCTCTAATGTCCTTGTATTGTTGATAGAATCTTAATTAGATATCTTTGTAGCCAATTTTTTTTAACACTAGATTGTTTTTAAAAGAAAAAAAAAACATTTATTTTTATGTGATTGAACCTAGTGCCTCACATGTTAGGCAAGTGCTCTGCCACTGAGCTACAACCCCAGTCTATATAGCCATTCTTATTTGTTCTTTGTTACTATTTCTTTGCTGTTAATAAGTTTCTTTTTGAGGCTTAGAGATTGAAGAATGAGTTAATTTCCATTTTGGAAAGTAAAACTCACGTCTTCTCTAGGTGATATTTAAGTGTATAAGGACATTACTGCCATGTAAGCAACTATCTTCTCATACGTGTTCTATTTATGCATACTAAGAAAATTATTCTTTATATTGATGGAAGTTGCTTGTGGGGGCTTTTTGTTTATTTGTTTTTGGTGGCTTCTGGGGGCCGAAATCCACAAACTCATGCTTGGTAAGCATTCTATCACTGAGCTATACCTCCAGCCCTAATTTTTTGTCCCCACTTGGAATTCATTACCTTTGTTTTCTGAAATCCCATAGTATTTGTGAAAATTTTCTTGAAGTTAATTGATTTTATGTGTTATATCTGGCTTGATTTTTCTGTTGGTGTGGCATCTTATTCATCAGTGCATGGAACATTTCGAGGCCTTCTTGTATCCTCATACAATACATTCTTTTTTAAAAATATTTTTTAGTTGTCAATAGATTTTTTTACTTTATTTGTTTATTTATATGTGGTGCTGAGGATTGAACCCAGGGCCTCACACATGCAGGCAAGCACTCTACCACTGAGCCACCCCCCCACCCTCCCTAAGACATTTCTTGATAAAAAAAAAATTGAGTTAAATAATCTCAACATTAGGTGGGGGAGATAGATGTCTTTATCACAGTTTGTGATATGTCACTTGATTATGACAGACTTCTCTGTGAACGCTCAGAAAGGGGATCAGTACAAGTTGTATGCAACCCATTAAATCCCAAATTCTCAATTTTGCAAATATTTCAATGAAATTGATGCAGTGTCATAAAATTGGTTGGAATTATAATCTAGAACTTATATATCCTTTATTATAATTAAGAACAAAATATGGATAGTCCTTTAGTTAGGGACAGAAAGATAATACAATGTCTTTTATAGATACAAGCCAACCTATAAAATAGGACATTGGGCAAATGTGCCATCCTTTTCTACATTACACAAGATACAAATAAGTGACTTTTATGACCTGTTTAGCAATTATTTTTGGTGGAAAGGTTCGAACACTTCAAACAAAGGGTTGTATCATTTTTGACAATATATGGTCAGTTTCTCATGATATAACTTGTTTTCATGTTGTTGTTTTTGCCATAATATGACTTCTCATGTCAAATCTGATAGTAGGTCTGGGTGTATTACGCTTTCTTCGTCCTTGCAGTTTCTCATTGTGTCATTTTAGGTATGCTGAGCAGATTTCTCATTTGAAATTCAGCAAATTTACGAGATCTCTCTTGTCTTTGTTCACAAATGTGTGAATAATCTATGCATTTGTGGTACACATGTCAATTATTTGAATGAACAAAATCCAGTACCCTTTTTTAACCTCTAATGGATGTGGAATATTTGGAAACCAACCAATTGTGTCTGTCCATACCACCAATGAACTCATTATAGGTGCTTACTACCTTTGATTGAGGCACATTGGCTCTACTTTCTTTCTTGCATCGTTGAACTTTGCCAAGAGGTTCTATTATATTGTAGTCCATTTCAACAATGATACATTTATTATCTAATCATTTTACAAAATTTCAGTATTTGTATTGAATCTGTAATCATATGATCCTCTTTTTCATCATTGGTGTTGTTTTCAGAGGACGCTTTAGTCTGTTTTCCCTCATAGTACCTATTGCTTAGAATCTGATATTTCAGTGCAGTACCAATAAGTTACAACCATTAAGTAGATTGTTGGAAAAAACAACAACAACAACAGTATGCTTGTGAATTCTCTACCACTTCAAGCATTTGCAGAACACTCTTACTTCCAAGCAAAGATCATTGTTGGGTCTTTTTTGAGCACTTTTTCACAGTACAAGTTAATGTTATAGCAATATCTCAATAACTGCAGTGTTTAGAAATTATAACCAAATCTTATGGACTTACCTCCTATAAATTGTTTGAGTGAATTGTGTTTGGAATATCTGACATCATTTTATCCACTGTCAGACATACTTCAAAATAGTTACTTTCATGCATGACTCTTTTTTTTTTGGTACTGGGGATTGAACCCAGGGCCTTGTACATACTAGGAAGATGCTCTATTGCTGAGTTATATCTCCAGACCTCATGCATGACTTTTAAATCATATTTATTAGAAGATGAATTTTAAGACCATTATCTTCAGTGTTCTCTTGCCATTCATTATTGTTGAAAAGTATATGATCTTTTCATCTTCTTTAAATGATTTCTGGACTTTTTAAAAAAAGTTTTTAAATATTTATTTTTTAGAAGTAATGAGTTTATTTATTTTTATGTGGTGCTGAGGATCGAACCCAGGGCCTCGCACATGCTAGATGATCACTGTACCGCTGAGCCATAATCCCAGCCCCTTGACTCTGCATTTTTAATGAAAGATATACCGAAATCTTCATCAATTGACCAGTAGTTTCTTATGGAGGGTAATTTATGTATGAAAGCACAAATAACCACAAGTAGGAACACATAGTTTGTCAGGCAGTAGTGCAGTATATCACACATAACTGTGCAGTATACATTGTCCCAGTCTCCTATTTATAGAACAGCTGTTTTGGAGCATTGATAATTTTATTTTTTAAAATTTTTTTAATATTTATTTTTTTAGTTATGAGGTGGACACAGTATCTTTATTTTATCTTTATGTGGTGCTGAGGATCAAACCCAGTGCCTCATGCATGCAAGGCGAGCACCTTCCCTCTGAGCCACAGTCCCAGCCCCATGATAATTTTAAATATATGCATTCCTTGAAATAAAATGATAACATCGTTTTAGAAAATACTTTCATGAATACATTTTTATATTATATGAGCTGTGTACATAATATTTTGTTCATTTCAACATTAGAAGTAACTTTTTCAGTAATGTTTAAGCATTTTCACAATGAATTTAAAAATAGTTTCAAATAATCAAATCATTCACTTTTTTAAGAGACTAGAACTGTAAAAACATTATTTTAGAGTTTCACATATATATAAGTGGTGTATTTGTTGCTCAATTTCTATAGGTGTTCCACATCTGGGATGATGGACAAAATGGATTAAAAATTTGCTTTTCATGTTTGCTTTGATTCATTTCTTTCCTTTTTTTTTTTTTTTTTTTAATACTGGGTCTCTTATTTCTTATTTTGAGATTTTCTTATTAAGTTTGTGAGGCTGGCTTCAAACTTGCAATCCTGCTGCCTCAGTTTCCTAACTAAACTAGATGTGTGTCACCATGCCCAGCTCCATAGTTGATTTTTAATTGTGATTGTGAAATTTTTTTTAAAAATATAGACATACCAGTTTATCTGAATTGTATATTTGTAAAACTATATGTATTTTCTTTTGTCCTGGTAAATTTTTAAATGTAAATATATATTTTTTAGTTGTAGATGGACACAATACCTTTATTTTTATGTGGTGCTGTGGATTGAACACAGTGCCTCACACATGTTAGGCAAGTGCTCTACCACTGAGCTACAATCCCAGCCCCTGTCCTGGTAATTTTTGAAGTATCCTCTTTGGTCTTACATTCCTACTCTATCTCATTTCTTCCAAGTTACTTCACTGTCAATCAATTCTCCATGCCAAAAGTATTATAGTGTTTAATCTACTAATCGATTATATTGACTTTAGTTAATAATAAGAAATCATTTTGAATGTTAAACTTTTTCATTTAAATTTTTTTTATATGTTACCATGACCTATGAGTTTTTTACATGTACATAAATGATTATAATCTTTTGTGTGTTTGTGTGTGTGTGCACACTGGAGATTGAAACCAGAAGTGTGTAACCACTGAGCCACATCTCCAGCCCTTTTTTATATTTTATTTAATGATAAGTTCTCAGGGCCTCACTAAATTGCTTTGAACTCTGGATCCTCTTCCTGTCTCAGCCTCCTAAACCATTGGGATTACAGGCATGTGCCAGTGTGCCTGGCTGCTTAATCATTTTTTAAGCTACGGTCCGTCCCCCCCCCCCCCAAAAAAAAAAACCCAAAAAACAAAAAACAAAACTTGGGACCATAGTTGCTCAGTGGAAAAAGGATTTAAAAGTTTTCAAATTCTTGCTTTGAAGTACTTTTGATTATTAAGTCTTTAATTTCTTCTGTCAAATAATAAAAGAAGCATTAAAAAAAAAAACAACCCTGCTTTTCTAGATTTTCAGTTTTTATTTATCTGTATGTAGGGATTCTGTTAAATTAAGTTAGTGAAAACATTTTTGAAGAACAGTTACCTAACAACCATTCTTGGTTTGAACCTAATATAGCAATTGTTGCAGCTAATTCTTTGAATCCAGATGAAGTCTTCTGACTCTAAAACTGATAAGAAATTAACAAAAGTGTTTTATAGAGATGAAAGATGTAATGAGAAATAGGACTATGTTTTTCTTAGTTCATATGTGGTTTTAAAACAAAATGACTTTTTATGTTTTACATTTTAGAAATATGGAAAACTGACAACTTGTACTGGTTGCCGAACTCAGTGCAGGTTTTTTGATATGACTCAGTGTATAGGTCCTAATGGATATATGGAGCCATATTGTTCAACTGCTTGCATGAATAGTCACAAGACAAAATATGCAAAATCACAAAGTAAGTTTCAGGTATTTGAAAAGTTAAAGAACTTTAATTTTTTTTCCTCAAAAAGTAACTGCTGTATAATTTTGATTTTATACTTGTTTTTAAACTGCTATTTTGAACTTAAATTTATTATCATACCATTTACTGCAAACTTGTAATTATTTGATCATTCCAGTGTATTGAAGTACTCTGCATATCTGTCTTAGCTAAAATTGTTGTTCCATCCAAAAATTATCTAAAACAAAAAATTTTGATGTATATGTGTATGTTTGAGAGATAATACCAGTCTTTTTTATGACAGTATTTAAAAAAAAATCTTGAATATTTAAGGCACAAATATAAAAGAAATAGTTTATAGGAGATTCTATTTTTAAGATTTTAAATGTCATTTGTAAGTTAAAAAAAAAACTTTTATTTATAAAGAAATCAGATATTATTACTTTATAAAGAAATCAGATATGTACCTTTTCTTTCCTAGGTTTGGGAATTATTTGCCATTTTTGTAAGCGAAACTCTTTACCTCAATACCAAGCCACAATGCCTGATGGAAAACTGTATAACTTTTGCAATTCCAGTTGTGTGGCTAAGTTTCAGGTTTGTTATTTATTTTGCATAACCCCCAACCCCAATTAAATACGCATAGAAAATAATCAGTGCAATATTCTTTTATCCTTGTTATCTGTTAATTTTTATATAGATTTTTTCAGGATCAAATGGGAGGGTGAATATTCTAGAATGAGTCATAGAAGACTTGGCTTTACCAGTTTCTTTCACCCACAAGAATGTGATTGACTTTTGAATTGTTACGATAATAGAAATTTTAAAGGAAAATAAATTTTAATATAGTTAACTCATTGCTCCATCTACAGTATTTTCCTATTAGATGGTTTGAATAAAATGTGAATCTGAAGGGGAACTCTGTTCTGTGATGAGTGAAGTATGTAGGTTTATTTAGCTTGGAAATGAAATATAGGATCAATTTCAGGGAGCCATATTTTGTGTTGGTAAATATAATGTACTTTCTGACATAGTTCTTCAGAGTTGGAATACGGATAATCTCAGGAGATAGTGTTGATTTAAACTGGTTGACCACTAGAAAGAAAGGCATAGTTTAGAGGGGATTCACGCATTAGTTAGGTAGTACTAGTAGGTTTACCTGTTGTATGTGAAAATTTCAGGGTATTGCCCAAAGATTCAAACCAGTGCATAAAGCCATGCTTCATGAGTTAATTCATCCAACATTCTACTTTATTCCAGGTACTGTGCTCTATGTTTATTAACCTGAAAATATAGTCACTTAAGTATGTTACAATAGTTACTGCAACAGTTATAAACTCATTTAATTTTAGGTTGTTTTGAATTCAGCCAAGTGAATGTTTTTGTTAAGTTATATACTCACTAAATTAAGATGATAAGTCACATTCAAGACTAAACTTTTATTTTAGAAGTTGAGATAATGGCCATTTGGTAAGTTCTTTTAGTAATTTTTTTTTTTTTTTTGCTTAGCTTTTCTTAACTAGAAATTAAGGAATAATGGTTAATTCAAGGAGAAAAGGACAGTGTGCATGCTGCTTGTCAGATGTTAAACTGTCTTTTTGATGTTGGGTAAACTGAACTGGTAATTGAAAATGTTTTAACTAATTTTTTTTAATTGAAACTATATGATTTGATATAACCCTGTCTTTGTACTCTGTATATTTTAAAGAAATACTGAATTTAGGCCCTTAATTTTGAAGATTGCGTTCAGATAATTCTATATACAGCCTTATTGCTGTTGGCATATGAATAATAAAAAGTTGTTAAACAGAAAGGCAACATTTTTTTTTTTTTAATCTTGAAAGCAAACCATGTATTTGAACTTTGTGTCTTTATTAGGTGTTTTTCCTTTTGAAAGAGAACAGTTTAGTATTCTTTGGCTGCTATAACAAAATATAATATTTTATTATTTTAATACATATATATATAACATCACAAAATATGCATAGGTCATAAACAACAGAAATGTATTTCTCACAGCTTTGGAGGCTGGGAATTCCAAGATAGTGCTGTGGTAGATTTTTGTCTTGTGAAGTCCCTTTTCTCAGTGGGGTGTCTTCTCATATGTCTTCATGTGGTTGAAGGCATAAACAAGCTCCTTTATTAGATGATTTTTAAAGGCACTAAGAAAATCAATAGGATGGCCCAAAGACCTCTTAATTCCGTCACACTGAAAGTTAGGATTTCAATATCTGAGTTTGTTTTAAAAGAATAGTTAACCTTGAGGAGGTTCAATTCTTTTGGTACCTCTAAGGATAATTTTTTTTTTCATTTTACTTTTAGTATTCACCTGATACTAATGTCTTAAATCTGCCATGTTGTATTTTTTTTCTACAGACTTTAATTGTGTTGTAGTGCATACAGATGTTTAAAAATGAAAAAGATCTTTCCCTCCACTGTACCTTCAGATTATATATAATATGTATGTGTAATATGTGATGTGGCTCAAAAGAATGTTAATTATATACCAGTTTAATTACCACTCAGATTAAGAATTAGAAAATAATGTTTAAAAACATCTATGCTTGTGTCCTATCTTAATCTGTAAGTTATTTTAACTGTAAGAAAAATAAGGGGCTGGGGTTGTAGCTTCAGTGGTAAAGTGTTTCCTAGCACACATGGAACACTGTTTTCAATCCTCAGCACCACATTTAAAATAAATAAATAATAAATAAATAAGTGGATTGTGTCCCATCTACAACTAAAAATTTTTTTCTTTTAAGTAAAAAAGCTAAAATAAATAAATTCCTAGTGTGAATAGTAACATAGGCTGTAACATCACTGATGGACTTGCAATGAAAATTAAGGCAGTGATGCAGTGAGACAGATCATTAGTACATTAGATATTTGGAGAAAACAAGACCTTTTTTTTTTTTTTTAATTTTGTGGCTTTTTGGTTTCTTTCTTTCTTCTTACTTTTATTTGCTAGTTCAGAACTTGAGCAGTTAACCTCAATATTATTGTTTACATTTTCAAGTGAAGATAAACCATAATTGAATTGTACTTTCTTGTCTATATTTTAAAATTTTAGGTAAATAGTAATCCTTTGGTTATAAAAAGAATAAATTTCAATTATATAAAACAGTGTGTTAGCATAATTTTTAAAAACAAAAGTGGAAATGATGTTAATGTGTCCAAAACAAAGTGGTTTAGATGTAATATAAGTTCTTATCTTTGTATAACTTTCTAATAAACAGTAAAAATGTAGATTTTCAGAATATATTAATAAAGTCTGTTACAGCAGAAAAAAAAACAAAATTCAGAAATATAGTTTTGTGTGCTGCAACAATATTTAACAGATATATATGACTTTCTATGCACATTAGATTTTTCATAGTAATCATAAGTAGTAATTCTCCATACCAGGCTCAGTCTATTTTATTTTTTATTTTAGGCTCTAAGCATGCAGTCATCTCCAAATGGCCAATTTGTAGCACCAAGTGATATTCAGTTGAAATGCAACTACTGTAAAAATTCCTTTTGTTCAAAACCAGAAATCCTGGAATGGGAGGCAAGTCACATTTTGTTATGTATATTATCTAGTGCTAAAATGAGAATTAAGTAAAATAACTAGTATTTTCATAAGAAGACCTATTTCTTAGTAGGCATGTTTTTCAGATTTTGTGATGATTGGCTTATGTACTTATGTGGGAGTAGAATCAACCTAAGCTATTTCTTTATGGGTTAAGCAAAAATATTTGAAGTCATCTTTGCAATATATTATGCCCATAAGAGAGTACAGAATTCTCCTTTGTTTAGTTGCTTACCTAGAGCAACTTGTATGACAATTCTTTCTATTTTTCTCCTTGGTCTCATAAATATTAACTCAGAGCTATAATACATTCTGGTATTCAGTACCTATAAAAATAAGGATTTGTTAGTCATACCATATTGTCATTTAATGTTGTATGAATTGTTTCCATAAAAGAATAGAGGAGTATGGGTCTTAACATTAACTTTATTTTCCCTTCCTTATCATTGGTACCTTTATCCGTGTACTTAATTTAACTTTGCCTGTGTCCTTTTGCCATTAGCACCTCCGAGAATGATTTTTATTTCCATAAGGGGCAATAGGAGATGGATAAATGGACAAAGCTGCTGTGATTGCCCATTGGTTTCTTGAGCAAAGCTTACCTTTGGTCTTCCTTTCTTTTCATTCTTTCGAGGACAGTATGGGGTGGAAGGTGGTAATAAAACGGTGCACAAGATTTAGAACTAACAACAGATTGCCTTGAGGAAAAATTTAGTAGTAATTGTTGGCAGGTCACTCAGTATCTGAAGTCTTAGGTGAAAAGTGGTACCCAAAACTGAACTTTGTGATTTCTAAAGTAGTTGGAAATCTGAATTTCATCACTTCAGTGCCTAGAAATTTTTTTAGTTTATTATTTTATTTGGTGCTCCTCCAGAGCATTTAAATCAGTTGGTTTTTTGAGACTGTTGTTGGCATCCAGTGATGATTTTTAGCATTAATACCCTCTTTAAGTAATAGCAGAAAAAGTGTTGAAGACCCAAGAAGAGAGAATAAAGGAATGAGGGAATGAGGAAAGCAATTAGTACACACATAAAATATTGTCAGGTAGGACATGAAGGTCTTAGATCTAATTTGTTAATACTAGGTGAAAATGAGGTCCTTCCCACCATGTACCTGTTAGTGCTCCCCAACTCTTGGAATCTTGGTGTGTTGCTTTTATTTACATGGATGCAAGTGTTGAAAGCAGGCTGAAGGAGAGCTTGTCTTGTCCTTCAGGATGTTGAGAGTTCAGTGCCCCTTGCTGCTACTTATTCCATGTTGGCAGTTGTGGTTTCTTTGTTGCCTTTTTCCTCTTATGAGTTACATATTTATAATGGGGCAACTTGTTTTTGGTGGGAGGTGGGGTGCAACTTTCCATGGATGATTATTTTAACTATTTTGAGTTTATACCTAGGCTCTTTCACCTTGCTTATTTTGATCTTCAGATTTCTTAGGTAGATGTTTTAGATGTAACCTGTATCCTCCACTAATAATGGGAGGGAAAAAAAACCTGCCTCTGGGAAGCTTTCAGTTGTTTATAACTACCTGACTGGGTATTTAAAAAGTAGCTTTGGCTATTTTGGGTTTGGGGCCAGGATAAATAATAATTAGTAAACCGTATTCTAATCAAGGAAAAACCAACTCAGTCTCGAGTTTCACAGCATACAATGGGATAGCACCAAATTGAATACTTTGGCTGTGATAGATCTGTTACAGGAATGTATCATGGTGTGACAGAAAGGTGATTGAATCTACTCAAAAAACAAATCTCTTTGACTGAAAATGTTATCAGTACCATAATTCTCATCTTTCTGTAACTTACTCATGTTCTATTGTTTCCTTCCTGTTTATCAAATTCTGTTAGAAATATCAGATTGCCATCTTATTATAGTGATACTTTCACTGTTTCAGTGTGATTAATGGTGTTGAATTTTGTAGAGCTGTTTTATATTTAGCAGTGAATTGGTTAAACTAGGTGTCTGTGGCCTATAGGAAATGTATACCCAAGGATACTATATTAAAATAGGTAAATGATTTAACTTTGTTTCTATAAAAGTAGCTTGTTTATTTCTGAAATTTGTTATTGAGGTGGTTGTCATATACTCACCAAGGTTCCCATTGTGCATTTAGAACAAAGTGCATCAGTTCTGCAGCAAAACTTGTTCAGATGACTATAAGAAGTTGCATTGCATAGTTACATATTGCGAATACTGTCAAGAGGAGAAGACTCTTCATGAAACAGTAAATTTCTCTGGCGTTAAGAGACCTTTCTGTAGTGAAGGCAAGTGTATATACAGTGTTGTTCATAACTTTATTGATATTTAATGTTTTTTTTGCCAAAGTATTTTTAAAAATATATGAGTACCTATGTCCAGCTGCACAATTTTTAATATAGCTGAACAAAAAAAATTGAATTTACTTTTTTACTTATTTTGTTATATTCTATATGTATTTTAGACCTCTGGGCCTCAAGGTTTTCTCTCTAAAATGTTGGTAACCACTTTTTCATTACAAGGAAGTTTTGAGAATCAAATATAAGCATTATGATACCATGCCATCTCTGAACCTATACATTGTGGCCTGAAAGTTTGTTTTCTAAGTGAATTAGAACAGTTGTTCATTAGCTTCATGTGCCTACCTGGCTTTTTTTTTTTTTTTTTTTTTAACTGCCTAGCCTTCAAAGGTTTTCAATATATAGGTTGAACATCCCTAATCTGAAAATCTGAAATTCAAAACTTTTTAAGTGTCAACATGATGCTCCTAAAATTTTGGATTTTGGAGTAGTTCAGATTTTGGATTTTTGTATTAGAGAAGCTCAGTAAAATCTGAGAATAGTAAAACAAACAAACTCTAAAACCTGAAACCCAATTGGTCCTTAGGTATTTCAGATAAGGAACACTTAATCTGAGAGAAAAAAATCCACATTTTTACAGGAACAGCATTACAGTGGGGAAATTTTAAGTTTTTAATTTGGGTTGCCTGGGAGATATTCTGGGTTCTGTTATAGGCATATTCAAGAATTTCCTTTCTTCTCTTCTTTACTTTTTGCTGCTCTGGTGCCAGGCAGCAGATTATAGAAATGAACTCTAAACCTGCCTTTCCAGAGATATGAACCAGGATTGTAGCTGTGGGTTTTTTGTGCTCTTGTCATATATTTTTCAAATGTCACATTCTTATTCTAAGCTGGCTTTCACTTTTTATTCTGTCTTTGGCTCAAGTCACTGAGCTTTTAGCTTTCCTATCTTCTATCTTCACCTATTGTTTTCCAGTGATGATTTTTTTTTTTTCTAGATCTACTTATTCTATGGATTTCTATTACTAGTTTGGGGCAAGAGAAAGGTTGGAAAATTCTTGATGCTAGCAGTAGGGAATCAAAAGTCAGTAAGATTTATGAGGCCATTCAACTAGTGGCACCAATTATATATACTTTTCACATCTAAATATTTTATGTTTGTAAGAAGGTACTATATATAAAATAAGGCATTCTATTTAGGTTTAATTGGTACATTTCACCTAGAATTAAAGGCAACCATGTTTTACTACTCTTTAAGAATAAAGGTATAATGAAAAATGATAAATCCTAAAATATTAAGAATAATTCTAAATTTTTCTTTTTACACCTAAGTTTTGTGCAATAACAGTCTTCCTGGTTCACAGGTCTGAACACATTGATGCTAATTGTTCACATACGTCAATGAACTTATATTCCATATGTATTTTACTAAAATTATTAGAGAATAGCAGACTGATGATTGACATGTAAGAGCATAATTTTCTATTGGAAGGACTTAAGATTTTAGATGGGTAATAAGAAGTTAAAAAGGATGTGTTTTTTCCCCCTGTGAAATGCCATTTTTTGCTTTCTCTTACTCCACCTAGTTTTCTGCTGAAACCTCAGAAGTAACATAACTAGTATTACCACCAAAATCTAAGTAGATAAAGTAAATGAAGGTAAATTTTTAAAAGTACTTCGAAGTAATTCAAAAATAACAGAAAAGTCTTAATACATTAATGATTGAAAATTTATTACATAAAAAATTATAATTCATGCCAGGTGTGGTGACGCACACCTGCAATCCCAGCAGTTTGGGAGGCTGAGGCAGGAGGATGGTGAAGCCAGCTTCAGAAACTTGGCAAGCTTCTGAGGAATTTAGTGAGACCCTATCCAAAAAAGCGGGGGTGGGGGGTGGATGAGGCTCAGTTGTTAAATGCCTCTGGGTTCAATCCCCAGTACCTAAAATAAAAAACAAGAGACAAAAAACCAAATCCAAACAAGAAAACCCAAAGACAAAAAACAAAAAAAAAATTGCGATTCATGTTCACAAGTAGGAAAGATAATTTAAAACTAAGTTGAGAACAATTTGTTGTGGAGGTGTCCTTTGTGCTTGTTGTTATAGGATGGGTAGGATTTCATTAGATACATAAATGAATAAAAAGTCATTCTACTTACGTAGCACAGTCATGAATACAAGTATGGAAGATCATTTAATCCTCAGATATTATAGGGCAATTATTAGATTTGTGAAAATTCTTAATACTTTTATGCATTAAGTAAAAGAAGTTATTTCATTAAGAGAATAGATAATAGGATTTTCTCTGGACAAGTCAGTAAACCATTTGTACTTCTTGGAAGGATTGATGTAGGGTAACAGGTAAGCTAGAAAATTTGACTAAAATGCTTACCTAACTAGTTGAACATGTCTGTAAATTTACTTGGAGCCTGTTAGCACTCCGCATTATTCATTTCTCTAAAATGCTTGTTTGTGTTTTGCTTTCTCTGATACTTAGATTCTATTTAATGGAGCAAATAAAAATAGTTCCAGGCTGGGGTTGTGGCTCAGTGATAGAGCACTTGCTTCGAATGTGTGAGGCACTGGTTCAATTCTCAGCACCACATAAAAATAAATGAATAAAATAAAGATCCATCAACAACTAAAAAAAATTTTTAAAAATAGTTCTGAGATATTACTAGATTTTAATATCTTAAAGTATTGTTTGAACCAACACATTAAATGTTTTTGAATAATAGAATATTATAATAATAGAATATTCCATATTCTATTCCAGTTTTTACAGGTTGGTGTTGATAGAGTTTTGATTGGGAGAGAAAGGACTTATATGTGAATTTATTAGACACTTCCTAAAACTAATGATCTACTTTTCATGTGTTTTTTGTTTTAATATTTAAAACTTATATTTTTCAGGCTGCAAACTATTATACAAACAGGATTTTGCAAGGCGTTTAGGATTAAGGTGTGTTACCTGCAACTATTGTTCTCAGCTGTGTAAGAAGGGAGCAACTAAAGAACTTGATGGTGTTGTGAGAGATTTCTGCAGTGAAGACTGCTGTAAAAAATTTCAGGATTGGTACTATAAGGCAAGTAAATCTAGATTTTTATTACTTTGGCAATAAATTCAGACTTTGCCCAGTTTTTTAACAAACTACCTTAATAAATATTGTAGTTATAAATATAGTAACATTTATTTTTAAAATCTACAAATTTTAGGCCCAGTCCTGGATACTTTTCATTAAAATTATTTTGCATTTCAGCCGGGTGTGGTGGTGCACGCCTGTAATCCAGCATTTTAGGAGGCTGAGGCAGGAGGATTGTAAATTCAAAGGCAGCTTCAGTAATTTATCGAGGCCCTAAGCAACTCCGCGAGATCCTGTCTCATATTGGGGGGGATATGGCTCAGAGGTTAAGCACCTCTGGGTTGAATACCTAGTACTCTTCCCTGCCAAACAAAACAAAACATTATTTTGCATTTCAGTTCTTTATAACTTGCTATAGCATTATAAATAAATAAATAAATAAATCACACACACACACACACACACACACACACACTTTAGTTATAGATGGACACTGTGACTTTATTTTTATGTAGTCTTCAGGATCGAACCCAGTGCCTCATCCATGCTAAGCAAGTGCCCTAACACTGAGCCACAACCAAAATTTGATATATATGACAGAATGCATTACAGTTCATATTACACATATAGAGCACATTTTTTCATATCTGGGTGTATACAAAGTATATTCACACCATTCGTGTCTTCATACTTGTAGTTAGGCTAATGATGTCTATCTCATTCCATCATCTTTCCTACCCCTTTGCCCCCTCTCTTTCCTTCCCACCCCTTTGCACTATCTAGAGTTTCTCTAATCCTCCCATGCTCCTTCTCCCAACCCCACTATGAATCAGCCTCCTGATATCAGAAAAAACATTCGGCATTTGGTTTTTGGGGATTGGCTAACTTCATTTAGCATCATATTCCCCAACTCTTGTGTATGTGTGTTATGAAAATCAACTTTTTTCTTTGGTATTAAAAATTATTTACTGTAATTTGTGTGAAAATCTACTTTTAAAAAGTCAGACTTTAAGTCCCCTTTGGCCCACTATATTAGTTTTTTCTTGTTTTTTTGTTTGTTTGTTTGTTTGTGTGTATGTGTGTATATAAGAAAATGAATATAAATTTGGACTTGGGTGGTTAGATATTAACCAAGAAAAAATTATTAATTTTCCTGTGTTGATAACATGGAAAGTCATATCAATGCTAAAGCTCCATGTGCAGCTGCATGTGATGATAGATACCATGACTTCAAAATTGTGATAGATATCTCTACAGAAACAAACAATAAAATTGCTATTTAGTTCACATTATGAAAGTTGATTAGTGTTAAAATGATTGAATATCTAAAACCAAATTAACTGATATTTTATGAATAAAAAGGAAGATAACTTGTCAGAGAAAATGATTGAGAATTTTGGTGTATTTTTTTAAAAAATTATTTCGTTATTTTACTCCTGCTTCTGAATGAATGAATTCTTAAAGTTCAGGTTCAAATTTTAGAAATAGAGAGAGGACAAAGTCACAAACATTGTGTCACTTTCATTTGTGTAAGTGTCTAAACCAGTGGTTTGTTCTTATTGTAGGTAGTATTTGTGCAATAAAATGTTTCTTTGAGGGTCTTAAACTTAGTTTTATGTACACAAATGTACCTTTCTCTCCAATATTTAGTATGTTGTATATATGTGTTTATTTAGCAGCACAGGGGTTTGTATTTATTTATTTTATAGCTAGGTGCCTCACATATACTAAACAAGTCCTTTACCATTGACCCTACATCCATAACCCTCCTGACTAGGAATTTTAATAAAATATTTATTTTAGAACTTCATCTGAAACAAAGAGATTTCAAAACCCACAGCATAAAACTCTAGATTATTTAAAGCAATCATGAAAAGCCACAGCCACAATTATTAGGAATTACAGAATATTTCATATTTGTTGCTCTATCAACTTCTTAGTTATTAGTTAAACTGGAGATCAGTTTTAAAATTTATAGTAGTTTATTTCTAGATCAGAAACAATTATGAAAAGAACCATATTTGAAATTAATTACTTTTATCTTTTGGTCCATTTATTGACGAAGATATTTGTTAAGTATGAACATGGACAAAATCTAGAGAGAAATTTATAAAATAAAAGTAAAAATATCTGTCCCTAGATTATTGGACTCGGCATTATAAAGTGTAATTGTGTATGAATTTCAGTGTCCTCCTCCCCTGCCTTTTATGTTAAACTGTGAACCATGTGGGGCTGATTGCTAGATGTAGATCAGGCTGGGTGTTTAAAGATAACTATTTAGTTGTTTTTTAAAATAAAGATCTTGTTATTAATATTAAATCAGTATGTTAACTTTTTACATTTTCATTAAACTTAAAAAACTAAAATACTTAAAGTTAATATTTTTAATTTTCCCATCAGAAGAGCTTACTTCAAAATTACTCTGGTCTTATACAAATAAGCTAGGAAATCTGTTAACTAATTAGAAAATTTCAAATTAATATAATTATAGGAGTATTTACTAATCTATTATTAAGGCCCTCTAAATTATTTAAAAATAATGAAATGGATTGTATTAATTTGGTATGTTATCCATCTTTGTAATCCTAGTCTTGACTTATGGTATATGTAGGGACTTTACTATCAGTTAGAGAATGACTTCAAATTTTTCCTTTTTTTTTTTTTTTGTGTGTGTGTGTGTGTGTGAGAGAGAGAGAGAATTTTATTGTTGGTATGACTTGATATTTTTTCTTTATCAGATATTATTTTGTCACATTTGACAATAATCATTGATAAATTTATATGTGTGGTATTTTAAATATTCTGATTCGAAACATCTGAAGTAATTTCTTTTTAAATTAAGGCTGCAAGGTGTGACTGTTGTAAATCTCAAGGAACTCTTAAGGAGCGAGTGCAGTGGCGTGGGGAAATGAAACACTTTTGTGATCAACACTGCTTGTTACGTTTTTATTGTCAACAAAATGAGCCCAACATGACAACTCAGAAAGGACCTGAAAACTTACATTATGGTATGTAGTAATTTAGGTGGGAACTTTAAAATCCTGGTATCAGTTTATTTTCTTAGTGTTGAATGAATCTAAAGCACTGATAATGAATAGTTGATTTTGGAGATGGCTTAATAGCAACTTAAATTCCATGGTTTCTCTAGAAGGAGGAACCCCATGTGATATTTTAATAGATACAGTTTATTTCTTGCTAGTTGAAAAAAATAGGGCCTAGTTGGACCAGAGAGAAGCTGAATAAAATTATAACAAAAATTTTAAAAAATCACCTATCAACCACGTGGCATTTTGTAACTTTAAATGAAAACAGGTTTATCAAATTATATGTGCCTGGGGTAGGCTGAATGGAACAAAATCCCTCTAGAAGCTATTACTTTTTATTTTATTTAAGAACTACATCTACAAACAGGATTTTCCCCAAAGCAGTTATATTCAGAGGTGGAAAAATGAGAAAAGAGTTAACTACTTAGTAAATCTGTATTTCTATACTTTCTACTTAAATTTTAAATTCTTAAACTAATTTTAAATATTTTCTTCAGTAACATCTTCAATTCTAAAGTGATATTTGTCTTTTTAAAGTTTTTTTGTGTGTTTGTTTATTTTTTAGATCAGGGCTGTCAGACATCCAGAACCAAAATGACCGTAAGTATTGCTTAAATAGAGTGTTCAGTTTGTGACATTATAATGTTAGGGAAAAATAATTAGGGCAATGTAATGTGATTATAATAATAAGCTATTCTTATTTCCTTTGTTGAGACTTTGGAAGTATTCAGCTGATACCAGAGACTTTCATATATACTAGGAAACAGAAGTGGAATTAATTCCAGCCTCTTGCCATATGAGGAAGATAGACATATCAATGGCATTTGGGTTGAAGTTCTTATAATATATGCGTGAGATGATGGTTCCCAAAGAATGAATAAGCTGACTGCAAACAGATGGATAGGAGATTCTCAGGTAGATAGTATGAAAAGTAGGAGGAATAGTAATGTGCACAGCACACATGTATTTGACAGAACTATACATTGGGGTCAACCTTGGAAGGGGATGTTTGATTGAATGATGGAAAGTGAGACTGAAAGGATAGACTGAACCAGATAATGTATTTTTAAAGTAGAGATCTGATGATCTATGTTGGTGTTAGGATCTGTGAGTTTTAAAATTTGAGAAATATACCATGTGTCTTTTTATTCCTCCTCCCCACTTTATCTTGTATTTAGTCTTTTTTTTTTTTTTTTTTTTTTTCTCCTTCTCCCTTTTTGGTATTGCATCAAATTCTGCTCTGGTATTACCGTGAGTTTTGTAATTGAAAGTGGCCTTTTGTATGTATTGACTGCTAAAGAGCAAAAGTAATGCTTTTGCCACACTTTGAAGAACAGAGGCACTGTCTCTTTATGCTTTGTTTACTGGAATTTCTAGCATCTTTATTCAAAGGGAAGCCCTTCATCACTAATTGGCATCACAGTTAGTCTCTGGGCTAGTGCTTGTTGTGGTAAAAAAGACTAGTTGAGTGAGTGGTTTTAGTTTTTAGTTCCTGGCTATAGTAAGAATCACCTAGTAGGTTTTCAAGGACTTCTAATATCTTGTTTCCAACCCAGAAATTCTTATTTTAGAAAAGTTGTTCAGGTGATTCAATATGTAAGCAGAGATTGAGAATCACCATACACAATGGACCTTCTATATCCTTGGGTTCCCTATCTGCAGATTCAATCAAACTAGGATTGAAAATAATGGAGAATTCCAGAAAGTTTCAAGAAACAAAATTGCCATATGCCAGACATTCTGCTGAATTCACATGAGTGAAATGATGTTGTAGGCACACCGTGCTATAGCCTCCTGTCATTTCCTAGATACTTTGTCTCTCTCTAGTACTCCAGTGTTGTTTACCTGTTGTCTTGCACTGTATAGTTAGACATATGCTGGTTGTGTCTGTGTTGAACATGCACAAATATTTTTTTCCCTTCCCTTATTCCCCAAACAAAATAGTATAACAATTATTTATATAACATTTACACTGTATTTGATATTATAAGTCATCTTGATGATTTAAAGTACGTGGGAGGATGTGTTAGGTTTTAGACAAATATAGCAGTTTATATTTATATAAGGAATTTGAAATCAGCCCCCTCCACCATACTAAAGGATGACTATAGATGAAAGATCAGTGTTTTTACATTCATTCTGTTCAGTGTTTGTTTTGATATTAATAACTGGATGTAGTCCTAGAAAAGCAAGGGTGCTTTTTTCTCTTTGCTTTCCCCTTTCTACTCCTTGTGGAAATAACATTTTTAAGTCAGAGAATCAGAAAAACTTAAAGTATTCAGTTGAATTATCTGGTGTTAACACCAGGTATTTTCACCCTTGATAAAGAATATAAAAATTATTTTTCCTCTCCCCCACCTCCTTTTTTAAATGGTCCTGCTGGTTGAACCCAAGGCCTTGCATATGCTAGGCAAGTACTCTACCACTGAGCTACATTCCTAGCCCTTTTTATTTTGAGGCAGTTTCACTGAGTTGCCAAGGCTGGCCTTGAACTTTCATGTGATCCTCCTGCTTTAGCCTACCTCATTTGCTAGGATTACCTTGCTCAGCTTTTATTTTTTATCTTTGTGCAGTCAGCCAATTAGGCACTTCTTTAACCGTGTTTCAGAGGTGCAAGGTTTTGACCAAGGTTCCAAGAAATGATTTCTTCCAGCACTATGTTAAACATCATTCTCTGCCCACAGCATTTAAATTGCATTATATGACAGAGATGGGGGGGTGCATTTTTGAAGAGGAAGGAAAGTCAGGGTGCCATTGTGACTATTGCATTTGTATTATTAAGTGCCCTTCCATTTTTCCTTTGTAAACCTTTGGAATATGCACCCATATGCCTCAAAGTGTAGGTAGATAATTTTGCGGCCAGTTATTTTACTGTTGTATGTTTCCTTATTTGTAAGATCAAGATGAAAATTGTACCCACGTCAGGTTTGTCACATACTAATACTGAACATTGTGGCTGTTTTGTTATAGACCTCATAGTAGTAGTATGTATGGTGGTTAATAACATCGGCTTTCACATCAGATGAATCTATCCGATTTCTAATTTCAGAACTTTTTAACTTTGTGACCCTTGACAGATTATGTAACTCCTAACCCCCTATTTCCTCATCTTTAAAATGGTAGTGATAGAGACCTGCCTCTTGCAGTGTTTAAAATGATGAAATAAGATTTTGCTGTTTTACATAGTTCCTGACACATAACAGGTACTCAACAGATGGTAGATTTTGTCATTATAATTATCATTAGTTTGGATCCTTCCATATTCAGCATAAGTAGCTATAGATCCCCACTTGTTGACAAGCAGTAAAGCAAAATATATTCTAAAACAGAGAGGTTGGAGTCTATGTTTTTTCATCAGGTAGCATAGTTCATTGATATGAAGTAATATTTGCAGAATGGTAAGGGTGGAACATTAAGCAGTTCTAGGACATTTGTGATTTGGGACTTCCCTGTTATTTCAGTTAGAAAAAGTTTACCCAGTGCCTGGTATATAGTAAATACTTTTGGTAAGTTTTTCCTCTCAAGTATAAAATCAAAGAGCTCAAGGCACAGGAGGTTGACTTGCCCCAGGTCTCCACAGCAGTAGTGTTAGCACCAAGTTCACTAGCTCCTTGTGCAGAACTCTCTTAGACCTGATTAGTACATTTGATAAATCTGGCATAAGTTCATCTTTGTGCCAGCCTCCTTGGTCATATATATTATTTGTAACTAATTTGTAACTAATAGGCTACCTGCTATATAAACGGTTCACATCCTTCCATACCTTAAAAAAAAAAAAAAACACCAAAACCCTCACAGTGGGGCATGATGGTATATGCCTGTAATTCCAGTGACTCAGGAGGATCACGAGTTTGAGGCCAAACTCAACAACTTAGCAAGGCCCTAAGCAAGCAGCTTAAGTGAGACTCTGTCTCAAAAAAATAAAAAGGGCTCAGTGGTTAAGCACCCTTGGGTTCAGTCCGCAGTAACAAAGACCTTCGTGGGAGGGCTGGAAGAAGTCACAGATAAAAAATTTTAAGTATGATCAATCTTCATTATTTGTGGTTCTGTATTTGTGAATTTCTCTATTTTGCAGAATTTTCTTGTAATCCTAAATTAATATGTAGTGTCCTTTGAGAATCATCTGCAGAAAAATTTTTAAGTCACCTGATACATGTATTCCAGTTGAGATAAATCAAGACAATGCTGTGCCTTCCCATTTCAGCTCTCATGTTGTGCACAAATGTCCTTTTTACAATTTAATTAGTGCTTTATTTTTTTTTGGTGCTTTTTGTTTGTAATTTTGCTATTTCCCAGCGCCCACAAGTATGATGTGGAAGTGCTATCAAGTATCCCTGAATACAAGAAAGCTGTAATGTCCGTTATGGAGAAAATATGTGTATTAGATAATAAGTCTCATTCAGGCATAAGTTAGAATGCAATTGATATGAATTCAGTATTAATGAATCAACAGTACAACCAGAGAAAGGAAGAACAAATTTGCCGATCACTCCAAAAGCTGAAGTAACACCTACTGCAACAAAATTTGTGGATATATGAGATAATGACCCATTACAAAAAGCATAGCAAATAACATTGTTGCAGCTTCGTGAGCTTTTCAGTTTGAAGCATGTTAAGAATTGAACTTGAAGATGAGGTGGGTTCTGCGGATCAGTACACTACATCTACTATCTAAATGTTATACAGTATAAGGGTTATGTGGGAGAACTAGTTTTCAATACTAATGAGACTGGCTTGTTTTTTTATAAGGTTGTTGGCAAACAAACCTGAAAATAGTCTTCAAAACCCTTGGCTTTAAATAATTCAGTTTTGTACAACTTTGCCATTGTGCACCAATGCCAAGAACAACTTTTAAGTACAAACCCCCAATGACATACAGAGGTTAAAAACACTTCAAGAGGAAAACCTGAGTTGTATGTCCTACCATAGAAGGTAGGATGAAAAGGCATGGATGGTGTCTGAAGTATTTTGGGATTTGTTCCACAAGTGCTTCACTCTAGAAATTGAACACTGTCTTACGGTGAAAACTTTGCATTCAAAATTTTATTGTTGGATAATGCCTTAGTCCATATTAAAGTGTCTTTAAGCAAGGTTAAGTATTGAATAGTTGATGAAAATATGCTTTGGTAACCTTGCATTACTCTTTGTAGCAGCAGTTTAATATTCACCAATTCAGCATTCAGGGCAACTATATAGAACATAAGTACCCTGAATAATTAGGATTGGCTGCATTAGTATTCTGTACTTACTTTCCCTCCTTAATATAGGTGGTATGAAGAATACTTTACCATTAGTCCCTATGGGTAGATCTTTAGATGTAGTTTCTAACGTTGCAGTTCTTGGGAAATATACAACTTAAAGTTTGACAATTCCTGTGGTAATTCTTTGCATTGTTTTTCTTACATTTCAAATTTAGTATCATATTAAGCTTTTGTGTAATTAGAAGGAGCTAGAATATCAGCCATTATAACTGTAAGAACGTTTATTAACATATATTGAAGAATCTAATTATTTTCACAGTATAGGTTTACAGCTATGATTTTGCACCTCAAATAGTGTTGTCGTCTCATATTTTCCTAAAAGCTTGCTGATGATATCATTTGAAAGTGAGACCTACAGAATTAATAATTCCTACAACTTTATCAGTTGTTAGGTTAGATTCGCATTGATCTTCCCAGATTAAAACTTGTGAACTTAGTATGAATAGTATAATTTCATTGTCCCCCTTGACTTTTGTGTGTTCCATCTTTGGATGTAGAAATCAGATATTCATTAACTCAGGAGTAATGAAAAATAGAGGAAAAAGTGAAATGTTTCTCTTTGCTTCTATTTAGGGTTCAGCACCACCCCCTTCTCCAACACCAAACAAAGAGATGAAGAACAAAGCAGTTCTTTGCAAACCTTTAACAATGACAAAAGCTACTTACTGTAAGCCTCACATGCAGACCAAATCTTGTCAGACAGGTAACTTAAATTTTGACCTATATGCTTCCTTATACTTCAAAACTCACTTGAATGATGTCCCCCTGCCCCGAAATGATAGGCTACAGAGAAAATCTTGGGTCATTTCATTGTTTTATTTTGATTTTTGCTTACCTAATTTTGAATATTACTTTGAATGTAGCATCATTTAAAATAATTTATGACTAACCAATCTGATACAATGTCAAAAGTGAAAAAATACCACAACAAATTTTCTTGGATTGCTAAAATTGTGTTGTTACTTCTGAGAAGTTATCTCTTTATGGTCTATAATGATAACTTTCTTTCCTGTCAGAAAGAAATGAAATAATCAAAAATATATTTTTTCATCAAATTTACTATGTAGTCTATATTTTAATTGTTTAATTGGTGGGGACAGCAGGGACAGGCTAGTAGAGTGCCTGGATTTATATTGCTTTTAAAGTTTTTTTTTTTTTTCTTTCTTTAACCAAATATGAAACAAAATAGTTTCTCTTTTTTTTCTAAGCTAAAAATGGTTTCTGTTTTCTGTTTTGTTGTTTTTAAGCAATCTTATAAAAACTAGGAATTTCTTTTAAATGGATGATAGTTAAAATTTTCTTTGTCTAATTAGTTTAACATTGAGCAGCTGTGATTAAGTCCTAGTTAATATTGTTTTTTTACATATGTGCATTGTTTTTAGATGATAATTGGAAGACAGAATACGTTCCAGTGCCTATTCCCGTGCCTGTGTATATCCCAGTACCTATGCACATGTACAGCCAGAATATTCCTGTTCCTACTACAGTTCCTGTTCCTGTAAGTCAGATTTTAAGCTCTTTTTTTTTTTTTTTTTGAGATTTCATCAGGCATGGATGGGAAAGTATTGTAGTTGGAATTATTAGCTTAATGAAGCTGTTAAACTATGTTTACCTTTCTTCAACAATTAGATTTGGTTGAATCTTTGTGGTGATCTTACTTTTTGTTTAATCTATGTATACTCATCCATGAGAGAGATGTTTATGTTTAGCAAATGTCTCTGTCTGCTCTGTGCATTTATGTTTTATATTTGGGTTCATTTTCAAAAGGAATATTTGTGAAGCCATAAAGTTTAAAACTGGAACATCAGTTTCATATAAAATAATATTATATTTCACCTCACATTACTTTTAATACTTAAAACACTGGTCAGACGAGTTTGGCTGTCCCCTGGGAGACAGAAATATCTAAAAAATTATTTTCTCCAAAATTTTATTTCAAAAAGTAAATGCTTATATTCTGGGCTTTCCTGTTACAGTAACATCTTAGTTTTGACATGTGTTTTTTGCAAAGCTTTTATTCAGTATGACATTGTAAAATGGATGATGTAGCAAAGTGAATGTGGGGGCAGGGGAGATCCTTTTAATGTTTCATAACGTTAACATTAAATGCTTTGGTTAATTAGGTGCCCGTTCCTGTTTTTCTGCCTGCTCCATTGGATAGCACTGAGAAAATTCCAGCTGCAGTTGAGGAGCTAAAAAGCAAAGTTTCTTCAGATCCTCTTGATACTGAGTTGCTTACAATGACAGATATGATGAATGAAGATGAGGAGAAAACAGAGGCATCCAACATCAATAGTGAGCTACAATATGTCAATATGTGGTTCATGGGTTTTGGTGTCTTACTGTACTTCAACTTGATATGGGAGTAAAGAAAAAATAACAAGAAAGTTTTTTATATTAAGAGATCCATTCTACATCTAGCACCATCCATCTACATTTAGTACCCTCTTCTGCCAAGCCCAATCTCCAATGCAGGAATTTTTATCCTCTTGGGGATTTTTTTTTGGGGGGGGTGGTCGGTGGGTGGAGAGGTGGGTACTGGGAATTGAACTTGGGGCACTCAACTACTGAGCCACATCCCCAGCCCTATTTTGTATTTTATTTAGAGACAGGGTCTCACTGAGTTGCTTAGTGCCTCACTATTGCTGAGGCTGGCTTTGAACTCACCATCCTCGTGCCACTAGGCCTGGCTCCTGTTTTTATTTTTGATTTGCTTTTGAGTTGTTGAGGGTCTTGCTTTGTTGCCCAGCTTAGGCTCAAATGCCTGGGCTTAATTAATCTTCTTGCTTCAGCCTACCAAGTAGCTGCTAAAAGGACATATTGCACTTGGTTTATGCTCCCTGTTTTAATTATAACAGGATTTGACTATTAGAACCAACTCATGATTGTTAATAGAGCAGCATAGATATAAAACTAATCTGCAGTAAGCTTTTGAAATGAAACAAACTCTCATCCCCAATTTTGTTTTAATTTCTTCTTAATAAAATAATTTGCATTATTTTAAGATAAGTCGATTACCTTCTATTAGAACACTGCTTGCCACATGGTAAGCATGATTCTATGTGAGTGTATTGTATGTAGTTCTTTTGGAACAACACAGTTTATTCCTATCCTTAGCCCTCTGGTGACACCCAGCATTCTATTTGAATCATGAGATGCCTAATTCCCTTTACCTTAGAGAACAATCGAAATGTAGAGTGTATTTTGTAATTATAGTAGTTTTTGAAGCATTGTGATAAGTTGTTGTTGAGATTAATTTAGTGGGTTGTTAGCAGTATTCTTTTTTTTTTTTTTTTTTTTTTTTTAATGACATGGAGCCAGGTACAGTGGCTCACACCTGAAATCCCAGCAACTTGAAAGGCTGAGGAAAGACAATCGAAAGTTCAGCGCCAGCCTCAGCAACTTAGTGAGGCCCTAAGCAATTCAGTGAAAGTCTCTCAAAATTAAAAGTAAAAGTGACTGGGGATGTAATTCAGTGGTGCCTCTGGGTTCAGTCCCCAGTTAAAAAAAAAAAAAAGTGGGGGTGAATATCAATGAATCCTTTATAGAGCGGGTAAATGATTTTTGAAACCTTTGTTTTCAGTTTGTGTGCATGTGTCTATTTATCTTTCTGTCCTCCACCATTAATCATACTGTATTATGTACAGGATACAATACATTTCTGTGCATTACTGATTACAGCACAAAAACTTCAAGCAATTGAAACATTAGAAGTTGTGTATAAGCGTATATTGAATGATGGAGATTTCTAGGTCAGAATTCAAAAAGAGTATCTGAAAATTGCAGGATTTCTTTTTTTGTTTTGTTTTGTTTTTTTAATTTTTTTGTACCAAAGATTGAACCGAGGAGTACTTAGGGCCTTGTTGGCTGGCTTTGAATTTCCTGCCTCAGTTTCCTAAGCCACTGGCATTACAGGTGTACGCCACCACACCTAGCTGAAAATTGCAGTTATTTACCCCTCATTAATTTATTTCTGATGAGATTTTTCACAGTACATATTGGAATTATTTTACCATCAGAGCACACCTATTAACTTTTGAAAAGGGACAGCTCAGATTTATCACATTGACAGTTTTCATGCAGTTAAAATTAGTTTTTTCAGTATTTTACATGCTAAAATAGTTATATGCCTTTTCCTTTTAAGTATTCTTGTATTGCATTTATAATTAAATGAGTTCCCTTTTGCAGATTAAATAGATACTGTTGCAGTTTTCTATTTTGATTTCTAATGAAATTCTGGATTAATTACAGGTGTAATTATCGAAAGTGATATAATTGGTTCAGATCTCATTAAAAGCTCTGACTCAGAGACACAGTCCAACATGCCTGATGTGCCGTATGAACCAGATTTGGATATTGAGATAGATTTTCCCAGAGGTACTCAAAATACTTTGAATATTGAATTAACTGATTATAACTGTAGTTGAAATCATTGTTTTTTTTAATGTTCACGTCATTGTCCTATTGTTCATAATTATGTTTTCTTTTTTGATACTAAAATTTCCCTCTACCACTAAGCTATGCTATCCCCAGTCTTTTTTATTTTCTACCCAAATAAAACTTAACAATTAGCTTTCAAAATAATGCATAGAATTGAGTTGTACGGATATAAAAGTGATTGCTTTGAGTTTTATAAAAAAATTTTTTTTGGAATTATAGAAAGTCTGGAAGATAGAGCAAAGAATAGAGTTATGTGTTTAAAAAGTACAAATAACATTCTACTTAAGACTTTTTGAAAATTCACTTATAAGGGGAAAATTACTTCAGGTCTTTTGTAAAAGAAATATATTCCATTTTTCAGTATTTATTTTCTAAATGTATGAATGACTAATGAACATATTGAGTAGGGTATAAAACATTGTTTTGGGGAAGATTTAATAGATTGAAACATTTATACTGTAACTTTTTAGATCTTATAATTGAATTTCAGGTTGTAATAATTTTTCTGATTTTGTACTTATTTTTGAAAATTCCTGTTGATATCCTTTATATATATGGTTTTTCAGGAGTCTGAACAGTGTTTATCACAACTCACAGATCATGTTAGGTACAGCAGCTCATTTACTCCCCATCCCAACTCTGCTTATCTCCATGTGTGAATGCTTGTTCACCTTCTCAGGTTCTTTGTTGGCTGTGTTTATGTAACAGAAACCTGTGGCTTTGCATTTGAAATAAGTTTTTCTGATTTAATTGTCAGCTGCTGAGGAGCTTGATATGGAAAATGAGTTTTTATTACCACCTGTTTTTGGAGAAGAATACGAGGAACAGCCCAGACCTCGATCTAAAAAAAAGGTACAAAATTTAATATCATTCTTGCATTTACTTAATGTCTGTATAGGCACATAAGATATGGTGATCATTTTGTGTGCTTGAGAATATGATAAGAGTGTTTTTTAGGTTGAAGACTAACGAATTTATTTCTAAGTAATAGTGGTGTTTGTCAATGTCATATAAGAAGAGCAAATATTATGACTATTTAGATTTTCTTTTAAAATTTATTTTGACATAAGGTCAAAATAGAAACTAGTTGCTTAACAAAGTAAATTCAGTTCTTTGAGAACAATTTAGACTATTTTCTAGTGAACTGCTTTTTTTACTATTACTTTTGGTGAGATTAATTAACAAGGACGAGTGTCAGGTTTTTTTGGTATGTGGTCCCTTTTAAGCATGCCAACACAGAGAAAGACATGCTGGACACTTGATTCTTCATGTAATGTAAACTAATGTACATGGTAATTGTTCGTATCAACAAGTTTCTGATTTACAACATAAGGCAAGATCAAAGAACACTGTAACAAAGATAGCTTTCACAAATTTCCCACAAAAGAGAAAAAACTGAAAAAGGAGTTGTTTATTTTAGGGTGTAGGTGAACTCTTATATGACCCCATGCACAATAACTAAAAATATAAAACTCTTAGAAGAAAAAAACACAGGTCTAAGTTTTTGTGACTTTGTAGCAGGCATCTATACCAAAAGTACAAGAAAGAAAAGACAAAAAATTAAATTGGACTGAAGTAAAATGAAGAACTTTGTATTGCAAACTGTCATCAAAAAGTGAAAAGTTGCTGGGCGCAGTGGCACACACAGTGGCTTTGGGAGGCTGAGGCAGAAGGATTTAGAGTTCAAAGCCAGCCTCAAAACAGCCAGGCACTTAGCAACTCAATGAGACCCTGTCTCTCAATAAAATACAAAATAGGGTTGGGGATGTGGCTCATAGGCAGTGTACCTGAGTATAATCCCCAATATTTAAAAAAAAAAAAAAAAGAAAGAAAAAGAAAAGGAGGGAACTGGTAATGTAGCTTAGTGACAGAACACTTGCTTAGTATGCATGAGGCCCTGGATTTAATTCCTAATAACAGGAAAAAGGTGAAAAGAAGTTGAATGGTCCTTCCCTATAAGGGGGAGTTGTTGAAAAGTTCTTCAGTTAATACTTAGAATCATTTGGCCATATGGATATTTTATTTGATTTTGTTGTACAAAGTGATTTGTTTAGAAATATGACATTCTTAGTTACCTTTCTTGAAATGGAATTCTATCTATTGTCGGATTCAGGAATTTCAGCCAATTCTAAAGCAAATAAATATGTTTTTTTTTTTTTATTTGCCTTTGTTGAGAGATGGCTTATGTAAAGTCATGAAATAATGGAGCCTAAGTCCACATTTGCCATGTGTTTTACTTCCTAATAGGGAGCCAAGAGAAAAGCTGTATCAGGATACCAGTCTCATGACGATAGTTCTGATAATTCAGAATGCAGCTTTCCTTTCAAATACACATATGGTGTGAATGCTTGGAAACACTGGGTCAAAACTAGGCAACTTGATGAAGATCTTCTAGTATTAGATGAGCTGAAATCTTGTAAGTGTTTGATTTTATTTTTGCTAAGTCCTATTTGAACTTTTGATTTCATTAAAAAAAAAGTATTTCAAAACAATTCTAAAATGCATTTTTTTAAAGAGTAAATCATTTTCAGGAAGTTTCTTAGCCTTATGTGAGACTTAATTAATAACAGTTATTGACTTTTATTTCTTTTTAGCTAAATCAGTAAAGTTAAAAGAAGATCTACTGTCTCATACTACAGCTGAGCTTAACTATGGGTTAGCTCATTTTGTCAATGAGATCCGACGACCAAATGGAGAGAATTATGCACCTGACAGCATCTATTATCTCTGCCTTGGAATACAGGAGGTTAGTAATTTGTTGGCTCCTTTTAAATGTAACATTTATAAGGAAAGTTATTGTAGTTTTTGGAGAGAAAATGTGCTTCCAGAATATTGAGAGATGTCTTATGTAAAGTCATGAAATAATGGAGCCTAAAGTCCACATTTGCCATGTTAAGGATAGTTTTCTGTTAACTTTTTTATTGGCTTACCAAGAAAGATAAGCATTTAAGTGAGCTACTTGAGAGGCTGAGCCAGTCTTGGTAACTTAAATTTTAAAAAAAATTTTAAAAAGGTAGGGATTTAGTTTAGGGGCATAGCACTTGCCTAGCATGCATGAGACCTTGAGTTTGATCCCTAGCACAGGAAAGGATGAAAAAGAAATTTTTTATTTGGAAATACCAAGATATTATAAAGGACTTTTCTATCTACTTTTATGTTTGTATTCTAACACAGTATATATATATATTCCTAAAACTTTTCAAGTTCTCCAGGACTGTGTACCAAAAAGAATTAATGAAAAAAATAGGGTGTGGATAGGCTTAAACTGATGCATCTTTAACCACTGGTCACAAAGTTGTATATTTGCCACAGTGTATAGGTGATAATTATGATGACTTTATTTCTTTTACAAATAAGTGAATTCACATAATTCTGGCTATAGACCCATGCTGATCTATATGTGTACAAAAAATTGTCTTAGGTCTGTGTATAAAAGGTCTGTTTCATGATATGTTCCTGATTACTAATTCTTTGGGAATATATCGTAAAAAGAGGCAATCTTTTAGGGGTTTGAAGTAAACTATCCACATCTATGAATCTGAGTCTGTTTCCCACAGTAAACACAAAGATCAGCTTGAAATAATGACCTCCAGCTCTGAACAAATACTACAGGTTTAGCCCAGAGGTCAAAATGGGGGTTTCTCTGCCTACCCCAGCCCTGTGTTTTGTCATCTAGTTGCTCTCTCTTCATGCAGATACTTTTTGTTATTCAAGTTCTGGCATTACTCACATGTTAGAGATACAGTTGATTATTATATATTCATTTTGTATTCTGTACCATTTTACTATTAGTTCTAGTAGGTGATTTTCTTTTTCCTGAGAATTTCCTATATACCCATTCATGTTGTCTATGAATAAACATGGTTTTATTTCCCTTTGTTTCTTTCTTTCTTTTTTTTTTTTTTAATGTGTGTGTGTTGCTGGGGATTGAACCCATGGCCTTGTGTATGTGAGGCAAACACTCTACCAACAGAGTTATAGCCCCAGCCATTATTTCTAATATGCATTTTCTTTCTTTTTTTTTTTTTTTGCCTTATTATACTATTAAAGATAACCTCTTTCCCACCTCCTGTAGAACATTGTTGAAAGGAAGTGGTGAGAGCTGAATCCTTTGTCTTGTTTCTAATCTTGAGAGGGAAGTCTTTGGTCTTTCACCATTAAATATGATGCCATATGTAGATTTTTGCTTGTTTGTTTTTAATACCAGGGATTGAACCTAGGGGTGCTTAACCACTGAGCCACATACCCAACCCTTTTTTATTTTGAGACAGGGCCTTGCTAAGTTGCTTAGGTCCTCGCTAAGTTGCTGAGGCTGGTTTTATATTTAAATATAAAATGTGACCATATTTTCATTTCTAGTATTGATAATTTGTGCTTTTTGTTTCTTGAATAGGCCAACTCAGGAATCAGCAATTTTTTAAAAAATATTTTTGTCTAGTAGATGGACACAATGCCTTTATTTTATTTTTTATGTGGTGCTGAGGGTCGAATCCAGTGCCTCACATGTGCCAGGCAAGCACTCTACCAACAGAACCACAACCCCAGCCCAGTAATTTTTTTTTAAAGGGAAAGATCATAAATAGTTTTGACTTTATAGACCAACAAGCAAAGCTCTAGGATATTATATAGCTATTTAGACAACTGCTTTAAATAAAATCATTTATAGACATTTATAAAATCTTAGCTCACAGCTTTTAAAACAAAAACAAAAATAGGTAGTTGCTGGAATTTGGCCCAGTGAAGCTAGAGCTATAGTTTGCTCAGGCAGCTTTTCTAGCTACAGTTATACCTGTCTTGTCTTCTTTCTTGAGGGTCTGTTTTTTATTATAATTTCTTAATTTGTGTGAACCTCCCTCCTCCCCACCCGCAGATGGAAACTTAGATCATGGACTTTTAGAACTATTTTCTTTAAAAATATATATATATATATTTTATATCTTCATTTTATTTATTTTTTTAATGTGGTGCTGAGGATTGAACCTCACAAGTGCTAAGCAAGTGCTCTAAACTGTGCCCCAGCCCTAGAACTTTTTTCTTTTCAAGGAAACATTTAAAGATATAAATGTCTCTCTAATATTAGTTTACCTATATCCCACAAATTTTGGTATGTTGTGTTTATATTTTCCTTGACTTAATGATGGGAAGTTGAGTCTCTATATTGCTTTTTATTGAACGGATTATTTTAAATATCAGAGCTCTAAATACTATGAGGGCCAAATAAATGGATTGCATAATGAATGATTATGATATGAATTATATCTTTAGTATCTTTTTCCACTTTTTTTTTTACTGTGATAAAAATATGTACAACATGAAATCTACAATTTTAACCATTTTTAAGTGTACAGGTTAGTGGCATTAAGTACATTCACTTGCTGTGTCATCACTACCATCCTTCACTAGAACTTTTCCATCTTGGCAAAACAGAAACTCTGTATGCATTAAGCAAAAACTCCCTTTCTCTGTCAGCCCATGGCAACCACGATTCTACTTGGTGTTTCTATAAGTTTATTTCATAGAAGTATAACCATACACTTGTCCTTTTTGGTTCTGGCTTATTTCATTTAGGATATGTCAGAAACCACCCCCCACTCCCAACCTTTTCTCTTAGGTTTTTCATGTACTAATAAATGTTTCTTCAAAAAAAGATTTACTACTGAACTATATTCTTAAAAATGGTTAAGATGGTAAATTTTATGTTTGAATCTATTTAATACAATTTTTGCATTTGGATGCATTTGCAAAGACTGTGTGGTATTTGTAAGCAGTTTAAAAAAATTATTCAAAATTCAGCATAAAGATTTCTAGACTACTTTCCAGAAATCAGTGCTATCAAATGTTACTTCAAGTACATAAACAGAATTAGAAGCTGGTTTTGGAAGATTGTGCATATTTTTCTGTTCTCATATTTTGTTGGTTTGGTTCACATCTGACAATAGTAATAAGAAAATGTTGAAAAGGAAATATGATTTTCTTTTCATTAACCTTTTCATTTTGTGAGAGTTTCTTATTTGTTCTAGATAGTAACTCTTGTCATTTTCACAAATATTCCCTCCGGGTTTTTATTTTTATTTTTTTACATGTTAAATCTTTTATCGGTAGGAATGTGTATTTTTAAGAGGAGTGAACTCTGTTTATTAAATTTTTAAAAATATACTAACTCACTTATGATGCTGTGTAAATGGATAATTTTAAATATTTCTATTAAAAATAAACATAACATTTCTAAATTTAAACTATCTATAGGACCTCAGGATTTTGCTTTATTTTTTAATAGCAATGATGATGTAAATGGTTAATTCCGCAAAAATCAGTAAAGTGCCTGTTTACTGGACATCAGAGTGGGCTTTGGAGATTTAGGTAGCATGTTAAAGGTTTACGTTTTTTGACTATTTACTGCTTTAAAATTGTTAGTTTTCTCCATGAATTATATAATAAACACAGAGAGTCTGTTTTGGTTGATAAACTAAAGATTTCTTATTCCTTTTTTTTTTGTATTTGGGATTCTGGAGTGTATAGCTTTGAGTCTTTTAAGCCACAGATTAATTGATAATTTTGTATGTATACACATAAAGCCAGTAATCTCTCATTTTTAATATGCTTGCTTTTCTTATACACAAAGCTTTTTAAAATTTTTTTTCTTAAGAAATATGATGTGTAATATATTCTATTTATTTATTTATTTTTTTAAGTACTTGTGTGGTAGTAATCGAAAGGACAACATATTTATTGATCCAGGATACCAGATGTTTGAACAAGAATTGAATAAAATACTACGAAGTTGGCAACCAAGCATACTTCCAGATGGTAATGTTATTTTAAATATAGGTATCCATAACTTGATACTGGGATTGTTATTTTTATAGAAACTGTAATTAGCAAATAAATCAGATGACATTTTTAGAGCATTTACTCATCAGTTTATCTGTTCATTTTTTTGTTGAACTAGAAATGAATATGGTTAGTAGTGTTTATGAAGAGCTCTGTAAGAATGTGACCTACTTTATGAAGCTGAATGTTTATGTCAAAAACTCTACAGTGGAGATGTAAATTTTTTTTACCACTGTTATGTGAAGAAAATGTGTATATATGGAAATTACCTTTTATTCCCCAAGCCTTTCACATATTTAAATTATTTTCTGACTATCTGCTTGTCCTACCAAAGGGCAGAAGCATACACCCAGTTCCTTATTTTAGAGCTGATGGTTCCATAGATTGCTATGTTTCTAATTTGTGTGTTGCTAAAGAGTTACATGGATAATTCTGAAATTCATTCCAGTTGATCTGGTGTGAATGGAGACTTGGTATAGGTTTGTTTTAAATTACCTTTATTTATGGATGATTTGTAATGTAAATGTACATGGTTTTATTTATGATACTTCTGTTTAAAGTAGTTCTTTCTATTTAAGGGTCAATATTCTCTCGAGTTGAAGAAGACTATCTCTGGAGGATAAAACAACTAGGATCACACTCTCCAGTAGCTCTTTTGAATACCCTGTTCTACTTTAACACTAAGTATTTTGGCCTCAAAACAGTGGAACAACACTTAAGACTTTCCTTTGGCACTGTGTTTAGGCATTGGAAAAAAAATCCTTTAACAATGGAAAACAAAGCATGTCTTCGATACCAAGTATCTTCTTTATGTGGAACAGATAATGAAGGTAGTGTAACAGATTTTTTATTTTGAGATTACCTCTGGTGGGTTTATTTAAACCTTATTTTACCAAAGCCCACCTGTGTCACTTGTTGAGAACCTAAGGACTGTCGTTTCATAAAATAAGACAAATTATGATATCTTATGTCGTCTCAGGTCCATTTGTTTGAAAAATTGTGCATTACCAGAAACTACAACATAGAACGCTGGACATCTATTCCCATTTAACTAGACGCTAAGAGTGTATAGTACTGTCTTTCCTTCAAGATTGGCTTTAGGTGGTTTATTTTATTTTTTTAAGATAAAATTACTACTGGAAAAAGAAAACATGAAGATGATGAGCCAGTGTTTGAGCAAATTGAAAACACATCCAATCCTTCTAGATGTCCTGTGAAAATGTTTGAATGCTACTTGTCTAAAAGGTGAGTATTAATAAAGAAGTAGCTTTTTAAAGATGGTAGTGTAAGTTGGTTGAATTTAACATGACCAAGAGGTGATATTTTCCCCTGATCCTTTTTTAGTTTTCTCTTCTGGCTTATACTTAAGTCCATTCAGTTGTAACTTTTGAGTCCCATTGTTAAGAAATACCCAGCTTATCATATACTTTAGGATTCAAGCACGTATATGTTAAGAAATTACTCTGTACTAAGGAAATTACTGCTGTCCTCTTCAAAAAATTCAAGGAAGCAATGGCACAACTTTTTCGGTAAAAGGTCAGATAAAAAATATCTCAAATCTCTATTTCATATACTTGGTTCTGCTGTTAGAGCTAGAAAGCCAGATGATTATATATCTGACAGAGTACCCTTGCATTCCTGTACCACAAAGAAAAAATAAATGATAAAAAGGGGTTGGAGATGAAAATGAAGTACTTATATTTAAGAGAAAATAGCCCTTTAGGAAGATCTGAAGGATATGGTAGAGTTTTGAAAGTACTTTTCAGAGACCAGTAGTGTTCTGAAAGTACTATACTTCAGAAACCACTGGTTTCAGAAGATAGGCATGAACTCAGAATGTACTTCCTTATAAAAATAACTTTATAATTCATCTTCCAGGATGGTTCTCAAGAACTTATAAAAACGTTTACATCATCTATAGAATGATAGAAGTATTTCTGACCATGGTTTAAGTGTAGCTCCATTCAGTTGCAACAGGATCAGGAACTTCCCGTGGTATTGTTGATTAGGTGGAAATTCTTATCTTTTTTATTTTAAATTTTTTTGCTCAATAAGGTTTTTTATTTTATGTGTTGCCATATTCATTAATACTAAGACATTTTTCACATTTCACTATCCCTGACACGGGGTAAATGTTTAAACTGATTTCATCTTCAATTTGTATTATTACTATTAAAAAGTGATTAAAATAAATGATGTCTTGAATTCAGTGAAATACAGTTTATATTATGGTAGGTAAGTAATCTTTTTACCACAGAAAATAACTAAATGTTGTAGTGTCAGAATATTTAATGTAGAAAATTGAGGCAGAGCATCTGACCAAATAATGTGATTTCTGGGGTTTAAATTATTCTTGAACAAAAAGTAGTAGGGGATTTTTTTATAAACTTTATGAAATTGACCTTTTCTCTTCTTTTCCCCAAAGTCCACAGAATCTTAATCAGAGAATGGATGTTTTTTATTTGCAACCAGAATGCTCTAGTTCTACAGATAGCCCTGTCTGGTATACATCTACTTCACTGGACCGAAACACCTTGGAAAATATGCTTGTACGGGTTCTTCTAGTAAAAGATATTTATGATAAAGACAATTATGAACTGGATGAAGACACAGACTAAAAAGGAATGTTTCAGAAGCAATCGGGATAAAAACAGCATTAGGTAGTCATGCTGCTAGATCTTCATTATGGAAAACATTTCAAGTTTACTCCTGTTTTGAGTTTTGTAGCAGTGTACCCACACTGGGTATTACCATGTAAATAATCTGTGAGTGAAAGTTGCCATTATTCTATGTAGTGGTTTTAGAATACTTAACAAATACATTCAAATCCTTTTTTTTTTATTATTATTTATTTGATTAGGTATGTTTGTAACTTTTTACATTACAAAATACGAATGAGAATGTGCCATGTATAATTTTTTTCTTGTAGTAAGAAACATCCATATTGCACAACTCTACTGTTGCAAAGCTTCCTCAACAAGGGGCGCTTTTACTGGGTTCTTGACCAGATGGTTGTGTATGGGTAGCACTACTAAAAGTTTAGAACTTGCAGTGTCTTTCAGAATTTTTAAAATAAACTGTAAACTAATAGGCTGGGTTTTTGTTTTGTTTTGGGGGGTTTTTGTTTGTTTGTTTTTATGTTTTAGTTACTGAAGCCTTACAAGTTATGTAGAGAGATACCATCTTCTGTACCAAAAATAGACAAGAGAATGCTGTCAATATTGGTGTACTGTAATGTGAATCTATACTGGTGAAAACAACTTTTTGTTCCCCTTATTAAAACCTTAGTGTCCTTTTCTCATTTTGTGGCTTTCTGCATCACCCCAATTTAAAAAATATATATGTATGTATATATATGTATATGTATATATGATATATATACACACACATATATACATATATATATACACACACACAAAGAATGACTATAAGTTGAAAACAGGTCATTAAGACATTTTTGTTTGTAAAAATGTCTGATGAAAGTATAAGATTCTGTTTTCTTTTTCTATGCCAACCATTAAGATCTGAAATCCCCTTCATTAATAGATTCAAATTTTTTTCTTCCCCTTTCCGTTATGGATATAGATCATGCTGCAATATTACCTGTGAAGTACTCTATACCTTTACCAATTTTATTAGAATTCTTGTGCCTGCTTCCAAATATGACTGATGCATACATTAAGTAAAATTATTTTTAGAAATGCCACTCCTAAAATAGTTGTTATAGAAAGTCAAGCTACTTTAAATAAGATAGTATTACCTTTTACTATGACGATTACCAGTGTAGTAATTCTGATTATTTCAGATGATTGAAGAGCAAAGAAAAACTGGATAAAGTCTGTTTCAGAGGAAATCACACTTGGTGTTAGATTGTTTGGCTTTTTAAAATTTACTTCTTATAGAAGATTGCATTAAAAAAAAAAAAAAACTTTGTGCTTCGGCATAGCAATTTATCTGTCCAGATCTTTTATTTTAGAATAAGGAAGCTTACTTAAAATCCTACTTTCTAAAGACTAAGTAAAGTGCTAGCTGCAAATTATCATAAAGAAATCATTTGGCTGACTTTGTATAGCATGTATATAATCAGGTTAATTTCTTGTCTCTAAATCCTGAATCACCATGGTGACATTAGTTTTTAAAAACTATTTAGGGGGAAATTGGACTGTTTTCCACAGTGTATAGGCAGTATCTACACATCTCTTAGATATGTCTCTCTTTTAGGATAAATATTAGCACACTAAGGGAATTTTCCCAATCATGAGTTGGAAAATTTCACAGGTATAATCACTGTATATTTAAGCAATAATTATCTAAAATGTTTTTGGTATAAAATTACTTTATAATGTTCTAACTTGTTTTATAAGTTTGAATAACTTTCAGTCCCTCAATTTTATATTTGTTGAGTGATAATCAGTAGAAAATCTGATATAAGTTACTTTACTAAAATAGATTGCCAATTGTCTAATGAAAAAAAATGGGTAACGTTTAAAATATATAATACAAAAACTCCTCAATCTTTTTCCAGAACTACTTCTTTAAGCACTTTTCCTATAAATGCATATTGTTGATTAAAAGGTGGTTAATACTAACCATCTTTTATTCTTCAAAGTGGTGCTATATTCCATCAAGAGCAATAAACTTCTTCCCAAATGTCATTTCTTGTATATTTTACCAAATACCATAAATTCCTACCATGGTACTGCTATTAAGCACTGTGTCTTTTGCTATTTACATTTTCTTCATTTGTACATTTTAGCTTTCCTAAGTGGAAATGACTACATAATTTTGATCTTAGCATGATAAAGGATTTAGATCTTGTCTTTGTCTCGATTGCATTCCAATGATAGATTAACTTGATTCTCAGGGGGAAAAGAAAAAAAAAACTATTTTATGAGAATTGTTTGTTCTGGGAAATTTATTTCACCTAGAACATATTTCATTGATTCCTAGATCTCCCTAGTTTGTGTGGTCATACCTGACTGCTGAGAAAAGGGACAATGAAATGTTAGTTTATTTTTGCTTCTTGGTGATTTCTGATTATTGATAACAGCCTGTAAATATAACTTTATTGTCTTGAGATGTCTATTGAAAATACTATATTTTTCTGTTCTTGAAGGAGAATTTTTTTTCCACTTAAAATCATTTAGTGAAAAAGTGATCAGACATATTGAGGGAGGTGGATTCCCATGCAAATTGATTCTTTATTAACAGGTTTTTAAAGACTTTTTTTCTGTAGTAGGTAACATAAGATATTAAAAGTTTTTTATTTTTTTTAAGGCATCAAACTCAGCTTTTTTTCCCCCCTTGTTAAAAAATTCTCTTTAAGTAGTAATTCATGTTTTATTAAATGGAGTTGTTACCAGTGTGCTTAACTTTGAAATAGGAGGATGAATATTGTACAATGCATTCAAATTTATCACTTTTTTTCTCATGGAATTTCCTTTTCCCCCACCAGTTGTGATTTGCAAATGGGGATAACTTATTCATACATAGTATTAGGGACTATAGTAATCAAGGAGTCCGAAATTTTCAAGTTTTGGTTTGCACTACTCTAATGTGGGTCCATTTAATCTGAGATCTTAAATATCTTACAGTCTTAAATCACTATAAACATTTACATTTTTATTTT
The DNA here is from genome assembly GCF_045843805.1 of Urocitellus parryii. Classification (NCBI taxonomy): domain Eukaryota; kingdom Metazoa; phylum Chordata; class Mammalia; order Rodentia; family Sciuridae; genus Urocitellus; species Urocitellus parryii. The sequence continues at coordinate 79,763,004 of NC_135532.1, forward strand.
TTCAGTTATTTCCAAAATGTATTGTTATATATATGCCAGTTATGTTTAAGCTAATATTGACTATAGGAAAATCTTCTTGCTCCCCTCAAAAAAAGTAGTCATGAAAGTGTACATGAAAGTATTTTTAAAGAATAAATTTCTTTAAGTTATAATACTTTTGTATTCCCCCCCCATAAGCTCCTCATTCATTTTTAGAGAATATTATGAATTTCATTTATTCCATTCTACTGTATCCTTAGGATTAGACCAATTTAAATGCTATTTTCAAATACTTTTGTGTTGTTTCTGGGTATATCATACTACTAACAGAATCTTGCCAGTTTAGAAGCTGATGTCCAGAATAGGTTAGCTGCATCATTCTGGGTTGGGAATAGAAATTCCTGTAGAGGTGTTCCAATTTTTTTTTTTTCCCCTACTCTCTTCATCTTCACTTGGAAATTAGGTTTTAGAGTGATCTCAATAAGTGGCTATGATTCCCCACCTTGTAATGAATGAGAAAGGAAAATGTCATCCCTAAAATCAAGGCAGGTGGTGCCCTAATTTATTACTGAGGTTGTAAAAGTTTGTAAATTTAGGCCTTTTGAAAGAGAACAAAAGAAGCTAAGATTTAATTCATGAATAAAATACAAGTTGAGCATCCCTTATTGAAAAATATGAAATCTGAAATGCTCTAAAATCTAAAACTTTGCCAACATACTTGGCTCAACCATTTAAGTCTATGCCAATGTTCTAAAATCCCAAATCTGAAACACTTATGGTTCCATGCATTTCAGACAGAGGATGCTTAACCTGTATTAACAGACCTGAAGAGAGGTCCAGAGACCTTTGTGTGTTGTCAACAGGAGATGTAAATCTTAAAGAGTATTTTCTGTTGTGTTATAGTAACAAGAACAATTACAACTCTTTTAAAAACTTAGGTTCTTTATTCTGTCTGGGCCTCAATTTCTTCATCTGTAAATGATAGTATCGCCTTAATTGCTGATTCTGGAGTTTCAAATTAAGCATGGTCGATAGTAAACTTTACAGATTTATGTATGAATCCTTGTGATTTATTTAGAAGCACGTTTTCTTGAAGAGGGGAAGGATCTTTTCTAAAACAGCCTTAATACTGAGCTTGTAAGACCTAATTTTTAAATTCCAACTCAGGTAACTGCATAATTAAACTTAGCATACAGAAATTATCGCAAACTTAATATTTGCTGTGTTTTTCCACTGTGCCAAAGAACTTCTGCTCTCTATGGTATGGAAAAAGAAAAAGTGAAAGATTAAAAAGATATTACTGTTGCAGACCTTACATCTTTGGGGGCAGTATGAACAAGATAAACCAAACACAATGAACACCTAGGGAACAGATAAAGAATATTATGCATGATAATTTAGAACAGAGAATGTTGTGGACACTCAGAAGTACTCCAAAAGGCTATTATTATTATGGTCTAGAGTAGGTTTTGATGGATTACTACCACCTGTGAGTATGTAAAATGAGATTCCTATAACTGCCATTTCTGATTAATTTGATATACTGTTTTGATGGCATCGGTTCTTATCACTGGCTTTCAGCCCAGTGCAGTGCATGCGTAGTTAAAAATGGCACCCAAAGGGTGGACTAGAATACTCTCTCCAGGCATTAGAGGTAAGTCTAAAAGGTATTCAACTATGTTGAATCAACATGTGTGATCCAATTTCTAGGTTATGTAGAATGGGTGGAATGTACAAGGTTCAATTTTTTAAAAAATTTCATCTACAAAGGATTTTGTTTTTTTCCATGGCAATTTAAAATAACTATTTTCTAAGTCATGGGTATGCTCCTCTTAACCCCATATGTAAGATAAATCCTTTCCATTTTGATTACATAGTTCTAAATTCATGCCAGCAGGTGGCAACAGTGCACACAGCACAAGGTTTCAAATGCTTTATGCTGTAAAGATATAATCCTTTATCTGAAATCCTTGGGGGTTTTGGAATTCTTATTTTTTCCTTTTTAAAGATGAAATGTACTTTGTAGATTACAAAAAACTCAATGGCATCTGGGGCAGCACCCCATAATAAAATTATTTCTGCAGTTATAAATTAGACATAGTAATTGGAGTAAACTGCTTTACCTCATTCAGGTCAGTTTTTGTCACAAACTTAGGAGAAAACTAGGTTTTCAGAGTTTTTTTTTAATACTGAGAAGGAAATGCTGATCTGTATAAGAACTGAATAGATGTAGTATTTTCCCTTAATAAAATATTTACATAACTGAAAGGTTTCTTGTAAAATTTGCATATTAGATTTTAAGGAAAAATGCATGAAATGCTTAGAACACATAAATGCGAGTAACATGCTTTCTTTTAACTTTCCATCTTGCCTCAGCATTTGTAGCATAAATATCCTACAAAGAAGAGTCATTTATTTATTAACAAATTGATTATCCTCCTAGGCAATGAACCTGGGTAGTGGGAACACAGTAGAACATTAGACCCAGCCCTTCCTCTCTGGGCCATAGTTCAGCTGGAGAGAAAAGAGTGTGGTGGAAAGTCAGAATAAGATGGGCCCTTCAATCATTTGTGCTTTTAAATTAAAAATATTCTATCAAGAACTTTAAAAAGTTCTGGCTCCAGACTGTGGTTTCAGATTTCTCTATTACACCTGTTTTCTGTTCTGGCAAGGGGGAGGTGCCAGCTACTTGAATGCAAATAGATGCATAATGAAAATTAGCAATGAACATCTACCAGATGGAAAGGTTGTCAGTCTTTTGAGGTTAATAATTGGTGTTGGTCCATTCAGTTTTTACCCAGGTATCTTGCAAGAACAAAACATTTTACTGGAATGTAATGTAAAGGTTTGGGGGTTTTCCCTTTCTTCCCCCCCCCCCCTGCTGTTTTTCCAAGTACCTAGAAAAGTTTCTAGCACACACTAGGTGTTAATATGCTCGTTGAATGAATCAGTGATCCTAAGTATCAATTAAGTTCAAGAACTTTGAAAATAAAGAAACCATTGGAGATATGACCTATGATGCATGAAAAAGTGCCTATTTTGGTGTGCTTCTGAGCACTTGTCTCTTTTGTTTGGTTCTGTGTGGGTCTTGTCTTCTTTTTTCTTGGTACTGGGGATTGAACTCAGGTGCACTTGACCACTGAGCCACATTCCCAGGCCTATTTTGTATTTTATTTGGAGACAGGGTCCCACTGAGTTGCTTAGTGCAACTTAGTGCTTTGAGCTCACCATCTTCCTGCCTTAGCCTCCCAAGCCGCTGGGATTACAGGCGTGTGCCACTGCCCCCAGCCTCTGAGTCTTTTGTGACTTGCCCCACACACTGATACCTCTAGAATGCCTCAAACTTCCATTTGTGATAATCAAGGGGATTGGAATACAGAGCTTGGTGGTTTGTAATAGCTCAGTGGATAAACATTTCTAGCACGTGAAATTTCTGGTCTACTCCCTGAACACTGAGTGGGTTCAAGGTGACCTACACAGTCCAAAAATCAGTCCACAGTATGTATGTGGGCATTTATATGCGGTGCTGAGAATCAAACCCAGTGTTTCATACGTGAGAGGCAAGTGCTCTACTACTAAGCTACAACCACAGCCCAGTCCACAGTAATTTTAAATGAAAAATAGAGTAGCATGGAATAGAACATAATAAAGGAATTTTCTTCATCAACCTTGTTTTATAGACCTATGCAGTGGGTGGAAAATATGAAATCTATTTTTATGATTTTTAAAGCTTGAAAGCCTTCCCTGACTTTTGAGAAACTCCCCACTGGAAAAGTTTGGGGTTAGCTTGTGCCTCTGTTTTGTTTTCAGATACCACTTAACTTTATCCGCATGTTTCAGAGAGTTGTGGACTGTGAGGATACATGCTTTTCGTTTTGCCATAATGGCTAGCCAAAGTCAAGTGTGTGGACTATATAAACAGATCCATTTTTCTGGCTGTTTGCCCTCAATTTGAGGTTTCCCCCCATCCCTACAAGAGTTACCATGGGAATAAGAGCAATTATTGGAGTTTTTTCTGTGTGACAACCAGTGAGATATTGGTATTATCCCTGATTTAAAGATCAATCCATGCCTGGAGTCACAAATTGTAAATGGCACAGCTATTATCTACATTTAGGTTTTGCCTCTAAGCCCATATGTGCTCATGAACCTCCTCTTATTGATCGAACAAAAGTTTAGTAGGCATGTGCCAAAACAAACCATTGGAAATATGATCTATGATGCACAAATGAGCTTGCAGCAAAATCTTGGAAGCTAGAAAGCAGATGGATAAATGGAAATGGCTCTAAGGGACCTAGTAATAGCCATACTTGCCCTGCCTACTCCACCTGGCGTTCCATAGTTTAGTGTCCCGAAAGAAACAACTTACTATCTGTAAGGTCAGGGCTCAGGAAGCTTTCAGTATTTTAGACTTTGAGACCAAGGGCAACTGAAGGATATCAAGTAGTTACTCAAAGAAAGAATAATTGAGTGCAATTTTTTTAAATACAGGACTAATGAGATGGATGGGATGCCTGTGGGTGTCCATTTTGATTAATTGGGGCTCAAAGCTAATAAGTAGTTAGCCATCATCAAAATTGAGTGTTATCTGTTAGGTTTTCTATATTTCTACCTTGAAAATGACTTCAAGCCTGGTACAGTGGTGCTTATAATCCCAGTAGTTCTGGAGGCTTTGCAAGTTCAAAGCTAGTCTCAGAAACTTAGACCCTGTCTCAAAATAAATAAAAAGGGCTGGATATGTAGCTCAGTAGTAGAGTGCCCCAGTACACAAACACACAATCATCACATAAGTAAATACAACTGAAAACGTATCAAGCCTTGTGCATTTGATTTTAATCAAGCATATCTATCTCTTTTAAGGCATTTATTTGTACAATTCTATTAAATTCTTCTATTGCTGTTTGCTTTTCAGCATGTGTTGCAGATTTACCACTTCAAATTGAGAGATGAAAATCTCAGTTGCATAATAACTGGATTTTTAAATATGAAAATTCCTTTACACATGCACTGAGCTCTAAAACACAATGTTAAAAATGTAACCGAGGCTGGAAAATTTGCTGCCAATGTGTGCAGAAATGATGTTACTCATTGCTTTTAACTTTCAACATGAGAAGTGTATACACAATTTGATGTAACTTGTGATTGAAGACATATGGATTGGAAATTGCTTTATTGAACTATATTTTTAATGTACTGTTTTGCTTTGCAATTTTAGACTCAGTTCATTAAGAAACATTACAGCAAAGCTGATTTCCAAAGCTATTTAGTGTTCACTACTAGTGTTTGAAGGTGTGTGTGTGTGTGTGTTTTCCCCACACTAAGAAAAAATTTCAGTTTTGGCCCTAAGCTCAAAACATTGCAATGAATTAACTACTGCTAAGCCCATGGAACTGACAGGTGAAGTCTCATAGACTCTCATAGAGTGAATAAAATTCACTGTTGTCACTACTGATTCAATAGAATATGATAAATTCAGATACATCAATTTCTGCTGATGTATAGTACCACTAACAACCTTAGGATTTAAACATTTACATTTCAACTAGGACTTCTACTCCATACACATTAGTTACACCCATCTTAGCAGATTCTATTTGCAGGTTTTACTAAATTCTTTAAAAATGTTCTTGCTTGTAATTATACCTATAGGCCTATTACTAGAAGCTAATTCTTTCGGCTGGTAGTATAGCTCAGTGGTAGAGCACTTGTCTAATATATGCAAGGCCTTGGGTTGGACCCCAACTCCCCAAGAAAGTGGTGTGGGTAGAGACTAAGTCTTTACTTACTTCAAATTTGGCTTTGAGTCCTTGGAAAGACAAGCAGGACTGATAAAGAATTTGACTCATCAAAACTGAAGAAAAAAGTCAAAAAAGCATCTGCTGTATTAAATTTTTTTAAAAACAAATAAGCTTGCCAAAGATCAATAATCTTAAACTTATTTTCTCTGGTTATATTTCTTCTGCTGCTGCAATCAAATAACAATTTAATTTACTATGGATAATGGTTAAGGCTTTGATTACAGCCTCATTGGAATTTTTCATTTTTGTGAGAGAATTCTGCTGAAATGAGATATTCTGTTTTAAATTTTCTAACATTTCTGACCATTGCTTTCCTTTGAGTTGAAAATATTGTGACAAGTTCTCAGTCTGGTAATATCAATGGATATTGTGTTCTTTAAGGATCTCTAGTGTTAGTGCACAATAAACACAATGTCATGTGATTCAACAATATAATCCATTCTCCACTGTGCTTTTAACAGGTGACAAAGAACACCTTAATTGTTTTCACTGGTAAAGGGAATAATGCAATGCTGCAGTGAAACAATATGCATCTCTTTTGAAACACTGTCACTGCATTTTGTAGTGCTTTGAGCAACAGTGCAAAGCTATAGGAGCTCTGGGTACTACTGTGTAACAATTGCACCTTGTCCTTGGTAGTGCAAAAACAGCTGTAGAGAGTATATATGAAAAAATGTGGCTGCATCCCCAGTCCAACTTGATGGACATTGCAATTTGAATTTTGTGTGTTACATTTCTCCAACTATTTAAAAACATACAAACCATACTTAGGTTATGTATCATGCAAAAACAGGCAGTAGGTAAGGCTTGACCTGCAGCCTGTAGTTTGCCAATCCTGGCTTAAGATGCTTACCTTGCTCTCTATATTAATCAAAAAAATTAATGTAATTTTAAAAATTTATATATATACACACACATGTATATATTTACACACACATACATAGATATTTAGTTGTTGATGGATCTTTATTTTGTTCACTTATATGTGATGCTGAGAATTGAACCCAGAACCTCCCTCACACATGCTAGGCAAGAGCTCTAATTAATTAAGCCCAAATTAATGCAATTTTAAAGCAACTGAAAAAGACGTTCACTGATTCTGCCATCTCTTCTACCCACTTATGAGGATTTGGTTGGTTGCATTAGCACATAAACTGTTGTTTATCTTAAAAAACCATCTTTAACCTCCACATCCCTCCACCCCATTTCTCTGCTTCCATTTGTAGTAGAATTCCTCAAAAGAGGTGTCTGTCCTCAGAGTCTCTTAACTCCTGTTGTCTCTTAAACTTTAAAGTCTTTACCAACATTCCACTGACTATTACCATTGTCACCCAAAGCTTCTGTGTTGTGAACACTAGTGGGTAACAGTCATCATATTCCTTAACATTTGAAACTGTAGATCACTTCTTTTTGTTTTGTTTTCAATGTTGGGGATTAAGCCCAGGGCCTTGAGAATGCTAAACATAGACTCTACTCCTGAGCTATATCCACAACCCACTTCTGTTTTGAACTTCTTTTTTTTTTTTTTTCTTGGTGGGGTACTGGGGATTGAACTCAGGGGCACTCGATCACAGAACTACATCCCCAGCCCTATTTTGTATTTTATTTAGAGACAGGGTCTCACTGAGTTGCTTAGCGCCTCACCATTGCTGATGCTGGCTTTGAACTCAGGAACCTCTTGCCTCAGCCTCCAGAGCTGTTGGGATTACAGGCATGTGCCACCGCACCTGGTGAAACACTTTTTTTAAAAAATGTTTTTTAATTTGTAGATGAACACAATTCCTTTATTTTATTTATATGTGTTGCTGATGATTGAATCCAGTGCCTCATACATGCTAGGCAAGCACTCTACCACTGAGCTATAGCCCCAGAAACTTGAAACACTTTTTATAACTCAACTTTCAAAACCAGTCATGGTGGTGCTCACCTGTGATCCCAGTGACTTGGGAGGCTGAGGCAGGATGATCTCAAATTCAAAGTCAGCCTCAGCAACTTAGACTTTATCCGAAAAATAAAATGGGCTGGGAATGTGGCTCAGTGGTTGAATGCCCTTGAGTTCAATCCCTAGTACCAAACAAAAAAAAAACATTTCCAGTATTCTACATTCTGATTTTTTCTCCTTCATATGCCGCTTAGCAATATTCTTTGCTGACACCATTATTAGCCACACAGGTGTCCAGAGCACAGTTCTTGGGCCTCTTCTTTTTGATCTAACTTAATCCTTTGGAGTTCTCATGTGGTTCCAATGGTTTTAAATATCATCAGTACACTGAAACTCCATTACATGTATGAAAAAAATACACACTCTAGAGAATGAATGGATTACCTTATTTTGTTCCAGTATTTACCTGTATTAACTATATTAACTCTATTAATGTAACTACCCTATAAGCCAAGGATCAAAAAACTTTTTCTATTGAGGGTCAACTATTTTAGGCTTTGTGGGCCTCCTAACATTTTTTATCTTTTCTATGAGATTTTATTTTCCTCAACCATTTAAAAATGTAAAAGCCATTCTTAGCTAACAGGCCATACAGAAACATTCTTTGGGTTAGATTTGCCCTGTAGGTTATGGTGTGCTGACCCTTGCTATAAGCTATCAGAGGGTAGTTGTATTTAAAAAATAATAATGTATATATATTAGTTGTAGATGAACACACAGTATCTTTATTTTTATGTGGTGCTGAAGATCGAACCCAGTTCCTCACACATGCGAGGCAAACCCTTTACCACTGAGCTGCAGCCCCAGCCCGAGTAGTTGTATTTTTTATCCCTATTTTAAAGATGGGGAAACAGAAGCACAAAGAGAATAACTTGCCTGAGCTCACCAACTATGATGTGATGAAACTAGGGTTCCAACAGGTAGTCTGGGTTCCAGAGTGTGTGCACTTACAATCACTACGGTGCCTAGAAAATTGCATGTATCTCCAAAAAAGTTAACTTAAAGCTGGTAATTTATGCTTGTGAACTCCCAAAAGTCTCAGGAGTTGGAAACACCAGATAATGCGCAGATGGGGTCTAAGAGATTAAGAAGTCTGTCAGAGAAACCCTTCAGCCCTTTACAAGATGTTGTCCCCAGTCTATGCAGTCATTATCCAGACCCATAGGAACTGAAGTTTAGTTTCTGGAGAGGGACTCAGAGACCAGGAAAGACTGATGCAGAAGCAGAAGGTTGTTTTCAAAACAGAGGGCTTTATGTAAGTCTGTTGAGGACCCCTGTCCCTGGTTCCTAGGAGACCTGAGGCCAGGCTTCTAGCCCATCTGGCAAAAAATCTGAGGATTCCTCTCTGGGAACATAGAGCAACACAGGACAAAGACATCCATACCTCAGTTGCTGACATTAAATTCCTGCACAGTGACCTCACTGTGAACCCCAGCAGCCAGGAGATCCTCCTCAGGCCCACAGACCTTCCTTTCAGGAGCTTTCTCACCCTGGAATAGGAATGTGCTAGATATTTGAGGAAGACTTTCAATATGAGGATCCAGAGTAAAAAGGAAAGAGGAAGAAAGAACTACAATGTAGGAGACACAAGAAAACCTTTAAAGAATTAGATTTATACTTTTTAGATAAACATCCAGGAAACAAGAATCAGGGGATATAAAAAAGGAATATTGATCAAAAAGACTCAAATATGGGCTGGGAATGTGGCTCTGTGGTAGAGTGCTTGCCTGGTATGCATGAGGCCTTGGGTTCAATCCCAAGCACTTGTGGGCATGGGCTAGGGGTGGATCACAAAGACTCAAACATGATAGCAGAAATAAAATTTTCATAGATCGGATGGCAATGTTGAGAAAATGACAGAAAAATTCAACCCAGGAGGTTACATGTTAAACAATTACAAGTTTCAGAGAAAACAGAGAAAGTTCAGGGAATTAAAATAGCAAAAAAGTAAGTAATAGGAAAAATTCCCAGAGTAGAAGAACAGGATGATATAGACTGAGGGCATAAGGTCCCCAGGGCAATTAATTAATTTAAAAAGGTTCAGACCAAAAAACATCATTGTGACAGGGCTGGGGTTGTGGCTCAGCGGTAGAGCACTTGCCTAGTATGTGTGGGGCACTGGGTTTGATCCTCAGCTCCACATAAAAATAAAAGAAAGGTCCATTGACAACTAAAAAATATTTAAATAACATTATTGTGAAATTTCAAAAATTTGGGTATGAGGAAAAGATTCTAAAGAGTTCTGCAAAAGAAGAAAAAAATTAAAAAACAAAACAAAAAACCCAGATCACATATAAAAGGCCAAGAATCAGATGATCACTGGGCTTTATAGCAATAGTGCTAGATATTAGGAAATAATGGTGTAATGCCTTTAAAATTCTGAGGAAAATTATTTCCAGCCTAGAATTCCATGTCTAACCAAGTATTGGGGAGTAAGGGCATTTTCAGATATTTAAATTTTCAGAAAGTTTAGCTAGGTGGTAGAGTGCTTGCCTAGCATGTGTGAGGCACTGGGTTTGATCCTCGGCACCATATAAACAAAATAAAGTTATTGTGTTTGATCCTCAGCACCATATAAACAAAATATTTTATATATATGTATGTATATATATGTGTGTGTGTGTGTGTGTGTGTATATATATATATATATATATATATATATATCTTCCGCCAAAATGAGATTATCAATGAGAAAAGAGGAAGATATGGATCTAGGAAATAAGCTATCCAACCCAGAAACCCAGATAAGAGACATTGAAGGGTGATGAAGGGGTTTCAGGACAACTGTAAAACATAATTATAATGTACCAGTTATCATTTTATTGCTTCTCAGGTCTAAATCTACCCTTCTGCCCTGCTTTGTGATACTGGAACTGATGGATCCTGTAAACATTTCTCCTTTGCTGATTGTCTCAATGTCAAGGATTGTCCATAGAGGGCTCTAGAGGACATTGCAAGAGCAAAAGGCTTAGCCTCTTGTTTTTATGGCCCAGGCTTTCATTGGGACCCCAGTGGGCAGCTTTCCAGTGAACTTTTCTGGCAATTCATTGGTGGCTTCTGCTCATCAGCCCAGCTTCAGCACCTTGCTTACTTTACCAGGCTGTGGGCTAAGTCTACAGTCAGCCTTTGTGCTCTCCCTGCATTCTAGAAGTAGCAGCTGCTCTCTGAACTTGCTATTTCTGTGTTTGAGTTCTCTTTATTCCTCTTAGTACTTAATTCCATAATTACTAGTTAATAATTCTTTATATTATATTTTCTCTATTTATATTACTGATATGGTTTTGTCTTTTTTCTGGATCCTGACAGAGAAATATAAACATCGAGATATTATAAATGCATGACATAGGGGCTGGGATTGAATTTGTGATCCTCCTGCCTCAGCCTACCAAGCCGCTGGGATTACACGAGTATGCCATGGTGCCCCACTAGTACTACTTTATTTTAAAATAATTTAGATGTATTACTTAAAAATTTTTAATCCATTCACAATAGTCAATATGTGGAAACAACCCAAATGTCCATCCACAAATGAACGAATAAGCAAAATGTGACTTATCCATGCAATGGGATATTATTCAGGCTGAAAAACAAAGGAAATCCTGACACATGCTATACCATGGGTGAACCTTGAGGACATTTCACTGAATGAAATAAGCCAGACATAAAAGAACAAATATTATTCACCCAGAGTAGGCAAATTCCCCAACAGAAAGTAAAGTGGTGGTTGCCAGGGGCTGGAAAAGGCAAATGGAGAATCAGTGTTTAATGAATACAAATTTCAGTTGAGCTCAGGAAGATGAAAAAGTTCTGGAGATGAATGGTGGTGATAATTGCACAGCTCTGTGAATATATTTAGCTGAATTGTACACTCGAAAAGGATTAAAATGGCAAATTTTATTTTTTTACCACAATAAGTAATAAATTTATTAAAATTGGTGCATTTGAAATATGGGTCTCTGCTACAAAGATTATTAATTTTGATGTTACAATTTATAATCTGAGGAAATTAAGCATTAGTTTGAGAATGATACTTTGGGAATTTCATTTCATTTATTGTTTACTATATCAAAGTTATCTTTCCTCTCTGTCTTACCCTCTAACTTTGTCTTAATATCAAATGTCTACTACCTTGCTTTACTTAATCTCAAGCATTTATTTATACTGGAGAAAAACACATATAAAAGAGCAAGTTTCAATATAGTATTTTGTGACTAGCTGAATGGCCATGTTAGATATCATTAAGGGAAGATTTGAGGATTTGCTATGTTTCAGTCCTACTAGGCACCTGATAAATAAGAAAGACAGGGTCTATGATCTAACATGACCCCATGTGAGCACACAGTGGGCAGAGTTCACAGCAGGACAAGAGGACACTGTCAGATTAGCCTAGTGGAGGAGCTTAGGGACCATGCCACAGAGCACTGGAGCCAGTCTGTAAAGGGGAGTGAGAATTTGCCCTGTGGCCACCGGAACGAGGGTGGAGCTGAACCCTGCTCCTGGACTCCTGCCTCTATACCTGTCATGACTGTAGGCTAGTCAATCTTGAATGTGTTTTCAAGTTGTGCTGTTTGATTTGGTTTAGTGAGGACTGTGTTAAATGCTTTCTGGAAGGTCATCCCCGTGACTGAGACTGGAAGAAGTGCCTGACATCTTGAGATGTTTCCACTGCAATCATTATGTCTGTGGGGACATTGAACTTACTGGCAGAGACTTACCCAAGAGGAATGAAGTGACCAAACAGGTGTTCAAGAAATGGGGGGTGAGGGGAGGGGAAAGGGAAAGGAAGGGTAGGGAAGGAGATTGCATCCTTGATGGTTTGGTATGAGAAAAAGATGGGGTGCCATGGTGACAAGGTTGGAGTATGGATCTCACATTGACAGCTTGCCCTTCACAGCTGCCGCCAAGCCTAGCTTCTCTAGTCAGGCAAGCAGCCTGGCCTTATCCCAGCCCCTGAGTACAGCTCTCGCTATGCCAATTTTGCAGCCTGTGTGAGAGCTCACCCAGAGCCCGGGGCTTGGGTCCTGCTTGCTTCTCCATCATCCAGTCCCCAGCAGACACAGGCAGACTGCATCTGTTGGGCACTAGTGCAGTGATGACATTGGCTAACACTTTGCCTGTTTCTTACTGGGGAGGCGGTAGATGGAATTTGTAGGATCAAAGCATTTAGATATCTGGGATTTTGTGGGTCTAAGTAAGCCAGCTTGTAAGGACAGGAGATTTATGTACAGGCTCTGGAAACTTCAGTCTGACACTAAAAGGCAGCCACAGGTAAATAAGGAAGTAGCATCACTGTTATAGAAACACGGGGAGCAGGGCTAGTTTTGAGGCTATTGATGGCTGTGTGGGCTAATTATTTGGTGCCCTTTTAAAATAATATTCTTCAACATTTGCTCAGTTTTTATTTAATAGTGATGCTGCTCTGGGGTTGGTAGTGGTGAAAAAGGAGGCTGGGAGGGAGGGGTTGGCCTCTCCCTAATGGTCCTTAGAGAGTTAGCTCTGACCCCCAGTTTGCAAAGCCCACTCAGGAAATAGATACCTGGATCTACCCTCCATAAAAGGCAGAACTGGGGACCATCTATCATGGTTTAGGCAACTCTGGGGTTTTGCTTTCTGCCTTGAAGGCTGACAAAAGCATTTCTTTCCTCTTCATTTGGTCTTGCTGAGAGGTTGTGCAAAGTCAAGTGTTCTTTTCAGCTCTATCTTTGGCCACGTTTCAATGACCCTCACTAGACTGGCATCCCCACAGCTGGCTGCCTGGCTCACTCTTCCCATCAAGCTCTGATGGGGAGCATGTTGCAGCAGATGACAATTCCTGGCACACAGTAGGTGCATGACAAGAGCTGCTGTTGTTATTATACAGAAAGTTGACTAAGCTTACATAATTCTATAATATTATTATAATGACTTCATTTCTTCATGTATAGTTTTCTAAGATCATATGGTATGGTCTTCCCATATATTCTACCAGCATCATAAATGAAATGGTTTATTTTATAACTGAAATCTCAGTCCTGTGGTAATCTTGGAACTCTCAAAACCTAGGTGAGTTTTTATTCAGAGACTTTTCTATGAAGAACCAAACCTTCTGAAATAAAATGCAAACTCTGTTTAAATTCTCTCTGTGTGTCTTCTTTTACTTCTTCTTGTTTTTTTTTCTTCTTCTCTGCCCTAAAGCTGATTATACAGGCAGAAGCTTCTCCACTCTATTGAATGATAAGTCTGAGACCATCATGAGATTGAGCTTTCAATGAGCACACAACAACAAACTGCAGCCATAAATGGACCTGTCATGAAAGACGTGGTGGAAACACATTCTGGTGAAATGCAGGAAGTTAGGGATGTGAAGCACAAAAGAGTTATGTCAGAGACAGCAGAAAGTGGCTAGTTACTTGTTGGAGTTAGGATTTCTAAATAACAGTTTTCTGGACACTTCTTATTCTGATAAAAAATATTCTGCCTTAAATCTTTAAAAGTTTTGAGTCATTATTTTATAAAAGTAGTAAAGATATACAACTATACCCACAAAGAAGAAAAATTTTAATACAACAAATATATCTGAAATTTTGCTCCCAACATATTACTATTTCCCCCATCTAGTCCTTATCCATATATTTATATTATTTACCTATAAATACAATCATTTTTATATTCCATGTTTTCCCTGATACAAGTATTTTTACATAGTTCCTCTGGAGATTTTTGATTATATGAAATTATCTGTAGATAAAAGACAGTAGAATGAATCAAACATAACTTTCCTAGGTTTATATATGAATGTATGACCAGTGTAACTCTATGTACAACCACAAGAATAGGAAGTTATACTCCATGTATGTATGATCTGTCAAAATATATTCTACTGTCATGTGTAACTTTAAAAAAACAAAAATAAAAACAAATAATTCACAGTTTACTATAACTTCCTTAATTTTTTTAAGTACAACATCATTGGGAAGGAGCTGCCATTCTATTTCCCAGTTGTAGTTGTTGTTACAGCAATTTAAGAGAGAATTAATTTTTAACTGGGGATTCAACTCAGAGATGCTTTACCACTGAACTACATCACCAGTTCTTTTTATTTTTATTTCCAGACAGGGTCTCACTAAGTTACTAAAGGCCTTGCTAAATTCCTGAGTCTGGTCGTGAGCTTGTGATCTTCCTGTCTTTGCCTCCTAATGGTTGGGATTACAGACATATACCACTGCTCCCAGCTTTGTTAGAGCAATTTTTAAAGAATCACCACTGAATCATGTGAAAAGTGCTGGCCAAAAGCTTGGTATCAGATTATAGAGGGCATTGAAACTTTATTTAAATGGTGTGTTAGTCAGCTTTCCATCACTATGACAAAATACCGGAGATAATCACCTTAAAAAGAGGAAAGGTTTATTTGGCTAACAGTTTTGGAGATTTCAGTCCATAGTTAGTTGGCCTGTTGCCTTTGCACACCATGACAGGAGCACATGGTGGAGGAAGAAGAGAGAAAGGAAAAAGAAGATCTGGCTCAATAACCCCTCCTTCAAGTGCACATCCTGAATGACTTCACTTCATTACACTTGGTCATACTTCCTAAAAGTTGCACCAGCTCCAAATTGTGCCAAGCTGAGGTGTTTTAAACACAGGCCTTTGGGGTACATTTCAGACCTAAACCATAGCAATACAGATTGTTTTTAAGTAGAAGAGTAGCTTCAAAATGTTTTGAAATATTCTGAGTAGTTTTGTTCAAGCTGACTGAATAGGGGTCATCTGCAGCAGAGAGTACAGTTAAAAGACCAGAGTAGCAGAAGTAGGAAGTAGGGTTTGCCAGAAGAGGTATTGGGACAGAGGAACAGATAGCATTCAGGATTGAAAGTAAGGGAGAAGTGACTGATTATTCTTAAAATTTAAGTTTAGGGTGATGAAAGTTTCCACAAACTGCAAGAGGATCATCAGGAGGAAGACCACCTTGGAGGTAAATCTTAAATCTAGCTCTGGCATGTTGAGTTCGGGATCTAGGTGCAATAGTGACACTCTAGGGAAAGATAGGAAGAGGTTAAAGTTGGTCACAGTGAGATGCAGACTTAGAAATGGATGAGACTTCAGAAAGATAATGTTTACAGTAAAAACAAAACAAAACAAAACAAAAAAAGGGCATAACTTTGGGGCATGCTCCAAAATCCGTTTCTGAGAGCCTCAGAAGAGCACTTAGAAAGCGGGGGTGGGGGTGGGGTGGGGGGGAAACTGATACCAGATGTCCAGTGGACAATATGAACTTGGAGTTGAAAACACAGACAGGAGCTTGAGAAAGTCCCACTGCCCTCCTCTGAGAATTTTGCCAGTAAGAAGTGGAGGAGTGAGAAAAGCTCAGTTTCTCTTTTGAGACTTTTATGGAAGTTGGTGCTTCAGAGTCTCTTATTTCCTTTAAATGAATTCATGAAGAGGTAGGGACCAGTCATGTGATTAAGAGTTGGGCTCTTATATTTTTGTCTTGTGCTGGTCCCCAGAAGTGGGGATGGGTCCACTGGCTGCCTCTCATCACAGCACGGTGTAGAAACAAGTGCACTCCATCTGTGGATCTGCAAGATTTATCTCAATTACAGAAAGTTAACAGGAATAGAGTGAGGAAAAACTTGGATGTTAACAGACAAGCCATAAGAGAGGAGGAAAGAAACTTGAGTTTCCCTTCCTCCAACTGGTGCATTTCACTGACCCTGTTTGCCTTCGGCCATTGGCAGATTCCCCTTTCCCTCTACCTTCAGCTCTACCATCAGTCAATACCAGGTAACAGAAATCCAAAATACCACATGCTCCCATGGGCCAAGCCTAGAAACAGATTCAGAGTTAGATTACAAAGAGGATTGGCAAAACTACTACCTGCAAGCCAAATTCCACCATTGTCTTCTCTGGGTAAAGATATGTTGATACCAGTCATACCCCATTTATCTACATATGATCTATAGCTGCTTCCTATGACAGGCAGAATTGAGTAGCTGCTGAAGACACCATTTGGCTCACAACATCTAGAATATCTACCATCTAGCTCTTTACAAAAAGGCTTGTGGAATTGGGGTCATCAGCCAACTAGCCAGTTGTGTGCTCTTACTGTGAGCAGATGAGTCTTTCTCTTTCAACCTGAGCTAATTGTGGTTTAAAAAAAAAAAAAAGCACCAGGAATACTTTTTAGAAGTCAGAGTTTTCCATCAAGTGGCTTTGGCTGGATTCCAGATAGTTTCTGTTCATTTAGCAGCAGAGCTTGACAGGGCACATGGTATAAAAACAATTCTCAGACCTCACTTTTGTTTCTGCTCAATCCCTTGTCCTTTTAGCCAGCACAATAAAAGTGCTTGGGTCAGCAGGGTCAAGCAGGATAACCAGAGAGAAATGTAAAAAACGAGATTATAGGCTGTGATTACAGGCTGGGATGTGTGCTGAATCCCTTTTATCACGTGATCTAAACTAAGGCCACCATTTATCATAAAACAAACTGTCGGGCTCTCAGAGGCATGGAATAGATGACAACTGCATTTTGAAACGTTTTGTTCAAGTAAATGAAGCACAGTCATTTTGGAAAATAGAAAAGCAAAGCTGTGAAACTGTTGAAAGCATTTTCACATTTTCATATTTTTTTATTTCTGAGTGAATTGGGTTACTTTCGTTCTTCAGTGAGATGTGAAGTAGGGCTCTCTTACTAGTTTATAAACATCAAAGTCTTTTTATTTTTGGGATGGATGCATGGATGAAAGCCAATTAACATTTAGAGCATAAGTCCACCGACCTATTGTAAATTTACTTGAGTAAAGTTAGGTAAGAGCAGTCCTTCCATGAGTGAGATATAGCCTTGTGGGTTTCTGATGGCAGGGGTTAGAGGTGGGGGATTTCATATAGTCTTTTTGGAAAGTAGTTTGGCAATGTGCATTCAAATGTGTTAGAGATATATCCTTTACTTCAGAGATCCCACTTTTATAAATCTGTCCTAAAGAAATAATCAGTGATATGGAAAGTATTTTTTAAAAACATTTATTTAAAATAGTAAAAAATTGAAAATAACTTAAATGCCTAACAATTAGATTCTGCTTTAAAAAATTGTGTATGTTTATACAGTGGACTATCATGAAACCTTTAGGATTATGGTTTTGAAGAAAATATATTAATATGGAAA
Organism: Urocitellus parryii; assembly: GCF_045843805.1. Lineage (NCBI taxonomy): Eukaryota > Metazoa > Chordata > Mammalia > Rodentia > Sciuridae > Urocitellus > Urocitellus parryii. Next base: position 79,780,858 of record NC_135532.1, read on the forward strand.
GATATTCCTAATATAATAAGTAAAATGTAGAAGAGACAGATCTAATTTTGTATCATATACACTTAAAAATACTTCAAAGAAAATAAATCAGAGTGTTAGCAGAGCCTACTTCTGAGAAATAAGAATCGCTTTTATATTTTTTCTTCATATTTTGGTGTTTGTACTTTCATGAAAATGTGTCTTTTTATGGTTCTTTTTTGTTTTGCTTTGTTTTTAACCTGGAATTTGTTGGGCTTGTAAATCTATGAATAGAATTTTTCATGAATCCTGGCAAATTATCAGTTGTAATCTTTCAAATACTGTCTCTGCTCCCTTTCTCCTTCCTTTCTGGTATATTGATTACACATATGTGAAGTTTTCTCTCCCTACTAGTCTTCATGTCCCTGAACCTCTTTTTTTCATATATTTAATGCTACATTCTGGATAATTTCTTCAGCTATATTTTTTTAGTTCACCAATTCCCTTTTTTAGCTGTACGTCAACTCTGAGTTTTAAATTTCAATTATTATTATTTAATCTCTATAATTTCTATTCAGCAATTATAATTTCTTGCTCTCTGCACATACTTTCAATCTTGTCTTTTAATTCTTTAAAGATATTATTTTCTGCATCTGATAATTCTCAAATCAGAACTTTTTGCAGGTCTGTTTCCCCTGTTTCTTGTTTCTATCTATTTTCACCCATGGAGCCTCATTTCTTTGTGCAGGTAATGAGTTTTATCTGTGAGCTGTATAAGGATAAATAAAAAATGAATTTTCTTGTCGATGAAAAAGAAAGACCATTACTTCTTCCACAGCTGTTCATTGGAAAATTCTTTGTGGGCTTCTTCGAGATGAAAGATGAAGGGAATTCATCCAGAAAAGATTTACAGATTCCTCTCCCAGTTTGGAGACAACTTAAAGGCAACTAAGCTTGAAAGGATCTGTCCATCTAGTGGTGTGAATTTAGTGAGCAAATCTGAGTGAGAATCAGCTTATGGTTATAAAACTTATCTATTTGCCAAGACTTGGGCAGCTCTACTGAAACTCTCCTGCTCTTAACCACTTGGGCAAACAGTTCACCGGATCTTTAAAAAATGAAAATATGCTCACTATTCAACACAGCCATTGCATCTTGAGAACCAACAACATATGTCTCCACAAAGATTGTACACAAACATTCATTTATTTCTGTCCAAACTGGAAAACACATAATTGTATGTGTTAATTTGACTGGGCCCTGGGGTACATTTGTTCAAACATTACTCTGGGTGTTTCTGTGAAGATGTTTGCTATAGTTTAGAGGCTGTTTGTTCACTGAAGGTTCTCCTGTTGGACATTGGTGGTAATGATGGGAGGTAGAACTTTAAGAGGTGAGTATTTATCTTGGGCATTGTCCTCAGAAGGGATTAAGGTGCTTCTTGTTGAACCCTGAGGTAGTTCTCTCTCTCTCTCTCTCTCTCTCTCTCTTTTTTATTTTAGTTGTAGTTGGGCCCAATACCTTTATTTTATTTTTATGTGGTGCTGAGGATTGAATCCAGGGCCTCACGCGTACTAGACGAGTGCTCTACTGCTGAGCCACAACTCCAGCCCCCTGACGTAGTTCTCATGAGAGCAAGTTGTTATGAGTGAGCCTGATCCCTGAGTCACTCTCTGGCTTCCTGTTTTAGCATATGATCTCTTCCTTCCATAGCTGCTTCTACGTCATGTTCCTACATACAATCCTGCCATGAGGACCACATCAGAGCCCAGCTGATGCCATGTCATTGTACCTCCAGAACTATGACATAAATAAATCTTTTTTTCCTTGTAAAGTTATTCAGCCTCAGATATTTCATTATAGTAATGGAAAAGTACTAATGTAGTGTTTTGGGATGAAAGTAACATTTGACTAAATAAAGCAGATTGCCTTCACTAGTGTGAGTGGGCCCCATCCAATCAATTAAAAGCTTGACTAGTACAAAAAGCTCACCCTCCTTCCAGGAAAAGGGAATTTCTTCTATTCCACTGCCTTTTTTTTTTTTTTTTTTTTTTTTTGGTACCAGGAATTAAACTCAGGGGCACTTGACCACTGAGCCACATCCCCAGCCCACTTTTGAATTTTATTTAGAGATAGGGTCTTACTGAGATGTTTAGTGCCTCACCATTGCTGAAGCTGGCTTTGAACTTGTGATCCTCGTGTCTCAGCCTCCCTAGTTGCTGGGATTACAGTGTGTGCCACTGTATCCAGCTACTTCCCTACATTTTAGCTGGGCCATTGTTTTTTTCCTGACTTCAAACTCAAACTGAAATACAACCAATTTCTGGTCCCAAGCCAACTGAAACTACAAAATTGGCTCTACTGGGCCTTCAGTTTGTTTCAGCCTCAGTAAGTTTATGAGCCAGTTCCTATAAGATAAATTTGTCCTTCCTTCCTCAGTCTCTATCTCTCTGACTCTCTTTCTTCCCGATTCTGTTGGTTCTTTTTCTCCGGAGAATTCTGACTGATACACTACACAAAAAATCATTAACAGGTGAATAAACAATGGGATTCTCAGCAGTTAAAAAGAGACAAACTACTAAAACTTGCAACAACCGAGATGAATCTTGAAAACAGTGAAAAATGACAGAATTCATAGAATGATCCAAATGGTAAACACATGAAATTCTAAAACATACTGATCTACAGTGTCAGAAAGTAGATTAGTTATTGCCTGGGGTTGTTGGTAAGGGAGAATTGATGCGAAGAAGCACAAGGGAAATTTTGGGATGATGGAAATGTTCTTGATTGTGGCAATGGCTACATAATACATTTGGCAAAAATAATATCAGTATAGAGGATTGAAAAACATAAAAGAATTACCCAGACTTGGCAAGTGAATGAGTTTCTCTAATAGCATGTTCTTTGATGTTCCAATCTGTGTCACATGAGGTTCAGTGCCGAAGCCAAGTGCCAATGACTCGGCTTGGCACAGAATCACGAGCCACCACACAGCTCTGTAGGTTCAAACAGCAATTCTTTATTCCGGATCTCACACCAGCCTCCACACACGTTCAGGGGCAGTCTCGTTCTCCCGCACACTTTACCTACTCCACGAGGCTTTTTCCAAAATCCCATTTGAATCTCACGAGAACTCAACGGGAACAAGCAACAGGAACACCCTAATCCCAGCAGCAATAATCTTCAACCTCAACTTCCCTAAAACCCATATTCTTAAACCGGGAAACGCCTTAAACCGGGAACACCCTAAGCCCAAGGACCGGGATACTTCCTCAAACCTGCAGGATACTTCCTCAAACCTGGATCCACCCTCGATCACCTTGAGCAGGGTCATCTTTCTCAAACACACAAGCAAGGTCGCAGCAAATTTCCAAGGCAAGTCCATTTAACATGGGGTACACTGGCAAGGATTACGATGCGTCAATACCTACTTGGTAATGGCCCTCAGCAGTTCAGGTGGTGCTATGGTTTCATATGGTTTGTCTGCTCTGAAACTCATATTGAGATTTAATTTCCATTATGAGAGACTCAGAGGACAGTTAGGAGGTGATTAAGGCCCTGCCCTCTGAAATAGATTAATTAGTTTATGTGATTAATGGATTAATGATTTAATGGGTTATCCTGAGAGTGAGTTTTCTATAAAAACCAGCTTAGCTAAGTCTCTTACACATTCCCTGTCTCTTGCTATGGGAAGCCCTGAATGGACTCAGGATTCTGCCTCCAAGATGGCCATTACTAGATGCAACACTTTGATCTTGGTGTAGGACTATGAGCCAAAATAAACCTCATTTTTTTATAATTTATTCAGTTTATGGTATTTTAGTTATTAGAAACAGAAAACAGACTACTGCATGCCGAGACATGGTCTAGACAAAATTGGTCCCAGCCTACCTGAAGCAAGGAGGGGAAAGAATGAGTGGTCTTCCATATGTCCTCTTTCCAGTTTTAGGCATCAATACCAACAGTCTCCATCCTCCCACCTCCCCTCACTGCATAAAAGTATGGAACTGAGGTTAGAGTTGCTAAGTGGCTCCCTCTGAAGGTGACAATGACAAGTCAGAGTTAAGGCTGGTATTAAGACTTGGGTATTATGATTTGGAGCTGGAATGTCCCCCAAAGACTCATATATTGAAGGATTGGTCCCAGTGCAATATGTTCAGAGGTGGGAAAACTAGTCCATCACTTTTAAACTCCACCTCCCACAAAGTCTCAGAGCATGGACACAATGCAGTTAAATTCTTTTCCAGGATATAACATGGGTGAATTTTAATCATTCTATGAGATCAAAACCTCATCAGCTTGGTCTTTATCATTTATAGGTTAGAAGGAAGAGGACAGTCATGGAGAAAGGAAAGGAATGAAGAAATTGAGGATGAAAGAGTAGCAGGACTTCTGGCTGCATGGCTGCTGGATCCATCTTTGAGGAAGACAGTTCTCGTAAAACTTGTTTGCAGCAAGGGAAAAGAGACAGAGATGGCAGGATTCACATTTCTATTCCAAGAATGAGTAGGAATATGTGTCCAAAGCAGTTCGGACAATTAAAAGGGTTTAACATCTGTACTAAGAATGATAATACTTTCTATGCCTGCATGTAATTTCTCTGACATCTAATAATTCAGAACAGAGAGAAGAATCATACTGAAGTAAAACAAAACAGAACAGAGAGTTGGCTATCTGAGAAGTGGCAGTGTCCAGTTTGAGGGCCTATAGAAATGAAGATTGCCTCCCTTACTGCTTTTTATGCTTGCTTTGGGGATGAGATAGGTAGAATAATGTCCCCTCCACCTCCAGAGACATCCAAATCCCAACCTGCAGAACTGTCAATATGTTGGGTTACTTAGCAAAGCAGGAATTAAGGTCTTTGATCAACTGAAATTAAGATAGGAAGGTTACCACTGTGCACCCAAGGTAATCACAAATGTTCTTCAAAATGATAAAGGGAGGCAGGATAGGAGGTTGAATGTATAACATGAGAAGGGCTAAGCCAGCCATTGCAGGTTTTCAAGATGGAGAAGGACCCCATGTCAAGGAATTCAGTGGCTTCTAGGAGCAAGAAAATCAACGAAGTGGATGCTTCCCTTGTTGGGTGTGCGGGAGACTCCCCACTGAAGTTTCCTTCTTGCCAGAACATCATGGAATCCCTTACCCCTCTCCCTCCTCTCTGAAGAGCACCAAATTCAAAAGTTTTCTCAACTAATCCCCACTGGACACAGTGTCCACTCACTGTTCCTGAGTCACCCTGCCAATCAGCACCCACCACGTCGCCCTTCTTAAGCTGAAGCTTGCAAGCTCTCAGCTCTCTGCCCTCTTCCTCTTCTTTCTCTCCCCTCTCTGCTCTCTTTCTCTTTCTCTCTGCACTCCTCCTCCTCTCCTCTCTCTGCCTCTCCTTTCTTCCCCTTTGGGCAGCCCCTCAATAAAATCTCTTGGTTGAGTCTCTGTCTCAGGTGAGTCACTTGCCTTTCATTCCTTGAGTCTCCAGAAGGAACCAGCCCTGCAGACACTAAGCAGCCCAGTGAGACTCAGTATGGGCTTCTGACCTCTACAACTGTAAGATTCATATTTGTATTGTTTTGTGTCACCAAGTGTGTTAGTCTGCTTTCCATTAAGTGACAAAAGAGCTGAGATAATCAACTTATAAGGAGGAAAGGCTTATTTTGGATCACAGTTTCAGAGGTTTCAACCCATGGTCAATTGGCTCCATTGCCTTTGGGCCTGTGATGAGGTAGCACATTATAGTAGGAGTGCATGGTAGAGAAAAGCTGCTCACCTATGGCAACCAGGAAGCAAAGAGAAACAGACAGTAGGAAGTTGGGGTCCCAATTGCAGCAGTCTGGCTGGGCATGAATAACCGAGCCGCCACAAAGCCTTGTAGGTTCAAATAGCAACTACTTTATTTCAACTCTCGCTGGCACTGCATGCACGCTTTCCCGCCAACGCCACCCACGCGGCCCTTCCAGAAACCCCCATACCGGAAATCCCTCCTCCGGCACTTCCCCAACCAATGGGAACTCTCCGGGAATCCCCACGAGAACTCCAAAGTAGCAGGAGCCCCTAGGCCTCAAGAGCCGCCTGCCCCACCTCCTAAAGCTTCTACCACTTCCCAATAATGCCATGGGCTGGGGCCACACCTTTAAACATTTAGGTCTTTGGGGGACATTCAAGATCCAACCCATAGCACTAAATGTGTAGTGATTTGTAACAGCAGCAACAGAAAACTCATACAGATGACAATTCTGTCTTCCCCTGCCATTCCATTTCACTCTCTCTTTATTATGGTAGGACTATTGCCAAACAACAGCTGGATATTCTAGTCACCACTTTTTTTTTTTATAGGCAGATCTGGTGATTTGTTTATTTCTATGAACACTTGATTCTACAATACAGTTCACAGAATAAATAGAGGCACACGGTTATAATTTCCACCACAGTCTGCTGTTGAGGGAGATTCGGTGTGAGGATGGGTGCTGGGGGTGTGTCTGGGTCCTGTGGTAACTGGAGGCCTCATGATGAACTGAACAGGGATTCCACCTGCCAAGATCTGACCAAGGCCTGAAGATCAAGGCTCTTGGTGGGAGAGTCATAACAAGCCAAATTCGAGGAACAATCAATGCTTTTAATTCACCGCAGTCCCAGGGTGGGTGTGAGTCTACCTACACCCAGGGGTGCAGGTGAGTCTGATCTACTACCTACAGGGGAGTGCAGGCCTTCCCCAGCACTCAGTCCACTCCCCAGGAAGGTCTCGAGGCTGGATATATCTGCCCCTTGACCTGGAGTGAGTGACAAATACAACTTACAAGGTTACTATTACATCAGTTTCTTTCTTGACTATGCCACAAAGGGATTCTGTCTGATAGACCCTAAGGACAGAGAGACACAAATGGAGATTGGATTATATGCCCTAACTCAGGTAAGGAACATGACTTGTAAAGTCAAGAAAGAAGAAAACAACACTCTTACCAGATCCTTCACAGGGGAAATAAGAGACACAAAGAGGAGTCTGATCAGACAAAGTGGGAGCCTGGAGCCAGGATTCAAACTGCACTGAATGAGGGTCTCATGTACAGAGAAGTTCTAGCCCGACTTTCACAGGGTCACTGTACTGTCTATCTTGTTCCTCATTTTGCCAGGGCAGCACCCAGCATTGGCCCTAAGTGGGGGCTAGGGTCATGTGCCCCAAACATAGGCAGAATGAGGAGATTCTGAATCACTTGGCAGTAAATGGAGTGAAGGCTGCAGCCAGTCTGTACTGGGTAACCCCAGGTCTCAGGAAAGGAAATGTCGGCAAGTAAGAAAACACAGCTCCTGCCTTCAGCAAATAAGCATCAGGAAAAGACAGAACTGCTTAACCACTGCGGGGTCTTCGGGCCAAAATCCTTAGCACTTTCTGTGACCAAATTGCTGATTGGCAGGTGATGGGGCACATTACAGGCTTCGGCTCCGTGGTCATCCTCATCTCATCTGAGATCTGGTTTATTCTGTTCATCTCAGGTGGTCACGGGCTTTACTGACACTCTTCCAGCTGTGCCCACTGCCCCATCAAACAGTGAGTTTTCTGGTGGACTCGGAGGCACTCTGGACCCGCTGAACCACCGCGGAACACTTCTCCCTCTGCAGCAGCTTATTGTTCTCAAATAGACCTTGGTTGCTGGGTATTCCATGAAAATCATCAGGGAAAGTCAGCAGGCCAAAACCATCCACTCTGCCATTTTTAAATTCCCCCTCAAAGGTAATGTGGTCATGCTGAATGAAGACTCCGACGCCATTAAACTTGCCCTGGGCAAACTCCCCCTCATACCCTGAACCATCTGAAAAGGTCAGTACCCCAAAGACATTAAAGAGCCCATTCTCCAAAATGACCCAGAGAGGTGCCACCATCTGCAAACAGCAGTTGACCAAAACCATGCCTGCGGCCCTCCTTCCACTCGCCACGGTATTCCTCCCCACTAGAGTAGGTGAAAGTGTAAGGGTCCGGCGAACGTCGGAGGAAGAGACCACCAAGAGACCGACTCATGCAACAGCAAAAGGGGGTTTATTGAGAATCCAGGGCGCTGGGGCTCCATGCTCACTCAAGAAGGGAGAGCAGCCCAGAGCCCTGAGCAGGGGTTGAGCAGTGCTTAAGTACACTTTTTTAGGGAGGGCAGGGACTTTACATACATCACAGTCTCCTTTAACAAATCACCATACACCGCAGGAAAATCAAACAACAACTCTCCTACATGATTAGTCCATTCATTGGCGGGAACAGGTCGGGCGGGGGTGATAGGTCAATCCTAAGGAGGGGATACATTCAAACTGATTGGTTTGGGCCCTGAATGCCTACGTGCCAAACTGCACAGGGTCCAGGTTATTTAACAACTAAATGGTCAGTACTGGGCATTGTCTTAACTGCCTCAGGAATCTCAGGTTCTGTGTGCAGTTCAGAAACTTTACAATACCTAGTCCTTTACATTTTAACTCAGGCTTTGCAGCTTAGAAACTTTACCCTTTCAAAAGAACCTTTGGTCAGGGTCATGGTGACAGCTTACAGTAGAAAAAGATGAAATCTGGGTTTGCTCTCCAGCCCCGCAGGTTCTTCTGTTCACACAGTTCTGTCCTTCCCTCCAGACGCAGCCCCTCATGCTCTGACCGCTAACCCGGGTGCTGCGCACTCTCCCGAGACTCGAGTGGTCTAAACTCGAGTGCTGGGCTTGGTACCCTCCCCAGGCAGCAGCCCTCAGGTCAGGGCATCAGGATGAAGCCGCGCTGCCCAGCCCACGTCATCTGCTTGGCTCCTCTGTCCCTACCTGGCTCACCATTCTCTCGCGGCCCCCTCTCACCGGTGCTGCCAGCAAAAAGGGGCTTGGCCTTTCAGGACTACTGTCCCGCCCCGACGTGGGGCTTCGGTGGCCGAGACCTCTAGTCACCACTTTTGATCTTTTGCCAACTGTAGCTTCTTAAAACCTGAGCAGTTCTGGACTCTGCTCTGACCCAAAGGCTTGTCTGCCATGGAGTAGATCCAGAGGTGCCACTCTGTCCAGATCGTTAGAGCCAACTTGAAGACAGTCTTATTAAAGAGATTGTGTCGTCAGAGGGAGCCTGGCTTGTGGTGCTTGAAGGTCTTTAAGAAAAATAATGCACCAGCACAAATATAAAATCAGGAATAAAGATAAATGTTTATTTGGAAATTAATGTAGTGAGGAGTGATAATGATTTAGGATGCCTCTGGTACTCCACCTGCAGGAAGGGAAGTGTGAATGGGGAGTCAAGTGAAAAATTTGAGTTGAACCCCTTGCTGTTAAATATTTTTATTTTTATTTTTTTGAAAAATAAAAAAAAAACACATCTGTTGAATATATTGCTACCACCCCCTTGAAGGCCTGGAAAGAGCCCAGGTAAGTGAGATACTTGAAACTCAAGCTTATTAGCTTTCAGGTAAACCCTTCTATGAGAGGGCAGAAGGGAAGTGGGTGGGAGGCAGAGGTACCATGGACATTGCCAATCATAATAGACAATCCTTTGGTGGGTAGAGTTGAAAAAAAACCTTTCTCATATCTGTAAGTGACTCCTCTGTACCCACAGGTTTGGTTCCAGGAAACTCCCTCCCCATGACACCAAATTTTCAGGATGCTCAAGTCCCTTGTATAAAATAATATAGTATTTATAGAACCTATGTGTTGGGAAAAGTATAAATGGCAGCCGTACCCCAGAGAAAAAACCCCAACATGGCACCTAAGGACCTCTTCTTCCTACCTTCTTCTTTTCTGCAGTGGCGCGAAAAGTTCCCGCCTTTGTGAACTCTCCCACCGGCGCCAATTTCAAATCTCGCTGGTGGGGAACCTTATCCCCAATAAGAACTAATTCCTGGGCTCCGGAGCTGATATCTGGAAGAACTTGCCAATAAACGGGGTGGCCTGCCATTTATCTAAGCCCTACCATCTCCCCCTTAGTTCTATATAAGCACACAGCTTTTTGCAATAAAATTGGAATTCTCCCGGCGAAGTGTCTTTGCATGGGGAATTCTTTCACTAGGCACATCCTTCGGTATATGATAAATCATTTCTAGGTGACATGTAATGTTTAGTGAAATGTAAATGCTATGGATATAGTTGTTATATTGTATTGTTTGGGAAATCATGACAAGAAAATAGTTTGTAAATGTTTAGTATCGATGTAATTTTTGGAAGTGGGTTTTCTAAGCAAAAGCAAATTTAAGCAGGAGATGTGCAATGATAAAAGTTCCATGTCAATGTAAATATCAACACATCTCTTCTTCAATAGGCCCAGAGCCCTGAGGTTGACTTTCTTAAGAATCGCCAATAGTGTTTGGAGTCTGTCACCCTGATTACTTCTCTTGAAAATGGGGACATCATAACTTGGTTGAGCTGGAGGTTCAAGGTCCTATTTAGGTTGTAACAATATCCATGCACTAATCTCACACTCTTGTCCAGCAGACACTCCCTCCAGACGACTCCTTGTCACTTAAGTTTTTATTATCAATGTATCACTAGGACTCCTGGAGGCCAGGGGTTCTAAAGTATAACATCGAAGAATGAACATGGGGCTGGGGATGTAGCTCAGTGGTAGAGTACTCAGTACTACAAAAAAAAAAAAAAAGAAAAAGAAAAAAGAAAAAACGAATGAACATTTCACCAGAAGTCCAGACCTTAGAGGGGGCAGCAAAGCACAAATCCCACGACACCAGTTGGCCTGGAGGTACATTTCCCTAGAGAGAGGCCACTCCTGTAATTCCATTGCTTTGGGGACTCAGGCTCAAGGTTGTCAAGCCTTTTGTCTTTCAAGAGTAGGGTAAATCCTTTTTTTTTTTTTTTCTTTTTGTGATGCTGGGGATTGAACTCAGAGCCTTGTGCATTCGAGGCAAGCACTCTACCAACTGAGCCATACAAATAACCCAATCAATAAATGGGCCAAGGACCTGAACAGACACTTCTCAGAAGATGATATATAATCAATCAACAAATATATGAAAAAGTGTTCATTATCACAAGCAATTGGAGAAATGCAAATCAAAACTACTCTAAGATTTCATCTCACTCCAGTCAAAATGGCAGCTATTATGAAGACAAACAACAATAAGTATAGGCAAGGAAGTGGGGAAAAAGGTTCACTCATACATTGCTGGTGGGACTGCAAATTGGTGTAGCCAATATGGAAAGCAGTATGGAGATTTCTTGGAAAATTGGGAATGGAACCACCATTTGACCCATCTATCCCTCTTCTTGGTCTATACCCAAAGGACTTAAAAACAGCATATACAGGGACACAGCCACATCAATGTTTATAGCAGCACAATTCACAATAGCTAAACTGTGGAACCAACATAGATGCCCTTTAGTAGATGAATGGATAAAAAAATGTGGCATATATGCACAATAGAATATTACTCATCACTAAAAGAGAATAAAATCATGGCATTTGCAGGTAAATGTATGGAGTTAGAGAATATAATGCTAAGTGAAATTAGCCAATCCCAAAAAACCAAATGCCGAATGTTTTCTCTGATATGAGGAGGCTGATTCATAGTGGTGTAGGGAGAGGGAGCATGGGAGGAATAGATGAACTCTAGATAGGGCAGAGGTGTGGGAGGGGAAGGGAGGAGGCATGGGGTTAGAAATGATGGTGGAATGTGATGGACATTATTATCCAAAATACATGTATGAAGACACGAATTGGTGTGAATATACTGTGCATACAACCAGAGATATGAAAAATTGTGCTCTATACATGTAATAAGAATTGTAATGCATTCCGCTGTCATATATAAATTTAAAAAATTAATTTAAAAAATGAGTAGGGTAAATCCAGGGCTGGAGCTGTGGCTCAGTGGTAGAGTGCTTGCCCAGCATGTGAGGCACTGGGTTCGATTCTCAGCACTCCATATAAATAAATAAAATAAAGGTCTATTGACAACTAAACAATAATAAAAAAAGAAAGAAAGAAAACAATTTGCTTTAAAAAAAGAGTTGGGTAAATTCTCAGACCTTGAGAAATCTGTGTTCTTTGGGGTCCTGGCAGCAATATTTCATTGAATTACTAAAGCAGAACTCAATAGAGAGATTCTTTTTTTTTTCAGACAGGTGTCCATATATTACCCAGGCTCAGAGAGGTCATCTTAGGCATATAGCTGTCCTTTCCTTCCTTTCAGCAGTCACTTATGGTGGTGGTGGCGGGGAAGCAATTGTGGTGCTGACAGAGCTGAGAGCTGTCTCTGGAATGGAGATCTCCACTAATATATAGGTAAGTACTCTGTTCTGGGTGCATCCTACAGCTATAGTTAAGCCTTAGGAAGACTGCAATGCTGACCAACAACCCAACTTCTAACATAGTGCACCCCAGCAAGAACCACCCAGGGAAGTACCTCCATTCCCATGAAAATGACATGGGATAATACATATTCATTATGATTGAAAGGCACTAAGTTTTCAGTAATTAGTTATGCAGCAATAGATAACCATAAGCCATGGAAAAGTCAACATGGCATCAGAGGTAGACAATACCTGGAAGGGTACAAAGTGACCCTTTTCTTGGGAGATCAGGTTGATCAGGGAGTGGAAACAAGAAACCTCTTGGAACCAGATCAAGCAGATCCTTCTGCTGGAAGGAGTTCCGTTCCCTTCTCCAGGGCTTTGGCGTCATGCTCTCCTTTTTCCTTTGGTCAGAGGAGTCTCCCAAAGTGCTGAAGTCAACAGAATTGGCTTCCAGCTCCTCTAGCCTGGGAGCAGAGGTGGACTGAGATGGGCAAACCAGTTTAGTCCGAGAGAGCCTCTGGAGGCACCAGTTCCTGCCCTTCCCCCAGTTGTCTTCTCCTCCCCCACCTGTCTGTTCCCCAGCTCTGGATCCACCACAAGGCCCCAGCCCCCAGTTTGGTGAGGAAGGGAGGAGGCAGGTCCAGGACAATTGAAATTGTCAGGAGAGCGGTGGCTGCTCTATCTGCCAACATTTACCCCACTGACTTCGTGTCTTTTAGCCCCATTCACGCTTCTTCCATTTTCGGGTGCAAAAAGACGTTTCTTTCAATTGGGTGCAGCTGCGCATGCCTGTAATCCCAGAGGCTTGGGAGGCTGAGGCAGGAGGATCATGAGTTCAAAGCCAGCTTCAGCAAAAGTGAGGCACTAAGCAACTCAGTGAGACCCTGTCTGTAAATAAAATACAAAATAGGGCTGGGGATGTGGCTCAGTGGTTGAGTGCTTCTGAGTTCAATCCCCAGTACCCCCCAAACAAACAAAACATTCCTTTCAAGTTTGCAGCAGCTTTGGGTATGGTTCAAAAGAACAGCTGGGTGCATTTTCTGTTGGGGACACCACGGATGAGGTGGGTGAGAGTGACACAAATGGTTACTTCCATGGCTTCTCTGTAGAATCATTCACAAGGAAGAGTGTGTTATTGGGATATACGAGGTGAGAGTGATCTTTTTCTTGTGAGCTCAGGTTGACTAGGGAATGGAAAAAAGAAACTTCATGAACCAGACTGAGAGATTCCTCTGCTAGAAGGCGCTTGCCCCCTTATTTTGCTCGTCTTTCACTTGGCTTCTGGGATGTCACATTCTCTTGGTTTTCCTCTTAGATCATGACTGCTTCTTAGTTACCTTTGCTGGGTGGTCTTCATGGTAACCTTGGACCACATGCCCTAATGTAGCATCCTTCTGCATCAAATCAGGGTTACTTCTGTGAAATCCATAGAAAGGATTCAGCAGATATAATGGTGAGTGGCTCTTAAGACTAGGTCAAGAAAGGGTTTGCAGCCTTATTCTCTTGGTTTGGTGCTTTAGGGAAAACCAGCTACATGTAGCCCTATGGAGATGCCTTCATGAAGGGGATCCAACCACCAACAGCCAGCACCAACTTGTTAGTCACAAAAGAGAGACACTTTTTGGCCCATGGTGGTGCCCAACCTGCAGGTGGAGCCAGACTCACTAATCTTGCAGCTGCTCAGAGACCTGGAGGAGCTGGAAGTGAATGTCTGAGTGGAGAAGGGCTGGCTCTCCCTGGAAAAGCTCGCTATGTAATAGGTGCCAAGTCAGTAGGGCCCTTGCAGTATGCCTCTCTCATGGAGTCCCAGGTCTGTATGTGTGTATGCTAGTAAGACCCTGGAAGGACTTCAGACATTCAGGGTGGTGAGAGTCGATGCCCAGACTCCAAAGGAGCTGGGGCCCTGTGAATCAGCTTTTGCACAGGCAAAAAGTCCCTTACCAAAACTCCAGAGCCAGAGCTCTCTGAAGCCCCACAGGACCCCTGGACTGGTTTGGGATCCTGGTTCTTCACAGTCTGTGGCAGGCCGAAGCCAGCTCCCAGGAATTGACTGGGGTGAAAGCCAGCTCCCATGCCCCAGGAGAAACTTCAGCACCTGGAGCCTGGGGCTGCCTGATCTGTGTCCATGGAGGCAGGAACTCAGCACAGCTGTTCATGGATTTGGCTGCCTTTTCTCAGGCATTCTTCCTTCACAATTAGCCCCTGTTTCAACCTCCCCTCCAGCTAATGCCCCCTCCTTAAAATGTCCTTGGTCTTCATGTTTTCGATTTTGTCAGGTGTGAAGTTCAAAGTTTTTAATCCTATATTCGTAATATGAGCTATAGATATTTCTTCCTAAACTGAGTAATACTGAAAGCCACTTTCTTTGGAACCACTTCTAGGCCCATGTTCTCATAGGACACCCTCTCCCAGGGGACAGGTACAAGGCTGTTTATGTTAATGAACGATTAAACAGCCTCATAGATTAGCCAACTAAAGTGCCATTCCTGGATGATGAAACACTGCACAAAGAGCGGCAGTGAAAGACAAAAGATAGGGCTTCAGGGTCACCAGATACACAAAACTGACTGGATAGAGGAAAAGATAATACATGGCCAATACAATATGATTACAATATGATTCCAGTCAATAAAAATAAAAACACCTACCTGGGTGTGATGTGTGCCCGCCTGTTGTCCCAATTACTCAGGAGGCTGAGGCAGGAGGATCACTTGAGGCCTTGAGTTTGAGACCAGCCTGGCAACATATTGAGATTCTGTCTCAAAGACAAAACAAACACCTGAGTAGATGGGTAGCCCTTAGCAGGTTCTAAACCAGGAAGTAAAAAAGAGGTTTGACCTTGATTTTCAAGGGATCTTTAGGAAGAGATTGACTGTTTCAAAAACCTGCCTTTATCTTACCAGGAGTGAGACAAAGACTTTCTACATTTGTTGAAGGGCCAGTTTTTTTTTCCTGTTCAGAAACTCTTGTATTTCACTTTTCTACTGTGTGGTTTATCTTTTTAGCAATTTCTAGGGACTCTTTCTGGTCCCCCTTGCCATTGAGGGGGGGATGCAATCCTTTGTTCATAATATGAAATTAAATATTTCTCCCCAGTTTGTCTTTTAACTTTGCTTCTAGTGTTTTTTTTTTAATTTTTATCTTTGTAGTTGTAGATGGACAGCATGCCTTTATTTTATTTGTTCATTTTTATGTGGTGATAAGGATTGAACCCAGTGCCTCACAGGTGGTAGGCAAGAGCTCTGCCACTGAGCAACAGCCTCAGCCCCTGTAAAGTTGTTTTTTTAAAAAAACTTTTTCATTGTAAAATAAAACTACATCAACTGCACAGAATAATAATGAATGACTAAAGTGAAAGCTATAGTAACCTTAAAAAAAAAAAAATGAGACACTTAGAAATCAATCCTTCATCCTGGTGGAAGCTTTGGGTAATTACACTCCCAGCTGATTTGCAGCTGCCACTTAGTGAGAGCTAGAGTTTCCCAGCCAAGTGATCCCCAACCCAGAAAACTAGAAGAGGTGATAATTATCATGGTTTTAAGCCACTAAATTAGGGATGATTTGTTATGCTGGATATGTTGTAATGCTGGACAACAAATGGATAACTAATATGCTGTATTTCTTGTTCTCTGACTGTTAAAATGCAATAGAGCTCAATCGTTTATTGCATCTGGTTGCTGAGGCTTCTCAAATTTTATCACCAGTTCTAATGTCTCCCCAGAACTACAGATGATATATCCAAATTAGATGGATATAGATGTTTGGATGTCTAATAAGCATCTCAGATTTAATACCTTTGAAGTCATTCATTGATCTAGTTTTTCAGGCCAAAGCCCTTAGAGTTATCTTGGACTTCTCTGATACTCCATTTTTTTTTTTTTAAGAGAGAGAGAGAGAGAGAGAGAGAGAGAGAGAGAGAGAGAGAGAGAGAGAGAATTTCAATATTTGTATTTTAGTTTTCGGCGAACACAACATCTTTGTTTGTATGTGGTGCTGAGGATTGAACCCGGGCCGCACGCATGCCAGGAGAGCGCACTACCGCTTGAGCCACATCCCCAGCCCACCCCATATTTCTTTTATATATATATCTTTTAGTTATAGGTGGACACAATATCTTTATTTTATTTTTATGTGGGGCTGAGGATCAAACCCAGTGCCTCACATGCAAGCCGTGCACTCTCCCTCTAAGCTACAATCCCAGCCCCTCTGATACCCAACATTTTTGTTAGCAAATCCCATTGACTATTTCCAGAGAATATCCAGAATCTCTTCATTTCTCATCATTTCCATACTAGTCAAACCATTGTTGTCTTTTTTGTTCCCTTTGCTTTCATCCTTATTCCCATACACTCTAGTCCTCATATAGCAGCCTGTATGCCTCTTTTCAATGTAAATAGGCATATTCGCTCTCCTACTAAGAACTCCATGGACTGCATTATTAAAAAAAAAAGATGCAAACTCTGTATATGCATCGACCTTTGGCTCCCTTCCAACTTCATCATGGCACATTCTTACCCTCATGGGATGGTCTAGCCACAAAAGCCCCCTTGCTATTCTTCAGGAATGCTGAGCACATTCCTGCTTCAGTCTGGAATGTTCCTCTTGTAGATACTCACCGGTGCCTCAGATCTTACCTCCTGGACTTGCTGTAATTATCTCACCCAACTACTGACATCTCCTGACAGTGTATATTCATCAGTTTATTGTCTATATTCAGTAGAATGTAAACTACTTCAAAAAGGGGGATTTGTTTGTTATTGTGGTAAAATATACCTAACATAAAATTTATCATCATTACCTTTTTTAGGTGTGTGAGCCAGTGGTGTTAGCCATTTCACAACATTGTACAACTGTCTCCAGCATCCACCCCCAGAACTTTTCCCATCTTCCCAAACTGAAACTCTGTACCCATTAGATATTAACTTCCCAATCCCCTGTCCTAGTACCTGTCAATAATTTTAAATTTCTTATCTCTACCTTATCTACTTTAGACACTTCATATAAGAAAAAATCATACAGTATTTGTCTTTTTGTGTTTTTTTTCCCCCACTTAGCATTGTTAGGGAACAGACCGATGAGGACAGTGTGAACATGAGGTTAAGACAATAATTCTATAAAATGGGCCAACTGTGCTGACCCCCATATGCTTTCTCTTCCAAGAAGCAATTTACCTGTAGCCCTGCCTGACTTGAGCAAACAGGATATGTCACATTCCTCAGCAAACTACCTGTTCACTGCAAAAATGCAGGCCCCCAAATAATGTTGACTGGAGGAACCCAGGAGACTTTTGTAAGGTCCTGAAACTATGGGAGATTAGGATAGTTCCTCTTAATCATAAAATCTGTCACAATGTATGGTTAAGAATCCAATTATAACCAGCTGGCACGGGCCAAGGTGACCTACAGTTGCCATGACAACGGGGACTTGAAAATCTGATGTTACCCTACTGTCAGTCCAAAGTCAAGAGGTAGACCTGAGTGGGGCTCTGGAAACTTCTCTGGGATCCCCAATAAAACTCAAGTGCAGGCACAACGTGCCTCTCCTCTCCAAGAGGACCCACTCTCTTCCTCCAGAGTGTCCCCTTTCCCTTTTCCCATCCCTTCAATAAACTCATGCCTGTTACTCTAAGCGACATGTCTAAAATCTTTCTGACTTGGTCACGAGAATCGGGGCCGGAAGTGGATCTTCACATTGCCTCAGTTCTCAAAAGACCCCAGTTGTCTAACAACATAATGTCCCCAAGGCCCATCCATGTTGTAGCATGTGCCAGGATTTCCTTCATTTATAAGGCTAAAGAATACTCCACTGTTTGTTCATACCACATTTTATTTATCTGTTGACCCACTGATGGACACTTTGACTGCTTCCACTCTTTGGCTATTGTGAATAATGCTGCTATGAAAGTGAGTGTACAGACATCTGTTTAAGACCCACTGTTAATTATTTTGGTTATATATCCAGAAGTTGAATTGCTGGATCCTATGGGAATTTTGTTTAATTTTTTGAGGAACCATCATGTTGTTTTCCACAGAAGATCTATCACTTTTTATTCCCACCAACAAACACTTGTTGTTTTCTTAATTTTTATTTTTTTTACAGTAGTCATTTTTGGGAAAAACACACTCAACACTGACACCAGAGGTGTGGGTTTATCCACACCCAGCAATTCTCTAATTGGTCAGGCTCAAGCTGAATGTCTGTTGGGGCAAACATTAATCAGTGCCTAAGAAGTCTTGTTGTTTCTGAAGGTGAGATAAGGACTCCAGAGAATATGATAATGAAAGAAACAGAGGGAAAACTGACCACGTCCCTTGTCTCCAATCTTTAGGTGGGCATCAAAGCAGAGTGACCTTGCTTGCAAAGTTAAAGAACGTACTCATAACATTTGAAGAAATTCATCCATGCAGTGGGCAGTCAACCCACCCCATATATTACCTCTGTTCATAGGCATGGCCCTATATTTTGTCCCATTATATATGAGGAACACAAATATAATAAAATGTCCAAACCCTCTACTGAGTCCTCCAAATATTTTACAAGTCAATTCAGTTCTGACACTAATTATCTCAAGTGACAATATAGGCCTAATGTGTTTAAAGGCTCAGTCCCACACACTGCCCCTGATTCAGAGGCGGCCAATTGTGTTTTGGGGTCTCCCATACTCTTGACCAATTGGCTCTAAGTCAATAGTTTTCACAGCTTCTCCTTGTTTAATTGTATGCTGGAGTGACTCAGGAAAATATTTTACTTACCTTTAACCCATTTTTTATAAAGGATACAACTCAGGAATAACCAGATGGAAAAGATGCAGAGGGCAAAATATGGGGTGGTGGTGGGAGTGCTTTCTTAAAGTGTTCCACCCCACCAGCACCTCCTTGTGTTTAATAACCTGGAAGCTCATCAAATATCCTTGTTCAAGAGTTTTTATAAAATTTAATCTCTAGTGCTCCCCTCCTTATCAGAGATCCGTGGATGGACTTGAAAGTTCTGAGCCTCTAACCACTTCTTTCTAGTGACCAGCCCCATCCTGAGGTTACTCAGGGACCCCCACTCTAAGTCACCTCATCAGTGAAAACCCAGAGGTGATTTTGAAAGGGGAAGTGCTTGTTATAATTGAAGTAAGAATCTCCTTTCATTCAAGAAATTCCAAAGATCTTGGCTGTTCTGTGCCAGGCACTGGGAACAAAGATCAAACACTTCTTATTATAGCACATCATCCTAATGAGCTGTTTTGTTTTGTTTTGTTTTGTTTTAATACTTTTCAGTTGTAGATGGACACAATACCCTTATTTTACTTACTTATTTTTATGTGGTGCTGAGGATGGAACCCAGTGCCTCACATGTGCTAGGTGAGCTCTCTATCACTGAACCAAAACCTAGCCCCAAGTGTGAGTTTGTTTTGATTTGCATTTTCCCTGATGGTCAGTGACACTGAGCAATTTTTTCATGTGATGATTGGTCATTTGTATCTCATCTTTGGAGAAATGTCTAGTCTAGTCCTTTGCCCATTTTATTTAGCTATTTTTTTTATTGGTGAATTGTAGGAGTTTTCTATAGGAGTTGAGTTATTCTGTTGCTGTTGAATTCTTTATCTATTCTGGATATTAGCCTCATGTTAGATGTTTGCTTATATATATTTTATTCTGCGGGCTGCCTTTTCTCTCTGTTGGCAGTGTTTTTGATATACAAAATTTTTAATTTTAATGAAGTCCAGTTTATCTTTTTTCTTTTCTTTTGTTGCCTGAGATTTTGGTGTCATAGACAAGAAATTATTGCCAAATCCAGTCATAAAGAGCTCCTGTTTTCTTCTAGTTTTATAGTTTTAGATATTTTGTTTAGGTCCTGGATCCACTTTGATTTAATTTTTGCATTGGATGTGCAGAATTCCCGTTTTTTTTTTTTTTTTGGCATGTGAAAATGCAGTTTTTCCAATACAACTTGTTGAAAAGAGAATGCTTTTCCTAGAGACTTTGTTTTGTTTACTCCCATATCTCCACAGTCCAGTGCAATCCCTGACAAGTAGTAGATTCTTAGTGTTTGTTGAATTAGGAATAGTTAAAAAGTTTTGGTCTTTGTGAACCTCTGCCTCTCCCTTTCCACAAAGTCAGATGACTGGATGAAGCTGACTCCCAGTCTCTTTCTAGAGCTATGTGATTTTAAACCTATGAAATTCTTTTCAGACTAGAGAGAAATATTTGAAGAACCTGCTGGAGGTGGTGGAGAACTGAAACATTTAAATTTATTTTCATGATATTCTAGGTTGGAAGAGGGATATTGTGGGACAGGTCCTTCCTGTCCTGTTCCCAGTAGGTTTAATTAACTCAGATCCCTAGGAAGGAATCGTAACAGGGAACTTCTCTGTTCTTTATCCAGAGAATATCCCAGGAGGAGGAATTTTAAAAAGAACATTAGGAAGATGCACATTTTAATCATGTATCCCCCAAAATCTTGGTTCTCAAGGTGGTGCTTTTGGGAGGTAGTGAAATCTTTTAAGAGGTGGGGTTTTGTGGGAGGTTCTTAGGTCCCTGGGGGCATTCCCTCAAAGGGGATTATGGAACTCCAGCCCCGTCTTCTTCCTTCTTCTTTTCTGTTCTCCTTCTTTTCTACTTTCTGGTCATGACAAGAGTGGTTCTGACCACCATGTACTTTCACCATTACGTGCTGCCTCTGCACAGGCCCAGAAGTCATGGGGCCAATTGATTATGGACTGGAAGCTCCAAAAGTATAAGCCAAGATAAAACTTTTCTCTTTATAAGTTCTTTATCTCAGGTGTTTTTTTTTTATAGTAATGGAAAACGAACACAAGTTTTCTTTTTGAAAAAGTCATTCATCAGTTGGAGATATTTCTGTAGAAGAAACAATGACATCCAACAGGGAAAAAAATGGAAAAATTAAATGGAAAATAGAAGTCTTGTGTAAGCAAAGTCCTTATTTCAAAATAGATGTTTAATCTGTTTTGGCTGAGTCCAAGACTAGATGAGATAACTTTTAGTATTTCCAATCTAAGGACCTCCAAAATATTTTATAAATATGAAAACGTAGGGTTCGTTGATTCATTTATTCAATGCGTGCTTATTGAGAGCTTATTATGTGCCAGCCCTATGCTACTCTATGTGACGTGCTGGGAAAAGAGTAGTAAACAAAGTAGATCAGAATTCCTGCCCTCTGAGAGGGAATAAGTATTGGGAAAGAAAGGTATTAATCAATATAAATCAGATATGCAGTGTGTTGTATAGTGACAAGTGTGGTGGAAAAACATTTTTGAGAAGAGGTGGGAGAGGAGCTACAATTTAAAATTGGGTGATCAGGGAAGGCCCCTTTGAGAAGGTGACATTGAATCAGAGACCTGGAGGGGAGACACAGGTGTCTTGGGGAGAAGAATGGTCCAAGCTGAGGACCTGTGATTGCAATGGAGGGACAGTAGGGCTCAAAGAAGCCTGGGACTCCAGACCAGAGTGCCTGATAGACCTTTGTGAATTCTGTCAGCTTTTACTTTGAGCGAGGAGGAAGTGGCTGGCGGAGGTTTTATTGAAAGAGGGTTGTGATTTGACTATTTGCTACTGTATTAGCAGTAGACTTTCAGGAGACCAGGATGTAAGCAGGATCCCAGTTGAGTGAAAATAGTGCTTGGAGCAGTTTCTACTGAAGGTAGCAGGAAGGGACTGCATCCTGGAAGCAGTGGGCAAACAGACTGAAAGGGTGGCATTGGTTTTCCGGCTCAGCAGATGTTTTTTCTCAACATCAAGATGGGTTTACTGCCTGGACATTTTTAAGCAATAACCCTATTCATTTAATTGTCATCCCATTCGCTCTATGTTGCCTTAAAATGAATGAAAACAGACCTGTGTTTTTAAGCCTCTTACTGTTTATGTTTTGCTATGGTTTCAACGTTCCCCACACAGTTCACGTGCTGCCAACTTCATCTCCAATGCAATGGTGTTGGGAGGTCGGGTCTGAGAGGTTCTGAGACTCTCCCCCATGAATAGATGAATGCCAATTATGAAAAGGCTTGAGGCTTTTGAATTCTGCCCCCTTTTTCTTTTGTAGGAGTCAAATAAAGTTCTTTTATTTATACATTACCTGGTCTCAGTTATTCTGTTATAGCCAGAATAAGCTACATTTATATTCATTCATTAGTTTTCACACTTATTCACCCATCCATTTATTAATTCAACAGGTATTTATTAATCCCCACTGTTTGTCAGGCACACAGTATACTAAAATTACCCTGAGTGATAAGATAATGCAGACTGACTGTACACTTCCATACTAAAGATGGTGCAGCATACATATTTTTAACAAGATTTTTGTTTCATTTATCACTTGGTAGCTATTATGGATGCCAGAGAAACTAACTGAACTCATACAATTCTGTATAGGTAGAAAATTATCATTGGTTGCAGATGTATGTGGTTTGGACTTCAGAATTTCGGAAGTTGACTAGGAAATGCTATGTATAAAATTCATTAAGTATTAATTAGGTAGTCCAATTAATAGTAAATGTGCTATTGAAATTAAAAAATTACAGGTTCATGGTTCTATTCTGTTCAACATATTTTACCAATGACTTGAATAAGGACTGAGGAAGTCTCTTTACTTCATATTCCAAGGATACCAGCTTGATACAATGCATGAGGTTTTTGAGTTTCCAAACTTAACTAGCCAGTGGGGGCTGGTACCTATTTAACAAGATGATTTAGTGACAATAATGTGGGATTTTCATTTAGGTTGGGTGATTAAAGCCCATTGAAGGGGTCCTGGAATGCAGAGGCCTCTCTGCTTAGCTGTTCATGTGAGAAAATCAAATGAGGCAGTAGAAGTGAAAGCATGTGTAAACTGTGAATTTACAAAAGCTAAGTATTTTGTCAGCAAAAGTCCTGGGATTTTGTTGTCTGAAAGACTACCGTGGGACAACATTGAGACTACGGCAGTTGGAAAGCAGTGACCAGTACTTCACAGATGTAGAGGGAACAAAAGAAAATCAGTACTAGGTAAACCCCATATGAGTAATTATTGCAGTGATGGATGGCAAAATCAGGGTGAATGTTAAAATCAGGCTTTATATTATCTCAGAGTATTTCCTCAAGTTGTTAATTTTACAGTGGCAGGTGCTCCCTTAACCAAGTGATCAAGGTCTGCTTTACCAATTTTAAGTCAGATCCATATCATGCACCACTTGGTGCAGTATACTGAGAAAGGTACATGTCATTTCTGCAGGCGACTTGTCAAAAATGTCAGAGTGACAATACCCTAAAAAGGAGGCATGGTAAGTAGCCCGGAATTATCTAGGTTGCAGGAACAGGCATGACTCATTTTATTGTGCTTTACCTTATTATACTTCTCAGATGTTGCATTTTTTTTTTTTTTTTACAAATTGAAGGTTTGTGGCGACTCTGTTGAGTAAGTCTATTGGCAACATGCTTACAAAAGCTCAGATGATTGTTAGCAGTTTTTAGTAATGTAATATTTTAAAGTTAAGGTCTGTACTTTGTTTTTTAGAAATAATGTTGTTGCACTCTTAATAGATTGCAGCATAGTGTTTACACTAATAATGCATAATTACATAATTTTTATATGCACTGGGAAATCAGAAAACTTTGTGTGATTTAGTTTATTGCAATATTTACTTTATTGTAGTGATCTGAAACCAAATCTGTCATTAGTCTGAGGTGTGCCTGTACATCTGTGTCTGTCCCTGACTAATGGATAATGGACATTATTCACTGTCATTTTTTCAGTTTGGCTCTTCTCCCAAATGCAGGCCTGAAAGCTGTTTTTAAAGACAACTTTTATGGTAAGTAGGGTCTCTGTGTATGGTTGCGCAGATTGTTCACTGTGCATCTCTGGAGTGACAATGGTTCTCTGATTATGGTATCATTGTCATTACTTGTAAGCTTGTTAGAAATACAGATTCCTGGGTACCATCCTGATCTGCTGAACAGAGACTGTAGGGATGGGGCCTACAAATCTATTTTTAATAAGACCTCCAGGTGATTCTTGTACAAACTGAAATTGAACAACCACTAGATACTATGCAATGGAGTCTTTAGCTTTGCAAGTGTTGGTGCACATAAATGTAGGTAGTAACACCACTTAGGGTCATCCCTTCAGGCTACAATCACCATCCAGTGATTTTAGATTTCCTGGTGTGGCTGTTTTCAGAAGGACTCCACCATAGTGAGGTCCAACCATGCCAAGCTCTTTCTGCTTGGCTTCCATGATTTCACTGAGGGTCTATCATTGAGGAGTGACAGATCTTCCTGCTACAACCTTCCTTGTCTCCTCTCATCTCCCTCCTATGCTTCTTCCCACCCACAAACTGCCTTTCTCTGTAGCAGGAACTGCTTCTGCAGCCTTTGTAGCCCCATGAGGCTCTGACAGTAACTACCATGTAGTGAAGGACACCTGAGTTTGCATCCAAGGGCCTGAACCTCCATCTGGAGCCTGCTCCTTATCAACTGTACTTATTAACTAAAAACACTGCCTTATTGATGACATATTCCACATACTGTTGTGAACTAAAATAAATTTTTAGGTCAGGTCTGGGCTTTCTTTTATCTTTCAACTGAAACATCAGGATGCTACCCCTTGTTTTTGTGGATTCTAAATTGGGCATGGCTGGAGGCTGCAGAGGAGTCCAGTCTGGGTCCTGGGGAAGCCAACTGGGTTGGGTCCCTTGAAGGGCATCTCCTGAAGGGGCAGCAAGGCCTGCTTACCTGTCCATCATGGTCAACAGGGAGGCCAAGTGGGTGAGGATGTCTGTAAAGTGTCTTGGGGAAAGGCAGCACGCTCCTCTACAGGCCAGCAGAATGGACCCTCTGGTTGGAGCCCAGCGGGCATTGGGCATCTTCTCCTGGATATGGATGATCTAGGGCAGCCATATACAATATGGATGGTACAGGACAGCCATAGGCTGTCTCCTTGACAGCCCGGTGTTGCTAGCTCCTTCTGCAGCACCCCCCGGGTTGTCAGGCCTTCAACTAGAGTGGTTCTAGCATGTGAATCACTCTTAAAAAATGTGGCTCCTTATCCTTGTCACAATCAAGTGGGTCAGACTTGGGTGCAGGAAGAGTGGGAGGGCCTCTGGTTCCTTACTCCTGCTTGGAGACCTGGTCTCTATCTTGCCAGCTGCATGATCTCTGTGTTTATGAACCCCCATCGAGGCTTTGCCCATGTGAGTCCTGTACTAATGCAGCTTGATTTTTTTGTACTCAAGGACAGGTTTAAACTTTGATCTCCATGTCGACTCCATAGTTGGATTCAGCCTAACAATCCAAATGGCAAGGTATGTGGACTCAAGAGTCTCCCATTCAGCAAGTCCCTTCTACCTTAGTGGTACCTATCTATTTCATAAACTGACTTTCATTATCTTCCTTCACATTATGGACACGACATTGAGGAAAGACAGAGCCAAGCACACTGCCTTAAGGCAGATCATGAAAAGTGCCTATCTAGCCTGAATTAATGATCACCACTGTTCAGGGCTAATTAACTGCTCTTGATTGTGTCCATATCCTAGTCCCCGGAACTTGGAAGTATCACTTTCTCTGACAAAAGGGACTTTGGCAATATGACCAAGTTAAGAAGCTGGAGGTGGGGAGCATATCCTGGAATACTGAGGTAATTACAAATCTCCTCCTCAGAGGAAACATGGAACTTTGATAGTGAGGTGGAATGAACATGGAGACAGAGACTGGAGTGGTGAGGTAGGAGTGGAGGAATGCTCAGCTCTGCAGGGAAGACTCAGGGAGCCAGCCAATTCTTCCTGAGATCTCTGGAAGGAACCAGAGTGATCACAACTTGATTTTAGCTCTATGAAGCTGATGTTGGAACTTTACCTCCAGAACTAATGGAGAATATATTTGTGGTGTTTTAAGCCACTTACATTGGTGGTCTTTTGTTATAGCAGCCACGAAAAATGAATCTGCCACACCCCTAGCTATCATTTATTAAGTGATGGTCCACCCAGGCATGTGGGTGTGGTGACATATTTGTCTACCAGGATGTCTTATTTGACAGGTGGTCCCAAACCTGCTGCAATTCAAGGGCTTTCTTCTGTCTTTTTCACAGTTGTGTTTTTGTTTGTTGTGTTTTGTGATGCTGGGGATGGAATCCAGGGTTTTGTGAATGTTAGGCAAATATTCTATCATTGATTTATATCCCCAGCCCCCGTTTTCACACTTTGATGTAAGATAATTGGCTCCTAATGGCTCATCAGCTTCAGATTCCCCCAAACCTTGTTTCTCAGACTGAGCCACAACCATTAAAAAAGACTATTTAAAATTAAACATTGAAATGATAAATAAATGAAATTAAAGAATCAATATTTTGTGTGAACTTTAGGGTTTATATTGACTGAGAATATATATACATATACACAAATATGCACAGTTCCTTTGAAATCAACTTTATTGGCCCATAAGTTTATTGGCAAATAAGTTAAGGGTGCAGTTGGATGAAATGAAGTTTTGATTTTTTGTTTTTCAGGTACTGGGTATTGAACGCAGGGTTGCTTTACCCCTGAGCTACATCCCTGGCCCTTTTTAATGTTAAGACAGTTTCACTAAGTTGCCAAGGCTGGCCTCAAACTTGGGATCCTCCTTCTTTAATCTCCAGAATCTTTGGGGTTATATCCACACACCACTGCTTCAGGTAAACGCAGTTTTGAAAAATGTCTATGCCTATATCTCCACTACTGTCTTTGTGGTGAGGACTGAAGCAGGTCTGAAGGTAAATCTTGAGTACACATGGTAAGAGAAACTTTCAGACCTCAACATGGATCTCTGTTATTACTTATGGACTTTTCTGAAGAAAAGAAGAATGGATCTTCCTTTTCATTCCACACTGCCATTCTCTGAACATTTAAATCTGGGTGCAGAACCCATGACCCCAATCTCCCATCATCTAACAAATGCCCTAAGACAGATCAGATCTGTCTTCATGGTGCTTTTGACCAATAGATTTGGAACACATCCAACGCTGGCAGCAGTGACATTCTTAGCCAGCAGCTTCAACCTTCTGCAAATGCGGAAGCATGTTTGGTTTTGTATCTTCCGATGTTTTGTCTGGCTTAGGCTCTAAATATTTTAAGAGCAAACCTGAAAGTACAAGGAAGAGGATTAGAGTACACCACACATACACACACACACACACACACACACACACACACACACACACACACGGGCTGTAAATGCTAAAATGCAGGCGAAAATGTGTTTTCTTTTTTTGGTCCTGGGGATTGAATCCACTGAGTGACATCCCAACTCTTTTTGTTTTTATTTTGACACAGGGTCTTGCTATGTAGTCCAGGTCAGCCTCAAACTTGCCGTTCTCCTGCTTCAGCTTCCTAAGTAGCTGGGATTATAGATGTGTGCCACCAAGCCTGGCTCAAATGTGTTTTCTGATGATTGCACTTTCTGGATGATTTCTAAGGGATATGGAAATGAAAATCCATAGTTCAGGGATGCTTGTAAGACCACTCTGCTTCCATTTGTCCAAGCAGCCAGTAGCACACGTGTTTGGTCAGTCCTTACACTCTGCCTTTCAGCGCCTAGACACTCTGGACAGAGAGGAAGGCCCCAGAGCTGTGCCTCCTACTTTCCTGTTCCCACCTCCCTCTTCTCTCTCTCTTTCAACCGATGCTGGCCTCCAGGCACTGCTAGTGCACCTGTCTGCCAGGCTGGGGTTTGGATCAAGAAAATCCTTCAGCTCCCTGAGCTTTTGTGTAAGAGAGTGAATAACTTTGGGGATGATTTTTCACCTGACCCACATTTGTTTTGCTTTAAACTTTCAGGGAAAATTAGAAGGAAGGGTACTTCCTATATTTTGTAAAGAGTACTTTCGTATTTGGAGGCCAGAGGAAGCCCTTTCCTATATTACTAGACCACACAGTTTGTGATTCTGAGGGGAAGCAGGAAATCCCAGATCTCCTTTTGTGTGCACCATCCATGGTTTTGCTACTCATAGGTACATGAATAAGTTCCAAGTTTTCTGGGAAAGGTAGGCTCATTTGTGCCTATAGCCTATTTGTGGTGTGATTGACAGACCTGTTACAAACGAGGAGAACTGAAGTTGCTAGTCACCAATGGTCCACAGTATTCAATAGGGTAGGCGTTCATTCAAAACATTTATTGAAAACCTACTGTGTACCAGGCATTGCTCTACAGTCTGGGCAAACAAAAATGTCATGAGATAGAGATGGGGGAAATAGACAATACATAAAATAAGTAAATTCTATAGTTCATGAGATAAAAATTTGTGTGCTTGCTATAAAGAAGAGAAAGGGGCAGGGCCTGAAAAGGTTTGGAGAAATTTGTTCTCCAATATCAAAATCTTGCAGAAGTTACTACTTAATGTGTTGAGAGAGTAAGGCACATGGTCAGCAAGACCTTGGAGGACACTGCTGGCTGCAGGCTGAGAGTCACCTTCTCTGTCTCTGGCCCATGAGGGACAGAAGTGCAGGTAGCCAGCTGGGGTTCTTGCCTTTCTAGAAGGAGGTCTGCCAGATCCTGTCAAATCCTGAGTCACACCTTACCAAGACTCTTGCACTGTTTTCCTGTAGCTGCTGTAATAAATCACCACAAACTTATTGATTAAAGAAAACAGTTATTCTCTTTCCAATCTGAAATCCAGTATCAGCATTGGGTCCAAATCAAAGTGTCAGCCAGAATGCATTCTTTCCGAAGATTCCAGGTGAGAATCCTTCTCCCTCCCTTTTCCAGCTTAGTGGCTACCTGTGTCCCCTGACTCTCAGCAGCTCTTCCTTCATCATCCAAGCATGTCACTTCTATCTCTGCATCTAACATCGCATTGCCTTCTCCTCTGCTGTATGCAAATCTCTCTCTTCCTTTCTTAAGGACTATGTGATTCTGTGTCCTGCCCACTCAAATAACCCAGGATAATCTCTTCATCTAGGATCTTTAGAGTAATTATATCTGCAAAGTCCCTTTGGGAATGTAAGGTAACATTTATGGTTTCCAGGGATTAGGACGTGGATATGATCAGTGGTCATTATTTAGCCTGCCACATCTTTTATACCTTCTAAAAAGTCCCCCTGAAACTTGAGGATACCTTATAAAACTGCAAAAGCTGCCCTAAGCAAGCTTCTAACCAGGATCTAACTCCCAGCTTTGGGTACAATTTCTTATTATTTTGGTGCCATGTTGCTACCTTGTTCACAGAGTGGGTCATACTGGCAGCACTTCCACAGGTACAGTGCTGTGGCACTTAGGAGATGGTGACCAGTGGGCAGGAGACCCAAAGTGCAGCCCAGCCCATTAGCTCATGAGTCTTCAGTAATGAGCGGTCCACACATCAGAGAAACAATTCCTTCCTGAATTGAAAAATGATATACATATAGACATCCAAGGGGAAATAATGTTACAGTAAGTCCTCTAAGGTGGCACATACATAATATGTGTGTGTGTGTGTGTGTGTGTGTGTGTGTGTGTGTGTGTGTGTGGGTGGCAGGGGTCAGATATTCACTCTGGTTCAGAGATACAAAGTGTAGTGCATTTCCTTTTAAAAAATACTTTATTTTAAAATTTTTTGATTGTGGTAAAATACACATAACATAAAATTTACCAGCTTTTTTTTTTTAGGTGTACAATTCAGTGGCATTAGTACATTCACATTCTTTTGCAACCATCACTACCATCCACGTCCAGAACTTTTTCATCTTCCCACGTGGAAACTGTGTACCATAAAAGTTAACTCCCATTGCTCCCTCCTCCGAGCACTCCCTGCTTTTTGTCTCTATAAGTTTGACTACTTTGTGTGAGTGAAATCACATAGAATCTGTCCTTTTGTGTCTGGTTTACTTCACTTAGCATTATGTCCTCAAGGTTCATCTATGTGGCAGCATGTGTCAGAATTGCCTTCCTCTTTAGGACTGAGTAAAATTCATAATATAGATGCACATGTCCTTTATCCATTTATCCACGGATGAACTCTTGGTTGCTTCCCTCTCATGGCTACTGTGATTAATGCTGCAGTGACTATGGGTGATCGTAGCTTATTTTCTTTCACCACTCTGGTTTCCCTGGTGAGCCTGGCCCACTGGAGGGCTGTGTGTGTGAGTGGGGACAAACTGTAAACCTGTCAATCGGAGCTATCTCCAATCTACCAGTATCCTCCTTTAGGGACTCAGGGGACTCTGGGACCCTCTCTTACTCGGCCTGACTATGGAATAATATCAATTTGATTCTGATATCACAAAGTATCCTGGCTATCATCTCCATTTTATGGAGGGAAAACAAACTCATAGAAGGCAACAGGCCAGCGGTCACTCAGTTTGTGTGGGACAGACCTAGGTCCAGGCCTTCATGGTTCCAAAGGTTGGGACCCTTTTAACATTGACAACACAGTGCTTTTTTTGATTTTATAATGTTTAGTAGTTATTTTTAGAATTGGATAGGCCTGAAATTCTGAAAATGCAATGAACATATTCATTGAACATATTCACACCAATGAACATATTCATTACCACTCTGTCTCCTGATGGCAACCCTCTGCTATGGTTTTTGGTCATATTAAATGGTGACAATAGCTGAGAGTGACAGATAAGTGCCTTAGGATCTACCTTGATGACAACCCCAATATTGGTTGGCAGAGAAGCTGAGGGAAGTGGGCATATGTGTTCTTTAAGGAAACAAGCCTGTTTCTTTTCTCAGCAAACAGTCAAATCTATGGATGTGGATGACTTCCAGGTAAGTAGGAGCCTTCCAGGGTGGCCCAGGGGCGGAAACACCCTCCTATCCCAGGGCCTTGCCTAGCCCAAAACTTTCAGGAATACCTTCTGGCACTGCTTTGGGAGGCCAAAGGAATTTCTTTTGAAAATTACTTAGAAACAGCCTTTGGGTAGACTTTTTTTTTTTTTAAACTATAGACCTTTTAATTTTTCCCACTAAAAATGATAATAAAAAAATCATAAAATGACTCAAAGAAAATTTCAGTGAGGGCCAATAGCAGTATTCTGGGGCAAATTTAGGGCTTTTGAGCTGTTTTCTTTATAGGAGCAGCACCCAGCTGGACGCCTTCCTCAAGCCGGCAGCTCCTGTGTGTTAGCGGCCCCTATCCACCTGCTCCCCGCTACACCTGCCCTCCCAATAGTCTGCTTGATTTCCCTACAGAATTTTAGAGTGAATGAAAATAAGAAAGGGGGTATTCATGGGAATTCATGATATGAAATAAAAAGAGAAGGAGGCTTTTGAGATGAAGAAATGATTTGCCTTTTGCTCTGTGTGTTCGGACTCATTAAGCTGTATACTTGGAGGTTGGCCCATCATAAGTGTGTATTTTAGTTCAATTTGAAATTATTTTTGCCTTTGAATATATGTATCTTGATATTCTAACTGTGGCAAAATTACATATAAAATAAAAATAAGAAACTTACATATAGAACTTACCACTTAACTCTTGTTAAATGTGCAGTTCATGTACAGAGTAACTATCAGCACCCTACATCTCTGGAACTTTTCCATTTTCCCAAATTGGAACTCTGTACCCCATAGACACTAACTCCCCACTTTTCCTTCCTCTCAACTCTCGGTGGCTTCCATTTTACTTTGTGTCTGTGGATTTGACCCCTCTAGGTGACTCATAGATATGAAATCATACACTATGTGTCCTTTTGTGACTAGTTTATCTCAGCAATATCCTCAAGGTCCATTCATGTGGTAGCATGTGTCAGAATTTTCTTTCTTTTAGAAGTGACACATTATTCCATTGAATGTTTACAACAGTTTTAAAATAAAGTGTAAAAATGTATGGACATAAGAAAATTTGGGGCAGACTGATGATTATTCTACTTTATCTATACCAGGGCTCCTGTTTATTAAGCATTGCTGTGGGTCAGGCATTATAGAAATAAACTGTTTAAGTTCATTCTCGTTTATTCCTGGCAACTTTGTTTTTCAGATGAGAAAATTTGCCTATAAAGTCAAAGAGATGAAATAACTTGCCTAAATCCCACAGCTGAAGAGGAGGGATGGAGAACTCAGCCCCTTGTCTAGGATCCGAGAGGTCCTGCCTGACTCGGGGTGGAATGGTCTATCACACAGGATAATCAGGATCCCCAGAGAGAGGATGCCTTTGAATGGGAGGACCATGGTCATGATAAAGTCATATTCACACCTACATGTGCACCCAGTGATGTCACTCTATTTTTAGGCCATTTTGGTCTCCTTATCTGTACTTGATGCTGCATTGTACTATCTTTGGTTCCCTTGCAGCAGTTTGGCATGTGTGGGAAGTATAGGGTTCACTTCCTCTCTGCCTGTGCATGAAACACCTTCTTTCACTGCCCAGTAGTTACCCTCAAACCAACCCCCAGGAGATCCTTCTTCCTCCCCTTTCCATCTTCCCCTTGTGTTTTGTTTTTGGACTGGGAATTGAACCCAGGGGTACTTAACAACTGAGCCATGTCCCCAGAACTTTTTATTTTTTTTTTAAATTTGAGGCAGGGTCTCTTTAAATTACTTAGAGTCTTGCTGAATTACTTAGGGCCTCACTAAGTTGCTGAGGCTAGCCTCAAATTTGTGATTCGCCTGCCTCAGCCTGCCAAGTTGCTGGGATTATAGGCATGTGCCACCATGTCTAGCTACCATCTTCTCCTTGGAGAAACCATCTAGACCTGTTACTCCTACAGGTAGAGCCTATATCACCACATGTCTTTTCACTCTGGTCTGTCTCATCTAGGTGTGATGCAGTGTTTGGACATTCATCCTGAGCATTGTCACTAAGCCAAGCCACTCTGACCACTGAGATCTGACCAGGCCCACCAAGCAGGGCTTAGGGCTCGCTGTTTAACTTACCTCCACAAAGTGAAGTCTGCCTTTCCTAAGCTGTCCATTACAACAGTTTTTTTTTTTCATTTCTTGTCTGAAATATGAGAAATACTACCAGTTTTTGTTTGGTGGAGCTGAGTTTCTGAGAACCTTCAAAGTAGTTAGCTGGTATTTTTTGGTTACTTTGTGTCTCTGGAAATCAGTGCACACATAGCAAAAACAATGTTCAGTGGGAACTGTATTTCAATGATCAAGATGGGAAATCAGACACATTTCAGGTATTGCCCATAGTGCCCTCAAGGCAAAGATATAGCTATACGAATATTTATAATTATATACAGAAAAACTTTCTCAGGTACCATGAACTCCTACTTTGCTAAAGAGACCTCTTACTCATAAGCCCCACAGAGCTCAGTAGTACCATGAATGAAGGGGGACTTTAATGATCAGAGAGAAGGTGAACTTTTTAATATTATTTCTTCAGATTAACACATTATAATAGTGATGCTAGAAGAACCCTTGGAAGATCCAAATTTCAAGTTGGTAGCAGCCTGCAAAACCACAGGACACTCATAGCAGCAATTTCTTAAGCTTCTACAGGAAAAGGCTCCTTGTCCTAAGAAAATAAAAACTATTATTTTGAAAATCTTCTCAGGGAGTCTATCAATAAAAACAGTTGACCAACTCCAGAACTAGAGATTTAAATTTACCCACTTTTTATTACTTATTTTAGAAAATGCTTATTTCAGTTACAGATTAATCTGGGAAAGACATGGTTATGGCACAAAAATCAAGTTTTAAGTATTAGTAAAGAGTTTTGTAAATATAGGAGCTAAGTTAATATTTGCACAACAAATATCTTCAAATATAATACTTTCTAAAAAACAGTTCACTGCTTTTAGTGCCATTTAAATCCCTAACTGGCCATGAAAAAGCCTTGTTATGACAGTTGATAATGTAAAGCGGAACAACAACAACAAAAAAGCTTGAGGCTTTAGGATTCATAGAGTGAATAGACACAATGTAATGCAGAATTAAGGAGAGAAATAAATTCCCTTTTTTCTTCTGCAATGATAGTGATGCAATCCAGGGCCGTACACATGCTAAGCAAGTGCTTTACCATTGAGCTACATCCCTAGCCTCCATTCCCTAACTCTGAATGTACATTATATTTAAAAGATATTTAAAATATCCTGAACTCATGGTAGGAATCTGTTGATCTCTGCAAAAAATAGTAACCCTCTTAAATCATGCAATACTCGCTACAAGTATTTATTATGGTAGAGATCAGTGTATTAATGTTATAATTATCAGAATGAAAAGGTCAATAAGAATTAAAAAAAAAACTTCATTCAGTAATACTTAAAGTTTAAAGGAAGTGTTAGTAATCATCATCAGCATCAGCCCAAACTGAAAAAAGACCTAAACCCCATTATTGTTATCATCATCATCATCATCATCATCACCATTACTGGGGTTGGGCCTTGCACATGTTAGGCAAGTGCACCACCATTGAGCTATACCCTAGCCCACAGGTTATATTTAATAAAAAGAGATGCTCGAATTATATTTATAGTTCTTATTCTAGGTATTCTTATGTAAGAATCCTATGATTTATTCACTTAGTTATCCAGTAAAGACAGGGTATATCAGGAACATGCTGGCTTAGCCAGGCATGTCAGAACACTCCAGTCCAGTAACTCCAGAGTCTGAGACAGGAGGATCACAAATTCGAGGCCAGCTTTGGGCAACTTTGTGAGATCCTGTTTCAAAATTAAAAACAAAAAGGGTTGGGGATATAGCTCATCTCCCATACTGCAAAAAAATATAGAAATAAAAATAATCAAAGAAATATGCTAGCTTGGTCTCCCCCCACCACCCCTTTTTCTTTTCTTTTGAAACTTAAACTATCTTTTTTTCTTTATCATTTTTTTGAGGAAAAAAATACCAAGAATAATACAGTAAGATAATAATAGAGGGGCTGGGATTGTGGTTGAGTGGTAGAGCACTTGCCTAGCACATGTGAGGCTTGATCCTCAGCACCACATAAAAATAAATAAATAATATAAAGGTGAAAAAAGATAATAATATAAAACTTAGAAAGGAGAAAGTAATCATAGGAAATCTTTCAGAATTAAAAAAAATGGATTTGAGTCCTTTGACAATAGTGAGGCTTAACATTTTGTAACCACCATAGTTGTGCTTAGGGTTAACTGATGACTGTGCTTCTAAAAACAGGGATGTAAGGAGTAACTGTGTTGTAATACTGCAGATTAAAAATCATTTGTATGTAAATATGATAGGTATAGCATCTGAATTTTAAAATAAGTTTAGAAATTTTAGAGTTTTTCTATTAAATCAAAGGAAAATTAGTGTCAGTGAAATTTCCAAACTAGTATAGAAAAAAATGTCCAGAATCTTGGCCACAGGGAGAGGCAATTTCTATTTTTATTGCACATTTCAATGCTTAAAATGATTGGTTAAATAGAGAGCAATTCCACACTGTCAAGACTCACTAGGATCATGGATACTGTATTCTCAAATAAGAACACAATATAAGACACACTTTCATTTCTTTATAGGAATTGAAATTAGTACACTAACTTGAAAAAATATCATAGGCAATGTTCTACTGCAAAATTCCACTTCTTTACAAATTAGTGTTTTAAAGTAGGTGAATCTAATTTTACATCCTATCCATGAACTAATGGGCCAATTAGACTATGATCAATTAAACAATACTGGAATTTGCATGAACATATTGCAAACAGAATTCAGTTTCAAAATGTAAATAAACAGTTTGAGTTCTTATTCTCTTCTCCACTCTCACCTGAAATCAAACTGTGGATAAATAAGACACTTATTATTAACATTTTTATGGTAGAACTTTACTAAATAAGCATTTGCATCTACCCTGAGTCATACCTATGGTCTCTGATGACTGCAATTGCATTTTTTTTTTTTTTTTTTTTGGTGTGTGTGTTGGAGGCAGTGCTGGGGATCAAACCCAGGGTCTTGTCAACCACCTAGTTACATCCCCAGCTGTATTACTGCATTTTCTAAAAGGAGCAAAGATTTTTATCAGAATGCTTTTCACATTAGGATTTTCTAGCAGCCCTTCACTCAGGATAGCTAAGTCCTGTTGCCCTAAAGCTAAGGTACTCACTGCAACGCGATGTGTTAGAACTTATGCATCTAGAATGGCCCTAGATATTCACCAGGCTAGGAGAATCGCGAAGAATAATTTAAATAATTTTTCCAAAGGGCTGAGCTCTGCTTTCAGTATATATATGGAAATCTAGCATTTTCCAAACCTAGGCAATTAATTGTCCAGGGCATTCTAGGGCAAGAAGAACACACTAATAAATCGTGTTGATTCCTATGCAAACGAGTTGCAAACATGAATCAGAGCGTTAAAAAAAAAATCACACTCTTTTCATCAGATTGTTAGTGGATCACCCTTTATGATATAAAACATAAAGTATGTTGTAGAGTATGGCTTCACATGAATCACCAGGAAATTGGTTTATAAAAAGAAATGAATTATATGGAAAAATATATGATCTTCTGCTGAATAGGGCTAAAGATACTTGCTAACAATACTCAGTGGAAGTTGGAAGTGAAAAGTGTGAGTGGAGAAAGGCTCAAATGACCATTGCTCATCAGTTTATAAACATATTGTGATCAAGACTCTATAGCAGTGTGTGCCGTACAAAAATTCTGACATCTTCAAGCTGGGCCCACACACATAAATAGCTTCCCTGTCAGGACAGCTCTCGTATGGGTGGGAAATAAGATGTATACCCCATAATCAGCACACACTTTTACACAGGCAGTAAAACCCAGACACTTTTATTTAAACTTTAGAAAGCAAACAGGCTACCCACAAAGAATAGTTAGGAAACTCAAAGTGTTTTATTTTGTACTGTTTTCTTTAAAAAAAAAAAGTGTAGATCTTCATTGATTCATCTGTATAAATATTTTTCCTGGCAACAGTAGTTAACTTTTAACCTCCCATTCAAAAACTTCACAACTTCAAGTATTTGAAATGCACTTAAATTCCCCCCTGCTTTTTATTTTCTATATTACGTTCTCATCATGATTAACTGACTCATGAAGTTGAAGAATTTCTTTTAAAAGGAAGTTCAAAAATCTTTACTAGTATGTACTAGGACAAATTAGCATCCTCTGTGTCAGTACCCATTTTAACAGTACTATTTTTCCTAAAAGATAGAAAGTGGGGGGAAAATAGGCATACCTGTTCCATCCAGAGCAAAGCACAAAATATCATTTAAAAAATAAATACCTAAGACATTCCTGCCACACTTCCATGTCCATTTCCTCAGCTGTTGAAAAATTTTCTCAAGTGGCGCTGCATCTCCACCTGCCTTCTACCAGCAACCTCTGTGGCTCTGTCTCATTGAATCTGACTCTGGAGGGTAACTGCTCTTTGTCACTTGTCATGAAGCTTGTAGTTTGATATCCTGGGCTTCACATCCAATTTCAGAAACTCAAATGACACTATATGGACTCACTCTAAATCTTTTTTTAGTGCAGTTTGGCAAATATCCCAAATGAAATTCAACTCTAAGTTAAAAGTATCAAGCAGAGATAGAGCTAAGTGTGTCTGTGACTTGCTGGGCTGCCCAAAGGCTCTGGTGAGGTTAGGAATAGAAAACCTAATTGTCCCTAGCTGAAGGGCTGCAGACACCTGTTGCTTTGTCACAACAGAACAGTTAACCACAGAGACAGCAGGAACCCAGAGGCCTAACAGCCATCAGGCTGCTGGGCTGCTGTGAATATCTTTAAAGGCCAACAACTGCCCTCAGCTTTGCCCCACCTCACAAACTCAGAAACGTTGGAATCATCTCCACTATAACTCGGGGTTAAGAACAGCAAGCATTAAACACGAACACCTGATAGATTCTGATCCACATCTCCCTTCTGGGACTCCAGCGCGCTCTTATTTTCAGGCTCTTTCTACCTGCTGATTTGAACTTTGGCTTTGGTTTTGGTTTCTAGAAAAAAAAAAATGTATTATAAAGCTGTCTGGAGAGACCACCGCTAGATGGCCAAGTCACCTGGCCTGGCCCGCCCACTGCTGGCCTTGCTGGACCTTCCTGGGTCTGTAAGGAGCAAGGGAGGCTCATGCATCTCTGCTGTGGTGGTCAAGGCCTGCTCCTCTTCTTCGGGGGTCACAGCCAAGGCACTCTCTTCCAAGCTGCTGCCGCTCCGGTCCTCCAGCAGCTGGGGTGCGGTGCCCCCCTGCCCAGCCTCCGGTGGGAGCCGCTGGCTGTTGCTGCCTGCCGGGCTTGGGGCTGCGGGACTGGACGCTGCGGAGGAGGCTTTCCGCGCCGGAGTCTGATGCTCAGCCGCTTGGTTGGCCCAATTCTGCTCTGTCATCAGCAGGTGTTGGTTATTGTAGAGCTTGGCAGGGTGGCCCTTCCCTTGTGACTCATTCAATGCTACCATTTTGAAGTCTGCTGCGGGTGGCGGGGCTCCGGGGTACCCGGCTTCGCCGGCCTGTCCCAGGGGAGAGGCATAATGCGTGTATAAAGGTGGGAATCCAATAGTGACCGTGGGTGGGCGGGAAGCGAGCGGCAATGGCTCTGCGGCCACCAGCTTGGATTCGGAGGTGTCTGGGCCGAAATGATCAGTCACTCCTTGTTTGAATTTTTTCCAGCCCAAGTGGTAAATCTCCAGCATGTTGAGTACCAGAGAGGCACAGGCCACCGCTAGCATGAAGATGATGAAGATGGTCTTCTCGGTGGGTCTGGAGATGAAGCAATCCACCATGTTGGGGCAGGGCCACCGGTCACATCGGTAGAGCGGCTGCAGCTGGAAGCCATACAGAAAGTACTGCCCAGCGATGAAGCCCACCTCGAAGAGCGTCTTGAAGATGATGTTGAAGACGTAGGTCCGCAGCAGCGCCCCAGCGATGCGCACCTTGCCTCGGTCATCACGCACCGCAGTCTTATCCTGAGAGCCAGCCCCATCTAGAGACTCCTGACCCCGCTCCAGGTGCGGGTTTTCCCTCCTCAGCAGC
Source organism: Urocitellus parryii (assembly GCF_045843805.1). Lineage (NCBI taxonomy): Eukaryota > Metazoa > Chordata > Mammalia > Rodentia > Sciuridae > Urocitellus > Urocitellus parryii. Next base: position 79,819,893 of record NC_135532.1, read on the forward strand.
TCCTCCTCCCTCTCTTTCTTCTTCTCTTCCATGCGCACAATGTGCAGTACATGGCCCAGGTAGATGAGGGTGGGCGTGGACACGAAGATAATCTGCAGCACCCAGAAGCGGATGTGCGAGATGGGGAAGGCCCTGTCGTAGCACACGTTCTCGCAGCCAGGCTGCTGGGTGTTGCAGGTGAAGTCGGACTGCTCGTCACCCCACACCTCCTCTGCTGCGGCCCCCAGCACCAGGATTCTGAAGATGAACAGCACCGTCAGCCACACCTTGCCGATGACCGTGGAGTGCTCCTGTGCGTTCTCTAGTAGTCGCCCCAGAAAGCTCCAGTCACCCATTGCTTCAGATTGCTAACCTGTAAGGGAACACTGCGCATTAATACGCGGGTTAGAGTAGTTGAGCTGCAGAGGGCAATCACCCCAGGGCAGTCACGATGAGTACTAGAATTGAGTCTTATCAGCTGTACTCCCACTTCCAAACACGGGTAGCGCTGGGGAAGTCTCCTTAAGGATGTAGGTACACATGTGCATAGTCAGCTCTTCACATCCTTAGGTTCAACCAACCTCAGATGAAAAAATAATGGGGGCGGGTGGCGGGGGGAATTGCATCTGTCCTCAACAAGTACAAACTTCCATTCATTCATTTTTTTTTTTTTTTTTGGTACCAGGGATTGAACCCAGGGGCAATTAATCACTGAGCTACTCCCCCAGCCCTTTTTAATATTTTAACTAGAGACAGAATCTTGTTGAGTTACGTCTCTCTCTAAATTGCTGAGGCTGGCTTTGAACTGGAGATTCTCCTGCCTCAGCCGCTGGGATTATAGGCATGTGCCATTGTACCTGGCTGTCATTATTTCTTAATACAGTATAACAACCATTTCCACAGTATTTACACCACATCAGGTCTTCTAGAGATGGTTTAAGTATACAAAATGGAATGTGTAGATTCTATGCAATACTAAACCATTTTATATAAGGGACATGAGCATCTGTGGACGTTAGCATCCACAGGGGTCCTGGAGTCAGTGGACACTGAAGTACTGGATGTTATTTCCCTATTAACATGTGGAACAGAATTGAATTAATATCTACAGCACTGTGCAGTAGTCACAGGTAGTAACTGCTGGCATAAACAAGATAACCACGTGTTCCACTCCTTATTTCAGAGATGAGGAAAGGAACACTAGAAAGAGAAATGATTCACCTGACCTCTAACTCCCCACATCTTCCTCCACAGAAGCATGGTATCCCCACAGGAGCTCTGGACTCTACCTGCAGCTCAGACCAACTCCAAATTTTCACCTTTGTTTGTGTGAATTAGAGCAAAATTTTCCCAAATTGTTGTTATTCTCATGTCACCTTCATAATGTGTCATGTTGTATTGGTATTATAAGTCATGTGTCATATGTCACCTTGCCATATTAATCTACTACCACTCTTATTATTTACTTTTTTCTTAACAGCAACTTTCTTTTTATGCTTAAATTTAGCTTAAATAGGAAACTCTACATCACTTCTCTAAAAGGAGGTACTGATACCATAAATGGAAGGTAGCTTTAAATACATTGTTGACAATTGTTTGCTCTAACTTCCCCTCACAAACAACCCCTGAGTATAAACTCTTTATTTATTTAAAGAGGGAGGTTAGAAGTATTAGAGGTGTGTTAAAGATACAAAGGGGATTGGTTCCAGGATCCTGAAAGATACCAAAATCTGTGGATGCTCAAGTTTTGTATATAAAATGGCACAGTTTTTGCACTGAACCTGTACTCATCCTCTTATATACCTTAAAACATATCTAGATGACTTATAATACCTAATAGGTGTAAATGCTATGTAAATAGTTGTTGTACTGTTTAGGGAGTAATAACAAGAAAAAAGTCTGTACATGTTCAGTATAGACCCATTCTTTTCCCCCTGAAATATTTCTGATCCTTGATTGGTTGAATTCACAGATGTGAAGCGCTGACTGTACTATAATCAAACTGAGACCTTCAAGACCGCTGTTAGGATGAAAACAGAATTAAGAGATTGAATTTCTCATATTTGATTCCATATCAATGAATACACCACCTAAAATCACCTCTCCTATTAAGTGTAATCTTTGTGATCCCTACAGAAACTCAAGTTAGACACTTGGGCAAAGATGGATGGAGTGGTGGCTGGGCGCCAGAGGAGGTACCAGGGATAACAGGTCGTTATAATCCTTCCAGGACCAGGGCTGCAGTCCTTCAGCAGGAAGTCACCCAATAGCACCAATAGGCATCCAATGTGTCCCTCGTGCTGTGCTGGGAACTAGGGAAACACCTTCAAATGCAGCCAAGGTGCTAGAATGGAGCCAGATAAACAGGGGAGAAGCCACCAGGCCTTGGTCTTCTGGGCTGGAGAGCCAAGGGTGCTGGACACGGCTCATAGGTGTGACTACACCTGAGGACAGGAGAGCTGCAGGCACACTCTAGACCCCCTCAGCAAGAGTTAAGTATGTGTCTGGGAGCAGGAGCTGCCTCTCTCTGAGCCTGTGGAAAACAGGTGACAGTCATGAAGGGAGGTAAGACATGGACTCTGCTTTAGAAGGCAGTAGCACTCTTCAGACACAGGGGATACAGATTAGGTGTCCCATGTCATTGCTGCTCAAATAGTCTGGGCACTGTGACTGGAACTAAAGAAGAGCTTCAGCGTTCTCAAAGCCACTCTTGGCAGTAAGGAAAGCCATTTCAGCTGTATGAGTATGCCTAGGTTGCCTGTGGAACACATTTTAAATTTTAAAATGTTCAAAATATTAATTTTTATGATTAGGATTGAAGGCAAATAAAACTTGCTAGAAATCTGATGAATACCTGTCTTTGAATACATTTTCAACTCTTTGCCTATTCAGTCGAGATCTTTAGAGAAATCTTACTCTTCATAGACTCTACAGTCTCCTTGTCCCATATTGTGACTGGTATAACTGGCATCTTCTTCTTCTTTTTTTTTAAAATATATTTTTAGTTGTCAATGGACTTTATTTATTTATTTATATGTGGTGCTGAGAATTGAACCCACAACCCCATCACCTTCATCTAATTAAAAATACAAAAGAGAAGGCTGACAATGACATAGACTTCTCTAACCATAAAAGGTGCTTTAGACATGAACCTGAATGTCAAAGCAGGCCTCATGATCACTTAATGATATCAAGATTTCTCTTTGTATATTTTCCTTAGTGATATCCACATGGGGTGATTTTAGTTAACGGAAAGTTGACTCTACCAAGAGCCTGCTGATGTTTGAATTTCTACTGTGAGAGTTTTGTCTCTAGTTAAAAATGTTAAATACTCCAGGATAAGTCTCAGTTTGATCCTGATAAATGGGTTTGGGACTATAAGATGGGTAGCTGCCACTGGATCAAGAACAATGACTATTAATGTATATGTGGTCATGGCAGTTAACACATGACTAATTTGAGAAAAATTAATATATTGTATAAATTCTATTCAATTCGTAACTGGTATCATTTTGCACATTCTTAGAAGGTAAAATGTTTTACTTCTGAAACTTAATTATTGTACACGAAACAACCCACTTTTGCCCATGAGGTATGTCAGGGAACCATTCTAGGTGACCTCCTGCTTCTCCTCCAAGCTACAGTTCTCTTAATCAGTCCTCACAGGCATCCCTAGAAGGACAGTCACTTAAGATTATCATGAAGGCTCCTTGCTGTGGTTTTTATGTGGTGCTAAGTGTCCCCCCAAAGTACATGTGTTGGAATCTTGGTCCCCAGGATGGTGCTACTGGAAGGTCATGGTTCTTTTAAGGGGTGGAGCCTAGTGGGAAGTCCTCTGAGGGAGGATTGTGGGGTCTCCCCCCTCTCTCTCCCTCCCCCCCCTCTGACTTCCTTTTAGCCATGTAAGATCCTCCTTTCACACAGATATCTTTTATTTGGTGAAAGAATCACCAAAATTGAGCTAATGCCAGTGCCATGTCCAAAAGAGTGAGCTAAATTAACTACTTCATAAGTAGCCTGTGTCAGATCCTTCAATATGGTGACAAAAAGCTCACTAAGAAGCCCCCAATGGTACCTCTGCCCTTAGCCCTCCTTTCTCTGCAGTCTGCTGAGATCTTTTAACACATAGCCCTGAGCAAAGAACTGTCAAGTCTCCGACCAACACTGCATAGGACAAAACCATGGTAGCATGCAAGACCCATCAGGACTGGCCACAGCCCTAGGCACACCAAACTCCTGCAGCCTCTGAAACACCACAGTTATGGCTTCTGCACATGGTGTTTCTCTAGCCTGAAACCCATCCCCATCTAGAGCCCAGCCTGCTGAATTGTCCTGACTTCACATTCCCCTTAAAGGTGGCCAATGCAGACCTACACCACTGCCCTGGGCACTCTCTTCTCCTGACCATGCTCTCCTCTGTTTCAGGAAGTTCCCTCCATCTCCTACCCATTCAGGCTAACATCACAGGTGTCTCCTTTCTTTGCTGTCCAAGGATAGCAGGGTCTCTGGTCTCCAAAGATCACTTGACTGCTGCAGGCTTGTCTTCCTTAACTCTGGCCCTGAGGGTGGAACTGGCTCATGCACCCCTCCCTCTTGACATCTGCAGCCAAACTGGAAGATGTGCATTTCTGGAGGTGTGTGAGGAGAAGCCAGTGTGGGTATCGAATGCTTCCAGCCACCCTCAGATGCACAAGCAGTTTTGCACTGTTTGCCACAGTGTCACCTGTTTGTTGATGGGCTCAATCCAGGGGCTGATGGGCTCCCCACCCAGCATTGGTGGCACACAGGAAGGAAGGAGACTTTGCTGTTCGTCACAGACTGGACAGAGCTGCTGGCATTTCCCTGTGGAGTCAGAGAGGCAAAAATATTCTGCAACGTTCAGAGTGACCTCACAGCAAGTAACTATCTCAGCCCAAATGTTCATTGTGTGTGTGCACAGGGCCACAAACTACTTATTTCATTGGTAAATCAGAAGAGGAAGGAGAAGCTGACGATTTCTACAGTGTCTTATTACTATAGTGTCTTGTTACTCAGCTATTCTGGCTTTGCCCTTTCCAGGCTTTTTTCGGTCCAAGTGTTCATAGTATCCAAATATATGCTGCTGGAATTGCACTGTGACCTTCTGGTGCAGCCTGTAGGAATGATGCTATCTGGATGATCTGCCTGTGCTTTGGCAGTGGTTACAGCTCATTAAATGTGAGAGATGAACAATTAAGAACATGTCTTAAGTGGGAGCATCCAGCAATATACTCTGTATGGTAATGTACAGTGGTAAGATTTTTCTGGAAAAGAATTTAGTAACATGGATGAGAGATGTAAAGTTATAATACCTTTGACCTTGAATTCTACTTGTAGGGCCCAATACTAAGAAAATCACCAGTTATGTATATAAATGTTTGTTCATGATTTCTTGTAAATGTTACAAGAAGGAAGAGTTGGAAACAGGAATGTCCCCTAAAAGATGACAGTCAAATAAATCATTATGGCTGGCTGTGGCTGACCCAATGGTTGACAACCCAGGTCCTAGTCATCTCTTCTCCTTTGCCTGCCTATAATGTGACTAGGAAGAGAAGTCCTTGCTTCCCTATCCTCCCTTCTGGCTAGAAGTGACTATAAAATGCATTTTGTCCACTGAGATATAAGAATCCTGCTGGAAAACTGGTTTTCAAAGAAAAAGGCAGATGCTATTTGTACTGTTTCTGTATCGAGTACATATGTGATACCTGGAACTGGGCAGCCATCTTGCAAACTTGAGTCAATAAGCTTGAGGGAAGAGTCAAGAAAGCCCCAAGGCATCTGCTGGGACAATGTGGAGGTGTTGAATCAACTCTACCAGCCACTTTCAGACTTTTTTATGTTAGGAGGAAAAACTACATTTATTTTAGTTAGATATTTTTGTGTTACTTGCAGACAAAATAATTCCTAAGTGATATACCACCTTAAATTCCTTACAGAATAAGACTGGGCATACAAGAAAATATATGGTTGACTCATAATTACTAAGATATAATATGATTCATAACTATTGAAATATACTGATATCTTGTTATAGTAAACATAATTTCAAAGCACATTAATAATTTGAAGAAATACTGATGCTACAATGATAAATGACAAAAGATTCATACAGTACTATGGTCTAATATCAGCTGTTTTACGAATACTCACACACGCATGTAGGGAAAGGAAGAATGATACTGAAATGTTAACAGTGGTGTTTTTGAGGATGGGGTGATTTTTCTTTTCTTTTCATATATATCTACATTTTCCATCACTACATATCACATCATCATAAAAGTTTCATGACCATGGCTTATATTTTTTGAAGTTCTAGTTTTTGAAAAAATCAGCTGATTCCTTTTTCATTGTTCATCATGGTTTCTACTTCTTTCTGCTCTTTAATTGTGTCAATAGTAAGTACACAAAAGACAAATACAATACACTGTGCACAATTAGCCCAGTGTTAGAAGATAATGCTTCTGGGATTGCTGAGGCACATAACTAGCCCTGACAGGACAGCAGCTATGATTGATGACACAGAGCTTAAAGTGAACTCCATCCTCCTGCCTGACAGTCTACACATTGGGAGCAGTATTGGGGGGGGGATGCAGTTTCCCCCACAGAACCTAAGTATTCAAGGGTAAGTGTGTCCCCTTATACTCACTGGTGAGCCTCACTGCTGCACTTCACAGGTTGGGTTTGGTTTTGTAAAATGCATATGCACATGAATGACAAATTTAACCAGAGCACTATTTGGAATATTAACAATCTGGATAGAAGTCAGATTAAATGGGCACCTCCAAAGCAGAAGTGGCATCCACCTCCCTGCACAGTGTCAGATTTCAGGTGGTTCCGGATGACAAGTAGAGGTTCTAGAGTTTTTTTTTTTTTAATTAATACCACTTTCAAATCTTAGCCTTCCAATGAATCCCACCATCATGTACATCTATAATGCACCAATAAAAATATGGGAAAAATAAAGAAATCACATCTCTGGTATTAGTCAGATAGAAAAATCAGTACAGCTATGAGTCACAGTGGCTCAGCAAGAATACTTTAGACAGGATTTTCAGAAATTGAGATCAAGGGGAACTAGCACAGAGGTTGGGTGAAGGGAATGCCTAGCACCCACTTGGAGGAGAGGGTGCTATGATTTGGATGTGGTTTGTCCCCCAAAGTTGTGTTGGGAGCTTCATCCCCAGAACGGCAATGTTGGAAGATGATGTGAGGCTGGTGGGAGGTTCTTAGGTCAACTGGGGGTATGCTTTTGGAAGTGACTATGAGATCCTAGCTGCCAAACATGTTTTGCAGCCAACAGGGTCCTTGAACCTCCAAAACTATGAGCTGAATAAACTTCTTTCTAAGTAGTCTACCTCAGGCATTTCATCACAGTAATGCAAAATGGACTAGTACAGGTTTATTTTCATCTTTAATGGAAAACCTCAAAGTGTGACTGCTAACTTTGTAAGGTTCATGTGATCTAACAACAGAAAACTGCATCCTGCATTATTGAGCATTTTTAAGATAAGGTCACGTGCTGCCATAACCTTTCAGGCAACAATGGATTACATATATGATGAGGTTCCATAAGCTTATACCACAGTGATACACTTGATGATGTTCATACGATGATGGAAAAAAAACCCAATAACATTGTCGGAATGCAGGAAGTGATTAGGAGGAGGGTCTGTCTGTCTGTGGTTGGGGCTTCATGGGAGGGGGTGTGAAGAGCAGAGAAAAAGTCCTTTGGACGAAATTGGCAGAAAACAAAAAACAATGAATCAAGATATCAGAAAGGACTCATGACTTGGATATGCAAAGGTGGGACTTCAGGGAACAGTCCCACAGCCAGGCACCGTGGGAAGGGACCAAGGTGAATGAAGGCCAAGCCCACTGGTGCTAGATGGAGCCAACAAAATGGTCTCCTTCAGTGTGGGCCAGATGAGCTTCCTCAAAGTCACAAAGTTTGGATTTTGTTAGGTTCTTGGAAAATATGCTCTGTGAAATTATTTTTTATTTTTGGCATCTCCATTTCCTCTTTTTCAGTCATTGTAGGAAAGTTAGTTAAAAAATTTTTTCAACAGAACAGGGAAATAGGCTTTTTAAATTTAGAATAATTTTAGAATTAAAAATTTTTCAAAAATATCATACAGTTTCTACATACTCTTCATCCAGATTCCCCAAATACAAACAACTTGATAACTGCCATAATATTATTAAAATCTATGACATTAACATTGGTGAAATACTTTTTTTTTTGTAATTGTCTTTTTCTGTGTGGTGCTAGGGATCAAACCCAGGGCAAATGCTCAATGCACGGAGATACACTCCCATCCTGATAAAATACTCTTGAAGACATGATTTAAATTTTGGCAATTGTCTGAATAATGTCTTTTTCTGGTTCACCATACCACATTGAATTTAGGTTTCCTATCTCCCAAGACTTCTCTAGTCGGAGAAATTTCACCTTTTTCTTAACCTTGAAAAGTCTGAAGAATATTGAACAGTTGTTTTATAGAAACACCTCTCTCTCTCTCTTTTTTTTTTTTTTAGAGAGACAAGAGTGTTGCCCAGGCTGGCCTCAAGAGATCCTCTTGCCTCAGCCTCTTAAGTAGATGGGAAGTTCAGAAACTTCTAATCTTAGAAGAAACGGTCAGGTAACTCCTGCAGCTTCTCAAGTCAATAGGGAGCCAGAAAACCAGGGATGGGCTCAAGGGCAAAAGGGCACCAAGGACAGGAGAGCCAGCATACCTGTGAGTCACATTTACGTATCAGAAGGCAGCCTTAAGAGCTATGAAGAGGGGTGACTAATAGTGTCAACATTCTTTGCAGTGTTCAAGAATGAAAACAAATAAAAGGCCCTTTGATCTCACAAGAGGGAGACCACTGTTGGTCCTCAAGTGACCAGTCTCATGGGAGGGTAGGGACAAAAAATATCGGAGAAGAGTTAAAGAGGAGGAGATGGGGGGAGTAAAATTATATCCAGAAAACTTGCTCAATAAATCTAGAACTCAAAGGAAGAACAGTCAACGTGGATTAAAGGAAGGTGCAGGGCCTAATGGAGATTTCTTCAAGACAGGGGAGTTATGGGTATTAGACATCAGAGAGTGAAATCACAAGAGAAGATGAGGATGGGGAGACACAAGCAGTTTCCTTCCAATGACAGGAGGGAGGTGGGAGGGCGGCTGTGGGGTGAAACCTCCAGAGTGCTAACAAGACTTCTGTCAGCGAGGTCAACAAGGAGGTCATCTCCAGCCAGCGCCAGACTCCAGCCCCTGAGAAGACAGAATGTCCCATGACGGGGGCCAGAGAAGATGAGAGTATAGCTCCACCTCCATTCCCTTCACGGCCAGACACCGATCCACAGGCAACATGCAGTCCTTCGACATGCTCAACCCAAAGGATTCTCTGAGGACTTGGTATTGAATTAAACAAGGGCTCTGTCCCTTGCCACTGGACACTTAGGTGTGTGTATGGGGTGGGGGAGGCAGACACACAACCCATACCTTGTCCGATATGCCAGTGCCGTCTCTGGGGACACAGAAAGGAGTGGGGTACAGATGAGGGCATATGGTCAGAGAGGAGCAGGGGAGGCTTCCTAGGGTAGTGGGCAGGGGGTGAGGACATGAAGACAAAAGGAAAGGGAAGCCTCAGCTAAGGAAGCAGAGTATTCCAGGCAGGAAAGGGTCGAGGGTGAGCACCAAGCCTCCCGTGAAGGGACCAGGCTGGGATCCAGAGAAGCAGGGCAAGTGGTGAGAAGCAGCAGAACATGCATGAAGGGTGCCCCCACGGAGAAATGCCCACGAGTGGGGTGGGGTGGGGAGGGGAGACCGAAGAGAACTGTGTTCATGCCACCATTTAGAGAAATGGAACTGTCATTTTCCAAGATGGGGAAGGCAGAGGAGGGTCAGGTTGGGGAAGGGCATGGCCATCAAGAGTTTAATTGGGATGTAGGAAGTTTAAATGCCTAATAGACATGGAAGTGTTGGGGCTGAAGGTTCACATCTGGGACCTGCTGTCAAGCAGATGGTATTTTAAACCCTCAGACTGCATGGAGATCATCTAGGGCAGCAGAGAATAAGAGGGGCTGGGGTCAGAGACCTGGGGTTCTGGATCATCTGCAAGGAAAGCACAGAGGGGCTTATGAGGAGCTGCTCATCAGGAACGCAAGTTTGCGTTAAGACTAGAGTAGAAACAGAACCAAAAGATTTAATCTGTATTATACTCAATATCTTTTTATAACAATATCTTTTTAAAAACATTTATTTTTTAGTATAGGTGAACACAATACCTTTATTTTTTAATATTTTTTAATGTGGCGCTGAGAATCGAACCCAGTGCCTCACTCGGCAAACACCCTTCCTCTGAGCCACAATCCCAGCCCAATATAACAATATCTTGACAAAACACTGTTACTGGGTTTACAAATCAGGTAAATAGAGTATAATGTAATATAATGAAGTAATATAATGTGGAGTAGGGCTGGGTAGATTAATTTTGTATTAACTGTGTGTGATTGTCTGGAATATTGTGGAATGGAATTGTGAGGCTTAGCCAGAAAGAGTTCTATGTTCAGTTAGTAATGTCTGCTCAGGTTTGGAGTGGAGGCAGTGGTGGCTAATTTTTGCTATCTAAAAGGACACAGTGGGCTGAACTAGTCGTAAATAATATATGTTGATAAATGGGCTGCCCTAGTTATCTTTTCAGCAGTGGAAAGACTTTTCCATTAGCTTATTTCATCTTTCACACTTAAGACAGTATAGTTGACCCTCCAAAACCAACCAGGAATTCAACCAACCTCAGATCAAAAATATGAATTAAAAAAATTGTGTCTGAACTGAACATGTATAAACATTTTTCTTCCTTTGATTCTCTTATACATATAATAACTACGTACATTAAATTACACTGTATTAGGTATTAATAAGTCACCTAGAGATGACTTAATGTATATAGGAGGTTGTGTACAGGTTCTATTCAAATACTATGCCATTTCACATAAGGTACTTGAGCATTCATAGATTTTACTTTCTGCATGGGATGGTGTGTATGTTGGGCAGGAGGTTCCTGGGACCAATTCCCAGTGGATACTCAGGAATAACTGTACTTGATATATGGTAGGGCGAGTCCCTCAACCTTGTTCTGCATATGACATTTGGTTTCAGTTTATCAAGTTACACAAAAATCCAAGGTACAATTTTAATTAGAAATGCATTAAATTAATAGACAAGTCAAATTTACCTCTTTACAATCTAGTTTCCCCAGCAAGGGGCACAACTATGTCACCAGTGAGGAACTTTTTAATATCTTTCAATTGTACTTTGCATCTTGACCTTGAAAACCTTATACATCTTTTGTAAGGTTTATTCCCAGATGCTTTAGAGTTGTTCTAAATAGTTTTTCAAATTTTATGATTGGTTATCATTGATACCCAGAAACATTATTTTTGTTTTTGAAAGTGCTGAGAATGGAACCCAGAGTCTCATGCATGTTAGGCACAACTTTACCACTAAGCTATACCCTCAGCCTGAACATTATTTTTATACATTAATCTTGTATCCAGCAACCTGTTAGAAGACACTTAATATTTACAGTGGAATATTCCTTTGAATGTTCTATGTAGACACACAATTATAACATCTGCTATTAAGCATAAATGTATCTCTTCCTTTTCTAACATTAATTCCTGTTATTGCTTTTTCTTGTCTTCCAGAGCCAGCCAAGACTTCTACTGCCTGTAGATGACATACTTTCTTGTTTCTGATTTTAACACAAATAATTCTAAAATTTTATCATTGACCATGATGATGTTTTAACTTATATCTAGCTAAGGAAATTTCTGTCTAGTCTTTTCTATAGACTTTGTGCTATTTTTGTTTTCTAAACCATGAATGAGTACTGGATTTAGTAGAGCACTACTTCCTAGTATCTATTGTGAGTTTGATCACCTTAGCTTTGCTGGTATAAGTTCTTATCATGATTTAATTCTTAATACTACTAGAATATTTAATTTGCTAAAACTCCATTTTGGATTCTTGTTTGTTCATACCTAAGATTGAACTCAACTTTTTTTTTTTAAACTATCATCAGATTTTGGCATGCAAGTTATTTAAGACTGAAAAATTTTAAATTCTTTAAAGAAGCTCATATAAGAATCCTATAAAACAGTTTGGGACATTTTTAATAGGGCTAGGAAGATGATTTGTTTACAAACTCAATTTCATGAACCATAACTGATATACGTAAGGTTTGCTATTTTTTAAGTTAATTTTGATCATTTGTATCTTTTAGAAAATTTTCCATTTCATCTATTTCAAATTTATTAACATAAAATTCCTTGGCATTTTCTTATGCTCTTTAAAACCTATATCTGTACTAGATTCCTTTGTTTGGTTCCAAATATTGCTTGGGGCTTTAAAAATATTAGTCTTGTTAGAAGTTATTCTTTTCTTTCTTTTTGGTACTGGGGAACAAACCCAGGGCCTTGCACATGATGGGTAAGTGCTCTATGACTGAACTGAATATCCCCCAGCACAGTTTTTCTTTTTTTTTCTTTTTAAAAGGACAAACTTTGATATGTTTAAAAAGGAATGACAGTTTACTTTGTTGGTTTTTTCCCCCAGTGTCTTACCATGTATGCTATATTCATGGCATAGAATAAGTCTGCGAAAAATTCCTATGGATCTTTTAAACAGATAATGCCAATTTTAGTATTTCCCAGGATTACTATAAAATACCCATATATAATTTAAGGGCCTCCTTTACCTTAGTGTAAAATTTTTATTATTATATAGTCACAGGGGTTTCTATCCCCACTTTAAAAGGTAAAATGCATGGGCTGGGGATGTAGCTCAAGCGGTAGCGCGCTCACCTGGCATGCGTGTGGCGCTGGGTTCGATCCTCAGCACCACATACATACAAAGAAAGATGTTGTGTCTGCTAAAAATATTAAAAAATTCTCTCTCTTTTTTTTAAAAAAAGATAAAATACAGGTCATTCTTAATTATTTTTGAACAATTTTCTATCCACAATGGATCCCATGTCTTTATTCTTTGCTGTTGAATAAATATGGTAAACATTGTATGAGACTTTTTTCATTAACTTAATAATTTAATGCTCTGGCAGGAAATTCCCATTCAGAATCAACTGATTTTAGTGAAATTATAAAACATTAATTTTTCCAACTTCTTTACTCACAGTTCTAAAGCACTGCTAAGAGTACTTTTTTTTTTTATAGTCACAGAATAAGTCTCCAGAAACACCAAATTGTTTTTTTTTCTTTGTAATATTTGCATTTACAAAATTCATTTTTAAATTACACTTTTAATTTTACTTATATTACTTATGAAATAAGAATGTATGGGAAGCACTTGTAATAATGCATGCCATGCATTATTATCATCTTATTTTCTCTTTCATGTGGGGATTTTAATCATTTAGGAGTACCTGAAAAGCTGATTGCTCTTGAGCCTTAATTTGGCTAAGTAAGGCATATACAATGAACACTTTCCATCTCTATTCAAAGGAAAGAATGAATCAGTTTTTATTTCTTGACCTATTGCAATTAAAAGCCTAGTGAGAGCTAATTTTATTTTTTGAGACAGGGTCTTGCAATGTTCCAGGATCACCTTGAACTTGTGTGCTAAAGTCATCCTCCTGCCTCAGCCTTCCAAGTAGCTGGGGTAACAGGTACATGCCACCACACCTTGTTGCAATGACAGCTAATTTTAATTTGGAAGTAATTTTAAAAAAATGTGTTTATTTAAAAACCAAAGGTTTTTAATGTTTTATATTCAAGAGGGCAAAATTAACTTTTTAATCCATATTTTCTTCTTGAAACACTTGACTAAAATAAAGACTCCTTTTGGAAATATTAAGTCACTATTTCCACAATTAGAGTTCTAACATTAAGTTAGAAACTTAACAGCTGGCCAAGCTTCAGTTCAACTAAAAGAAAGATGGAGACAGTGCGGAGCATAATTAGAAACACAACTGCCCTCCAGGACTATTCATGTCACACAGGGTTCCTCTTAAGCCCTCCAGATACCCTCCCTTTCCATTACCCTGGCCAAGTCCTCTGGTTTCTTCTGCCAATTATTAAATGGCATTATAAGTTTTTAAATAACTTCTGTGAAAGAACTGTGAATTCCACTAGAATTCTTCACTTACCCAACATTTTATTTAGATATTTAATGGTATGTTAGCTCTAATGTACTTACTTCAACATTGATACTCCAAGTTTTAATAATTAAGTAATGAAAAAAGTCACTACTCAAAGTAAAATGGAATGCAACAGTATCCCACTTTCTGAGGGGCTGCTTAGAATAATAAATAAAATCACAGGGGTGGTGGTTTAGCATATCAGTGATCTGAACAGGTTCTTGTCTAAAACGCCGCCGAGTCACAAAGACTGATGAGTATTTCAAACACTGACTTCATAAATACAGTCAAAAGGTAATTTCCCTATACAAACCCAATGACATCATTCAGGAACCTTACTCATTATCCATGGAAGAAATATGGTATCATAACATTGCAGTACTGGGAAAAAATTCAAGGCACTCTAGTTTATCTTCTTTTTTATAAACCAGGTAATGGAGGCACAGAGAGGGCACTGAGAATTGCCTAAGGTTGCACATCCCAAAGTGGTGAACTCCTGACTTCCAACTCCTGGTACAACTTACCTTCCCCTCCTTCCGAATGACTTCATGCACCAGGCGGACGGTTCAGGTGACAGCAGTGGTCTTTTGTATTATACCAAATTCTGACACATTTTCCAATATACATATTTAGAAACACAGGTTAGAGTACATTTTAAGCTTTCATTCTTCCAGTGAGAATCTAAAGAGGGCATTTTCACCTTTTATAAGAATTGTGAAATAATCATTGACATGCTAAGGACAGTCCAGTTACTTCATCATATAAATTAGAATCATAATTTCAAAGCAAATTCAGATAATTTTACTCTTACTTAGTGAACAAAACCTCACAACTTGATAATTTTTATATTTTATTATCCATTTATATTACAAATCATACATTTAAATGTTTTCTTTGTTGCAGAAAAATTCCTACAGTATAAATATGATTTCACTTTTCTTACTCAAACCTACTCTATTAGTATATAATAGAGATATCTTCTGTGTCCCAGAACAAAAAGATTTATTTCAAATCTAAGAGGAATTGAAGTATCATGAATAAATGAACAATTTATGGAGATCATCAGGTGGACTAAGTGAAAAAAATTGATTTATATATTTAGTATCATTAGTTTGTTAACAGTAAATTTAAAGTAAATCACTAATTCTTCAAATTAAAGAAAAATGCAAGAATGTGGAAACTATTCATACCAACCATTACTAGGCCATATTTCTGGAGTCTTAGTACAGTTTAAAAAGCAAGCAATAGGGCACCAACCTAATTACCATGATGAAGAACTTCCCATCACTGTAAGAACAAAATTTAAGATGCAACTTTATTTCATTGCCTTTAAGCATTATATTAAAATTGCAAAACATACAGTTTACATACATATGCTGGTATAGTTACATGTACAGTATTGGATTTCTTTTCTCTCTTTAATTCAGTGAATACTTATAAAATAGCTTGTATATGTGTGGCACTATACTGTGCACTGAGGATATTTAAATAACTAAGATATAGTCCTTATCCTAAGGAGATTCATTTGTAATCCATGGAAGAGGCAGATTTGTTTAAAAAAATAAAAAAGAGGACCAAAATACTGGGACTAGGCATTATACAATGGCAGAAAGGAGATCGAGACTATAGGTTTATCAAGCCATTAAGTGAATTTGGCTATTTCTTCAGGCTTTCTACACAGGATAAAATGCTTCTCAATGTATTCTGGAATGTTTTGACGCTATTTTAGCAAATTACAAAAGCTCTACATTTATTAAGTTATTACATAATTATGTGAAACACTTAAGATCCTAAAAATTTATCTAACATATTTAACATTAGGTGCATGTTCCAGAAATGACCACATTTGAAAAACCATAGTTTAAATTCTTTACATGCATGAGGCTTTCTGGAATTCACATTATTTTAAGTTTCAAACTCATGTGCAAAAATTATTTTAATTAAGAAAAATAAATGCAATAACTTAAAATGTAAGTTAACATTCAGAAAACTGGATAATATGATTATGCCAAAATGAAACCTAATATCATCTATAGCTATAATGCACTAACAAAAACAGAAAGACAAAAAAGAAATAATATATTATAAGGTACAAATGAGACATTTACATTGAAGAAATCATTACAGTGGTTGCCTCCGAGGAGGGGAATTGGGGTTGGAGGGGGACTTTTCTTTTCAACTATACTTCTTTAAAATATATATTTTAAGATGTTAATGGATCTTTATTTTATTCATTTATTTATATATAGTGCTGAGAATCAAATCCTGTGCCTCACACATGCTAGGCAAGCACTCTACTGCTGAGCCACAACCCCAGCCCTTCTTTTTACCTATGCTAAAAAAAAGAAAAAGAAAAAAAAACCCTTTATTTTAGTTGTAGATGGGCACAATACTTTTATTTATTTATTTTTATATGGTGCTAAGGATCAAACCCAGTGCCTCACACATGTTAGTCAAGCACTCTCTCTCTCTCTCTGAGCTACAACCACAGCCCATTTTACCTATACTTTTGTGAACTTTGAAATTTTCATGTACTTGGATTGTCTCCAAATAAAATAATTTAAAAAAAGAAAATTGGGTCAAAATTCTTTTTCTTATTGGCAAAGAATTAAAATATTACCTGCTATTTTATTATTATTATTGCTACTAATACTATTATTATTACTAATAATACTAGTAGCAGTAGTAGGAACTAAATCCAGGGTCCTGGGCATGCTAAGTAGGTGCTCTACCACTGAGCTACATCGCCCAACCTTTTTAAAATTTATTTCACTTCTTGCTAAATTGCCCAGGCTGTCCTCCAACTCAAAATCCTCTTGCTTGAGCCTCTTGAGTAGCTGGGTTTACAGGCATGCACCACCAGACCCGACTTCCTGCCATTATATTTAAAGACAAGTTTCAGCCATGCCCTGGTTAGCAAACAGCACTAATTTGCTACCAATACTAAATTTTATGAATTACTTCACCCTAAAGGGACACGTGCATTGCCCTTATTTGATGCTTATCTCAACAGGATCCAAACTGCTGAGCTGGTGGATTCTGTGCCAAATTAGCTGATGTTTACTTTGAACACACTGGTATTTGGAAAATAAATCCCCCCTTTTTCCTTTCTTATCTTTTAACGTTTGTTTTGCAATACATTCCATAGCACTGTGGATGATCTGCCAGAGGTGATGCACCATCGTTTTGAATTTTTAGGTGAGAGCCAATACATAATTCATTTCTCAGCTGTTTGTATATATAATCACTTTTTTTTTTTCTTCCCAGATGCTGGGCATTGACCCCGCGGCCTGGGTTTGTTGGGCAAGTGTTCTACAATGAGTTACAACTCCAGTCCTATAATCATTTTTAAATGGCATATTTTGCAAGCACCTTGATAAAATAAAAACGGGTTTTGAAGCCCCAGTCACAAAAATTCACGAACTGTGCATAGTGGGATGAATCTGTTCAGTAAAGTGTGGAGTAGTAGGCAGCAAAGTAATAGAGTCGCCGGATCACTGTGATTTACTGTCACTACAAGTCTCCTAAAGGAAAGGATTACTGTAGAGTGCAGATAAGGGTTTTTCCACTGTTCCGTAAATTCTTAACACTTACATTATCACAAGCATATAGATCAGAAAATTACGTCGTAGCACTAATCTCTTATGTAATTCTTTAAAAAGAAAAAAAGAAACTTTAAAAAAGCTTCTTAAAGGCAAGTCAACTTCGTTTCCAAACCTTCCCAGCACAACTTCAGAGACCATGGCGATGGTATCGCCCGCACAGTTGCACTCCACTCTCTGCAGCTGTTAGCTGTGAGAGTTTTCAAGTATTCCTTACGCTCCCTAATGTTCTGGGGCAGCCCCTGATTACCCCTAAGCCAGAGGGAAAACATTCCCAAGAAAACGACTTCAGCCTTAGCCACCCATCAAGGAGAACTGGAGCTCCGCTGAAACTTCCAGGAGCAAAGAATGGAGATCAATTATGCCAAAAGTTTTCTCTAGGGCCCAGCTCCCCAGCCCTGCGGTTCTCCTCAACTCTTCCAAGTATCCCGAAAGAACTCCAGGGAGCTGGGAGCCGCCCACGCGCGGGCCCAGACTTCCGGAGCTGTCCCAGGAGAGTAGCGACGTCGTGTCCCGCCCGTCCCTTGCCGGGCGCTGCCCTCGGCCCCGGCGCCGGCCTCCTGAGCGCCCCAGCCCTCCTTACCCCGCTCTACTGCGGCGGTGACCAGACGCGCTCCTTCCCGAGCAGGGCTCTCCAACGCTTTGAAAACGAGAATTCCTTTCACACGTGCGGTGCAACTTCACGCGTGCGCCCCACACCAGGGCCCGGCCTCCCCGCCCCGGCGGCCATCCCCGCCGCCCCAGCGCGCTCCGCGTCGGGCGCCCCCGTGCCGCAGCCCCCGGCCGCCGCGCCACGCCCCCGCCGCCTCCCCCCTGCCCGGGCCGCACGGGGGCGGTGCCAGGGTCCCAGCGCACCTCCATCCGGAGCGCGTACCACACACCCGCGCCCCACATCCCCACCCTGCAAGCGCCGCGTACTCGGCCTTCACCATCCCATCTCTCATCGGCGCCCATACCACGCACTTGCACCTGACCTCGCACCTCTAGCCTCATCTCGCAGGCGCACCCATACTCCACTTTCACATCCCACTGCGAACCTACACCTGCACCCCGCACCTGGACCCCTACCACGCATCCGCATCCCCAAACCCGGCACTTCGCATCCGCGCCTGCAGGACTGCCTGCCAGCTCCGAGTGTGGAAACCCGGACTCTCCCCTGCCGACCCACACCCACCAACGCACGTTCATGCGGGGTTGGAGGGCAGAGCTGAGCGCGCGCGGACCCGACCCGCCTGGGGGAGCACCCTCAGCGTGTACGTGCGCTCCTCTGCCCGGGCCACGCTGGCCCTCCGTTCGGCGGGTCCGGGCCTGCAGTTACTCTCAGGGAGTTACACTCCCTGAACCTGGATGGTGTGGGCGTCGGGCACCTCGGCCCCTCCCGCGTGCCGCCGCCTGGGGACTTGGGCCCTGGACCGACAGCGCAGGGTGGGGCTGCAGCCCTGAGCCCACCGAGTCCCGGCTTAGCCGAACGAGTCCTGGGCAGAAGAGCAGACTTGGCCAGCGTGGGTACTGTCGAGGAGGCGCCCCAGGCAGGGGAGAAGGCTATAAATAGCGGGCCAGGAGCCTGCTTCCTGTCACACACACTTAATTTAGCCTGCAGGCATATGGATTCTTCTTAATATTTATTTATTTTTTAAAATAACTTGTTCGAGGAGCATGATACTTGGCGGGGCTTGAGGTGATGGGAAGGTGTCCCTATGGATCTTCTTCCTGCGGGTCATTATTTGGAACCCGTCCTGGGACGGAATACCAGTGTGCAGCCTAAAGGCTTCTCTGTACAGGGACGAAGGTTTTAACATTTTTTAAAAAATATTTTGTTTTAGTTGTAGTTGGACACAATACCTTCATTTTATTTTAATGTGGTGCTGAGGATCGTACCCAGTGCCCCACACGTGCTAGGCGAGCATTCTACCTCTGAGCCACAACCCCAGCCAGGTTTTGACATCTTTAACCCTCAGGATTGGATTTACCCACACTTGAAAGGGACACGTAGGACAAAAGGTCACTGAACACAGAATCTGGTCCACGTTAATCATCGTTTCAAATCAGGCAGGCCGTGTGTTCCTTTAAACTCCCTAAGTTGAGGTATCATGCTTGGTCGACAGACGATATTTAATAAATAATAATGGAATTTTGGTGGCCATTCTAAAGGCTGAAAATGATTTCAAAGTTTCCTTTATGAGTGATGGATTGATTGCAGGAATGTTGCATAAGTTGAGTCTCTGGGTGTTTTCAAATCTCCGTGGAGCAGCCTGCTTTTATTAGAGTTTAGATCTCAGATGAGCAATCTGCTTGTCTTAAAGAATTTGCTTGTTTTATTGAGTTCTGAGTTTAAGGTTGTTCTAGAGCGAAAGAGCACAAAATTTGTAAAGGCACATCTAAAGTTCTTTTCCCCCTTTTGAACCTGAGAATGTATATATGTAGTAATTATGTAAACTCGGGTTTGTTTTAGGAAAAAAATGAGAAATATGATTCTAGAAGGTTTTTTTTTTAAAAAAAAACCGCTTTGAACATTTCTTATTCTAGAAGGTTTCTAAAATGCTTTGAACTTTTTTTTATTCTAAGTAGCATATGAGTGGTTTCTATTTTTCTTCATTACAGGGGCATCTACAGTTCTCAATGTTTGTAGTCTCTTTGGCAAATATTGTATTACAAAGTAAACTGAAATATAATACTTTTCATTAAAACATTTTCATAAAAACTATAGATTTTAGAGTTTAAAATGATATGAAACTCAAACAAATAATTGAACACCCATGTTCTTAACATTATTCACAATAACCCAAAAGGGGAAGCAACCTAAGTGTCCATGGATGGGTGAGTGGACACACAAAATGTGGTATACATATACAATGAAATATTGTTTAACCTTAAAAAGCAAAAATAATTCTGACATATTTACAATATTCTGGACTTTGAAGATAGGCTAACTGAAATAAGCCAGTCACAACTGTAACAAATTTTGTATGATTCCACTTGCATGAGATTCTTAGAATAGTCAAATCCATCAATACAGAAAGCTGAGTGGTGGTTGCCAGGGAGTGGGGGAATGGGCACCAGGGGTTAGTGTTTAGTTGGTATGGAATTTTAGTCTGAGTAGATGAAAAGAGTTTCTGGAAATAGGTGGTAGTGATGGTTGCATATCACAATGTGAGTGCACTTAATGCCTCAAGAACTGTACATAAGAATGGTTAAGATGATCAGTTATGTATTATGTATATCTTACTGCCATTTATTTAAAAAAATGCTATTGTATAAAGACTAGCAAAACTAAGAAGATAATGATTCCTTGAACTTGTCTTTATATATATATTAGATAGACAACTAAGATGGTAATCATGTGGTATAGCTTTTAGTTGTGAAGGTTTTTTGCTTCCCCTTTGATTTCAAAACGTTGTATTTAGGATAATTGGCGGGGAGGATATATGTATATATACATATACAAATATACCAAAGTGACTACAGCTGAATTCCAATTTATGGATCATATTTTATGTTTAAGTGAAATTTCTGGCAAAGAAGGTACACTGTGAAGAGGAAGTGGCTAAGACTGTCACTCTGAGCTAGAATATCTAAGTTTAGGTGTGGAGAGGCACTGCCTCTCTTTACTTTCACCAGTCATTGAGATGTGCTTGCCTCTGGCGCCCCCTGGTGGTCATGGAGGGACCTGCTTCTCATAGCCCAGATCATCTGAATGAATCTTGGTACTTTTGTAAACCTCATGGAGATTCAACAAATATTTGTTGAATGAAGCTGTCTTTCTTCAATGTGGCAGCCCAGAATAAGCACAATAATATTGTGTGTGATTATATCAGAGAAAAATTTAATGGCACTTTTCTATAAAAATCGATTGCTTGATTTTTTCCCCTTCTTAATGTAAAATTAGCATAGATGATAGTGTTCATTAGCTACTTCATACTAATTGGCAGTGTATAGCATTTCAGTTACTTTGTGGCTATTATAGCACTTTTGTATTTCACCCAGCCATTTATTGAACATCTGCTCATACAAGTCCTTGGGCTAGATGTTGGCATAGACCAGAAGTTCCCACTTTCTCTGCTCAAATAATTTATTGTGCTTAGTTCTGTTGCTAATCTCTGCCCATAGGAGGATATGTTCATTCTGATTACTAATAATTGATCCAACATAAATACTTGAAATACATCTCTTTCTTGATAAGACAATGGTAGTCAATAAAAAACAGTCATTTATTTTTTTTGCAGGGCTGGGGATGGAACCCAGGGACTAATGCATTCTAAGCAAGTGCTCTATCATTGAGCTACATACCCAGCACTAAAACATAGCAATTTAAATTGCTTATGATACTACTGTAAATGTTCTGTATATGTCTTAAAATGTGTAATGTAGTAAGGAAAGATACATGCCTTTTGGGAAGCAAGACTTTTTCTTTTTTGGAGGGATTACATCTGTGTAATTCTCTGCTGAATTTTATAGTGACATGGTTTTAATTCCTTGATTTTAGAATACTTTTATGTTTACAAACAAATCTGCTTCTATGAAGTGATATTCATGGTAAGAATTTACAGGTGATTTAGGAGGCTGTGGCAGGAGGATTGCAGGTTCAAAGCCAGCCTCAGCACTTTGCTTTTGCTGAGTGCTAAGAAATTCAGTGAGACCCTGTCTCTAAATAAAATACAGTTTTGAGCTGGGGATGTGGCTTAGTGGTCGAGTGCCCTGAGTTTAATCTTTGGTACTCCTTTCCCCACAAAAAAAAAAAAAAAAGAATTTACAGGTGATATCCCTGTTTTAATTCTACCTTAGACTGGCATTTTCTCAAGGGGGTTAAGAGCCCATTGCCTTTAACAATCTTATTATCAGTGGCCCTGGGAACCTTCCCCACTTGTCCCCAAATACTACAGGACTGCTTGGGAAGTAACAATATCTGTATTTACTACACAGGGTTATTGTTGACAGTTTAGTCTTCCTTAAGGATTTCTTAGGAAAGATCTTAACAAACCATCATATTTGGAATGAGTGTCTTGAATAAACTCTTATCTCAAGGTCTTCAAACTAGTGTGAAGAGTTTAGTATTGAAACTAGGTACTGTGCACATACCTGTAATCCCAGCTACTTGGGAGACTTGCTTGAACCAGGAGTTTGATACCAGCTTGGGCAACATAGTAAGACCCACGTCTCAAATATAAAGAGTTGTCATGTTGACCTTGTTCTGCCTTTGGCCCCCATCTCCCCTGCCCCACCCATCCATGGGGCTCCTCTTATTAAAGGACTCTCTACTGCACAGCTGAAGCAAGAGTAGGGTGGGGAGAGCTTAGAACTTGTTTTCTTGATTCTGATAATGGTTTAGTAGTTTGCAGGTCCAATCTCTAGTGAATATTTACAGCATAGATTACACTTCAAAAAGGAAAGAATCCAGAAAGAAGGTTTTGCCTTTGAATTGAGGGTTGGAGCTATTTTAGGACTTGGGGGATTAGTTTTATAATTTGCCATCAAACTGAAAAGACCTAACTTAATGACTCAATAACATTTTGTTCTGTTTTACCATGAGTTAGTTCTTCAGTTTCTCTAGCACCTTGTTGTGCTTTGAAAATGGTTTGTCTCCCAAAATTCAATTAGAGTCTACTATCCATTGTGAGGTGTTAAGAGGGTGGAAACTTAATCTAACTAGAAAGTGGGGCCTGTGGGAAGTGATTGGAAGATAAAGTTATCAGAATGGAGCCCTCAGGATTGCTCCCTGTTTCATGTCATAGGGCAGTAAAACCTTGAGACTGTGTCACCAAGAAGGCCATCGCCAGATGTGACCTCTTGACTTGGACCTTCAGAACCATGAATCAAGATATACCTCTTTCCTGTGTTACTGGTATTAGAAAATGGACTAAGACACATATATTTTCTTTTCTAGTTCTTGCAAGATTATGAAAATTCCTGACATAATTCCTATGAAGTGATTGCAGTTGGGATAAAAGTATGATGCAGTGTTTGATTTCTTGTTTTGCAAGTGAAAAATTATATTTATTGGTCACCTATGGGCTCTGCAGGCCTTGGAAATATGCACTGTGGAAAGTCTCTGGTCTGTGCAGTTATATGACCTGCATATTTTCCAGAAAATTGGGTGGATGGTAAGAATGGAAGGGTGGCAAAGATGCCATTGCCAGCAGAGTCAGTAGAATTACAGACTTTCTAGAACTACTAGGCTGAATAAAAGATTCTGCTGGTATATAACTTTGGCTGAAATTTTTGGTAGCAAAAAATTTTCAAACCTGAACACTAGAACAACAATGTTTATTTAGCAGCTAGATATTGCATTACACAGTTTCTTATATCTTTCTTGCAGAGAATTAAATCCAATAATTTGACCAATCTCCTATCATGGGAGTCTGCTTTGTAAATGCAGTAATTGTTCCAGTAGCAATTTTATGAATTCTTAAGAATTTCGTTGTTCTTGCTGTGGTGAGAAGGAACACTTATACAATCTTGGTGGGATTGTAAATTAGTATAGTCGTGATAGAAATCAGTATGGAAGTTTCTCAAAAACTAGGAATGGAACTGCATTATGACCCAACTATACTACTCCATAGCATTTATCCAAAAGAGCTAAAATCATCATCATACTAAAGCAATACATGTGTAGCCATCTTTATAGCAATGCAATTCACAAGAGCCAAGTTATGGAACCAGCCTAGGTATCTACTAACAGATGAACTGATAAAGAAAATGTTATATATATATAAAATTTTGTGGGTTTTTTTTTTTTTTTTGGTATTAGGGATTGAACCCAAGGGTTCTTAACCACTGAGCCACATCCCCAGCCTTTTAAACAATATTTTATTTAGAAACAGGGTCTCACTGAGTTGTTGAAGGCCTTGCTGAGTTGCTGAGGCTTGTGATTACAGGCGTGTGCCACTGTGCTGGACCACAATGGAGTTTTATTGTGTCATAAAGAAGAATGAAATTATGTTATGGATGCAACTGGAGAACATCATATTAAGTAAAGTAAGTCAGACTCAGAAAGTCAAGGGTCATATGTTTCCTCTCCTATGTGGAAGCTAGAGAGAAAAAGGGGGATTTCATGAAAACAGAAGGAAGACAGGTCTGGGATCAGGGGAAGAGAAGAGGAAAGAAAAAGGGGGAAGTACTGGTTAATGAAATTGACCAAATTATGTCATGTGTATGTACAAATAAATATACCACAACAAATTCCACTGTTTTGTATAAACATAAATCACAAATTTGGAGATGTGAGTGCCAAAGAACTGAGGCAGCTCTGCCCCATGGCTTTGCCAGTTACAGTTCACATGGCCTCTCTCTTGACCTGGCTCTGTTTCCTGCCTGCGGCTTTTCTTGGTAGATGTTCCATAGTCCTGGTATCCCCAACTTCCTGGGGTCTCCAGTACAGCTTCAGATTCATTTGCACAGCTTCATGCGTCACCCTCTCAGGAGATGCCTATGGGGTGGGGATTCTGATCCTGACACACATTGCCTGGCTTCCAGGCCTTTCTGTGAAATCTGAGTGAAAACCTCCATGACGCTGTAACTCTTGCATTCGTCACCCCTGCAAAACCAGCACCATGTGGTCCATGCCAAGGTCTGCCGTTCATAGGAGCAATAACAGGGCTCCCTTGGACCATGACTGCGATGGTCTCTGAGTGCCTGGGCAGCTGAGCACAATGCAATGAATTCTAAGAAAACAACTTCCTCCTAGGTGACTATAGGACCAGGGCACTCCAGCACTCCCTTCCAAAGTCAAGTCTTTCAAACAAGGTTTTACTTTTATACACTTGAGTTTGTGATGGGTTGGGTTTTGCTGATTTCTGAGATGCTTTTGAGGCATCGTTTTAATTGTATATGTGTAGTGCCAGTCTCTTTGGCAATTATACTTTCCTTGCCTTCAATTGATATGCACTTTTCTGGCCAAACTGCAAGCTTTCAAATCTTTCTGCTCTGCTTTTTATTCATAATAATCACAGCAACCTACCAAAAAGCATCCAGCCATACCCATACCGTCTCCTGAATGCTGTGTTGCCTTGAAATTTCTTTTGCCAGATTATTTGGTCCATCACCTTTAAATTCAGCTTCACACAGAATCTCAGGGCATGAACAAAATGTAGACAAGTTCTTTGCCAGAAACAGTTTCTACTCCAGTTCCCAACAGAGTCCTTGTTCCCATCCAAAACCTCTGGAGCACAGTCTTTACTATTCACATTCTCATCACATTCTGGTCTTTCAAGCTCCCACCAGAATTGACCGTTTAGCTCTACTTAAAACATTTTAAGACTTTGCCAGCCTGCAACTCCACATTTCTCCCACCAGCCAGTTTCAAAAACTTCCAAACCACATGGTGAAGTACAGTCATAGCATTGACCCCACTTCTTAGTACCAGTTTCCTGTGAGTCAGGTGTTCAGTGCTGTGACAAATACCTGAGAAAAGGAAAAGTTGTTTTTTTTTGGCTTGTGGTTTGGAAGTTTCAGTCCATGGTAGACTGGTAGTTTCAGTCCATTGATTTGGGCCTCAGGTCAAGAACATCATGATAGAAAAGCCATGATGAAAGAAAGCCTCTCACCTCATGGTGGCCAGAAAGGGAAGAGGGGGGCAGGAATAAATCCTCATGGGCCTGACCCAAGTGACATATTTCCTCTAATCATGTCCTACCTGCCCACAGTGTCCTCCCAGGAGTCCATTCAAATTATTAATCAATCAAAGGATTAATACACTGATAAGGTTAGAGATCACATGATCCAATAATTTCCTCAAACAACACTTTTGAACTTTTCTATATTAAGAACTAAGCCTTCAAAACATGAGCCTTTTGTGGGATACTTCGTATCCAAACCCTAACAACTAGGAAAAGGATTTGGTAATTCATAAATCAGAAAACACTTATGACAATGTCTAGAGAAGACAAACACTGGTGATGTTAAGTCACCAGATTGCAGTTCTGAGATGAATGGAGTTCCAGATATAACCATTGCCAAGTGCAAGATGACTCACCCCACTCCTTTCAGGGTACAAAGTAGCCCCTCACCTTCTGATGATCTCAAAGGGTCTTGAGAATTTTTTTTTCTTTAGGATTTGGAGCAATGAATTTAAACTTGGTGGTATTCAGAAACTAAAGCCCATTATTTTAGTGAAAACAGAGAGGAAAGTTGGTGCATCATCCTTTCGTACTTTTTGCAGAAAATATTTTTTTCTCTTCTTTATAGTATTTTGTGGGAGGCCATCCTCACCTGTGATTTGAGTTACCTCCCTGGCTGGGTGAGAGGCGCTTGGCACAGCTGTGTCAGAGCTTTCCCCACCCTTCTCCAGGTCCCAGGGCTTGTCCGTGCAGAGGTGTGTCTGGCCACTACCCGGAAGACCCAATTGTCACCCCTGACCTTGGGATGCTGCCCTCATTAACCTTCATTGGAAGGGATTTTCCCCGGAAGTTTTTGTTCCCCAATAAAAGTCCACTCCCTGGCGTGCCCCTCTCTCTCTCTCTCTCTCTCTCTCTCTTCTCTCTCTCTCTCTCTCTCTCTCTCTCTCTCTCTCTCTCTCTCTCTCTATCTCTCTCTATCTCTCCTCTTCAGTAAACCTTGCTACCACAATAGGTGGCTGGAGGCTGGAGCTAGGAGAAGCTGTCCTGGAGCTGGTTTAAATGTAATTAGAGTCTTGTCTCTAATTCAAAACTCCCTAGCGGAATCTCACATCTAACGTGCTAACGTATTCAAAGATAGTACTAATCTTATTAGGTTTATTTTGAAAGTTAAGAAAACTAGCCAGGCATGGGGGTGCATGCCTGTAATCCCAGTAACTCAGGAGGCTGAGAGAGGAGGATTGCAAGTTCAAGGCAAGCTTCAGTCAGTCAGCAAGATCTTCAGAAACTTGGTGAAACCCTATCTGAAAATAAAAATTTAAAAGGGTTGGGGATATAGCTCAGTGGTAAAGTGTCCCTGGGTTAGATCCCCAGTCTGATGAAAAGGCTAAATAAATAAATAAAGAAAGAAACAAATAAATGTTACCAAAACAGAGAAAGAATGAGTAACTAATTTAGGACCGTGGGAGGCTTTGATAGAAGGTGGTGGACATGTCCCAGAAGGAAGTCCTATGGTGAGGAGAAGACAGGCAGAGCAGCCTCTACGGTTCTTGTCCTGTCAGAGATGATTTATTTTTCAGAGGTGTTTGATTTGATTTGGATCTGAGTTGTCTCCCCAAAGCTCCTGTGTTAGTGCAGGAATATTTGAAGGTGAAATAATAGGATTATGAGAGCTGTAACCTCATCAGTTCATTCTCGTTTGAATGGACTGAGTGGTAACTATAGGTGGGTGGGGCAGGCTGGAGGAGGTGGCTCACTGGTGGCGTATGCTGGAAGGTTCATCTTCTCTGTGGCCTCTTCTCATTCTTTCTGCTTCCTGGTTGAGCAGCTTTCCTCTGTCATACTTTTGGGTCATTATGTGCTGCCTCACCTTGGGCCCAGAGCAATAGTCAGTGGTCTTTGGTGAGACCTCTGAAACCATGAGCCTAAATAAGCTTTTCCTCCTCTAAGTTGTTCTTTTTTTTTTAATTAAAAAATTTTTTTTGTAGTTGTAGATGGACATTTGTTTATTTTTTTAAAATGTGGTGCTGAGGATTGAACCCAGTGCCTACTCATGCTAGGCAAGCACTCTGCCACTGAGCTACAGCTCCAGTCCCTTTAAGTTGTTCTTGTCAGGTGTTTTAGTCATGGTGACACAAAGCTGATTAAAACAAAAGGGTGGTTTTCTGTTTGGGCTCTTCTGCCTTTCCTGGTGTCTAGTTTGATTTGAGCAGGTGTGCAATACCCCATGTGTTTTCAAAGGCAGGTGTGAAGACATGCTCCTCACACTGGACCTGGTGGGTCTCAGCTAAGGGACACAGAGCTGCCTTGGCTGCACCGTCTTCTTCAGCTCTTGAGGTTCCTACAAAGGATTCTAAAGCTGGACTGCACATGCTCTCTGTTTCTTCGGAACCTTTGGCAATCATCCAGAGGAATTCAGGGCCTGCTGTTCACCTCTTCTTGTCTGCCTTGGCAGCCTTGGAGCCTGCATTGGGCACCCCTCACCATCTCTGCCATCTGGGTACCCAATTTCAATTCTTTCCCATCTACCCCTCCCTTCACTGATGACACCCACAACACACCCCTTCTAAGATGTTTTGTGATCCCCCATGAATGTGACCTCCCAAGCTTCTTGATTCCCAACACCTGCGGCTAGGAATAAGCCTGTTTTCCTCTTTCGTGTTATATAAAAGCTCAGTTCCATGGATGATGAATCAAGGCAGCACATGTCCACATGTGTTAATATGATGATGTTGATGGGAAAACCTCTGCCAGAAGAAACTCATTTACTAAAGGGCAATCTTCAGCACCAGACAGGGGTGGTGTCTCCATTCAGTGCTGTGTGAACTGCATTTCAATGAGTGCATTTCATTTGGTATAGAATCCAATTAAAATACCATCTATTTAAACAGTGGGATATCACCCACTTAAAAGGATGGAGAGGGAACCGAAAACCATAAATGATGGAGAAGGGACTAGGGATACTTTCTTCAGAAAAAGAACTTGGAGGAGACTTAGTCCTTTTGATGAGCACTTGTCATGTGCCAGGCCCTGGGTTTAGAAATTTACATATTTAACCCTTCCAGCGACCCATTGAAGCTCGTAGGTTCCTCAGCTTTACAATGAAGAAATGGAGGTTCAGAAAGGTGAATGAACTTTCCTAAGACCACAGTAAGTGGTACAGCCAGGATATTAATATGAATTTTCTAGCCCCAACTTCTGCTATTAACCAGGTGTGTGTGTGTGTGTGTGTGTGTGTGTGTGTGACTTCTTCATTGTGCAAATTTCACAGAGTGTACTTCCACAAGCTCAGATGATATAGCCTACTACATACCCAGGCTATATGGTATAGCTCATTGCTCCTAGATTACAAAATGTACAGTATGTTATACTATGTTAACATACTGTACATTTTGTAATCTTAATACTATGCATTTGTAATATAATGGCAAATGTTTGTGTTTCTAAACATATTTCAACGTAGAAAGGATATGGTAAAAATACTAAGCAATAGGAATTTTTCAGTCTATTAGAATATGTGGTTTGTTATTGACTGAAATGTCATGTGGTGGAGGAATATCTATCTATCTATCTATCTATCTATCTATCTATCTACAGAGAGTAAAAAGTTTAGTCTTATTTTGTACTTCTGCCAAAGGGACAATTATAACCTATGAATAAGTTATTAGAAAATGGCTTTTGCTTCAATCCATTACATACTCTACCAGAGATGTGAAGAAGTGGTGGCTTCAAGATGTGGCAGTTCCCACTGCTGGAGATGCCATTGGGTGAGGTGGCAGGAGTAGCTGGGCTGTCTGGGGAGCATATACCTCTGAGGGAGTGGCCAGGGAATGCATGTTTGCAGGGGTGATGGAAGACTTCATTTTGAAAGGGGAGGATGAGTTCAGATTTAATTAAGACTGGATATAAGCATAGTGTGTCAAAGCATTGAACAAAATCTAGTGGACGACTCTGTTGATTTTGGAGACTTGTCAAGTGTACTTCTGAGCTGTTCTGTGTAAAGTACAGGAGGAGGAAAAGGGTGTGTCTTTGAGTCACTTGGTGGGAGACACTACAAGTTGACTCTGCCCAGTGAGAACTGAAGATTTGGGAGGGATGATCCCTTTTCCTAAAACAACCTTTGCTCTTTCAGGAAGGACAGACTGCACAAGATAGCACCTTATAATCCTGGAATTGAGGCTGGGAGGTATGCTGGCTGTGGCACTGATTAACCAGGGCTTGTGCTTTGATTACCTTTTTTGATTCTTTCTTGGCTTCTTCTGACTACCTTTTCTTCTCACTCGCCTTTTCTAATCCTTTCCTTTTTATTTTACTTTTGCCTAATAGAGTTGTCTCTGGGAAATAGGTTCACTAAAATCCTCAGATGCTCAAGTCCCTTATACAAAATGGTATATTTGAGTTCCTGATTTAGTCCCCAGCCCTGAGGAGTGGGTGGGGAGCATGGTATTCACATAGAACTCACATACATTCTCCTATAGACTTTAAATTATCTCTAGATGACTTATAATATCTAATACAACTTAAATGATACATTGTATCATTTAGGGAATGATCACAAGAAAGAAGTCCACATGTAATTTTGTTTTCTGAATATTTTTGATTTATAGAAAGTTGAATCTGTCAATGCAAAACTTGTGGACATAGGGGGCCAACTGTATGCCATTTTGTGATTACCTCATCTCCGCCCTCATTGTCAGTTGCTCTTTTCTGTTGATAATTAGCCCTTTCTACCTCCTTCTCCCTGACCCCTGTCACTATGGTGGAATGAGTGAGCAGAGGTAGTTCAGGACAAGGCTCCCCACACCAATTCTTGCTGATAAATTTCCTACCATCAATGACAGTTATCAGAACAGTAATTAGTGTATTCTCTGGGATAATTAAGAGAACATCTGAGTTCAAGTCACAGGTCTGCTCTATTAGCTTTCCTCCCATTGGACAAGTGGCTTAAGCTCATAGACCCCAGTTTCATACACTACAAAATGGAGATTATTTATGTGAAGGCAAATACCATGACCTGGTGCCTGAAGTGATCTTTTATGGTGCCTGGTACAAGTTTGGTGCTCAAAAAATTGACCTCAATGTCATTACTTAGAAATTTGTATAGCAATTTATGTTGTTGTGACATTTACATGGTACTTTATGAAAGTATCGGCCCTCAAGAGGTTAGGGGGAAAGAATGACACTACTGATGTCATTATTTTCCCTTCTTTGCAAAGGTTATATGCTGGATAGAGGCATTTACATAATTAATGATTTGATCAAATGTTGAAAGAATTCATTGCAAAACAAATTTTCTATTTTAGTTTAGAGAGAGAATAAACAGAAATTTAAAAAAACCCCACAAAACTGTTTCTATGATTCTTCCTCTCCCTCCTTTTTGCTCTCCACGAGGCTCTTTTGTCACCAGGTGGCAGTTACTGAAGAATTTGAGCTCATCTGGCTCAGGTTGCTTCTCTGTGTGTTCATATTTGATGAGCAGGAACTCAATGTCCCTTCATAAGAGGACAAATTTAACTTCCTGCTTATACAAGATTCACTTTATTTGATGTGTAGGGACAATGTGTTTATAAGTGGTTAGAAGCTATTAAGAGCACAGAAGGGTGCCATTTTTCTCAACAGATAAGATCATCAATCCTCTTGAGAAAGAAATTGACATCACTTTCTTGTGTGATGTCCCCAAGGCACAGTGTGCTTGCCACAAAGGCAAAAATGAAAGCTCTCATGTGTGTAGATTTCACTTTACAAAGGCCTTCTGTTTATAAAGGCCAGGTCAGTTGTTTGCCAAAGAAAAGAAAGCTTGAACCACCATATTCTCAGGACAGGGTTTGCCTTGCTTTTCCTCTAAAAGAGTGAGAGATAAGTTTAATCCTTTTATTTCAGTCAGACAGCACAGACCAACCAAGTACTAGATGTTACCTAGCATAATTATTTTGCATTGGGTGTGTCTAAAATGGCTCTGTTTTAGGAATTGTGGGGCTTCCGTGGAAGCATGATGTATTTATTAGCTTAAAATTTATCAGTATGAATTAATATTGGTCATTCAATATCAACTCATGGAAGACCTGATGAACACAAAGGCCTAAGTGAATCCTGAATTCTGTTTTTTGTGGGAGTCACAGTCATGCATTAAATGATTAAATTCATTAAATGTGTGAATACATAAGCAAACAGTACTGTGTTTCACTAAATCCAAAGTACTGATGACTATAAGACATATCATCATGAATGCACTACCAAAATATAGGCTATGGTTATGATTGACAGATATCACCAAATGACCCAGCTCTCTATTCAGAGATGTTAGAATGGGAAAGAATTTTATATTTCAGAATCTCTTTGTATAATAATTAACTTAATAATAACTTAATTATTAATCTTGGTGAGTACTTTAAAGAAAAAAACTTGGTGTTTCAAGAAATACTAATAGAAAACTATACTTTAGGTCAGTTGACCTTTAAACTGAAACTTGAAGAAGGATGAGAAGAGACCAGTGAGTGTGCAGGGCACAGATGAACAGGAGCTCAGAGGAGGGAAATCAATACAGGAGGAAACAGGGAAATACCAGAGGTAGTAATTGAGCTGGATTTTGAATGATTTACGTTTCAGGTGGAAAGCAAGGCCCAGACAAGGGACACAATAGTAGAAAAGCAAAAAGTATGAGATACTGGCTGAAAATCCATCTTATAATTCATATGGAATCTCAAGGGACTCTCAATAGCCAAAGCAATCTTGAAAAGGAAGAACAAAGTTGAAGGACTCACAATTCCTGATTTTAAAACTTATTACAAAACTACAGTAATCAGTATGGGCCATAAAGACAGGCATACAGACCAATGGAACAGAACAGGAACCCCCGAAGTAAACCTTTATACAAATGGTCAAATGATTTTCAACAAGGGTGCTAAGACTATTCAGTTGGGGACAGGATAGTCTTTTCAACAAGTAGTTTTGAGAAAACTGGATATCCACTTTATGATTTACATGTGAGTGTCCCCCAAAAGCGTGTGTGTGAAATGCAGGAAAGATTAGAGGTAAAATGATTGGATTATGTGCCTTAACCTAATCAGCACATTCATCTTCTGATAAGGAGTAACTGGGTGGTAACTGTAGGCAGGAAGGGCATGGCTAGAGAAGGAGGGTCATTGGGGCATATATTTTACCATGTCCTGAGCTGCTGTCCTCTGCTACACTCTTCCACCATGATATTCTGCCTCACCTAGGGCCCAGGATGAACCTGGCTGTCTATGGACTGAGGCCTCTGAAACCCTGAGTGCCAAATAAATTTTTCCTCCTCTAACATTGTTCTTGTCAGGTATTTTGGTCAGAGCAGTGACAAAACCTGACTAAAACATTCCTATGTAAAAGAATGAAGTTATAACCTAATCTTACATTATATATAAATATTAGATCAAGACCTAAAATAGGTCAAATACCTTGAAAAACTCTTGAAGGAAAACATTGGGCAAAAGATTCACATCATTTATTTGGTAATAATTTCTTGAAGATTATGTCAAAAGAATAGGTAATAAAATTAAAAAGTAGAAAAATTGGACTTCATGATAATTAGAAACCTTTGTGTATCAGAGGACACTATCAACAGAGTAAAAAGGCAACCCATAGGATGAAAGAAAATAATTGAAAATCATGTATCTGATAAGGGATTAATATCCAGAATATGTGGAGAAGTCCTAAAACTGAATAACAACTTGATTGAAAAAGGAGCAAAGGTCTTGACTGGACATTTCTCTGAAGATGATATACTAATGGTCAATCAGCGCATGAAGAGATTTTCAGTATCATTAGGAAAATGCAAATCAAAACCTCAATGAGATATCCCCTAGTATCCGTTAGGATGTGGACATTAGAGTTCTTGTGCACTATTTCTGGGAATATAAAATGGTGTAGTTGTTGTGGAAAACAATATGGTGGTTCCTTAAAAAATTAAAAATAGAATTACCTTATGGTCCAGAATTTCTGAATGTATTTCTCAAATAATTAAAAGCAGGGTCTTGAAGAGATATTGGTACACCCATGTTCATAGCAGCATTATTTACAGTAACTAAAATGTGAATGCAACTTATGAACCCATTCATAGATTAATGGATAAGCAAAATATATACACAATGGATTATGTCAGCCTTGAAAAGAAAGGAAATTCTGACACATGCTGCAATATGCAGCATGTGGGGATATCATTGTGGGAGGCCATCCTTGCACGTGATTTGAGTTACCTCCCTGGCTGGGTGAGAGGCGCTTAAACACAGCTGTGTCTTGAGTTTTCCCCACCCTTTCCCAGGTCCAAGGGCTTGTCCTGCAGAGGCGTGCCTGGCTACTGACCTGAAGACCCAATCGTCGTCCTTGACCTTGGGATGCTGCCCCCCTTAACCTTCATTGGATGGGATTTTCCCTTTATTTTTTGTTCCCCAATAAAAGCTCACTCCCTGGGTACTCTCCCTCTCTCGCTAGTCTCTTTGTAAACCCACCGCATTAGGTGGCTGGAGGCGGGAGCTAGGAGAAGCCATCTCCTAGCTCCTACCTTTAAGCTGTGTTAAAGGTAATGAGAGTCTGTCTCTTTAATTTAAAACTCACTAGCAATTTCTTATGACTCGAACCTTCTTTCATGAAGCTCGCGCTGGTTGCGTGGCAGATATCATGCTAAATGAAATAAGAGGACCAAAACTGATTCCACTTTCTGCCTCATAGAGACAGAAAGTAAAATTGTAGTTGCCAGGAGCTGGAAAGAGAGATGAGTTGTTGTTTAATGGTTGCAGAGTTTCTTTGGGAATATGATAAAGTTCTAGAGAGACAATGATGATGATGGTTGCACAGAAATTATTGTAATTAATGTCATTGAACTGTACTAAAAATAGTTAAGACAGTAAATTTTATGTTGTACATCTTTGCCACCATATACACACAAAACATAATGGGACATGTCCACAGGTCTGAAAAGAGTCCACTTGGTCTGGAGTGAAGGATTTCACTTGGAAAGCAATAGAAAATGAATGTGAAAGTTTAGACTAGGGCCGGAATGTGGAAGGTCCTTGGGTGGCAGACCAGTGAGGATGGAATTTATCTTCCATACAATAGGAAAATTTGGGAGGATACTCGCCCTTATGAATATCCAGTCTCTAGGCCCTGACACTTTCTAGGAAGATGAATTAATTCTATTTCTTTGCTTTGGGGAACTAGAGGCAATAATAGAGGAATTCTGCCCCACACCTGGGCTCCCTGAACATTCAGGAATGTGAGGATGAGTCAAAAGACTGCTGTACAATATCCACAGTTAGAGCATTGGCCCTAGTGAATGGGCACAGTTCCTTAATGTTCCTTGGTAGGAGCATGTGCAGCAAGATTGCTAGAAGACAAATCCAACACCAGGGATCAGCAGGTCGGTGAAGTAAGGGCTGAGGTGGGAGCCAGGGTGTGGGGTGGTAGGAGGTAGAATAAGGAGGGGCCAACAGGTGGGAGGGACTGGGAGACTCACAGGATCTAATGGAGTGTTGAGAGTAGAAGCAAAGTGTATGAGAGCCTTTGGACTTTGATGGCCATTTGTCATGTGATGATGGTGCAGTGCTAGGAACTTAGGTTGGTCCATTTTTAAAAAATTTTGTTTATTTATTTTTATGTGATGCTGAAGATTGAACCCAGGGTCTCTCACGTGCAAGGCGAGCGCTCTACCACTGAGCCACAACCCCAGCCCAGATTTTGAAAGGACAACTTGTGTAAATGAGAACAAAGGAATGAAATAGTGTTTTTTTTTTTCATCTTTATATGATGAGAACTGTGGCAGAGCTCACTTGGAATGAATTGGTCACAGAGGGAAGGACTGTCACTTTTTAAGTCCTAGGAAATGGAGAAATGGTAGCTGAAGGTCAACATTGTTAGTGATAAATTAGATAGGGGAGATAGGTCACTTCCAAGGACAAAAGCAGTGAGCAGTTTGTGTCCACAGTGCTTTACCAGGGACTGATCTTCTACTGTACCTTCCTCTTGAGCTGGTGGGAGGTGGCCCTAGGAGCATGACAGTCATGAGATCACATGACCTGGAGGATGCAGGGAAGTCTGAGAATTGACATCTACCCTACCATGAAGCTAGGGCCTTGGCAGCTCATCCCATCGCAGCAGAATCTCTGAACATGATAGTAGATAATCTGATGGAGAGGAACACTTGGAGCCTTCCAGAACTGGTGAACTTGAGGTTGGCAAAGAGGAAATCAAGTGGGGTTTCCACTAGCCATCTGAGTGTCAGGAGAGGATGGCTATGGGCTCTTGCTGGGGAATACTGACCCTGGCTCCAGGGAGAGTGTGGGTCTTTGAACAGGCCTGTGTCAGGCTGTTCTCAGGGAGAGGAGGAAGCAATATTGAGTCCAAATGCCTGTGGTGTGCACTTAACAGGCTGTCTCATCTGCCCAGCATGCTTGGCTGGCCCCGTTTCCTCTGCTTTAGTGAATTTTGCTCCTCCTCACTCGATATCCTTCCAGGCTTTATTAAACATTATCACCACGTGAAGTATTCTCTGGGTACCAGAAGCAGAGGGAACCACTCCTTTCTTTGTTCTGTAGATGGAGGTTCAGTGCAAATTTGGAACTGACAGGAAGGAGAGAGTTGTTCTGAGAGGTCAGAGAATTTTGCTGAATTGTGGATCAACATTAAGGTGTGGTGGGGGGACATCCTTTGAGCTCCCCTCCTTAGTTCCCTTTCTGTTTCTGTAATAGGACACCTGAGACGACATAATTTGTAAAGAAAAGATATTTGTTTTGTCTCATGGTTCTGGAAGCAGAGAAGTTCAACATTAGGCACCAGAATCACCCCAGTTTCTGGTGAGGGCCTCATGTTGCTCTATGCATGGTGGGAAGTAGAAGGGAAAGTGGGCATGTGCAGAAAAGAGGAAAAGGGGGCAAAGTCTTATCATAGACGACTCACTCCCATAGGAAAAACGTTAACCCATTATGAATGCAGATCCCTGTTGGCGTCTCCATCTCTCAACACCATTACATTGAGGACCAATCCTCAACATGAGTTTGGTGGGGAGAAACCATGTCCAAACTAAAGCACTTTCCAAATTCAGAATGAAACAAGAAATTAGATAGATAGGCAGATAGAAATCAAGATCTCAGTTTCATAAAACCAAGATAAGGTGACTTTTGATACCCCTTTCCAAAATAAAGTACCTGCTTACAAATGACAGCATCTTCCAACGGCAGATCACAACCCTTAGTCTGCAGGTAGTCATGCACTGAAAAGGTCGGAGAGCACCCAGCTTTGAAGGGCTGGTTCCATCTTCCATCTTCACTCTCACGGAAAGGAGAGACTGATGAGGTGAGGGGTGGTGGACAGCAGCAGGTCAGAGGAGGTAGGAGGGGAGAGGGAGAGGAACATTCAGTGTTATTCAATCAGGCAGCCTCAAGAAATATGAGTGCAGGATGGAGTCCCAGCTGGGGCACTGTATGATGCTTACCTTCCGGTCTCACCTTCTTATCTGAATCTCAGTCTTTGTCAGCAGTAATCTTTATTCACTTTTGTGCTCTTAAGAGGAGGACTCGTATGTTAAGTGTTTAGTAGGTGTTTTGACTAAGTGGAATGGGCAGGGGACAGGACCACTTTTTCCAGTTTGAAGACCCCTAGATCTCATGTTCTCTGATGACTTGGGTGAGGGCTGGAGTAGAGCAACTTGGTGAGTACCGTTTCCTCATGCAGATATGGTCCCATAGTTAGCACATTCCAGGTGTCCTCATGGCCTAGTGGCCAAATGGTTGTCCCTTACACTGATAGACCTCAATGCCTAGCAACGAACTCCCCTCAACTTGTACTGATGTTCCTTTAGCCGTGCTTGCCTGTCATCTGGACAGTGTCTGAGACCTTGAACGTCACAGTGTTTTGTTTTAATATTTTTTTAGTTGCCAATGAACCTTTATTTATTTATTTGCATGCATTGTTGAGAATTAAATCCAATGCCTCACACATGCTAGGCAAGTACTCCACCACCGAGCCACAATCCCAACCCCAACATCATAGTTTTAAACTTCCCTTCATATCACCTCTCCATCTAATTAAAACCTCCAACGAGTTATTATTCCTTCCTCACTAAGACTCTTCTGCTTCTTAATTGGTTGTTGAAGATGAGGCCTCCACGCCCTTTAAAAAAACCTGTCCTGACCTAGTCTTGGCACTGACTCAGAGAGAAATCAAAATGTTTGCTGAATCATCCTCACTTCCCACAACACCCTCACATTTTTGATAATTATGGTCTCCCTTCCTCAGGTTGAATCACTTGGAGATCTGAAGTTAGCCCCAGCTCCCCTGAAGGTGGTACTTAATGAGCAGGACTGAGTCTCCTCTTGGATGGAACTCCAGAACTGAGGGCCCTGCCTGCTTTCTGCCTTCAGCTGAGGAGGAAGTAAACACATGTAGATTAATATAAGATCATTTTCGTTTTGTTTGTCTTGGACTAAGTACTTGAGAATTCAAACATGTGTACTCTTGACCCTGCAGTGGTGGGGTTATTTGATTCTATTTCAGTCTAACTGCTAAATAGTTCCCCTCCAATGAGTTTCAAAGTCACCAGCCTGATACTATTTTAATTTTCTTGGTGGTACTGAGGATGGAACCCAGAGCCTCACCCATGCTAGGCAAGTGCTGTACCACTGAGCTACAGCCAGCTCCCTGATACCATCTTAAAAACAGAGAATGCTCTTGTCTTGACTGCTAGTTGTTGAAATACTAGGAAAGTTTGAAGTAATTTACTAATTATGTAAAAAATATATTGGGCATATATTCAAATTGAATTATAAAACTGAATTATAAATTGAATTACATAAAATATAAAAGACTAAGGTCTTTCAAATCCCAACTTAGCCACTTGTTTGTTGTCTTACACACTTGTTTGCTCTGGTTCTTTGAAGTGTACTTGCTTGCTGTAACATGGGGAAGGTCACTTCTATTTTATTAGTATGACGGAGATAAAAACATTGGCAAAGAGAAGGGACAATTAAATATATTGAAACTACACGTGTATTAGCTACTCTGACAAGTGTCTCTTCGTTTGTTTTTTTTTTTAGAATTAGTTTGAACACTTATAAAGTTATGTAAATGTGTTATTATCAGTAGTATTACCTTGGCAGAAGTGAATCTCTCTGAACTCTATTTCTTTATCTGTGAACACAGAATAATATCACCAAACTTAAAGACTGTCATGAGACTTAAATATAGAAGTAAAGGGGGGTATGCAGAGTTATAGAGGAGCTTACAAATATTGATATTCTTATTGATGCTGTTGATGAATTCTTCAAATTGTTGCTTGATAATGATCTCTCCAGTTTTCCCCAAAGGGATCTATCTTTCCAATCTGGGCGGTACCAGTTAATGAAGACTTGCCAGAATCTCTGTATCCTTTCATCCAATCCAGACCTTCAGATTAGATGACACTGTCAATTTGAAAAAGGGATCAGAGCCAAAGTCCACACTGTGTGTAAAGGGGGTGAAGGCTATGTGGCTGCCATTCCAAATTCTGAAAGGGGGAGGGCTCTCCTTCCATGAAAAGAGGCACAAGTGTTTTTCATGGTTTTGGTTTTCTGTTTTTAAGACAAAATGTGCTTTGGGATATTTTTATCTTAAGAATCATATGGTTGTGAAAGAAAGCAAAGCAGCCACTGTTCAGGTGACCTCTTTCTGCTGTGAATAGTTTGCACCAGATGAAGTCAGCTCAAGACATTTTGAATAGCCTCTGCATACCTGAGACCTGGCAAACAGGTGAGACTAACTATCCTTCAAAGAGAAGGCCTTTAAAAGAGGAGGGGAGGGAGTGGAGAGAGAGTCACACAGGTAACAATTGATCCTCAGCATTCTGTGGAAAGGAAGGACTGGTGGTAAATGACCTCATTTACTCTTTGAATGTTCAGTGAGAAAAGCCAGCTATGTCTCTGGCCCTAGGATCTCACCTGGGTGACAAGCTTGACCTGTGGAGTCTATACCTGTCTTTCAGCTGTGAGTGCCTTCACTACCTTCAAGAAGGACCCCAAGCAGGTGTGATCTTCATCCTGGCCCCTCAACAAGCTAGGCCCAGGTTGGGTAAATTTGGTCCCAGGCAAATGCAATAATCAATACTATGGCTTTTGCCCACGGGATGAATGTGTGAGTACAAAACAACCATGATTTTGGTGACAGACTAAAAACTGTAGATGCTATGAAGTGAGCAAATTACCCTGCCCTCAAAAAATGACTCTGATTCTATGCTGCTCTGGGTAGGCGACTGCTCCTGGCAGAGCTGCTGTTTTCAGGCTGTAGGTGGAACCAATGCTATTATTTTTGTTTTATTCGGGGACTGACAGGGTCTGGAAAGGTCTGGCCCTCTGCTTCCAGTTCTCTGGGAAACTTTCAGGGATGCTGTTCAGAAGCTCTTGGCGAGATGCAGGCGCTGTGTGACGGAAAGCACCCGGACATGTTCCTGTTTTCTCTTCAGAGACATCCTCTTTGGAGACAGGCAGCCACGTTGCCTCCTGACATGTACTACTGGAAACAGGACCCGTCTTGGGGAAGTGGAGGGCTGTGCTGGCAGCAATGAGCCCCTGGAATGGGAAAGCGCACCTGGAGCACCCCCTCAAAGTAGAGTGGAAAACAGCTGCTTGCCTCAGCCTTTGGCCTTTGCCCTTCCCCCTTTCTTTTCAGCCCCAAACTTTTCTCTTTGGTGGAAAAGGAACCTAGGGCCTCCGCTAGGCAAGCCCTCTCCTACAGTTGGGCTACAGCCCCAGCCCCAAATCTCTCTCTTTTTTTAAAGTTTTAGTTTTCACTGGCATCTCCATCACCTCAAATATTTATCTTTTCCTTGTGGTGTGAATATTCAAAATCCTTTCTAGTTGTTTTGAACGTCACAATATAATATTATTAACGACAGTCACGCTAGTATACAATAGAGCATCAGAATTTCTGTTTGTCTATGTTGGTCTTATTTTACTTAGTACAATGTCCTCCAGGTTCATCCATGCTTTCACAAATGATAAGATTTCCTTTTTTAAGATTAATTTTTAAATTAAAATTAAATTTATTTTAA
This sequence comes from Urocitellus parryii, assembly GCF_045843805.1. NCBI lineage: Eukaryota > Metazoa > Chordata > Mammalia > Rodentia > Sciuridae > Urocitellus > Urocitellus parryii. The sequence goes on from NC_135532.1 coordinate 79,861,232, forward strand.
ACTGGAACATAAAACATGAAATTGTACGTATTCATGTGGTAACCCCTTTATTTAAGGTAAACAGTACTCCTGTGTGTATGTATATACATCACATATTCTTCATCCATTCATCCATTGATGGACACTTAGATTGATTCCATATCTTGGCTCTTATGGATAGTATTGAAATAAACATGGGGTGCATATATCTTTTTGAAATACGGATTTTGTTTCCTTTAAGTATAGACCCAGCAGTAGGATTGCTGAACCAAATGACAGTTCTATTTTTAATTGTTTGAAGAATTTCCCTACTACTTCCTATAATGGCTAATGTACTAATTTATTTTCCCACGGACAGTGGGCAAGCCTTCCTTTTTTCCTCGACATCTGAAGCACCCCTTGTTATCTTTTGACTTTTTCATAACAGCCATTCTAACAGGTGTGAGGTGATCTCATCGTGGTTTTGATTTGCATTTCACCAATGATTAGGGATATTGAGCCTTGCTGTCTCTTCCCACACCTTCCCCTGCCTACTCCACTTCCTTAACCAGTGCCCTCCAGACCTAATATGGCAGCTTGTACTTCACACCCTCCTTAGCCTCACCTTTGACTTCACTCCTTTCCTGGAAGGTGCTGCCAGAACTCTGCTTACCACAGCCCTTTGGGTCCATTACAATTCCAGTCCAGACTGCCCTGCAGCACTTGCCTTTTCATTTGACCTTGCCTCTGAGCACTGTGGGCTGTCCCTGCTTGGAGATATCTGAGGAAAGAGGGGGTCCTTAGCTAATGATTGACAGGTGTGGGGTGAACATGACCAGGGCCCATACCTTGTGGCTGGGCTTGCAGAGCTTCCTGCAAGAGGGAACTGTGTTTGGCCACAGTAATGCCCAGTGAGGCTCCCTTGTCCTTCCTGTGGATGATCCCTACTCCATTGCCATGATTCCCTTTATCTCCCAAGAAACTACACGCACTCAGTTCTGTCATAGGGTCTTGTTTGTGGGAACCCAACTACCTTTCCTGACTCCTGAGCAAAGACTCTATTCTTTTTGCTTTTTTCAGGTTCTTCATTTTTCCTGGTCCCCTCACATCCCAAATAGAGACCTCACCACCTCCCTTGCCTGCCATCTCCTCTTTCTCTTCAGGATCTTGCCTCCTTTCATGACCTCAGTCTTCAGCTGCAAGGAAAGTTGCCCACATGAATGTTTCTAGCCCCAGTATGTTTGTACTTTGTGTGTGTGTGTGTGTGTGTGTGTGTGTGTATGTGGTGCTAGGAATGGAACCCAGGGCCTTGTGTGTACTAGGCAAGTGCTCTCTCACTGAGCTACACCCCCATCCTTTGCCCTGATTGTTTGGCACAAATTTTAGTAAAGTCTTTCTAAGATATGCCTGCTTTCCCCACCTTGCAAGTGCCTTATTTTCAATATGTTTTAAATCAGATTATTCTCTCCCTTTATGATACAGATACCTTGAGGACTTCCTTGTTTCTATTGTGTACTGCTCAGGCATGAGAAGTCAGGCATGTTTGTCTTCCTTTTCCCTCTCACCCTGAATAATTAATCCACAACAATGAAAGTTATGGTCACTTAAAAAAATTGTAGTTGTAGATAGACAGCATGCCTTTATTTTACTTGTTTATTTTTATGTAGTGCTAAGGATCAAACTCAGTGCTTCACATGTGCTAGGTAGGCGTTCTGCCACTGAACTACAGCCCCGCTCCTAGTTGTGGTTATTATTAAAACATTATTTAATATGTATTTTGCCCCTTCTGTCACCAAATTAAGTTGGCTACAATTCCTGTATCTGCCTATTCTGGTAGCCTTCCAAATAATATCTCTATCTCCCTTTAGTCCTTCTTGTTTTATTACCCTATTCAAGTTAAAGTTAATCTTTCTGGAGCTTGGATCTGAGTGTGTGGTTCTCTACCTTGGAAGCATTTAAGAGCTTCCCATTGTTCACCAAGTCTATCTTTCTGCTCAAGGACCTGCAACATCAACTTTGCCAGCTTTCTGCTCCCCTCAGCATGCTGGAAACTCTCCTGCTTAACTAAACTTTATTCCTCTGCACTTTGCTTATTTTCAGGAATGTAAGCAGGGTGGTCTTCTCTTGCTCTCATTCCCTTCTGCAAGGTTCTACAGCCCAAGACTGGATTTTAGCTTTTTAACTTCTTTAGAGTCAAGTTAGACTGAGTTTGTAAGTCTAGAATTATTTGGTGTTTTTTCAGTTAGAGGACCCTTGGATTCAACTTAGTTTCCCCGTAGATATCCTGGGTTTTCTTGTGCTCTTCTCTGGATGAAGAATTACATCATTTTACAAAATTCTGAACACACATAAATAACTCAGAGAATCAAAGTGCAGGATATTTGTCACTTCTAGAATATTCTTTTGTTTGAGAGGGACATGATTCTCCCATAACATAGATCTATAAACGTAGTCATTTTTCCATTCAGAATGCGGAATAAGCTAAGAGAAAAATCTCTCTCTTTTTTTTAGAGAGAGAGAGAGAGAGAGAGAGAGAGAGAGAGAGAGAGAGAGAGAATTTTTAATATTATTTTTTAGTTTTCAGCAGACACAGCATCTTTATTTGTATGTGGTGCTGAGGATTGAACCCAGGCCGCACACATGCCAGGGGAGGGCGCTACATCCCCACATGTGAGCCACATCCCCAGCACCTCTCTCTCTCTCTCTTTTTTTAAAGAACAATGGCAACAAAAGGTGTCCATTTCTTGTTTTTCATTAAGACTTTGTTGGCTACTTATTGGAGCATGGAAGTGTTTTTGGAAACTCAAAGATAGTACAAAGACTCAAGAGGCTGAAAAATGTTTTTTTTTCAAGAAAAAAATTATTTTTTCCAAGGAATCTCCATCCTGCTTTCCATATTGGCTACACCAGTTTGCAGTCCCACCAGCAATGTATGAGCGTACCTTTTCCCCACATACTTGCCAACACTTAGTGTTTTTTTTTTCACTTTTTGAAAATATTTTATTTGCTCTTCTCACTAGGATATAAACTTCTTTTTAAAAAATTTTCATTCTTTTTTATTTATATATAACAGCAGAATGCATTATAATTCTTATTATACATATAGAGCACAATTTTTCATATCTCTGATTGTATACAAAGTATATTCACACCAATTTATGTCTTCATACATGTACTTTGTATAATAATGTCCATCACATTCCACCATCATTTATTATTGTTGTTTATGTTCTTAATAGCTGCCCTTCTGACTGGAGTGAGATGAAACCTTAGAGTGGTTTTGATTGCATTTCTCTAATTGCTAGAGATGTTGAACATTTTTTTCATATATTTGTTGATTGATTGTATATCATCTTCTGAGAGGTTCAGTTCCTTGGCCCATTGATTGAGTGGGTTATTTGTTTTCTTGGTGTTTAGCTTTTTGAGTTCTTTATATACCTTAGAGATTACTGCTCTATCTGATTTGTGAGTAGTAAAGATTTGCTCCTGAGTTACAGGATCTCTATTCACCTCACTGATTGTTTCTTTTGCTGAGAAGAAGCTTTTTAGTTTGAATTCATCCCATTTACTGATTCTTGATTTTATCATCTTACTCCTCAGTCTGTACCCAAAGGACTTAAAAACAGCATACTGCAGGGACACAGCCACGTCAATGTTTATAGCAGCATAATTCACAATAGCTAAACTGTGGAACCAACCTAGATGCCTTCAGTAGATGAACGGATAAAGAAAATATGGTATATATATACACAATGGAATATTACTCAGCAATAAAAGAATAAAATCATGTTATTTGCAGGTAAATGGATGGAATTAGAGAAAATAATGCTAAGTGAAGTTAGCCAATCCCCCAAAACCAAATGCTGAATGTTTTCTCTGATACAAGGAGGTTGATTCATAGTGGGGTTGAGAGAGGGAGCATGGGAGGATTAGAGGAACCCCAGATAGAGCAAAGGAGTGGGAGGCGAAGGGAGGGGGCATGGGGATAAAAAAGATGGAATGAGATGGATATCATCACCCTAAGTACATGTATGAAGACATGAATGGTATGAATATACTTTATATACAACCAGAGATATAAAGAATTGTGCTCTATATGTGTAATATAAATTGTAATGCATTCTGCTGTCATACATAACAAATCAGAATAAAAAGTAAATTAAAAAATAAGATAAAATTTAAGGTAAAAAATTAATTTTTTGACTTTTTTTGTATGTGTGTGTGATGATGGGGTTCAAGCCTGGGTCCTTGCACAGGCTAGTCAAGTGTCCTTCTCTGAGCTACCTCATTTAGCCCCAGTTTTTCCCCCCATACCATTTACAAGTGGGAACAAATTCTTCCAAACTCTCATATACTTCTGGATATAGATGATGTGATTATTACTAAAACTTCTCCTTATGGATAGAAATGAAAACTCCAAAATGAGATATTGAAATAAATGTGAAGTCATACTACATTTTGGAAATAATTGACCAGAGAACTTAACAGCACAGGGACTTAGAGAAATATGAGATTTTAAAAAGCTTATCATGGAAGCAAACCCCATTTTTATCATCTTTCCTGAGAATAATTTTTACTCATAGAATATTCTACATAGATAGGCTATCAAGGGTATATTGGTATATTCTTGAGAGTAGGAAAGACCACTTTTGGCATGTTACTTGAATTTGAAGCAAAGTTATTTTCTGGTACTTCTTTCCTAAATAACTTGACTGGTTTGAATGCGGTTGTTTTCCATGATACAGGATAAGACTTAGGTCTGTGCTCAGACTTGTTCAATGAGTTTAATGTTTACAGTTAATATACATGAGCTTTGGAATTTATTTTGGTGCATGATAGTGTTAATAAAATAAGAGATGTTAACAGTGTTGGATATGTGTCTGAGTTCAAAACACATTTTAACATGCTTTTAATCACAGTGTCTTTCAGTGCAGACCATCTATTGTCTCTTGTAAGAAAAGAGATGTTTTTAAATTTTCCAAACAATAATTGTGTTAAGAATATAACAAAAAATTTGTCATCTTAACCATTTTAAAGCTAAGGGCACAGTTCAGTGGCAATAAGTATATGCACCATCCAGCTCCAGAACTTTTTCATGTACCCAAACTGAAACTCTGAACTCATTAAACAACTCTCATTCCTCTTTTCCTCCAGACCCTGATTACCATTCAGTTTTCTGTCTTTATAAATTTGACTATTTAGGTACCTCATTTAAGAGATATTTTAAGAGGTATATTTGTCCTATATGGTTTATTTAACTTAGCATGATGTCCTCGAAGCTCATTCATATTATAGCATGTACCTGATTTTCCTTCCTTTTAAAGGCTTAATGATATTCCCTTGCAATGTGCATACCATATTTTGTGTATTTATTCACCGGTTGATGGACATTTGGGTTGCTTCAACCTTTGAACTGTTGTGAATAATGCTACCGTGAACATGGGTGTACAAATCTGTTTAGTTTGAGATTGTTCTCTCTTTGGCAAAGGCAGGGAAAAAGGGAAAAATTCTTTCTTGAGTTACTGTGATTCAAAATTTCCATAAGCCCATATTTTAGGTTTTTAAAAAGAGACATTGCAATTAACAAAGAGTGAAATTTTTGAGTGATTTCTCTCCTTAAGAATATAAAACTATTAAAACCAAACAATGCTGACTCTTTAAAGAGCTGCCATCTTAATATTAGACAATGACTTTTTTTTTGTGATGGTACTGGGAATTGAACTTAGGGGCACTTTACCATTGAGTTTCATCCCCAGCCCTTTTTATTTTATTTTGAGACAGGGTCTCACTAAGTTGCCAAGGCTGACTTTAAACTTGCAATATCCCTGTCTCAGCCTCTGGAGTAGCTGGGATTACAGGTATGCATAACAATGCATAAATTGTTATCTGGTTAAGATAACAATTTAACCTTTTTTTTTAAATTAGGGAAATTTCCCTGCATGGACTAGTATTGAGAAAGAAGTAATCTGATTTCATGGCATTTATGGTCCTAAGTGGCAGAATTGTTAGTGAAGTCTGAGGAAAAACTAAAATAAGAACCTTATAGAAAGCCACTAAGTATAACTGTGAGATTATAAACATTTACTGATATTGTACTTCTTTTACTTATAAGTTATACTGTTGGTGAGAAGAAATAGGTGTGTTTGTGTAAATTTGTGTTTTTCATTTTTTTATGGTTAATCTAACAAAACAACAATGGGTAGGTATCCACAAACTGGAAATACAAACTCCTGAACAATGGCAACAATGAGGTTTTTATGGAGGGATAAGAGTGGCTATTCAGGGGGAGGAATTTCTTAGATAGGGACTGGTGCCCCAGGGGTTTGGAAAGAGGCAGTGTCTTAACTCCTTACAGACAGAAGATGGCAGCAGAGAGAGGCTTTACACATCATTGCAGGTTCTAGTCTGGACAAAGGGCTTCCAAGAAATCCTTCAGCCAGTTATAATATCAAGTAGCAAAACGAGTCTTTGATAAGTTAACTTTTCAAAGAACCCAAAATATCAAACTAACCACCAGTCTGAGGTCGTTTTCTGGCAAAAGCCTGTGGTCTTTTGTGATTTAATTTTCATGAAGTTGTTCCTGGGACCTTCAAGAAAATCAAAATAACCATTTCAATGTCCTGACCTCTTGTAGGCTTTGTTGCACCTTTCATTTCCAGCTTGCCACAAACTGTAATGTTTTGTAAAGTACCCACTTTATATGCATCTGTCACCTGCATTCTGACCTCCTTTCAAATCCATCTTTGTGTCCTAGAGGCCTAGAATAATGCTCTGCTCATATGAAGATCTTGTTAAATGTATTTTGAAAATGATTAATGAAATGGTAGACATGCTTAGATAATTTTTTTTTTTTTTTGCAAAACACTTGACAAAGCCTTACCGTCATGGTGGAAACTTGCAAACTAAATGTGGCTTAGTACATTTATTCTTAAAACTTCAATCTTGAATCTCTTTGGTAAATGAACTCATGTGGAGCTAGAAAGAAATCTTTGGTGGCATTCCACATTCAACATTTTTATTGGCTTAAGTGACCACAGAGAAAGCACGCTCATTAAACTGACAGATGCCGTAAAGTTGGATGGAACTGCTAATAAACTGAAGACACGATTCAAAAAGATCTGGATGAACCAGAAGGATGAGCCAGAACCAGGAAGATGAGCCAAAACCCAGTAAGATGAGGCTTAACATGGAAAATGGACAGCCCTGAATGTAGGTTAGAAAAATGTATTTAACTGCAAAGGGAAAAATCTGTTTTGATAGGGGGTGGAAGGGCAGTTTGATGAAAAGTTGGAAATGGCATAACTGTTCCTGAACAAGGAGATGGTTAAATAACACAACTCTGTCATTCTATGGGACAATGTACATTGTTGAAAGAATAAATATTTATATATACTGATCTTGAAAGATTTCCAAGGCACATTACTAAATAGGAAAATATCACGGAGAAAAATGATATAGGAAGTGCAAACCAAAATCATTATGCATGCTTTTGTGTATATGTATAGAAGTAAAGAGGTTCCTTTACTTCTGATGGGGTTACATACTATAACCCCACTGTAAGTTGAGAGTATTTTAAGTTGAAAATTCATTTAATCCATCAACCTACAAACATAGCTTAGCAACATAGCATACCATAGAGTGTTGGTTGTTTTCTCTGGTGTTCATGGAGCTTCTGCGGGGGTGATGGGGAATCAGGATGTGGTCTCTGTTGCTGTCACTGCCCAGCATTGAGAGAGGATCTGCCCTCATGGTGCTCAAACCCAGGAAAAGATCTAAGTTAAAAATTCAAGGTATTATTTCTACTATATGTGTACTGCTTTTACACATTAGAAAGTTTTAAAATTCTAAATTGAACCATGGTTGGTTGGGGGACAGTCTGTTTATATAATTATATGGAAAAAAATATGAAGTATATACATTGAGATGTGGATACTGGGATTACTGGATAGGAGACTGAAATGAGACTGAATTCTCCCCTTCTCCTTTTATTTTCTAGTACTAGGGATTGAACCCAGGGTGTTTTACATCTCCAATTCTTTTTAAAAAAATTTTAATTTTAAGACATAGTCTCACCCAGTTGCCCAGGCTGGTCTCCAATTTGTGATCCTCCTGCCTCAGTCTTCTGACTTGCTGGAATTACAGGTGCACACCACCACCTGGCTCTGAATTTCCCTTTTGATTTTGTATGTTTCTGTATTATTTAAAACGAAATTATATATTGTCTATAATTATACAAGTTACATTGTTGCCTTTTTGTTTTCAACTGAGCAAAGTTGACAAAGCTGTTAAAATGATAAATGGAAATGACCCAATGTATCCATAACAGTGATTCCATGGTGCTACCATAAAGTGTGTATTTCCTGCCGTGAGGAGGAATCTTCTGGCAGTCACTACAGCTTGACAATCAGAGAATGCTCTTCCATTCTTTCTTAGGGAAGCTTAAGGCAGACTTTACCTACTAGGGCAGTACACAGCAGTAGCTTAATGTTGCATAAGTAAATAAATATCTAATTGGGGAATGTGAAGCTGTGTAAATAGAGAATAAAGTCAAGGTTGAATTTGGCTCTATTCTCATCCATTTTCAGGGTGTTGGAGTAGAAAGTGGACTTATTTCTGGTCTACCAAGAGAGGGCAGAACAAATGTTACAGAACAGGTGCAGTAAGGAGGCAGATTTGGGCATAACATGGGAAAGAGTCTTGCAATTTTAAGTCCTCACAGTGGCCTGCACACCACATCTGACCCAACTGCCTTCTTGTTTGGTCTCATTTCCTCCCATCAAGCCACACTGTGATGTCCTGACCTTCCTCTTTCACTAGGACATTTTCCTAAGACATTTATGTTGCTTGTTATCCAGTTCCTGTAGGTGTCAACAGAGAGACCTCCCCTGATCAGCCTACCTTAAGTAGCATTTTTTGGGTGCCCAGGCACTTCCTGTTTCCCTTACATGGTCTTATTTTTCTCCATCACTTTCCAATAGCAGATAGTATCTGCAGGGATTTTTTTTACAGTTTGCCTCCTTCATCAAGAAAGCTGAGCTTTTGTTTTGTTCAAAGTTATAGTCCCAGTACCTAATATTTCCTGGCACTTAGTTGGTGTGCAACATGTATCACCTAAGGAAATGAATCATTAACAATATGTAGGAATGGAATAGAATGTCTCGTGAAGTTGAAATTGTCTCCTGAATCTTATCAACATTAGGAAAGATGGGCTGGGGAAGGACTCCTATTGGACCAACAGGTCCAATCCATCTCCTTTGTGTGGTAGGATGGGCTGCTGTTGGCTTTTGGACTTGATATGTTGTCTTGTCGAGCTGCATGAAGTAAGCCTAATAGCCTAACACTTAGTGCTGCTGTGGGGATGAACAAGGAGGTAATAGATGTAAAGTATTTGGTGATACATATGAAAGGTAGAGACTTTGACCAGCAAATCAATACCTTTCTTTGTTACAATGTTGAGTTTCTTGAATTATGGACTCACATAGCTGTCATCACCTTATCTTTTTTTTCTGCTGCTGTATCTGCACTCAGCTATGCTACCCAATGCTGATGTGGCTGGTCTCTCTTACCCTTGCCTCATACTTTTTTTTTTCAGACTTTGTGTAAATGTGTATTTTTTTCAAGCTTCCAGGTGACCAAACTTTGTTAGAGTCCTTCCTATCTAAAAAATCATCCATCATTTCTCCAGCTTGGGATTTATCAAGTGGAAAAGAGATGACAATATATCTTACTTAGTGTCATCCCAGGTGAAGAGATTTTACATAAGTTTTCTCATTTGACTGCCACTAAATTGGGGAAGTATTCAGGAAGCCCACTGTAGGATAAGGAAATTGAGGTTAGAGTGAGTGAGCTCCCATCTACACTTCTAGCCTCTCAGAATTTGCTGGCTGCTTTCTGGTGGATGACTTGGTTAGGGACAGTGACTAGGGCAACTCAGGCCATGGACCTCTATAGAACACACCATTGGTCCTCTGAGTAGACCTGATCCACTCACACCAGCTGTGGCCTGTCTTTTGAAAGTGCACATCTATGAAAAATTGTTTGACAATTGTTCTCTCGTTTGTCAATGAATCTCATGCAGGTAAAATTGGTCACTTGGCTGTACTCACTGCTCATAAACCACCAGAGCTCATACACACGGAGGGCTCAGCTGGCAGGACACCCTTCTAAACAGGTTTTTTTTTTCTTCCCCATACAAATTGCTAGTCATTGATTTGAGATACAAATGCAGATTTGGAATTATTGCTTTCAGAGTTCAAACTTTAATTTTCAGACATATGTCCAGACCTTTTTATCGGTTCTTTAAAATGGGCAGGAGTGGTCTGTAATTACTTGGGCTCTGTCTTTTAATACCTTGAGAGTAATAATCTTCATAGTTTGTAGGAGTGAAACTAGCTATTTAAAAAGTGGTGAGTTATTTTAACAGCCTATGTGCAGGGCACTTTGGAAAGTAGGTAGGGATTATGTACCTCTTTTCTAATACCTAGGTGGGAAGTGGGCTTCTTTTTATCCTTTTGAATTCATTTTTAAAATGTATGGCACTCTATCAAATACTCAATTATTGATGTGTGAAATGCTTTGAGGCCTTGGACAGAAAGCTTGTACCTCGAAGGACATAGGCATTGGTGGCCATCTGGAGATACAGTCAGTCATGCTCAGACAGGCTGGTCTGGCAGGTGTATTTCCCTTGGTATGACCACCAAGAAACACAAAGCAGTTTCATAAGCCAGCTTTGGTTACATACTACTAGAGAGAAATAAATTTCCATGGATAAGGTACCTTAGAAGAACTTTTTTTTTTTTCATGCCTCAGCCAGTTTTCTTCAGGACAGTTCAATTTTTTTTAATTTGAATTCTATATATGAAGAATATTTTAAAAATTTTAAGTCCTGTGATTCATCTAGGAGCCAAACTGACCACATAACTAACCCCAGTTTAGTATTCTCTAAGCTTTTTCTAATCTTCACATTGTATCCTTCTTAGGATGGTGTTAGTCAAAATCTGTGAGAAATGGCATGAGTTTGGACAGAAATAATCTTTTTCTTCCTTTCTTACCAATATTTTTTTTAGTCACAGAGGTTTTGCTTTAACTGAAGCAGAAGAATCCCAGAACAGTGGGTAGATATAACCTGTTAATATACTCATGAGGTGTTTTCAAATATAAAATATGAATATACTTATGCAAAATAGTTGTAAATTAAGTTAAAATTTGATATTTTACAAAAACTTAGATTTTAAAGAATCAGTGTGTGGATTAGTTATATTTTAACATTTTCAGTGATATTTGAGACTTTACAAAAGTATTTCAGTAACAAGCAAGTAATGAAAGCTATTTATTATTACAAAATGGTCTTACATTACTATTTTTTGCCAACAGGAAAATGTTTCCCCTCATTGAAGTATGTCGATTATTGTTTTTTGGAAATGTCAAGCATAATGGTAATATCAGGATTCAATTTGTCCTATTAAACTATTACATATTGATCTAAACCCTAGTTTCTATTTCTACAAAGGCCTATTCTATTTTCACTTAAAAAAATGGATGCAGAAGAGAACAGCAAACAAATATTCAAAGTAGAAAAAAACTCATTTTTAATCAACAGACTTTAGAGTCTAGTCTTTCCATTGGTTCTTTAAAAATAGTAAACCCCCCTGTCTCCCAACCCCCTTTTGTTCTGCACCATTAAATTGTACTGTGGCAAAACAATTCCGGCGCAACCTCTTTAAATCAGTGTTCTTTTGAGGTTGGGTACCATGTACCACAGTAATGAAGAAGGCAAATGTTGGAGGGGAAGAGAGGATGTTGAGTCAGCCTTGTTGCAAGTAGCAACTGGTGGTATCTCTAGTCTGTACTTCTTATGCAAAACTAAAATTTTTGAAAAGAGGCCATCTGCTATCATAGGCCATCACTAAGAACTTCTAGTTTGTCTTGAGAGAGGCTGCAACGTTGTTGTGCACAACATAATCACTATTAATATAGCAGGCTGCCTCTTGGCAGCACTGCAAAGTACTCATAACCAAAAGGCCATCTTTTAAATTAAATTGTAGGATCTAATACAAACCATTTACATATCACAATCTGAGACTTTGAAATAGGAGGAACATATAATGGTTTCCAAAACATCAAAAGAACCTATCTTACTTTAAAGTCTTCATTAAAAAAAAAAAAAAAAGTACAACAGAGCTTGAAGCATTAGATAACTTTGTCCATTGTTACAGATTAAAACTTCCAAAGCAAATAAAAGAACCACAATTTTCTATGTTCACCTTTAACTGGGGGAAACTTGGCAAAAGTATTCAAAGGGAAGCACTTGAACTTTCTCAGCATTTCTTTTATAACCTGGCTCTTTCTCTCTCCCATCCCCAAAGAAGAAGAAACAAATACCAGAATCCTTTGTTTAAAATATGAAAATATCTTACAGGAATAAGCCCTAACAATACAGGATCTTACTGGAACTAACTTTAGTAAAAATTAATACAGGCAGAGAATTAGGGCTTTATTTTGGAGCTTTGGGAGGGGAGAGCCCCATGGAGGCATCTGGAGTTTCATGTGAGGCCTCCTGGGGAGGGGGTTGAATGGTTGCCTTTAAGATGGGAATCTTTTGTCTTGGGAAATGCTGGTGACTGAACCTTGACAGCTAAGCACAGGTTGCTTCATCCTTTCATGCAATCTTTTTCTAACAGCTGGGCAAATGTGTTAAACTGGTTTTCTGGACTTCCCTGAGCAGTATCTAATGAGCAAATAACACAATTCTGTGACATTTAGCAGGATACATATTCCAGACACTGCAATCATGAACACCGTAAAGACAGTCTTTTCTGTGGGCCTGGAGATAAAGCAGTCCACCGTATTGGGACAAGGCCAGGCGTTACACTTCACCAGACGCTGCATGAAGAAGCCATTGTACATGACGTAAAAGACATACATGAAGACAGCTTCGAAGATGACCCGGAAGAAGATGCTGCTGGTGTAGGTCCACCACAGGGACCCTTCAATACGAACCTTCTGGGTTTTGATCTCTTCAATGTCCTTATATTCATTCTTCATCTCTCCCTTCATGAACTTCCTTTTCTTCTCATGTCTCCGGTAGGCCACGTGCATGGCCACCAGGAGTGCTGGTGTGGATACAAAGATCAGCTGCAGTGCCCAAAGCCGGATGTGAGAGATGGGGAAGTGGTGGTCGTAGCAAACATTTTTGCAGCCAGGCTGGAGTGTGTTGCAGATAAAATCAGCTTGCTCATCTCCCCATACCTCCTTGGCAGCCACCACAAGGATCATGATGCGAAAAATGAAGAGGACAGTGAGCCAGATTTTACCAATACTGGTGGAGTGTTTGTTGACACCCCCCAGGATAGTCTGTAGTGTGCCCCAATCCATCCTGTTCTCTGGGAGGTTGGTGCTGGAAAAGAAAAATGAACATGACATAGAGATCACTAGTCTGGACAGAATCTGGATAATTTCTCTGGGTCTGGGAAAGTAAGCACTTTTAAATCTCTTCCTGAGCATTGACTCTATCCTCCTCCAAAATAGTGAAGGCAAAACCAATTTGGTTTGCCACAGGATTAAATATGTAGCTCCTAAACAATCTTGAACAAGTTTCTATATGTTTGCTAATAATGAGTAGCTTGTTCACTTGAGTAATTCACCCAATCTTTAGCATATAATAAATATTTGGGGTATGGGGTACACCGATGCAAAGTACTTGTTAGCTTAAAGGTACAAATGAGTTCTGACCCAATCTATTGATTCTTCCACAGATTCTCCTGGGATATTACCAACTCCACCACAGCCATTCAGGGTTCAATAGTTAGATCCACTGGTAGCAACAAGTTTTGGACTGTACCAGTGGAACTGCCCTAGTTTTGACCAGCATTTACCTTAAATGCTGAGAGGCCAAGTTCAGGTGATATAATTTATGGAAGTCCACCTAATCCAGTGTTGTATCAATTTTCCCTGCAGAACCCCTTTACTTAAAATATTTCAGTTCATTTTCATAGGCTTGGGATGTAGCAGTGAAATGGTTATTACAAATGGTTCTATTTACATTTGACACCCCCTGCAAATTAACATTTCACCAAGGGCCTTGATTCCTTCTTCTATATGGAGAAAAGTAGGAATAAATGGTCTCTTCAAGTAGAAGAGTTGCTCTGTGCATGGATTTTTGTGTACAGGTTGGTGGCCTCACCGTCACATTGGGACTGACTGGTTAGTACTCAAAGTATCTGTTTAGATAAGTGCTGCAACAGTATTGTTGTTATGGGTTATGGTTAGAAGTATTTCTAAGAGACACTTTATGAAAAATGACCAAAAATTCAACCAGTGGTTCCCCATGGCTGGTCCAATGAAGCCCATCATTGTTGTAGTTTAGAACCAAAATCTGCTGGGGTAACATACTCCTTACTGAAAGCAGGTGTGAAAGGGCCCATGGATAATCTTCCATGAGCCAGAGGCCTTCTATTTCATCCCAGGATATGAACTGTCTTCATTGATTCATAGCTACACCCTGTCTGACACAATCAACTTCTCTTCTAAACAAGATTCCATCCTCTCCACAGTCCTCATGAGTCACCTCTTTTCCACCCTTTCTAAGCTGTAATGAATCCTCCTTCTCTTACTTAAAAGCATCCTGAGCTCCTGATTTTAGGCAAGTTGCATCCTGTTTCCTGCTGGACTCTCAAGGCAGGCTCAGACTGAATGTCTCTCATTACCTACAGTTGCTGCTGTGGGACACCAAGATCTGACTGAACCTATTCAATGCCACCTTGATCAGAGGAGGCAGAAGATCCCCGGGCAAGAAAGTTAAGTCAGACTGAAATATACGGAAATGGTAAAACATTTAGCCTCATTCAGTTTGAAAGAAGAAATGTCACTAGAAAAAAAAAATGGTGATTTAGTTCAGGTTCAGCCCTGACCCATTTAAATTCAGACTGTCAGAGAGGCCCTTACGTGAGTCAGTTGTCCTTTGAAAAGTCTCACAGCTCAATCTAATACTGCCTTCAACAGCAAAACCACTGAAAGAAACAGCATTCAGATTTTAATAAAACCACCTCCTGGAATTAGAATTTCCAGTTTTTCATGGGCACTCACTAAAGGGAAAACAGGACACTCATTGAAATAAGCCTCCATATACCTGGTCAAAACTATGGAGGTGGAAGGGGAATTTGGGATTTATGCTTGGCCCACCTCTATAGTATCAAACACAGATCCTATACATTCTATAGAACAGTCTAGTCACCCTCAGTTGAGAAAAATACAGTTCCAAGTAACCTCTATCTTGTTGTTGTTCTAAAACCAAAGTTATAGCTACTTGTTTTTTGAGTATTGCTATCTTGACCAGGCTGGTTTCCAACTTCTGGGCTCAAGTGATCCTTCAGCCTCAGCCTTCCAAGTAGCTGAGACTACAGGTGCATGCCATTGCACCCACATTACTGCTTGCTACCTGCTTTAAAGGCCCTTTCAAGAAGAGGAATAAATTAAAATTTGAGCCCCCAATGGGATAAGAATAACAAGGTAAGATGGACTAAAAAAGCAGGGTGAAATTGTTCTCAATGTACAAATTTGCCCCAGAGCTGCTCTCCTGGCCTCCTGACTTGGGCAGTCACATGCAGGTTCCTACCTGGCCCAGGCCACTCTGCAATTGCTTGGAGCATTGCCAGAGCACGAGTCCAGGGGTTGGTTCACTTCTTTTGGGAAGGCACTAGGTGAATCACCCAGTTCCAGAAAAGGAACAAGGAGTTATTTGCCCCTTACCTTCCCACCCCTTACCTAACTGGTGGATCCATCTAAAGGACCTGTCCCTACACAGCTCCCCACCTTCTTATGGGTGTCTTTAATTGTGACTGACTTAACTCAGTTTTAAAATGGACTCAAAAGGCACATGGAGGCATGGCTGTCCTACACATCTCAAGATCGTCTCAGGTCCTAAAGTCTAGCTCTGAGGAATCTGGAAAAAGCTCACTGGGCAGGCTTATTCCCCACCTCCATAAGGGGCGACGGAGGGACTGATGCAAGCATCCTAAAAGGACATATTTCTCAACTGCACACCACCTCCTCTGAGAGTAAGTGTCCTATGAGTTTTCCTTCCAGTTGGAGAACTTCTCCTGGAAGTAAAAGCTCTTGAAGTGTTTAAAAAAAAAAAAAAAAAAGAAAGAAAGAAAGAAAGAAAGAAAAGCAACCAAAGTCCTGACCCATGTTTAGCCTCCGGTCTGCCCTGTCCCAGGAACTGTATTAGGTGCGAGTTCTAGGTAATCGCCCCGACTTCACCCTAGTACTTTCTTTGCAAAGAGAACGCGAGGAGGTAAAGGTCGGTTTCTTCCCGTGGAGGCTTCCTGCTTAACAAACTAAAGTGAGTTTGCTTTCTAAAAAAAAGCTTCTGGTTAATTTAAAACTTTTGGTGGTGGCAGATAAAGTAGCCAGAAGACTGTGGGGGGAATTAGCCCCTAGTAATATCGGCAACAGATGCCACCATAGCTCTCGGGTTGGCCTGGTCCCGCTTTTTCCCTCTGATACGCGCACCAGGCGCAAAACTCGATTTCTAGGTCGGGGGTGGTGCCACCTCGTCCCTTTCCCCAGCCGCCACTGCAAACCCAGCCCAGGCAGCTCCATTCAACTTCCAGAGTCCGGCCCTTGATACTCCTACCCAGAAATGTACTCTCGCCACCTGCCTCCAGCCCCCAGGCAGCGGTCACGACTCGCTCCTGTGAACTCCTCGCCAGACCCTAGGGGTCCCCAGACCTCGGAGGTGGGGCGTCCGGGCTTAGTTTCCTCGGCCTTCCCCAAGTCCCTCTCGGCCTAGACCGCCCCGGGGCATCACAGGTCGGCGCCCGGCGTACAGCTGCGAGCGGGGGACGCTGGCCCGCGGCCTCACCTGCGTCCGGAGAGAGCGTGCGGCGGGGCCCGGCGGGCGGCGAAGGGTCTCTGGCAGCTCCTGGGGCGCTCCCTCGGATCTGGGGCTAGTCCTGGGCGGGGGCCGCCTCCGCGCTCGCTCGCCGCAGGCCGGAGCGCAGCCGACGGGCTCCGAGTCGGGACAGCCGAGCGCGCCGGGCGCTGCGGGTCTTCAACACCTGTCTGCTGCAGCGCCGCCTTTTAACCGCACCCCACACCCCGCCTCTTCCCTGGAGCTACCGAGAAAGTTACGGAGGGGGCGGCTCCTTGCCGCCCGCACCGCCCCCCCCCAGCGCCTCGGGCGGGGCCCTCCGGGCCTCCCCGGCTCCTGAAGCTTCTTGGGGCCCCCGAACCCCAAGAGGTCACCAAAGCCTCTAAGCCTCCGGAGTCCCCTTGTGACCCTCTGGAGCTTCCCTAGAGTCCAGGGCTCCACGAATGCCCTATTTCCCTTCCCTTCAGCCCCTGGGCAGGCCAGGCAGGAGCCAGCTAAGGCTCTGCGTCTCCACCTCGGAGGACGCCAAGCCCCAGGCCCCAGCTCCCTGCATTTGAAGGAGTAGGTGGGTTTGAAGAGTAGTTGTTGGTGTTATTTCTACTCCTACTAGTTCAAGACTACGATTGCATTTGAAGTTCTGTTTATTATTATTTAAGCAGGCGTTCCAACGATGTGAAAATTTATTTGCAAGTCCTGAGATTCCAATGCAGGAGAGGCTATCACTTAGGGGAACCACAGAGCAGGGCTCAGGGCCTCTGGAAATTGGGTTCAGGGCCAGCGAAGATGGAGCGCCATCAGTGTTGGCTAAATCCCCACTTGGATTTCTCTGAGTTACCTATTTAATTCGATCACTTTGAAGGGTATGCCAAAAGCCAAGAATGGGTGTGTGTGGAGGTGACAAGTCTTGCTTCTTTTTGCCAAAGCTGGCCACAGGGTCTCTGCCTGCCTAGAGGGAGTCGTCCGGCCATCAGCAGAGGGTGCTCTGGCTCGGACCCTGACAGCTTCATCCTCTTTCCACAATTGGGAAATTGCAAGGAGGTTACTTTTTTTTTTTTTTTTTTTTTTTTTTTTTTGCGGGGGGTGGAGGGGTAGTTGCCCAGATTATTCAGAAAGGAAAGAGCACAGAATGAAGTCTACCAATCCCATCCCTCCCTCCCAGTACACATACTGCTAGAAGGGGTACTGATAGGATTTCTGGAGAAGCTTCTGGAAAGCATGTCCCGCACACTTTAGTTCTTTCTCTGCGAAGCTTGATGCCTCAATGTGAGGACTTAGGGTTGGGTATTTGGTTGGGCATTTTGATGTCTTGAGATGCTAGTGACAGGAAGTCAGATGAGAAATGAATGTGAGGAGTAGGCCACGTTTGTCCAGTCTCCTCCCATTCCTTGCTTCATGATTCCTGCAGAGCAGCCAGTTCTTAGAGGAGCAGGCTGCACATTCTCACGCAGGGTTTCCTCAGGTCAGTTCTACCTGAAGTGAGGATGATTCATCCTGACAAGGCAGAAATGGATTTCCCATGATTACCATAGTTTGCGTGAAGGTATTGACTTTTCCTTGCAAAGCTGGAGCCCCGTAGGCCATAAGCCAACATCTGCCGTTCTTGCATGGGTGAACGTGAGTACCGTGGGTACCGTGGCTACTACCTCACCTTCTAGTTCTAAGTCTTAGTCTAAGAGGGAGTGTCTGTTCATGAAGAGACAAAGCCCCAGGAGCTGCCCAAAGCCCTGCCACTGGAGAGATGTGCTGAATCAGCTTGTGAAAAATTAGGCCAGTCCTGTGTAGGCAGCTTCCTGGCCTGAACACACCTTAAGGTTGAGAGGTCTTGGGGTGGAGTAGCTGGCCGGTGAGCTCTCCCTTTAGTCTCTTAGGGTCAGTGTTGTTAGGAATCTATTGAAGTCCTGGCTGGGTTAGAATGAAAAAAAAAAGCCAGTGTAGGACGCTGGCTGGTAAAGATGGTTTGGAGATTGCAGATTGATTTTCCCTCAATGAAAAATTTCATCTTAGGCTTTAGTGCCCATATCACAATGACAAGTTCAGCTTTCTTTTCCTTGTATTCCTTGATTTGATTCTCTAAATTTGAATAACGATTGTGTATTGTTGGCTAACTATCACTCCAGATTTTGGAATTTATAGTCAAAACTCCTACGGTTCTGAAGTCTTCAGTTACAATTCAACATTTGATTTTATTCTGTTTTCCATGGTTTCTGTTGTTTTTCTTTGTATTGGTGTTTTCTTCCTCAGTAGCTTTGGAGTTCTCCGAGGGCAGGAAATTTTGTATGTGTGTGTTCCAGAGTAGGGGAGAAAAAAAGAGAAGAGGTAAGGTGAAAAATAGTAGGGAAAGGTTTGGATATTTGAGATCATCTCCAAATGAACTTAGATATGTACCCAATTAGCAGATCGCACCACAAATTAATATTTTAAAAAATAAATCCAGTAGTCATTTTGTAAATAGGACTTTCATACTGCTGCATTTATTTCTATTAAAAGTATTACTTTGGTAAATGTAAGCATTATTTTCTCATCCTGTTTTCATCTTTTGACACTTTAATCCTAGAGAAGCTCAGCCCTTCTCCTCTACCCCAATCCTTCCTACTCCTTCGTGAGATCAGTAGAGCTCTGGACATACCTGCTGCTGACCAACTCAACTTTAACTCATTAACTGGTAGGGATTAATCAGACACAGAATAGTTTTGGGCTTGGCTTTAAGCAAAGAACTCTGGTATCTACCAGTTTGATTTTGAATGAAACTAATAGGATGGACAGTGGCCAGGGAAGAACAGAGACCTGTGGAGTAACTATTGATGATTAACTAGTGAGGATCTGTGACAGCCACACCTTGTCACATCAAAGAGAAATGAATGCTAATTTTACATATGTTAGTACCAAGTAGGTAAATCCTGGTCCATTATGATTGAACTGAACTTTTATGCAGATGTTGCAAATGATGCACTTGTAAGATTAAAGGTGAAAAGTCTAACATTTAAAGCTATTTGTATTTTAATTTGACAGTTGTTTTAAAATAAATCCAGTAGAAAGAACTGATTGTTGTGTAAGAAATCAGTGCTAGATAAATCATATTTCTTGACATTTTGATGAATGATTATTTGCCTGCTGCCTGTTGGTGCAACCTTCTGAATTCCCCCTGGGAAGGATGCTCTGAGTGCACATTAAAAATATATCAGTTACATTTCTGACTCACAAATCATCTGTTGGCAGAAAATGTTGCAATATGAGAAGAGACTTAATAGCATGGAGCCCCTGCCTACTAGTTGGCAATTTTAGGGCAAGTTGAATCCATTAGCTATAGGGCCACACCCTCTTTTCTTGACTTTAATGATGAAATATTAATCATATTAATAACTGGTTAAAAAAAGAGAAAATTCAGCCTTTCCCAAAATAGCAGTTGGAAACTGAAGAGCCCTCTGGCATCCCTGGATAATTAATAACAACTTACATATGATAATGTAATTTCAATGCAGGAGTGGTTCTCCTGTGAACCTTTTTAATCTTTGTAGGTGATTATTATAGGGAATACTGTTTCACTAATAATTTCTCTCTGCATCATTGAATCACACCCTCACTATGTTTTCTGAAAATTGTTAATGTCAGATTATTTGGAGGGAAAATTCAATTGTTATATTCAAAGGGTAAAAAAAGAATAAGGTTTCAGACTTCACTAATTTAATTGTTCTCTTTACTTTCAAATTAAAGACATCTCATTTAAAATTGCTACTTTTAAGTTGTGACAAATAGTCATAAGCATTTTGTTGTTTTCATTCTATTCTTATTTCACACATAAAATATTCTGGGTAAATTAAAATTGCTGCATTAGCCTTGCTGGGTGAACGTGGGCTCTTTTATGATTATTTAAGCAGACCATGGAGAAATTACAGAGATATTTCCAAATGTATTTGCATCCAAAACACATTTTGGTCAGAAATGAATGCAGAACTATAACTCCTTAGATTGACTGCTAGGAAAAATATACTTCTATAGAATATAAAAATTAAATTCTGTAAGTTATTCAGTGGCTTGTCAACACAGAAATATTGCATCATTCACAAAGGAGAAAAGGAGATTTCTATATTCTAATTTATGTCACAGCAATATTGTAATTTATATTATTTTGAATAGTTTTTGGAACAAGTTAGAGAAAACACAAGATGTACTGCTATAGAAAAAACATAGTCATACATTTGACAAGGGACTGTTGATTACAGGTTATGTTATATTTGATAGATTACAGCAGCTTTTCATGAAATGCTAGTTTCAGAACCATTTTCACTTTGGTAGAAGTGTTCTCTGATTTAATCTCAATTCTTAAAAAAAAAGTCTGTGCCAAGACTGGGATGGTGGTGGGTGGGGATGGGTAGGCAGGTGGGAGGGGGGGGGAGGGTTTGCAATACCTGGAGCTCACAGTAGATGGCACTGGGAAGACTTGCCAGGAACCTCTGTTTGGTGCATACACTTCATGGATAATCGTTTAGTCTGTAGAGTTTCTGGTTTTGACCTCATTAATGGGCTGTATAACAATTTTTCCTTCTTTGAAAAAATGAAGTAAAATAGAATAGAAAATAAAGTACCAGAATGTGTTGCTAAACCTGCGTCCTCCCCACACAATTATTGGGAATTGAACACCAGTGGTGCTCTACCACTGAGCAACATTCTCAGCCCTTTTATTTTATTTTTTAAAATTAAGACAAAGTGTTGCTAGCTGCCCTGGCTAGCACTGAACTTGCAATCCTCCTGTCTCAGCCTCTGGAGTAGCTTGGATTATAGGTGACCACTACCACACCAGGTAGAGTATGTTGCTGTAAGCAAGGGTAAGTAATGCTTTGTATAAGAAGTTTGTTAGCTATATGTGTCGTGGATCCAGTGTAAAATGCATTTCCTGCTGTAGGTTGCTTTAGGAAAACTCTTGGAAAGCCTCTGTTCTATTCTATTTTCAGGGCAGATATATTACTTTGGGCTGCAAGTGAAATTGTGTTATTAGGAAGGGGAGAGGCATGGGAGCCCCAAGAGTGGCCTCCTTGTCTAAGCTGAAGCACAGCAGCAAGCCCCTACCTGATGAGATGTGTTGGTGGATGGGCTGCTTAGGAACTTTTTTGCAGGTTGAGAAAGGACAATTTATCATTATACTTCTTGCACCAGGGCTCCCCTTTCTGATCTGAGAAGCACTAACAACATCTGATTGTTGTTTTACAAACTAAATAAAATAATTTGTCTGAAAAGGTATATAAATAGTGCATTGGTATCTAATAGCAACTGTCATGAATGAGCCATTTTAGTGGATTGTATGTAAATAACCAGAATTTTTTATGTCAAAAGCATACTTTAGATAACTGTGCTTTGGAAAAGAGGAGGCAATAAACATAATGCTTTTTATCATCTCTTTACTGGCTTTGAAATGAATCAGTGGTGGTGTGGAATTTAGAATATTAGACTATTTTGATGATATGGGGCTCCCATATATACACTTTCGGTGGGTGAAGATAGTATTGGGAAATCTGCAAAATCTTGATATTAGCCTCTTAATAATTATACAGTGGGAAACATTCACTTTTTCTTACATGCTGCACAACATGTATGTAGACTACTAGGTTGATAGGTTTTGAAAAGACACAATCCCTGCTTACAGTTTACCAAAGAAAAACAATAGACTGTTGTGGATGTAACATAATTGAGTGACTAAGTTTAGAGTATATAATTGACACACAAAAGCACATACACATAAATGAAGGAATCTCTGAGTATAATCCAATACAATGGTGTCTGTGTTAATTATTTATCCACGATTTGATATTTCAAAGTGTGTCAAATGTTCATTTTATTGCAGAACTCTGTGAAGAAAGTGTTTTAAATCTCATTTTATACAAGTAAAAATTGAGCCTTAAGAATCCACATACATAATGGGGACTGAGGGTGTAGCTCAGTGGTAGATCACTTGCATAGAATATGTAAGTCCCTGGGTTCAATCCCCAGCACTACTGCCTCCCCTCCCCAACAAAGCAAAACAAAACAAAACAACAATAGTAAGTTCAAAGCCTGCCTGGGCAACTTTTACTCATTTTGTTTTTGTCTTTTCAGAATTTTTACATCCAGATGATTTTTGACTTGCGTTGATTTAACCTACAATTTTTTGACTTGATGGAGTGAAAGCAAGATGAATTCAGTAGAAATCATACTTCAAATTCTTCATTTGGGTCTTTTCCTGGGCTAGTGATGTGTGGTATGATCTTTTCTCATGATTCTGGGCAGGTGGCAGTGAACTGCAGCTTCTAGTTAGCCCCCCAGTCAGCCCAGACAACATAGGGGAAAATTGAGCCTTAAGAATCCACATACATAATCCACATACACACTTTATTGTGTGCTGTGTTGCTAAACTATGATGTTTGGTACGTTAGATATATTTTTGATTTATGACATTGTCAAGTTATCATGGTATGCCCATGGGATTGTAACCCTATTATAAATGGAGGAATGTTCATTTGATATGTAGGAATGTGGTACAAACCTATACATGTTTTGAATCTATATAAATACTCATTACTTTTTTTCTTTCTTTTGCATGAAACGCAAAATAAACTTTGCTTTTCTTATTTGATTTATGATGGGGATATTTTTATGTAAGTAAACAAAAACTTTCCTCATTCTTTTACATGTTTTCCTTGATCTGACTATATAATAAAAATGAAAATTCCATAATTGATTGATATTTGGATGGTTTCCATTCTTTTGCTATTGTTTACATAGCTTCTGCTTCCCATTAGGATATAGAATGCAGAATACTATTATTCCCTTGGTAAAAATAATAAAAACCTGATAATATGAAAATCATACTTTTCTATGGCAATTCCAAAGCACATTTAACTGAGTAAGCTTTGAAGAACTGAATTACAGGGAGTGATGGTGAGCGGGACACAGCTGTTTCCATATCTGGGGGAAGTATTCTATATGTGTGGGAAGGTAGAGAAGCAGGTCTCTGTAAATGAACAGATGGTAGACTTAAGGAAAAATCAGTCGAGACTTTAATAACAGTGTGAGTGGCCATATTGTTTGGCATTTGGAAGTGACCTGTTATGGTTTGAATCTTAAGTATTCCCCAGAAGCTCATATGTTGACCTTTTGATCCGCAGCTGCTGGGTTCTGGTGGAATGGTTAGGAGGTTGGGCTTGGTGGAGGTGATTTAGGTCATGAGAGACGTACACTTGAAGGGGATATTGAAACCCTGGCCTTCTCTCTCTCTGCTTCTTGGCTACTATCAGCTGACAGCTTTACTCTACCACTCACTCCCCATGATGTTCTGCACCACCACAGACCCAAAGCCAACAGAGCCAGCCAACCACGGACTGAAATCTTTGAAATCAAGCCAAAATAAACTTTTTCTCATTTTAAATTTGTATTTGTCATATCAACAAAAACTGACAAGAAATACTTGACCCAAATACAAAAATAAATTGTTTAACTCAACAATCACTGTCTCCCAATTTTACTGCAAAAATGGCAGTGGCAGGGAAGACTGGAAAGGAGAACTAGACAATTTCAAGTTCTTGAATTTTGGAACTCTGTTAGAATTGAATGAAAGAAGAGCCAAAGTAATGTGAAATATATTTCTCAGCCTTCTTCTTACTCAAATACAGATAAGATCAAAGAGGCAAGCCATTCCACAGTGAAGTTATAGAAAGGTATGTATAGTGAAGTTAGTTGAAATGCCTTGTTTCCATTAAGTATCAGAGATGCATCCAATTTAATTAACACTTCAAATTAGTCTCAGCTCAACTTTACTCTTGAAATCTGATTTCTGCATGTGGTGGTATACACCTGTAATCCCAGCAGCTCCACAGGTCGAGGCAGGAGGATAACAATTTTGAAGCCAGTCTCAGCAATTCAGTGAGACCCTAAGCAACTTAGTGAGACCTTGTCTCAAAATAAAAAATAAAAAGCACTGGGGATAATGTACCCCGGTTCAATTCCCCAATCAAACAACAAACAAACAAATAAATAAATCTGAATGACCAGATTCTAATTCCAACCACCTGGCAAAGAGAAGAACTTGCATTCACTGGAAAACAAAACAAAAGCAAAACACCATTGGAAATTCTTTTATGTGCAATGTCGAGCATTCAGTAAAAAAAAAATTACAAGTCATGTGAAGAAACAGGAAAAAGAGACCTATTGTCAGGAGGGAAAAATAGTTAATAGAAATAGACACATAGATAGACTAAAATAAACCATATATAGTACAAACAAATCATAACGAGGCAGCAGTGACTGTGCCACACAAAACATAATTCAAATTAAGATAATGAGAATTTAAATAGATGTTTCCAATGGTAAAAGGGCCATTTCCTCAAGAAGACATCAATCCTAAATGGGTATCCACTAACTAACAGAGTACCAAAATACATGAGGCAAAATTGAAGGCACCGAAGGGAGAAATGGCAGACCCATATTCATAGTTAGAATAATTGGGTAATTGATAGAATTCACAATAATTATTAAGGGTATAGAATATTTAAACAGTATTATCAATTAACCTGACCTCACTTACATTTACAGAATACCATGTGCAGTCACTGCATAATACACATGCTTTTCAAGTACATATGAGAAAAAAATGTGCTGAACTGTGAAGCAAGACTCAATAAATTCCAAAGAATAGAAATAACACTGAGTTTTGCAGAACTAAATCGATATTTATATATCTAGAAATTGCCAAATATTTAGAAATTAAGTAACAATAATACATGGGTGAAAGAATAAATCACAAATTTAAATATTTTACTTTTATTTATGTGTGCAATTTATTTAGGCCGGGGGTTGAACCCGGGGCCTTGTGCATGCATGCATGCTAGGCAAGCATGCTACCACTGAGACACATCCCTAGCTCCACAGGATTTTAAATGAATGGAAATAAAAACACAAATATCAAGAATTTTGGATGCAAAGGGAAATTGCATGGAAATGAAGGGAGACCCTCATTGCTATACAAAATTACATATAAGAGGTTGTGAGGGGAATGGGAAAATAAACAAGGAGAGAAATGAATTACAGTAGATGGGGTAGAGAGAGAAGATGGGAGGGGAGGGGAGGGGGGATAGTAGGGGATAGGAAAGGTAGCAGAATACAACAATTACTAATTGGGCATTATGTAAAATTGTGGATGTGTAACCGACGTGATTCTGCAATCTGCATTTGGGGTAAAATTGGGAGTTCATAACCCACTTCAATCTAATGTATGAAATATGATATGTCAAGAGCTTTGTAATGTTGTGAACAACCAATAAAAACAAAACAAAACAAAAAAAATTTAATCAAACTGTGTTAAAAAAAAGAATAAAAAACTGAGATACACATAAAAAAAAGAATTTTGGATGCCTCTGAAGCAGTGCTAGAGGAAAATTTTTTTTGCTTTGAATACATAGCTTTTAAAAAGGAGAAATGCTTAAAATTGATTACTACATTTCCACCTTAAGAGTTTAAAATGAGGAACAAATGAAAGACAATGTAAGTGTTCCTTTCTAGGAAATAACAAAGACAAAAAGCCCAGTGAACTAGAGAATAAATAATAGAGAAAACCGAACTAAGTCAAAGTTTAGTTCTCTGAAAATATCAATAAAATCAATACACTCCTTGTGTTAGTTTGATCTGGCTGCCATAACAAATACTACAGTCTGAGCAGATTAAATATCATCAATTTATTTTCTCAGTTCTGGAGACTGGAAGTCCAGATCAGAAGGATTCCAGAGTGATCAGGTTCTGATGAGGGCCCTTTTCCTTGCTTTCCTTTTCCGGAAAGTAGGCTCCTTGTAGCGTCCTCACAGAGCAAAGAGAGAGGAGAGCAAACTCTTACGAAGGCACTAATCCCATCATGGGGACTTCATTCACCTGTGACCTCATTTATACCTAATTCTCTCTCACAATCTCCATCTCCAAATACCACCGCACCAATTCAATCTTTAGCATTCCTAGCAAGATCAATCAATAAAAAAAGAAAGATGTGTTGACTGGCCAAGGTGGCCTATGCCTGTAACTCCAGCAGCTCAGGAGGCTGAGGCAGGAGGATAGCAAGCTCAAGCCAGTTTCAGCAATTTAGTGAGGCACTTAGCAACTCAGCCACATCCTGTCTCTAATAAAATATTTTAAAAAAAGGGCTGGGGATGTGGCTCAGTGGTTAAGTACTCCTGGGTTTAATCCTCAGTACCAAAAAGAGAGAGAGGAGAGAGAGAGAGAGAGAGAGAGAGAGAGAGAGAGAGAGAGAGAGAGAGAGAGAGAGATATGAAATCAATGGGAACAGAAATGAAATTGGGGAAGGCAGGGGTTGTAGTTTAGTGGTGAGCACTTATTCTCAGCACTGCATATAAATAAATAAATAAGTAAATAAATATCCATTGACAACTAAGAAAAATTTAAAAAAGAAATGTAAGAAGGGAAATCATTGAATGTATAACAAAAAATCTTTTTCATAGAGAAAATTCCAGGTCCAGATGGCTTCACTGGTAAATTCTATTGACATTTAAGTGTTAAATAATACCAATTAATATTGTAATCACTAGCCTTGTGTGTGTGTGTGTGTATGTATGTATGTATATAATCTTATACATATGCAGATCCCTCTATAGGATAATGTCTCTGACCTGGATTTGCTGGATCAAAAGGTAAGTACATTTGTAATTTTAATAGATATTTCCGAATTGTCTTCCATGGGAGATTGAACCATGTTTTTTTTTTTTCTTTATTCACATGATTTCTAAGTATATTTTTCATGTAGGACAGTTTTTCAACCAAGATATACAGTTACTATATAAAATTTTTCTTTCAGTGGCAGCCTGTAATCTTTAAAATATGGTAAGCATCGTGTTTGAAGGGGATATGACAATAAGTCTACCAGATGGAAAATCCTGTTAAAAGTTAAAAAATAAATAAATCAAAATAAAACCATACACAAGATAATGTTAACAATTCTTATCATATTTTATGAATTAAAAATTGTTTATAAATATCTTTTGGTAAAATTTTAGAATTTTCTTACTTCAAATGATGGATTACATAAAACTTATTTTATGGTGAACTTCTAAGTCTTTCCTTATTGATGAGTACAAATTTACTTTTATTGGATCACGAGCTTTAACTGAAAATAATTGTTATTTTGATAAAATATATGTATGTATTTTCAACATGTAATGACCTGAACATATTTTTATTTAATGATTATGTTTCTTGTAATAATAAGCCATTGCCTTTGTTGAAATCAATTTTTTCTTCTTCTGTGTATGAATACACATGTATATTAGGCAGGTGTTCTACCATCAAGTGCATCTCTAGCTCCTGAAATTGTCTTTATTTCTAAAATATAAATTATTACTGATTCTTGAATGATATAAAAAATGTTCTAGGCTGTATTGATTTTTTTACACTATAAGGAAATACTCTATGCTCTCGCTTATTATTTTTTCTACTGTAGATTCTGAAGATTATTGTTTATATTTAAAAGAAAAATTAAAAATTGCACACACTCTGTTTTCTATTCCTGAGAGTTTATTTGTGATATTTTATTATAGATCCCTGAATTTGTAAATGTAAACGCTGGTCACTTATAACTCACACAAGTGCCATTTTAGTTTCACTGGAGACAGAACCCAAACTAAAGTCCTAAATATTAGAGCATTACCTCTGAGCATACCATAAGGGGTGGCAAAGACCTCCCACTTTCTACATAGTTTTGTTCCCTTGTGGTCCTTTCAAAGTCATTCAGTGAATATTTGATAGATCTGAGAAGAGAACACACTCCTCACATCGTCCACGTGAGCTCTAGAGAGTTGAGAAGTGTGCGTGGATAAAAGGGAAATAAGGACCAAGCAAAACAAGCAAACCTGAGCCTATTGCTAAGGACTCCCAGGAGTCAGGCTGGAAGAAATGAGGGCAAGGTCCCTCTTCAAGGCTTCTGACTTTCTTCTCCTCCACCACCTGATTGCCCAGAAGTCAGCTGTCCACAGTGGGGATACAAATAGAATCTTTCTTTGCTTTCTGAAGTCAGCAAGGATGTCACCTGTTGAGCAAAAAATAGTACCTGTGAGCATGCTCTTTGAACTCCTGCCACACATGTTTATTGAATGAATTTTGTGGGTAGTTTTTCCCCCTTCATCCCCAGAATTGTTATAGGGCAATTTCAGATGCTGTCAATTTTGTTTTATAGATATAAACACTGGTCACTTATGACTCACACAAGAATCACAATTTTTATTAATTGTAAGTAATTACTAATAATTACTGAAAAACAAAAATGACATAATTTGAGATAGTGATAGACTGATGATTCCTCTGAAGTCCATGGTGTATCTGGTCTGTCCTCTGGTACATTGCTGAACTAGTATGTGGAGTTGTAGGAGACTCCCAGATATAGCTGTCCTTGGAGGCCCATTTATCAATTGCCCTTGTGAAACTCTCAAAATTTTAGTTTATAGTAGCATTTATACAGTTATTTTATTGTACTTACCTCTTATCATAACTACTATTACAATAGGCCCTCTATTGTCTGAAGGTTCCTTATCATTATTCCCTAGCCACTACAGATTAACAACTATGTACATAGTATTTACTTTGCTTTAGGTATTATGAGTAATTTAGAGATGACTCAAAATAAGAAAGAATGAGTTAGGCTCTATGCAAATACCACACCATTTTATATCAGGGACTTGAACATTCTAGGATTTTGGTATCTGTAGCGCTCCTGAAACTAATCCTCTGTGGATACTAAAGGACAATTGTATGTTATTTACCAGGTAGTATAGAAGCAATTTGATAATTTGACAAGTGACATGGCTATATCTGCAGTTAAAAAAAAAACCTACTTGGTGACATTGTGCCTTAGTACAAAGAAAATTTCTTTTCAGGGTAAGTTAACTGGTTTACTGATTTTTTTAAAGGACAAGTACTAGGCAATTGACACACAAACAAGTACAGAATCCTGCAGAATGAAAATTGAATGTCTTGTCTGTGTCCTGCTCATGAACCTTTTGGTGTGAGATTGTCTACTCTTCTATACCTTTGGATACACATACACCCGGAGTTGTATGTGTGCACACAAGGGTTCACAGCACATGCAGTTTTGCCATGTGAGTGCTTATTGATCTGTCTTGTTTTGTTTAACAACTTCTTATTACTCCACAACATAGTTCAACTCTAATTTGCTCAACCATTTTCCAACTGACTGAGAGGGAATCTGAGGGAAATGTTGTAGACTGGGTTTCACTGAGGTGGAGTTGTTAAGAAGTCACTTGAAGATATGAAGGGGAGACAGTCTGACTTAAAGACTCCAAGTGAAGCTCTCAAGGTTTTGGGGAAAAAGAAAAAAGAAAGAAGGAAGGAAAAGGCTTCTGGTTCTTATACCATTTTTCAGTCTTTCCCTTGATTTTTTTTTTCAAATTCTGTTTGCTTTTTCCCCTCTATTTACAACAGCCAAACACCTGCTTTTCTTTTTTCTTTTTTTTTGTTTTTACTATTTTTTTTTCTTTTATTGTCTTTTATTGATTTTATTATTTTTTTAAATACACAACAGTAGTGGCCAAACGCCTGCTTTTCTTCACACAAATGAGTAAATGTTTTGTAAATACTAATGTCTCTAAGTTATTCTTTAACATAGGATATGTTACTTTTTTTTTCAAAAACACCCTTGGATATGAGTCTTTGTGCGAAGTAATTTTTCTATAGGGTAAATTCTTTAAACTAGATTTCAGAATCAAAAAATAAACATGTTTACAGTATTGGCATGTACTGTAAGAATAGATTTCTTCTTTTTTAATTTTTAAAAATGTTTTGAGACAGGGTCTTGCTAAGTTGCTAAGGCTGGCCTTGAACTGGTGATGCTCCTGCCTCAGCCCCCTGAGTTGCTGGGATTACAAGTGTAATCATGTTGATGCCCAGATGGGAATGATTTTCTGATGTCCGAGGAGGAGACAAGGGACAGGCTGGTGGAATGAATGCTCATGGACCAGGAAAGAGGCCATAGACACTCTCCATGTTAGGGAGCAAGTTACTTCCAGCCTTGCCCTAGTTTGACTCCCTCTCCCAGCCCTGTGCACTGGGATGTGGTGTTTGAGGGCAGAACATAGCACCTTGGAAAAGGTGCTCAAGAACAGCTGAGCCCCACAGTCCATACCTGTTCCAGTTTCCCAGTCTCCTGAGGGCCATGTGTTGGAGGATATCAGAGACTCTGGAATTTGAGTTTTTGTTCCTTTCCTTATCAACTCTGTGGCCTTAGGCAAAATAGTTCGACCCTCAGGGGCTGTGTGTCCCTTTGGGGGCTGGGGGTGACACACGTACTCCATGTAGAACACACAATGCCTGAAGCAGCACATGACTTCAGGTGGACAGTGGGTGCTTGAGAAACCATAGTTTCCAATTTAAAAAGATTTCCTCTTTATAATGAAGGAAGTTGTAGCTGAAAGAAAAAACTACTGGACTCAGGTGTGTCCCATCTTTAGAGAAGTGATTGGAATTATCATCTTTACTCAAATAATTTCTCTGTGCCTGTGCTATCACTTCCCATCCACATCCAAGACTGTAAATCTGAGAGGCCCAGAGCAAATGGGGACACTTGGTTCTCACCCTGTGACAGGCTTAGCAGCTCCTGACCTTTTGCTAGTATCAGAAAAGATAAAAGGAGAACATTTTGAAAGACAGGAGAAAGAAGATAGCCCCAGGAACACAAAGCAAAGGAGCTGGCAGAAAAAGCAGTAAGGTCTGTAGCACCAAAGGAAGCAAAAAATGAGTGAACTAAGTGGGATAAAGATGGAAAGGAGATCCTGAAAGACTTATCAGAGTTCTTTAATGTGGCTTCTTTTGTGAGAAGAGTGATGATCGTAGTAGGGTCTTGGAAAGAATAATTTCCAGACTTATCAAACACTGGTAGACCAGATGGATGCCAGGGAAGTCCTTAGAAGTACTAAGGGTGGTCACAGAAGTGGTGTGACTGGTGTGGGGGAGGGCAGCTGAAAATGACCGTATCCTGCACTTCCATTCTTTCCAGGGAACAAGTTATGAAAGGTGGAAACTCCTATTTTGGGAATCAATCTAGAACATTTAAACACTGTTTTTGTCACCCTATGGCTGAAAGTGACACAAACTTACCATGCATTTCTGGAAATGGAAATATCAAAAGAGAGAGCTATTTCAAGGACCCTGCTTGACATGGCATGTCTGGGACTATTTCTGAAGATTAGCATGAGGATGTCCCAAGAAAATTATGAAAATATGGATTCCCAAGCTCACCTCAGGCTGACTGAATTATACTTTGGGGATGGCATTGGGACAAATTGTATGACCCCACCAGGTGATTCTTAGGCACATTGAAATTTGACAAGTTTGGCTGCTCTGTGAGAACCTGGAATGAAAATACCTACTCAGGGAGTTTGTCTAAAGTACAGATTTCTAAGCTTTGAGATCAGAAATTCTGGTCCAGTAGGTTTGGGGATCCATGGTTAGTAGTCTATGTGAATTTGGCCCTTGTGATCTTTTTTTTTTTTTAATATTTATTTTTTAGTTTTCGGTGGACACAACATCTTTGTTGGTATGTGGTGCTGAGGATCGAACCCGGGCCGCACGCATGCCAGGCGAGCGCGCTACCACTTGAGCCACATCCCCAGCCCCCTTGTGATCTTGTAATCAAACTTGGAACTCATTGTGGACTAAATGCTATATCCCCCTCTCAAATCATATGTTGAAATCTTCACCCCCAATGTGATGGTATTACAATGTGGGGCCTTTGGGAGGAGATTAGGGGGAATGGAATTAGTACCTTTAAAAAGAGACCCCTAGAGAGCTCTGTTGCTCCTCCCCATGTGAGCCCAGAACAAAATACTCCCTTCAATGAACCAGGAAGCAGGCCTTCTCTAGACACTAGATCTGTTGGTGCCTTATTTTGGACCTCCCAGCCTCCAGAACTGTGAGAAATAAATTTCCCTGGTTTAAAAGCCACTCTATCTATGACATTCTGTTACAGTTTTGACAGAGGCATTTTAGGGTATACTTAAGATTTTGACCCCATTTTGGCTCCAACTGAGGGGAGTCAGTCATCTGTTCATAGTGGAGCTGTGGTGAACATACAGGAGGTACAATATGGTAAGTGTCAAATTCCAAGCATCTAGGAAGTAGATTAGAGGTTGAGGCACATTTTCAGCCAAGAGCATCTCTGGTATGGGGGCCGAATCCAAATACTAATTCTTGAGGAGTGTCTGTTTCCTGTGAGCAGTTTAGAAGACCATTCATAGATCTCTTAGGGCTGAAGTTCAACCCAAAACAATAAATTTCCCTCTGGATTTTTGCCTCCCCTTTTCCAAACACAGGAAAGTTTAATAGATACCCATGATCAGCCAGAAGAGACTGCTTCCAGTTGTACCAATATATTTTGAATAGAAAACTAACTGAGTGAATAAGAGGTGAATAAGAGCAACATGGTATACAAAGAAATAATTCCTTATAGCTTAGGGCTAATCAGAACTTAAAATACCACATTAATCCTGAATCCATAAATTTAAAAATTATGTTAGAAAAAAATCTAGAAATATATTACTTTAGTACCTGCCTAGTAAATCATGCCTAGAAATAATTTAGACTCACAAGTACCTTCATGTTTCTGAGGCTGATGAATGATGGACTATCTGCTGCCAGTGGTAAGATCTTTAAAGAAATTCTTGGCTGTTTTCCACTTAATTTTATTCCTCATCTTGGTGAGTTTTTCTCACTGCAGTCTGTCATCTGAATGGTTTCAAGGCATTCTGTTAATTCACCAGTTTTTTTTTTTCTTATTAAAATGACCTGAAAAGACCTTGGCCAAATGGGCTCTGTTTGTCAATCAGCATTCACCTAGTACTCCCTGTGGTTTGGAGAAACCATGGCAACTGCAAGCCTGGCAAATAGGAAAGTTGTTCACTGGGCTTCCGATCTCCAGGGCAGGGAAGTTAATGAGCCTTTTCCCTTTCCCAATAGCCATGCCACAAATTTGGGGAAGAAAGTGCTGGTCTCTCATATTCAGATTAGTCCAATGTGCGCTTGTTAGTGCTCACTATGTGAAGAGACAGGTTGGGGTGGGGAAAAGGAGTGAGGTCATCTCTGCTTTGACTAGGAGCCCCTGTCCTGGCATAAAGAATGCTCGAAAGCACAAACACCTTCAGAGCAAGGCTGGGCAGGAGGGCAAGGAGGGAATGGTTCTGCTGGGGGTGAGGCAGGGGACCTCCACAATGAAGACTTCCAACCACTTTAGAAGGACAAGCTGGAGGAGGGGACAGAGGCAGGACTTCCATGTAGGAGATAGCTTCAGCAACATCCAAGAGGTGGGGATGAGTGAATGACCCTTGGGAAACAGCACATGCCCTGAGGAAGCTTAGGAACAGGGAATGTGGAGTGGGAGATCCACTGGGAAATTCATGCTGAGGGCAGAGGGGTTGGAAAGCTAGTGGCTCAAAACACCACAGAGAATAACCCAAGAAAAGCCTTCTGTCTCCAGCCATAGGACAAGTAAAGGGGAATCCTAGCAAGACACAAACATTTTAGACAATAGCATCTTCACGTCAGCCAAATGTCCCAGGAAAAACATATCCCTACCACTGTTATGCCAGCAAAGATAATTACTATAATCAGGACAGTTGAATATTGGTGGAGGGATGGACCCAAAGGTTAATGGATCAGAACAGAAAACCCAGAAATGGACATGTCCAATTGTTTTTTTGGCAAACAACAACAACAACAACAACAACAATAACAACACAAGCAGTTCAATGGAAAAAACATCAAACAGTACTGGGCCTATTGGGCATTCACAGGCAAAACATAAGAATCCTAACTTAGTCTCAGATTTATATAAGAATTAACTGAAGATGGACCACACACTTAATTAAAGGGTGGGTATGTAAAATGGTACAGTTGCTGTAGAAAACAGTTTGTCAGTGTCTTAAAATTGAACAGTGTACCTATCAAGCAGTCCAGCAACTGGACTCCAGGGAATTTATTATAGAGAAATGAAAACTTGTTCAAGAAAAACCTATACATGAATGTTTATTATTCACATAAATAAAAAAACAGAAAAATTTCAGATGTCCTTCAATTGGGTAAATAACTAAAAAACTCTGGTACATGTGTAATATTGAATACTACTCTCAATAAAAAGAAACAAACTATCAAAGACACAAGGATGTGGATGAATTTCCATAGAATTATGCTGAGAGAAAAAAATCTGATGCCCAAAGGTTATATACTATATGATTCCTCTTATATAACATTCTTGAATGATAACATTGTAGAAGTAGTAGCATATTAGTGTTTGCCAGGCTTTAAGGTGGGGAAGTGATGGGTGAGAAGGGAGGGATTTGGGTGTGGGTAGAAAATGGCAACATGGGCTTCTTACAGAAATGTTGGTATTCTGACCATATTAATGTCAATTTCCTGGTTGTGATCTTGTCTAGAAGCACTCTGACTTTTGACTTACAAGTTTCCAAATTTACAATGGTACTGAAGTAATTTTCAGTAGAAATTGTACTTTAAATTTTGAATCTGGATCATTCCTGGGATAGCAATATGTGGTCTGATCCTCTCTTGTGATAATGAGCTGTGGCAGTGACCACAGATCCCAGCCAACTCCAGGATGATGAGGGGAATCCACAGATACAGTGTGCTGTGAACATCTGTGATGTTCAGTATGCTGGATGGATTAAATTTGTTATCAATGTATTATACCTTTAAATTTATGAAGGGTTCATCAGGATGTAACCCCATCATAAGTTAAGGAGCCTCTGTACTAAAGTTTTGCAAGATGTTGCAAAAGAACACGAGATCTCTTCATTCTTTCTTTCTTTTTTTTTTTTGAGAGAGAGAGAGAGAGAGAGAGAGAGAGAGAGAGAGAGAGAGAGAAAGAGAGAGATTTTTAAATATTTATTTTAGTTTTCAGTGGACACAACATCTTTATTTTATTTTTATGTGGTGCTGGGATCAAACCCAGCGCCCCACGCATGCCAGGCAAGTATGTTACTGCTTGAGCCACATCCCCAGCCCTCTTCATTATTTCTTATACCTGCATATGAATTTAGAACTATTCCTAAATATTAAGTTTTTTAGAAGAAAAGAACATTTATAGGATGGCTAGGGAATTATGAATATTGACTGGAGTTTTTTATTATGATATGTTTTTTAAAATTTTCTTATTTATACATAAATCCTTTTTAGTTTTAGTTATACATAACAGTAGAATGTATTTTGATATATCATACATATAGGGAGTATAACTTCCCATTTTTGTGGTTGTACATGATGTGGAGTTACACTGGTCATAGATTTATATATGAACATAGGAAACGTATATGTCTGATTCATTCTACTGTCTTTTCCATTCTCAGTCCCCACTTCCCCCCATTCCCTCTGTCCTAATCCATGAACCTCCACCCCTCCCTGCATACCACCTGTTGTGAGTCAACATCCACATATCAGAGAGCCCATTTGACCTTTGATTTTCTGGGACCCACTTATTTTACTTAGCATGATAGTCTCTAGTTCCAACCATTTACCAGCAAATGCCATAATTTCATTCTTCATGGCTGAGTAATTTATATACGACATTTAAAAAAATCTATTCATCTATTGAAGGGCACCTAGGTTGGTTCGATAGTTTTAGCTATTGTGAATTGAGCTGCTAAAAACATCGATGTGTCTGTGTATGTTGATTTTAAGTCACTTGGGTATATGCCGAGGAATGGGATAACTGGGTCAAATGGTAGTTCCAGTCCAACTTTTCTGAGGAATCTCCATACTGCTTTCCAGCGGGATTGGCATTGTGTTTTTTAATTAATTTTTAATTTATTCTAATTTGTTATACACGATGGCAGAATGCAATTCATTTCATATTACACATACAGAGCACAATTTTTAAGTCACTATACACAAAGTATTTTCACACCATTTGTGTCTTCATACATGTACTTAGGGTAATGATGTCTAACTCATTTCACCATCATTCCTACCCCCTTGCCCTCTCCCTCCCCCTCCCTCCCTTTTGCCCTATCTAAAATTCCTCCATTTCTCTCATGCTCCCTATGCTCCCCATCGCCATTATGAGTCAGCATCCTCATACCAAAGAAAACATTTGGCCTTTGGTTTTTTGGGATTGGCTTGCTTCACTTAGCATTATATTCTCCAACTCCATCCATTTACCTGCAAATGCCATGATTTTATTCTCTTTTAATGCTGAGTAATGTTTAAACATTGATATGGCTGTGTCCCTGTAGTATGCTGTTTTTAATTCCTTTGGGTATAAACCAAAGAGTGGGATAGCTGTATCAAATGGTGGTTCCATTCCAAGTTTTCCAAGGAGTCTCCATACTGCTTTCCAGATTAGTTACACCAATTTGTAGTCCCACCAGCAATGTATGAGTGTGCCTTTTTCCCCACATCCTTGCCACCACTTATTTGTATTCTTGATAGCTGCCATTCTGACTGGAGTGAGATATAATCTTAGAGTAGTTTTGATTTGCATTTCTCTAATTGCTAGAGATGTTGAACATTTTTTCATATATTTGTTGATTGATTATATATCCTCTTCTGAAAAGTGTCTGTTCAGATCCTTGGCCCACTTATTGACGGTTTTTTTTTTTTTTTGGTGTTAAGGTTTTTGAGTGCTTTATATATCTTAGAGATTAGTGCTCTATCTGATGTGCTTGTAGTAAAAATTTGCTCCCAAGATGTAAGTGCTCTATTCACCTCACATTGTTTGTTTTGCTGAGAAGAAGCTTTTTAGTTTGAATTCATCCCATTTATTGATTCTTGGTTTTAATTCTTGTGCTATAGGAGTCTTATTAAGTAAGTTGGGGTCTAATCCGACATGATTGAGATTTGGGCCTACTTTTTCTTCCATTAGGTGCAAGTCTTGGGTTTAATTCCTAGGTCCTTGGCCCACTTTGATTTGAGTTTTGTGCATGGTGAGAGACAGAGGTTAATTTCATTTTGTTGAATGTGGATTTCCAGTTTTCCAAGCACCATTTGTTGAAGAGGCTATCTTTTCTCCAATGTACATTTTTGCCTCCTTTGTCTAATATAAGACAACTGTAGTTATATGGGTTAGTCTCTGTGTCCTCTATTCTGTACCATTGGTCTACAGGTCTATTTTGGTGCCAATACCATGCTGTTTTTGTTACTATTGCTCTGTAGTATAGTTTAAGTTCTGGTATAGTAATGCCACCATTACTAAACTTCACTCTTCTTGCTAAGGATTTTTTTTTTGGCTATTCTGGGTCTCTTATTTTTCTAGATAAATTTCTGATTGCTTTTTCTATTTCTATGAGGAATGTCATTGAGATTTTGATTGGTATTGCATTGAATCTGTATAGTGCTTTTGGTAGAATGGTCATTTTGACAATATTAATTCTATCTATCCAAGAACAAGGTAGATCTTTCCATCTTCTAAGGTCTTCTTTAATTTCTTTCTTTAGAATGCTGTAGTTTTCTTTTTAGAGGTCTTTCACCTCTTTCATTAAGTTTATTCCCAAGTGTTTTATTTTATTTTTTTTGAGGGTATTGTAAATGAAGTGTTTTTCCTAGTTTCTTTTTCTGAGGATTTGTCACTGATGTACAGAAATGCCTTTGATTTATGGGTGTTGATTTTATATCCAACTACTTTGCTGAATTCATTTATTAGCTCTAGGAGATTTATGGTGGAATGTTTTGGGTCTTCTAGGTATAGAATCATATCATTGCAAATAGTGCTAATTTGAGTTCTTCTTTACCTATCCGTATCTCTTTACTTTCTTTCATCTGTCTGATTGCTCTGGCTAGAGTTTCAAGCACTATGTTAAATAGAAGTGGTGAAAGAAGGCATCCAATTTTTGGAGGGAATGCCTTCAATGTTTCTCCATTTAGAATGATGTTGGCCTGGGGTTTAGCATAGATAGACTTTACAATGTTGAGTTATGTTCCTAATATCCCTAGTTTTTCTAGCGTTTTGAACATGAAGCTATGCTGTATTTACATAAATGTATTACATTTATTGATTTCCATATGTTGAACCAAACTTGCATCCCTGGGATGAACTCTACTTGAACCCCACTATCTTTTTGATATGTTTTTGTATTTGATTTGCCAGAATTTTATTGAAAATTTTTGCATCTATATTCATTAGAGATATTGGTCTGAAGTTTTTTTTTCTTTGGTGTGTCTTTGTCTGGTTTTGGAATCAGGGCAATATTGGCCTCATAGAATGTGTTTGGAAGTGAAGTATTTCATGAAGTAGTGTTAATTCTTCTTCAAAGGTCTGGTAGAACTCAGCTGTGTATCCATCCAGTCCTGGACTTTTCTTAATTGGTAGGCTTCTGATGGCATCCTCTATTTCCTTGCTTAAAATTGATCTATTTAAATTGTGTATATAATCCTGATTTAGTTTGGGCGTATCATATACCTCTAGAAATTTGTTGATGCCTTCAATATTTTCTATTTTATTGGAGTACAAATTTTCAAAATAATTTCTAATTATCTTCTGTATTTCTGTAGTGTCCTTTGTAATATTTCCTTTTCATCATGGATGTTAGTAATTTGAGTTTTCTCTCTCCTTCTCTTCATTAGCATGGCTAATGGTTTATCAATTTTATTTATTTTTTTCAAAGAATTAACTTTTGTTTTGTAACTTTTTCAATTGTTTTTTTTTCATTGATTTAATTTTAATTTTAATTATTTCCTGTCTTCTACTGCTTTGGGGGTTGATTTGTTCTTCTTTTTCTAGGGCTTTGAGATGTAATGTTAGGTCATTTATTTGTTGACTTTTTCTTCTTTGAAGAAATGAACTCCATGCAATAAAATGCCTTCATAGTGTCCCAGAGATTTTGATATGTTGTATTGGTGTTCTCATTTACCTCTAAGAATTTTTAAATTTCCTCCTTAATATCTTTTGCAACCCATTGTTCATTCAATAGCATATTATCTAGTCTCTAGGTGTTGAAGTATCTTTTATTTTTCATTTTATCATTGATTTCTAATTTCATTCTATTGTGATCTGATAGAATGCAGGGTAGTATTCCTACTTTTTTTGTATTTACTAAGATTTGCTTTGTGGCATAATATTATATGGTCTATTTTAGAGAAGGATCCATGTGCTGTTGAGAAGAAAGTGTATTTGTTAGTTAAGTCTAATTATTGATTGTATTATTGAATTGTATGACTTCTTTGTTTAGCTTTTGTTTGGAAGATCAATCAAGTGGTGAAAGAGGTGTGTTAAAGTCACCCAGAATTATTGTATTGTGGTCTATTTGACTCTTGAACTTGAGAAGAGTTTCCATGTATACTTATAACTATTATCCTTATTCTTGATGATATATAGTTCAATTAAGCAGTATGAAATGTTCATCTTTATCCCTTTTGATTAACTTTGGCTTGAAGTCTACTTTATTTGATATGAGGATGGAAACCCCTGCTCGTTTACATAGACCATGTGAATGGTATATTTTGTTTCAACCTTTCACCTTCAGTCTGTGGGTGTCTTTTCCTATGAGATGAGTCTCTTGAAGGCAGCATATTATTGGGTATTTTTTAAAAAAATCCAACCTACCAGCCTATGTCTTTTGATTGGTGAGTTTAGGCCATTAACAGTTAGGGTTATTATTGAGACATGATTTGTATTACTGGTCATTTTTGTTTATTTTTGGTATTTAGCTTGACGTGGTTTTTCCTTTGGTTGGCTTTTCCTTTCTTGTAGTTCTTCCCTTTGCAGATTTTCATTTCCTCCTCATGGATATTTTGCCAAGAATGTTCTGTAGTGCAGGCTTTCTTGCTGTAAATTCTTTTAGCTTTTGTTTATTATAGAAGGTTTTTATTTCATTGTCAAATTTGAAGCTTAATTTTTATGGATATAAGATTCTTGGTTGGCATCCAATATCTTTTAGAGTTTGGTATATGTTGTTCCAGGATCTCCTGGCTTTGAGAGTATGGGTTGAAAAATTTGCTGAGATCCAAATTGGTCTTCCCTTATAGGTAATATGATTTTTCTCTCTTGCAGCCTTTACAATTCTATCCTTATTCTGTATGCTAGGCATTTTCATTATAATGTGTCTTGGTGTAGATCTGTTGCAATTTTGTACATTTGGTGTCATATAGTCCTCTTGTATTTGATTTACCAATTCATTCTTCATGCTTGGAAAATTTTCTGATATTATTTCATTGAAGAGATTGTGCATTCCTTTGATTTGAAACTCTGAACCTTCCTCTCTCCCAATAAATCTTAAATGTGGTCTTTTGATGGTATCCCATAATTCTTGGATATTCTGTTCATGGTTTCTTACCATCTTCACTGTGAGGTCAACTTTATTTTCAAGATAGTATATTTTGTCTTCATTGTCTGAGGTCCTGTCTTCCAAGTGATCTAGTTTGCTGGTGATGCTATCTATTGAGTTTTTTAATTGGTATGTTGTTTCTTTCATTTCAAGGAGTTCTGTTTTTTTTTAAGTATCTATCTTTTTTTTCTTGGAGTAATCTCTTACAACATGTATTTGCTTTCTTATCTCTTTGTTGGAGTGATTGATTTTTGCCTGTATCTGCTCACTTAGGTCATTCTTTAATTCTCAAATCATTTTAGTTATGTATATTCTGAACTCCTTCTCTGACATTTCACCTACTGAGCTATCTATGGATTCTATTGTTGTAGTATCTTGGTTTGTTTGGGGCACTTTCCTCCTTTGTTTTTTAATGACATCTGTGTGTCTTCCTCTCTCGCAGTGTAGATCTGAGGTATTACAGCTTCTGCCCCTTTGTCTTATGGTGTCCCTATAGGTTATCAATACCCACTTTTAAGGGCAAGCTCAATATTACAGTACTCAATATACCCTATGTGCAGCCATATATCA
The DNA here is from genome assembly GCF_045843805.1 of Urocitellus parryii. NCBI lineage: Eukaryota > Metazoa > Chordata > Mammalia > Rodentia > Sciuridae > Urocitellus > Urocitellus parryii. Next base: position 79,902,929 of record NC_135532.1, read on the forward strand.
GTTAGCTTCTATTTTTACATTTACAGTTTTGTCACTTTAATCAGAAATGATGAGTTTGGTTATTTTCTACCATAAATAGTCAATGGGTTTGCATAATGGCTTACAGTTTCTAATGGTAGATGCGGGGACTGGAAGGTTGGCTGAGATGTTTATGAGGTAGGATGTGAGACTATAGAGGTATTAGATCACATGACTAGTGAGAGGCTAATCATAAGAGTGGCTGTTAGTAGGAGAAACAAGATAGGAAACCCTGTACAAGACTTCCTGTTACCTCAGCAACAGGATAACTGTTAGCACCCCAAGTAGAGAAAAACTCTGGTGCAGCCAGGCCCAATGGGACCTTGGTGATGTCTTACCAGATCCTTATCATCGTTGTCCCTTGATAGAAGCGGCGATATCCCAGTTTTGTGGTGGTGGTAGCCTCAAGCCTATATGTACCCTGATGTTGGGCCGAGGAGCCGCGCTTTGGTGAATAAGGAATCCCAGCGTAGGGTAGCTCCCGGGCAGGCGCTGGATGGGCTGTGGTGTGGCGGGGAAGGTGGCAGGCCTCTGTCAGGATCTCCGGGCTGCCTGACATTGTGTTTTAAAAGTTTTGTATGAATTTGTTACCAAGCAAGGGCTTGCTGCCAAATACACATAGAACTCAATGCTATGGCACTGCTATTCATAAAATGAGTTTTATTGTTGGTCAATCAATGAGAATATAGGAAATGTCCTCATATCTGTCTCTCAAGTTGGCCAGTAATGAAGTGACTGGTCAAGGGTAAGGGGAAACAGAGGGCTGATGGGCTGTAATCAGGAGTCTTTTGGTGGAACAGTCTACACCCAGTACACTGGTCCAGGTGGAATATGGACCAGGTGAATAATTCTGGTTGGTCCTGCTACACTTGGCAGTACCCCTTGCTTCTAATCTACATCCAGGAGGTCCTGTTCTTCCTCAAGTTCTACACATCCTCAGAAACTTTTGGTTGAACAGGCTTTCAAAGTCATTTTAAGCTATGAGACATAGCTAAGGTTCTGTGCCTGTTTCCTGAAAAACAATTTGAACAGTACTTAGGAATAGAAACATTGCAATTTTATGAATCAGTTTCATATTCTTAAAAGATTCAAACTGGACTATTTATAGATGAAATAATGTGTGTTGGGTTGGCTTTAGAAAAACCAGAGTAAGAGAGAAGCAGATGGGTGGGTAGGGGGATTGGTTGGAAAAGTGTTTAGCCATGAATAGATAACAGTTGAAACTGAGGAATACATTATGTAGGTTCACACGTTACAAGTGGTCACCATTCATAGAGCTGTGGGAGGCGAGGCAGAGTTCTGGCTAAGCCCAGGACTTTGCAGATAGTCTGCCTTGATGTGATTCTCAGCGCTGCTACTTATTAGCTGTGACCTTGGGCAAGTTATTTATCTTTCCATACCCTATGGGGCTAAGATCTTACAAGGTAATTGTACAGATAAGTGAGATTACCAAGGAAAAATGTAGGGTGAGGAAAGAATGTTTCTTGGTGGTAACTTCACCCAGGGATGGGGAAAGGAAGAGAAGCCAGAAGAAGACAGAGGCATAGTTGGAGGTGGGTCGGGAAACCCAAGGTTAAGTCAGGAAGTATTTAGGAATCCAGAAAAATATTTTTAAAAGTCATAGGTAGAAGAAACCAATGGATTTGGTGTTGAGGAAGTCATTGGTGCTGATAATGGCTTTGGTTCAGTGGAGAAGATGGACCCAGATTCAGTGCTGAGAAATAGATAGGGAGAGGAGAAGTGGGTGCCCTGATGGGAGGCTGGAGAAGATGGCAAGGCGGGTAACATAGGTGGAGGGAAAGAGCATCTAGCAAGGTTAAAGAGCAGAAGGAAAGGAAAGAGGAAGGTGTAGAAGACAGAAAAGAGGGTTTTGTTTCTGCCCCTTGGCTATTGTGAACGATGCTGCAGCGAACATGAAAGTGCAAGCTTCTCTTTTCACTTCTCTAGCCTATGCACACAGAAGCGTGATTGCTGGTAGGTCCAGTTTTAATATTTTGAGGAATTTCCATACTGTTTTTCTTACCATTTGCCCCAAGTTACATTACCACCAGCAGAACAAGAGGGTTGCAATTTCTTCATATCCTCGCCAGCACTCATTATTTACTTATTTATTTATCAATTCTGGAGATGGAACTTAGGGCCTTGTGCACACTAGGCAAGAGCTCTACCACTGAGCTACACTCCCAGCCCCATTTTTTTTTTATAATGACCATCTTAATATTTGCAAAATGATATTTCATTGTAGTTTTTATGCATACTTGAACAAAGAGAATGTGGTATATACATATAAATGGAATATTATTTTTTTTTAGAGAGAGAGAGAGAGAGAGAGGAGAGAATTTTATTTTTTTTTTAATTTTTTTTTAGTTCTCGGCGGACACAACATCTTTGTTGGTATGTGGTGCTGAGGATCGAACCCGGGCCGCACGCACTCCAGGCGAGTGCGCTACCAGTTGAGCCACATCCCCAGCCCCAAATGGAATATTATTTAACCTTAATATGGGAGGAAATTTTCTCTTATGCTACCATGTGGATGAACTCTGAGGACATTATACTTGGTGAAATAAGCCAGATACAGAAGGACTAACACTGAATGAGCCTACTTATAGGAAATGTCTGAAACAGTCAACCTAATAGAAGCAATGAATACAATAATGGTGTCCAGGGTTGGCCATTGGGTTTGAGGAAATGGGGAGTTGTTATTCAACACGTATAAAGTTTCAGTGATGCTACATGAATAAGTTCTAGAGATCTGCTGTACAACATTGTGTCTGAAGTTAATGATATGGTATTGAACACTTCAAAAATTTTCCCAAAAGAGTGAATCTTATGTTAAATGCCTTTGTGCGCACACACACACACTCACACACACACACACAAACACACAAAAGGAGCACAGGAAACTTTTGGAGGTAATGGATCTCCCTTTATTCCCTTGAATTAGTGTTGGGATCCCAAGTGTTAACATAGGTCAAAATTCATCAAATCAGACACATTTAAATAGTGCAGTTCTATGTATCTTATGTGTACATATCATTGCATATTATAAATAAATATGTATAGTCCTGAAGGAGAGAAGTGTTCTCAGGAGCAGGGTGGGAAGGAAATCCCTCTTCCATCCAGGCTGGGATTGTACCGAGGATGCATTATCTGCCCTGACCCTGCCCTATTACTGTTTATAGGCTTCATTTTATACCTAAATAGCCACTTCAAAAGAAAGGAACATCAGAGGACAAATCAGTGATGACTAGTGATGATGAAATTGTGACTTTGTTTTAAAAGGTTAATTCTTTTTTTCTTCTTCTTCACAAAAAAGATGATTTATTGAACATCATGGAGAAATGTAACATACTTTTCTACAATAAAACTATTCAACTTTATATTTCTTGAGGAAATATGTTATTCGCAATATACTTTCATTAAAGCATTGTTAACAACAAACTACATTAGATTCTGGGGTAGTTTCCTTTGGTGTTCTCAAAGATTTTTCTAAAACATACCTGATATATTAATTAAAAGTGAGAGTTAAAATAAATTCACAGACTTACAAAATGTGTGATTTGTGCTTAAAAAAATTTATGACTAGTTGTTAGATAGTCACCATTTTGGAAATGATTTCAACAGTCAATGAGATGTTTTATAAATATTTTGGAATATCTAAAAGCTTTATCCCATTCAACTGATAACACACCAAAAATTAAAATGTAAGTTGTTGCAAATGATACAAATATTTTAAAATTAATAAATTATTAAAGTAAAAAAATAAGTCCTTTCACAGAAGTATAAAGGACACTTATTACTAATTTCTTATAAAAAAGAAAGTTATATTACTTCTTTTTAAAATCATAATAACAGTACTGAAAAAACACAGATGTGCTTGGAAAGTTTATAAATTTTCTTCCCCCACTTCAGGAAATGTTTTGAAAAGCAACAGATTCCCTTTAAAAAATTACTACACCCATCACAACTACTCCAGCTGTCATTTTACTATAAAATAGTTACAAATCAATGTTAATTTAGATAAAAGTAAAATGATTTTTATTTCTTAATTCTAGCATGATTAAGAAAAATGGATTAAAAAGGTTAATTCTTGATTTTTATAAATTGGTGCTAGAATATTCAGATGAACTGATACAACCATGATTTGCTTTAGATTGTGAAGAAAATGAGAATCACTTTTTTGTTTTTCTGGAGAGAGGTTCTGAACAGTTCCTTTAGGAATCAAAGTGCCATAGCCAGCCTTCATATATGTTCATAATTCATTAGGAGTTTTCTGGTTTGGTGCCATTATTCATCAGTATCCTGAAGGTGCCCTAGGCTGGCCATCCTTTCATACAGAGGCTGCATTTGTGTGTGCCTCATTACTTCCAAGAGTGACCAGTCTGTGGCTGGCTGACTCATTCATACCCACCTTCTCTCTGTGTTCAATCTGGAAATCCCTGGGGAGAGAGAGATTTCCCCATCTCTGGGTGTAAAGTCACTATGGACTGAAGGGCTTAGGTAATGAGTCTTTCAAAACAAGCTTTGTTTGAAGGCTGCTTTTGCGGTTTGGGTATGGTTTGAGTGTGTTGCCCAAAGCTTCATGTGCTAGACGCCTGGGGCAAGTGTGGTGATGTTGAGGTGGAGGAACTTTTAAGAGGTGGAGCCTATTGTAAGGTAATTAGATCATGGGAGCACTTCCCTTGGAAGGGATCAATGCTACTCTATCAGGAAGACCCTTGAGAGTGGATTGTTATAAGTGGGACTGGCATTTCACTTGCTTACCTTCTGTCTTGCCATGTGATCTTTCCCTCCAAATATGCTCTGGTCATGAAGTCATGTTTTGATGTATCCAGAGTTGAGCAGATGCCAGTGCCAAGATCTTGGAACTCCAGAACATTTAGCTAAATAAACCTTCTTTACTATATGTCACCCAGTTTCAGGTGTTTTGTTATAGCAACATAGACTGGACTAGGAAAGCTGTTGAAGATCTTCCTAATCTTGTCTTTATCAAGGCTGAACTGACCCAAAGGACATTTTCCAAGAGTCCTACAAGCAGTCTGCCTATCCCTCTCCAAGCTGGGGACATGTTAGGTTGCTAAACTCAACCTGTGCTCATTTATCATGAGAATGCAAGAATCTCTGTTGAAGTCTTAGCAACTTTAAGCACAGTAGCTAGTGGCCTCCTAGCAAAAGTAACACAATGAGCTTATCACACCACTAGTGATGGCAGCAAGGGACCCAGAAGGAACAGAGACCCATAGCACATATGAAGACTTAAGCAATGGGGTTGAGCTTTATTGAATTGATCACATTTATGTTTTTTTCATAACAATTGGCAAACAGGCTAGTTTTAAAAAGCATCCCACTTCCATATAGCTCCATCTACATTCAGGAAGCAGTAAAAATATATTGTACAAAGAACACTTTCCACCTTGAAAGTATCATGACAGTTCATAAATTTCTCAATAGACAATGCAAAACAATATTTACAAGATAGACCCTTTTTAAATTCAAAATTGAGATACCTGTGGTACAGTTCTAAAACTAACATCATAAGTTTTTTTCAGATAAGGAAGGCTGGTCATTATAAAAATACTTTATATAAATTCAAAGTCAGAACTAAAACATTCAATCCTATAAAAATATCTTTTACTAATAAAAGTATCAGTTTCTAGAAAAAAGTTCTTTAACAACAGCCGTAAAATAAATTTTCAGGAAAACCTACTAGGTCAGATGATCCGCATAAAATGAACTCGTTAAAGTGACTTCAAGGCTCAGTCATCAACCAGTGTTTTGTTTTCAGAGATGAACCATGTATTTGATTATGTCACATGTGAATGGCACAAGTATTCTACAAAAAGTGAACTCAAGTATCTACTTATTATGAAAGTCATTTATAAAGACAAACTTTACAGCCTAGAGGGGGGATTTTCAGGTTGTCTTCTCCTGGAGAAGACAAATGTTTTCTTAGGATGTGACAACACTTTATCTTGAAATGCTTAACTTGGAAAACCTGTGATTGCATTTTGACCACTATCTGAGATCAGCTCATTCATTTCATTTTGCTTACTCTCTTTTATGGCATGGTTTGGGTGATTTCTTTGGGTCTGGGTTCTTTTGGATCTCCTAAAACACACTTTCAGCAGCAGATAACACAGCTCAGCCACATTAAGCAACATGCAAATCACAGATGCAGAAATCATAAAAATCGTAAACACAGTTTTCTCAGTTGGTCTGGAAATAAAGCAGTCAACAAGATTGGGGCAGGGCTCAATCCCACATTTCAGCACCCAGGGCAGGTGGTACCCATTGTAGAGGAAGTAAAACACATACATGAAGGCAGCTTCGAAGATAATTCGGAAGAAGATGCTGCTGGTGTATGTCCACCACAGGGACCCCTCTATTCGAACCTTCTGCTTTTTTATGTCCTCTAGGTCTTTGAATTCATTTCTCTTCTCTCCTTTCCTGAACCTGCGGGCAGTTTCATGTCTGTAGTAGGCCACATGCATGGCCACCAGCAGTGCCGGGGTGGACACAAAGATCAGCTGCAAGGCCCACAGGCGGATGTGGGAGACGGGGAAGAAGTGGTCGTAGCACACGTTCTTGCATCCTGGTTGCAGAGTGTTGCAGACAAAGTCGTCCTGTTCATCACCCCACACTTCCTGGGCGGCCACCACGAGGATCATGACTCGGAAGATGAAGATGACTGTGATCCACACCTTCCCAATGCTGGTGGAGTGTTTGTTCACACCCCCAATGAAAGTGTGCAGGGTCCCCCAATCCATTGTGTTGCTTTATTCCTAAACAGGCAAAAAGGCAAAGTGCCTGTGAATTGATAAAGTGGTATCACGGTGGTGTCATAGACATGAGCAAAGTTCTTTTAGACTGTGATATTTCATAACTTCAACACCCTAATCTGTTAGTAAGAGTTTTTGTAAGAATGAAGGTCCACTCTAAACACATTCTGCTGTTTTTGACCAGAAATAACTGTTTTGAGGGAAGGTTTAGGTTTAGGACCATTTCAGTTCAATTGAATTCAGATTACCTATTATGCTGCCATTGGCCATTAATCCCGGATCACAGGTAAACAAATTCATGCCCAAGCTCCCCTTGCCCTTATTTTTGGTACTAGGGATTGAAACCAGGGGTGGGCTCTACCACTGAGCTACATTTCAGTCCTTATTTACTTTTTATTTTGAATTAAACACCACTAAGTTGGTATTTTATAACTTCAACCCCTAATCTGTTAGTAAGAGGTTTTCTAATAAGGAAGGTCCACTCTAAACATATTCTGCTGTTTTTTGATCTCACTAAATTGGTCTCACTAAATTGCTGAGGCTGGCCATGAACCTGAGATCCTCCTGCCTCAGCCTCTGGAGTTTCTGGGATTACAGGTGTGCACCACTATGACGGGTCAAATTCCCTTTTAATCACTATGCAAATACACATTATATCAGTTTGTTTTTGCCCAAGGGCTCATAGAACTTCCACAGATTTTATTTAATTAGATGGCTTATCTAAGCAAAAAAAAAAATCATTGTTAGAATGACATTATCTGGTTGATCAAGCAGAGTAATAAGGGGAAAAAGAAACCAAATACTTATTAGTTCACTCTGTACAATATTTTTATACTTACATCTAGCTTGAATCACATCATTGGCCATAATCATGTATTCTTAGGAAAGCTAATGTATCAACTACCTCCTCTAAAAGAGAATCAGAAAGTTTTACACAAATTGCTTCTTATTCTTCCATGTAACCGGGTCTCAAAAAATGGGTCTTGTTCACACAAGACTTTAGAGTCACTGTTGAAGGGGACCAACTGTCACTGTAGCCCAGAGCCTCCCTCTCTGCTAATGACTGATTAAACATCCCGAGAGAAAATAGACTCATTTGCATTTATGGAAATGTTGGTTATAATTCAAATAGCTGCATTTTTATCCTACATTGTCAAGGAAGACTAAAGAACTGGTCAGCACTCTCTTAAAACAAAACAACAAGACAAGATGAATGATGGATCCTTTGAGAAACTTTGGAAAATGGAAGACACTTGCCCCAGAAGAATGCACTCAGGCAATTTTTCATACACTGTTGAGGTACAATGGAGTCACCAATGTCCTTCTGCCCGCTTGTCTTACATTTTCTTGTCCCTAAATGGGTAAGGGATGCTGGTCAACCTTCCCCTCTAAGCTCCCAGGTCCTGTGCCCTTGTCCACTGACCTGACCTCTGATGATAAATGAAGGGTAAATGAAGGCAGCCTGCCCAATTCCAGAAGTGCCTGGATCCCCACACTAACCCCCTCCCTTTGGAATGGGAGGCTAATGTGCACCTGAAGCAACATCTTTTATACCCTTAATACAGCCAGCAGTCCTGTGGTATGAAAGTCCAGCTCCCATTTCAGTCAGCTTTCTGAGAAACTCAGTTTTTGCCCTGGGTTTGGATTTTAGACACCACAGTTTTCTCAGAAAGATACTAGGGCTAGGTGTAAGGAAGCATCCACAACCGTCCCTCTGGTAACTTCTGTACTGATTCTTCCTCCTCCTGAACCAGGCAGTGGAAGTTGGGGCCCATACTATAAGGGGAGGGCAGAAGGGTGCCTTCAGGGCAGAGCTAGACATGTCCACATCTTGGTTCAAAAACTTTCTCCTTCCTTGGCCCGGGTGTCAAAATGTTTATAGATCTAAAAGTTGTTCAAATACTATGGAGAACAAAATGTTTTAAAATAGAATATGATAAGAACATTTGGATTCTTAAATCCAAACTCATATTGATTTGAAAAGCTCACACTGTGGTACAAATGGGAAACTCACAGGATGGAAGTAACTTAGCCTAGACTTTAGGGGAAGAACTGTAATTTTTTACATTAAAAAGAAAAGAGGAGTAGGATTTCATAGCTGAAGATTTGAAAAGATAGGAAATCGAGGCTTCTCAATGACCATTTTCTATGGTTAAGTGGGTCAAGTAAGAGAAGAAGGGAGGTCTCTCTTAGCCCAAGGAGTGGAGATTTTAAAGTCATAGAAAGAAAGAAAATGACTCAGACCCCCACACTCAAGTGGAGTGGCCCAAACCTATAAACATGATTCAGCAGGTTAAAATACTTCATGAGGTAAACCTGATAAAAACAGAACATAAAAAAGTTAAAAAGTTAGAATAGGAAAAAGAAAAATAAGATAGTTGAACCCAAAGTACAAAATATTGGGCACAATCCTTGGATCAGATGGTATAATTTTAATAGACAATCAATAAGAGGTAGAAATTAGTTTCTTCTTCTTCTTTTTTTTTAAATTAAAAAAAATTGTGATGCTAGGGCTAGAATCCAGGGCCTTAAACATGCTAGGCAAATGCTCTATCACTGAGCCACACCCTTAGTCCAGAAAGTCTATTTTAATGTCCCTATTTTATAAAAAATAATTTATTCTAAATTTTTTTTTTTTTTGGTTCTGGTGATTGAACTTAGGGGCACTTGGCCACTGAGCCACATCCTCAGACCTATTTTGTATTTTATTTAGAGACAGGGTCTCACTGAGTTGCTTAGCACCTTGATTTTGCTGAGGCTGGTTTTGAACTCGCCATCCTCCTGCTTCAGCCTCCTGTAATCCCAGCAGCTCAGCAGGGATATTAAAGTTATAGGAAGTTATAGAAAGTTATAGCCACCAGGGCTGGGGATGTGGCTCAAGCAGTATCGCGCTCGTCTGGCGTGTGTGCGGCCCGGGTTCGATCCTCAGCACTACTACAAACAAAGATGTTGTGTCCGCCGAAAGCTAAAATAAAAAAATAAACGTTAAAAATTCTCTCTCTCTCCCTTTCTCTCTTAAAAAAAAAAAAGAAAGTTATAGCCACTGTACCTGGCTAAAAACTGTTTTTTAAAACATGAAAGAGATGTCAAGCGGGAGCATGCTTTCTGAGAACTTATTCTATTCTTCTATTCCCAGAAGAATTAGATATTAGAGTACTAGAAAGAGTGCAGATGGAATCTGCATTTTTCTATGTTCTAGAAGCTTTATTTCTCTTTGCTTTTGTTGAGACACTTTTTAATTTAAGTGCATAGTTCAGTAGTGTTAAGTATATTCACATTGCTGTGAAATAGATCGCTGGAACTCTTTCATTTTCCCAAACAGGAGCTCAGTATCCATGAAAATAACTCCCCATTTTTCTCTCCCTCCAGACCTCAGCAGTCATTATCTTCTTTCTGTGTCTATGATTTTGACTACTCTACATATATCATATAAGTGGGATCATAAGTACTTGTCTTTTTGTGGTTGGCCTTAGTCACTTAGCATAATGTCCTCAAGATTCATTCATGATGTAGAGTGTGTCAGAATTTCCTTCTTTTTAAAGGCTGTATAGTATTTCTTTGTATGCATATACCACATTTTGTTTATCCACTCATCTGTCAATCAACATTTATGTTGCTTCCACCTTTAGGCTTTCATGAATGATGCTTTTATGAATAGAGTACACTCTATTCTATGATTTCTGGATCATATAAGAATTGTTTTTGATTGGGGGGATTGTTCATAGGTGATCTAAATGTTATTATTCAGAATGAGAGATTGACCCAATGGCTGGAGAAGGACAAATATCTTGGTTTTCAAAACAAGAGAAAAATCTATGCATGTAAATCCAAGAACCTTCTGGTATTATGGCCAGGATAATGTGCCATGCTGGTATTAGTAAGCCCTAAATTTCCCAATACATTACTGCAGTCACTGGGAGGGCTTAGTGACCTCCAGGAGCCTCTTAACCACCCAAAGAGCCATGGGAGCAAGGAGGTGACAGAGAGCCAAAGATTTAGTCAGGATAAGGGGGCCCTGGGCTCCACTTGCTCTTCCCACCTTGCCTTGTCAATGGGCAAAGGCACTATGGCCAATGTGGGGGCAGTATAAGGAATGGGCCTGGAAAAGAAGTGGGGGCCATGGAAGCCCTGAGACTTCCCTTGTAAAAACACATAACCCCAAGGATAATCTTTCACAGATACCTTGTTACAGAAAATTGGAAGGCATAACAATCTTGGGGAAATTGTCACTCATTACTTTCCAAAATTACTGCACCATTGGAACCCTTTTGTAATGGCAATAAAAGAAATCCCCCTTTGCTTTCCTGTTTCAACAGGGCTGGAACCAATGGGAGGAGCTATTTCAATAAAAAGTAAACTATTAACTCCTTATTTTTAAACCAGAGGTTTGTTTTAACTGGCATCTTTCTGGCTGTCTTATAAGGAACAAATAGAGGTTGCCTTATAAGCAAGTGGTTATATTTAAACTTAAAAAGGTAAAATGTATCTGGTCTTGTGGCATATCTAATTATAATAAATATATTCATGCCCAATTCTTGATACTAAAGCTCCAGTCATAAATATTTAGCTCCCAAAATATATAACATAGTGACCTTACTTAGGAGGATACACAAAGTATTATAAAGATGGATTGCTCTTTCCTTTCACAATTCAAATCATTTAGGTCTATTGGCATTCTAACAACAATGTGATTTCTTTGTCATTTTAAAACTTTTTATTTAAGAATTTAATCACTATGGGTTTAAGAGTGCCATTTTAGTTTCACTGGAGACAGAACCCAAACTAAAGTCCTAAAAATTAGAGCATTACCTCTGAGCATACCATAAGGGGTGGCAAAGACCTCCCACTTTCTACATGGTTTTGTTCCCTTGTGGTCCTTTCAGAGTCATTCAGTGAATATTTGATAGATTTGAGGAGAGAACACTCTCTTCACATCGTCCACGTGAGCTCTAGAGAGTTGAGAAGTGTGCGTGGATAAAAGGGAAATAAGGACCAAGCAAAACAAGCAAACCTGAGCCTATTGCTAAGGACTCCCAGGAGTCAGGCTGGAAGAAATGAGGGCAAGGTCCCTCTTCAAGGCTTCTGACTTTCTTCTCCTCCACCACCTGATTGCCCAGAAGTCAGCTGTCCACAGTGGGGATACAAATAAAATCTTTCTTTGCTTTCTGAAGTCAGCAAGGATGTCACCTGTTGAGCAAAAAATAGTACCTGTGAGCATGTTCTTTGAACTCCTGCCACACATGTTTATTGAATGAATTTTGTGGGTAGTTTTTTCCCTTCATCCCCAGAATTGTTATAGGGCAAGTTCAGACGCTGTCAATTACTCAATGCTTCACACTTTAAACTCATTCAAAACAAAACAAAAGGTTCTCTTTAGTTATTCCTCTATCAAAATAATAATAATAATAATAATAATAATAATAATAATAATAATAATACCACCTAACCCTAAACCTCAAGGCCACCCCTCAAGCATTAAAAAACAGTCATGAGAAAGAGTTTGAGGAATTGGTATCCCCAAATCAGCAAGTTTTCTTTTTAAATCTCATACTCATTCTTTAATTCAGAAGAATTGATATTTTTTTTTTTCTCTAGAAATCTCAGGTCATTTCAGGGATAACCCAGTAGTCGATTTTTAAATGTAATGATGAAAAATTTCAGCAATTGTGTTTTTAAAGTAATGACTAATGATGACAATATATTTGGGATTCATATACTTCTTCAAAATTAACTCAATAAAATCAGAACTTTTTTTTCTATGAGTTTAAATATAAAAACAGACAATCCACAGAATTCCATGTTTCTTACTTCACTTAAGAATAGGAAATTTCAAAAATAATTTCCATTAAGTTTAACTTCCTTTCTCTGGGTCTCGTTAGCAGTGTCTGCTCATTAAAGCAAATCTCTGTCCTTCCCAAACATATAAGTTCAACTAGATTTAAATGACTCTGGGAAAAAAATGAAAAAGGCCCTCTAGGGCTCAGTTCCTTGCTCATGGGTTAAGCAAGTAAAACAGAAATCTTAAGCTCTGACAATGTACCCATTGGGAAGATTTTGCCCTCACAGACCAAAAGTTATTTTTCCACAAATTTATGTCTTTTAACATTTTGGCTAATTTACATAAACTACTAATAATTCCTGGAAAATTCAGATTGAATCAAAAGATGCACAGTGAAGATATGTAAGTTAGAATTTTCCTTTCATCCTACTGAAATGCCAGACCATACTTATGTAGTCCCTTTCCTTCTTAACTCTCTTATAATTCAAAAGAGAAAAAGAATAAGGTCACCATTACCTGTATCAGAATTTGTCTTATAAAAAAATCATCAGCCAGTGGATCAGGTGGACTGACCAACACCTTTCAGGTTTTATTCCTGGTAGGGATGGCCAAGGGGGACCCTTCCTGATCTCCAGTAATGAGCCGGACTAGAGACTTGGTGTTCTCCCCTCATAACAGGCCCCACTTCCCCCATACTTGGCACAGTGCAAACAACATCACCAAAGACTCTACACGGTCCAAACAACGCACAAAGCTCTCCACAGGAGCAGTTTTGAGAAGCATCCTGCAATTCTAAGGAGATTCTTTGGGTCAGGACATTTTCTTCTAGAACACTGCTTAGATTTTGCTAGAACTAGGGCAAGAAAAGCATAAAGTCTACTTGAGGAAAAAGAACAAAGGCCCACGGTTAAACTCAACCAAGTGACAAACTGACAATGAGAGTCCATTTAGGGGACACTGAAGTTACTGGGCTAGGTCCCCCGCCCCCTCCCCATCACCGCTGGAGGTCCATGACCTCTTCAGGCTGCCATAATTGCGTGCAGACCTCACTCACCCAAGTCTATGGTCCTGCTCCTCAGGAAGGGAGGCGAGCCCAAGTCAGCAAAACATAGGATGTCAGGGACATCTAGGGCTATTCTCCTTTATCCGACAGGAAGGACAGACCCGTGTATGCACTTCTTAACTGAGATGTGTCACTAATTATTTTTAATTACTGTTGTCCACATGGTTGTCATCTGCATCTCACAAGTTCCTCAGACTTAAAGTATGCAGCTCGTACTGGTCAGTTCTCTCAAGGATTCTCCTCCCGCTCCAAGTTGCAAGTTTGGCTGAAGTTAAACACCTTCCCTGGTTCTGACTTTCTGCTTCCCCCATTCAAGCGCGACACGTTGGAGATCTCCTTCCCCCAAAGCGAAGAAAACCCACAACGCACCAGATCCAAAACACAATGAAGGAAATGGAGGAAAGGGGCACGGCCCCCCCCTTCTGTCCACTTACACACATAATATGATACATTTATAAAACCTGTCGTGCAAGTCAGAGGGGCACCATGCTGCAGTCAAACCAGTCCATCCTCGTTCCTCAGAGCGTGCAGAGGAGGGGGCGGCGCTGGTGGCGCCCACCCGCCAGCAGGACGCAACCCGCGGGCGGCGCGCTGACCGGAGGATGCGGATGAGAGGCCGATAAGGATGCCTGGCAGTCCTAAGCGCGGCCCCCACCCCCGTCGGCGACTGTGTTCTGCACTACAGGCTCACCTGGGAAAGGACGCCAGGGGCCTGGAAGGGGACAAGGACATGGACTTCACCCACTCCGGCTTCTCCGAGGAACCCCTCTGCCCGCCGATCCCCCGAACAGTCCCGCCCGCTCGCGCCCTGGGGGTCGCCATCCCTGTCGCCGAGTGTCGGGAGTCAGCGTACCTGTTCGCGGGGACGCGGGCTCCGGGCGCGGGACGGCGCCCTCCTCTCCGGCGGGACCGACAGGTCGGCTCCGGCGCCGCCGCTCTCCGGCGGGTGGTGACCGAGTGGGAGTCGGGCTGTTGGCCTGGCTCGGGGTGAAGGCCCCGCTCCCACCTGCAGCGCCTTTTAACCGCGCCCCACCCCGCCTCTGCCCTGACGCGGCTCCCGCGGGCTGCGGGAGGCGAAAGCGCGGTCACCCGACGCGCACCCGCCCCTGGGCTCAGGGTGGGCCCCTCCTTCTGGGGCTGGGGGCGCGGGGCGGGGCGGGGTTCTCTCTCGGAGGTACAGGGAGTGGGGGGCGCAGGTAGGACTCTATCGCTGGGGCAGGGACGCAGGGCGCAGGGAGGGTCCCTTTCTCTGAGGTGTGTGTGTGTGTGGGGGGTCGGAGACCCCGCAGGCAGGGCTGAACCCAATCTGGTCGGGGGGGGGGCAGGGCGGGGCTCCAAGTGGAGCCAGGGCTGGATGCTTTCGAGGGGCCAGATTTTTGGGGTCCGTGGTTGCTGGGATCCCAACGAAATGGCCCCTGGGCAAGTGGGCCCTCTTCCACTAGGGAGGCTTCCTATGGAGCTGCGCCTTGTGGGGAGCAGAGTTGGGGCGGGCTGTGTTTTCACCAGGACCCATCCTCCTCTTTTCTGAACACTCAGGTGCTCTGACAGCCCGCTGAGTGCAGATGCACCGCCCTCACCTCGAGAGCAGCCTGGGGGCTCTTTATTCATTAATGACCTCTTAGAGGAGTTAAAGCGGTTGTCTTTATTAGTTACTTCACATCCTTTGAAGCCTCCTTCAGGGATGCAGAGCGGGCATTGCGCAGGACCACACAGCATGGAGAGACCCTGTGTGTCCCTTCTTTTCACAGGCTAAGCTTGGAAAGATGTGGGCCAGCATAGGAGGGTATAGGGGTTGGTGGGGGTGGAAACGGAAGCTATTTAGGGACCTGGCTTTACAGGTTCTGACCTGTCTGTCCTACATCAGACTAGAGATGTGTAACTTGCTTATTCCACAAAATTGGTTGGTAATTAAATGTCCCCACCTTAACCATATTCTAATTGTTGGGTCATATTTGCTCATGAAACAGGATGAATGGTAGTTTCTAGTATGTTTCTTTCAGGTCGTGGAAGTTAGTTAGTCAAGGCTTTATAAAAACCCACCTTGCAAACACGCTGAGAATAAGGACCTTAGAGAATTGGTCTTGAGTCAAATAAATTTGGAATGGCTTTGAACCCAGGAGTGAAGTGACACAAATTTGACAGACACAGGCAATCCTGGTGTATTTGTTTCCTGAGCCTTAAATCTTTGCCTTCTCTTCTGCCTTCCACAGGCTGTCTGTAGTGTGCCTTCTAATTTCCTCTTCATCACTCTCCTAAACATGCATTCCAGGCAGACTCATATGTTTGTATAGGAAAATAACTTAATTTTTCTAAGCAGATTGTAAATTTCTTTTAAGCTTTTCTTTCTTTTTCTTCTTTTGCATTCCCATAGTAATAGGTAAAGTACTTTGTGCATAGGTGCCATTCCACGAGTATTTGTGTATTGCCTGGCAGACTGAACCAGCATAGTAGATAATCCTGGAAACAGCTTGCTTTTCTTAAAGCATGCCATCAGCTGGTTCCTTGCAAAACTGTGCTTGAGCTTTTGCATTCTCGACCAGTGAAAGTTGTCCCAGGACCCAGGCAGGATAGAACAGTCATATCAAACTAGTCACAGAGAATGTATTACTATGCACGTGTTCGAAAGGAGAACCACCTTTACACTGAAAAATTGTCTAATTCAGATTATCTGTACTAGCCCCCAAGTGATTTTTAAAATTTTGTCATTTTATTCTTAGCATTTAACTTCATCACTCAATTTTTACTTCTCAATGGATAGTCTTATTGCAGCACAAATTAAATGTGAACTCTTGAATTTACAGACTTGATGAGATGTTCACTGGAAAACTGAAAAAGTTAGCTAGTTAAATATTTTACACCAAGGATGCAAAGGCTTCTAGAATGGTAAATGGATTGCTTTGAGTTTGTGTGCCAACATGAAAAAATATTCAGGAGATGATTACAACCCTGTAGTTCCCTTAACAATATCATGACACTCTGAAAGCAATACATTTGAAGTCCAGTTGTAATTGGTTACATAAAATTCGTTTGATTCCTATCTTCTCTCTGCATCTGAATGGTGATTTCTGGGACTATAAATTTAATGTGAAGTGAGATTCTGCAATATGAGGAGACATGAAAGGAAGATGGGTGAGAGGCTCTTTTGAAAAATCTATTAATCTTTTGTGCCTTTGCATGAAAAATGGAGGAGATTCTGTCCCTCCTTCTGCCTGACTGCGCTGCATGTGCTGCTAGAGAGACTCACATGGGATTGCTCAAGCCTTCACCATCCTACCTAACTGGAGTGCCTGGACTCTGCCTTTTAACTGACATGGTCCTATACCCCTGGGAGAGAGGGAGATGTGTAGTCCTTTTGAATAAAAATGAACACTTGTCTATTCATTCAAGAGGAAAAAAGTCCTTATTGTATGGGGTTTGTCTACTTTTTCCTTATGATTGAATGGGGGTTATGTGTTTTGCAGGGAGGACACCAGAAGTTAATAACCGTTTTCATCACATCATATCAAAGGTACAAACTATCATCAACATGTCGTGTCACTGTTGGTGTTGACCTGGATCTCTGGGTGAATTATTGATTGTGTCAGGTTTCTCCTCTGCAAGGTTACTTTCCCCCCCTTAGCTCTGTACTTCTTGGAAGGAAGTCACTCTACACAACCACACTGAAGGGATGGTATTGAGGCTACATCACCTTGAGAGAAGAGTAGCTCCCTCATCATCTGTTATTCTTCTGTACATGAGATTAGTTCTTCTCCCAATTAGTTCATTTATTCAATCATTTCTTTATACCAGTATAGACTCATGGATAATTTTTTTTTTGTTCTTGGGATTATAATGCATTACTACTTTCATTGTTTTGTTGTTCAAATTGTTTTTGCTTTGGCCATTCAGAACTCTATCATTTGGATCCTGTTCCCTTTTGATATACATCCATCTGTATGTCTCTCTCTCTCTCTCTCTCTCTCTCTGTGTGTGTGTGTGTGTGTGTGTGTGTGTATGTTTCAACACTTTCTGTCTGGCACTACAAAATATTCCAGGTTCATTTTATGTATCCAGCTCTGAAATCAGCCATTTTTCCAAGGAGTTGCAGTCCTTTAATTGGAGCACTACTGTGTGTGATATGGGCTTGCATATTCATTGTCTTCTCACTCAACTGTGGGCTCCTTGCTGGCAGGAATCATGACTGTATTATCCAGTTCCTTGTACCTCTGCAAGTTCTAGTGCTTTGCTTGATGTACTCTGGAATCTCCACAGGTGTTTGTTGAATGAATGCACTTGAGAAGTATTTGTTGAGTGGGTTAATTACAAGTATTAGGAGAACAGTTTGATTCGTGAAAATACCGAAACGAATAGTTCCAACACATCTTCTAATCATTCAGCTGGCTTATACATGATAGGGAAGAAGCTATTGTGATCACTCTTAAAATGATTAGATTCTAACAGTGAAACACATACTATTTTAGGAAAAGGGGATGTCAAATATGGAGATTTCACCCCACCCCCCAGTCAGAAGTTAAAGTGATCCTCCTGTATGGAATACAGTACTATGGTCATTTACCCTATACACTCAGAAACAACATTGTAGTCACCAAATCCAGAAGACATTGTATTCTAGGTCACAATGCCAATGTCATTATTTTCTTTTAGAGATACCCCTGCCTCTTTGTACAATTGGTTGGAAGGCCCACTTGAGAGTCCAGTACCTCCCACACAAAACCTGCAGCTGAACCTAGAATCAGGGTCAGAAAGGCCGATGGTTTGCAGAGTTATTTCCATCAATCAGGGTAGCCTGTAAATCGACCTTTTTGGTGAAGTATCTGTTATACATCTAGAGGCAGGTTCACATCCATCTTTGATTTTCTGCTATCTAAACTGCACAGCTCTTATTTAAACATATCTTTGCTTCTTGAGCTTATTTCAAAATACACCTAGTTGGGTTATAATTTTTTTTTCTAATACATATACCTAGATTGTTTTTCTTCTTTAATTGGTTTTATTTTCTAATGAACTTTATTTTTCTTTGTTTTTCAGTCATTTCCATGGTTTCTTTACTAACTTACCAGTTTACTTATAGTAGTTCAGTATTCATTCTTGGGTGACATTTTTGAGACCTTAAGTATATGTCCTGAGGTTACATATGATAACTATCTTGTTTCTGGCCACAGAAGAATATGTTTTATAACATAATAATATGACACAGAATATTGTATCACAATATAAAGGCATATAAGACATAAAAAAGCCAAATTCTGTCCTGCAGGGTATTAGAGGAGAGATAACTTAATGAGATGAAAAGATCTGGAAAAAAAAAAACTTCACAACCTGAGCAGAAGGGAGTGAATGTCTGGGAGAGTCTGGGCCCTGGCAGTGGCCACCCGGGTGAGGGTATGTTGGTGACGAGAGGAGTCACGTTGGTCTGGCTGGAGTAGAGGTCTTGTGCTGGGTGTGTGTGTGTGTGTGTGTATGTATTGTCACTCAGGGAGAAGTTTTGAGTCAAATTAGGATTTAAGGACCAAGAACAAAGCACCAGATAGAAACCAAATCCAGAGATTTTTAATAAATTTCATGTTTATTAAGAGCTAGTGTGGTGCGACTGTCTGGTTTCTCAAATGTTTCCTCCAAAATCTATGTTAGAAGTTAATTGCCATTCATGACAGTTAAAGACCTTTCAAAGGTAATTAGGCCATGAGTGGGATTAATGCCTTTATGAAAGGGCAAGTTCAGCCTCCTAGTGCCTTCTTTGCACTTCTGCCTTCTGTCCTGTCAAGACAAAATGTTCAAGTCACCATCTTGGAATCAGAATGGTCTAACCTACTGCACCTTAATATTGGGTTTTTGATGTCCAGAACTGTGAGTCAATACATTTGTGTTCATTATTAATTACCCAGTCTGTAGTGTTGTGTTTAAGCAGCACAAAACCAACCACGACATTGTTCTGCAGTCATTCTAATTTTGGATGGAATCAATAGAATTTTAGTGTCTAGTAAGGTAGGTGCTTCTGCCTTCATTTCTATGCTGGCTAGGTCCCATCTAGTGTGAGCTCATGGCCCTGTGCCACATTTTGTCACAGGAGATAGACAAAAACTGCACAAGGAATCCGTAACCTCCAGGACTACATAGTGGTCATTTATGGAGAGAAAGCTAAGCGACTGCAGTGTGTTCAGGGAACAGAGGTGGAGCTCATCTGGGAGCTTTGGTCTTTGGCTCTGTGATCCCTAACTCAATTTGCAACAAGGTAAAGGGATCATGCAGAGGCCACATGGCCCTTAAGCAGGGGCTGCTGGATGGGGTAGGGTTAAAGGAATTCTTAGTGGCTTTGTAACCTGATAGTCCATGGAACTGGGAGTGAGGCACACCATGGACAGTCACCACTGGGGAGGAAAGGCACTGAGTCAGAGATTAGGTTTGCAGCCTAAATGAGCCAGAGAGTTGCATTTCTCTGCCACCAGCAGAAAGAGATGCTGGCAAAGACAGCCAACTCAGGAGTGAGTGGTGTTGGTGATTGTGGGCTGTGAGATGCCACAGGAACCCACTCTTGCTCCTGGTTCTCACCACTTATCCCTCATTCCTGTCTGTTCAGCATTTTCCAGCCTACTCTGTACTTTTCCCAGGCACAGTAAACATACCACTGTCCTTTCTTGGACTTGCTTGTCATGTAGCGCTCCTGACCCTCTTTGCCTTTCTCTCCACACCTGCTCTCCCTTGCCCCACACCCATCCATCCTTCCTCTCTTCTATTCCTGTGTGCACTTGTTCTGGCACCCTTGCAATTGTTTCCTCAATTGTTCAGTCACATGGTGGGGGGTAGACCCCCAATGTCTTTGTATCATTGTCCCTCTCCTACTCCAGCACCTCAACCTCATGCTCAAACCTGGTGCTTCTATGTTAGCCATGGAATGAATCCATTTAGTTCAGGTAGAATTGAGTCAGTATACCTTTAATAGTGAGTTCTACAAAGTTTAATTAAATTAGATCTAAGGATGCCTCTTTATTTGAATCCTTATACAAAAAACCGCAGCCTAATTTAGCACAAATAACATCACTGAATCCATCAAACATGGTAACTGAGCTTCAGTCAATCACAGGTGGCCACATGATTCAAATGAGAATCAATTGGCTGAACTGAGTAAGCTGTCTCTGTAGTTACTCTGCTTTTTCTCCATAAATGACCACTATGCAGCCCTGGAGATCTTGGAAACTGTTCTGGTTCTGAGGACTGCCTGATTCTAGAATAGGAATAAAAGCCATTTTAAGTCTTCAAACTAGATTTGTTGTAATTTTTAATTTTTACACCAAGAAGCACTGATTAGGAGAGGAGATGGAGGTCTGAACACTGGGCCTTGTAAAAAAGGGAACCTGGGGGCCCGGCATGGGAGGGAGAAGGAAAAATCAGGGAGGGAGGAGGCTGGGCCGGAAGAGGGGTGAGTGTGGCAATGTCTGACGGGGTGGGGACAGTTTCCTGAAGGGTGGTGTGTGAGTGAGTCAGAGCACTCCAGAAAAATAGAATCAATAGGAAGGGTGTACATGTGGATATTCATAGAGAGATTCAGTTTAAAAAGTTGGCTCACACAATGTGGGGCTGGCAAATCAGAAGTCTGTAGGGCAGGACAGAGACCTAGGGAGGAGGTGGTGATTCACCATAAAGTAGAGGCCGTCTGGGGCAGAGTCCTTCTCCTTCAGGGGATCTCAGTCTTTTCTCCGATGGCCTTCAACTTATTGGATGAGGCCCACCCACATTATGGAAGGCAGTCTGTTCTACTCAAAGATTCAATTGCTATTCACATTTTTAAAAATGCTTTCAGAGTGACATCTAGACTGAGGTTTGACTGAACATGTGAATACCATGGCCTAGCCAAGTTCATATATAAAATTAATCTGCACAAGTGGGTTCATTTATACTCACAGCTTGTGCCAACTGATTCCTACCATGTGCAAAGTTTTAGGGTCACCATTGTCCACAAAATTACTTCTCCTTTGATGGGCTCACAGTTGAGCAGGGAGTCACCAGTATGCAATCAAATGCAGAACCGTAGTGAAGACTGTGGTAAGGCCAAGGCAACAAGCATCACAGATAGGCTAAGACTATCAGAGCAAAGAAAAGAAAGGAGAAATTGCAAGCCTAATTTTATGCAAAAAAGAAAGAAAGAAATAAAAATGGTTGGAAAGAAGCAGGAAAAAAAAAAGCAGAACTACTACAAGATAACCATTAATCTGTGTCTGTTATAGATGGTTTACAAGTAATTTAAATCTTTGTTTTCTCCCCAAAATGAATACATGATACATTTATTATAAGAAAATAATGTAAATAAATGAGAAAAGACTGGGATATTTAGTATGATAGTCTTCATCCTATCTCTAAAAATAATGAGGAATATATTTGAAATAATTGTCTATGAGTGTGCCCTTTGGAAATGAAGAAATCACCTACGGATAGCTGTCAAATTCAATAAGTACCATTGCATCTTTTTAGAGCTATGAACTTGCATTGAGTTTTGTGTGTTTACTTTTTTTCCTTGAACAGTCTCCAAAAATACAAGTCTCATCATGTGAGAGTGTTAGCTTATGCATATTACCAACACAAGTTTTTAGGGCTTGAACTGAAACCCAGTATGTTGAAATTTTTAAAAAATTGACAGCCTGGAGATTTAGCATGGACTATTAGGAAACACCGTAAGAAAATGGGTACTGCTCTGAAAATGAGACCATTTATTTTAAATCTCCCGTTTTTTCTCCTTGGTAGTTTTCAAATGAACTTTCCCTACAACTTGCTTTCCACCTTTTCATTGACAGTGTGGAAGTGTTTGCAGTCATCAAGGTCATGGTTCTTCCTTGTAAACTGGTGTGTTTCTTCTGGCCCAGCCTCCTCCTTCCCTGATTTTTCCTTCTCCCTCCCATGCTGGACCTCAGGTTCCCTTTTTGGAAGGCTCAGTGTTCAGACCTCCATCTTCTCTCCCAATCAGTCCTTCTTGGTGTCAAAATAAAAAATTACAACAAATTGGCTTTTATTCACATTCTAGAATCAAGCAGTCCTCAGAACCAGAAGAGTTTTTTGAGACCTCTAGGGCTACATAGTGGTCATTTACGGAGAGAAAGCAGAGCGACTGCAGTGTGTTCAGGGCACAGAGGTGGAGCTCAGCTGGGAGCTTTGGTCTTTGGCTCTGTGATCCCTAACTCAATTTGCAACAAGTCTGAAACTGCATTTTTAGCTGATTCTGGGTGTTGTTTCAGAGATCACAGACTGCTGGGGTTGGGGGCATGTGAACGCAAGAGGATTGGGCAAGAAGGCCCTGCCAGTTGGAGAAGGCCTAAGTTACTGGGGATCCGGACCTATCTGGCGCCCTTTGTAAAACTTTGATCCAGTACCTAAGATACTTTATCTTTTCAAGCTCCTGTATCAGGACTCCATAGCTAAAAGAATCCAGGCAGATGGAATCCTCTGTCTTAACTGATGAAACAAGATTGTGTCTCACTGGTCCTCCTTTGAATCTTTAACTGAAAAGTTGGCTCAGACAAAATAATCGGCTGCACAATCTCTTACTTCAGGTCCAGGAAGGATCAACATCCGTCTTAATGCTGATAATGTGGATTAGGTCTTTCACCTGGTACTGCTCCAGGCTGGTGTCAGTAAAGAAGCTTAGCATCAATCACTCCATAATGAACACCCTTATATTTGTGAGGCACCAAACTGTAATAGCCTTTCTGACAGGACATGACAAACTCTGAAGCCATCACTTACGCCCTTGAACAAGGCAAAGAACCTCCCATGATAGATGAATAGTGGAGTTTAATGTAATTTGCCTCATGTGTGCTAGTCTTTGATGACAGAGAATAAGAAAGCAAGGAATTAAATACTTTTGACATTTACTTATAGTGCTCAATTTTATTTAGTAGCAATGAAAGGAGGGAGGGAGAAAGAAGAAGCATGACAATTAGAAAGTAGATAAGAAAAGTTTGAGAATTGTCTTCATCCTCTTCCTTCTGAATGCTCAGTCTCATGTGAGGACCCAGGGCAGCCTCCCCATCTCTGGCTAGAAACTTCATTAGCCTTTGCTACTTTCCCTGCCCCCAACCACCCATCACGTTGCTCTTTCATCTGATTTCTATCGTTTTGATGACATGATTCAGGCCCTCACCACCTTTTCCACACATGTCACTCATTTGACAATTGTTTGTTGAGCATCTCCAGGTGTGTGCAGCCCTGGGACACACAGGTAAGGCTTCTAGTTCTGGTCCCTGTGGTCAGCACCCGCCATGGGCCCCCGCAGGCAAGAGGGAAATTTAACAAATAATCCCAAGTTACAATAAGGATGGCAAAAGGGAGGGGCAGGGTGCCCTGAAGTTGGATGAATGGTGAGTGCACTAGCTTGGATGGTGAAGAGGATTTCAGTCAGCAAGAACCTGAGGAGCTGCCTCTGGCTATGGTGACCCCTTCTCTCCCTCACCACTGCTGGAGGAGCATTTCTGAAATAGCCTTGGCTGTCTCTTTCTGCTCCCCACATCCTGCAGTGCCTCTCTGTGGTCAATAGAATGACCTCCATGCCCCTTAGCCTGTTCCACAGGCTGGAAAGGAGCTTTCTGTTGTTCCGTCCCAAACCTTCTCTGCAGTTTATGTTCTTACCTCATACAGCACCATTACCAACCCTTTATAACTAACTCTGTATTTGTGCTATTCATTTGTTTTGGGTTTGCTTTCTCCAACTTGAAAAAAATCATTCTTATTTTTCAAAGCTCAGTTCAGAGGTTGCTTTTCTTGATTCTAATAGTGAGAGTGAAGTGTCTGAAGTGCCTTACTCATACAATTATTTACTACACAGACCATTCTGCCATATATTATATTGGAATAAAAGACCCTAGAGGATGGAAACACCATCATTGCCTCTCCAAGAACTTAACACCCAGCACTAGCACCATTGCCATCACCATCACCTAACACCTAGTACCAGCATCCAGCACCTAGTAAAGTGCCTTGTTTGCAGTAAGTTTTCAGTGAATACTGTCACATTGAATGAGCACTCACTTCACTAATCCAATTAACAATTCTAAAGCAGATGCTCCCTTTATTAAGAAATCATCACTATAAACTTACAATTCCACAGGTGGGAGACTGGTTTTGCATGTAAAATGCTTTTGCATGTAATTAAAAGTCACTGTTCTGTAATTGCTAATACCTGAGTCTATATAATTTAGTGTGTTGTAAGAAGTGACACTGAAATATTTTCTGAACTTGTACTAAGTGAAAAGGGTTAAATGAACCCATACAAGCTCCATTCTATAAGCAGAAATGATGTAAAGGCAAAGAATCTGGGGTACTGTGTCCAAGTCTCCACTAAAGCTGTGAAAGACAAGTTCCCATTCCCTCCCTGGTGGAGAGATGTGGGTGGTGAGTCTGGAGACCTTATCTCAGGAGGTGAATTCTCATATTACTCATGAGTAGAAGAGAGGCAGTTATGCATGTCAGTACACTGTTAATTGTCCAGTGCTCTACAGTTTATGAAAAGCTTGCACATAAATTATCTCATTTGAAAATAATCCTCAGAAATTGATGAAGCAGACATTGTTTTCATTTTATAGGGGAAGAAGCTCAGAGTTCAGGATAGGTCATTTGTTTCTCCATTTAACAACTATTTATTATCTTTGGCTGTGCCAGATACACAGACAGAGGGACTTGCCCAGACAGGTGAGTGGACTGGGCCGACTTCCTGATCCCACCCAGCACCTCTGACACCCCACATGACCCCAGGGAAACTTTGGTGGAAGCAACATGTAGGGAGTGGGCAAAGGTAACTCAATGCTGGTTAGAGATGACCAACCTGCATTGCATTTCATACTTTGCCCTTCCACTTAGATTGATAGCTGGGCTTCAAATAAAGGTCTGACTCTCTACTGTTGGTAGTCTTGAAACTCCTAACACACTCCGAATCTTCAGCATGATCCTATTAACTATTTCTGAGTTGAACCTTTTCATTTTCTGTCAATTCAAGCCCAGCAGCTTACTCAAGCTCCTTTGATGCTTAGTTGCTTTGTTGTTTTTTGATCTGTATTTTCTGGACAATTACTCTTTTTTTTTTTTAATATGAATGGACTAATTAGAAAACACCACTGGATTAATGGCTGAGAGTTGTTGCTTGTGAGTTCTTGTTTGCTAGAAGCTGGATAATTTAGTGCCTTGAGAAGAGACATCTCCCCACACAATACCCATGAGGGTATCTCATTAGCGTCAATTCTCAGACTTGCAAGGCCTGCTCAGGAGGGTGCAGGCCAGAGGCAGAGCTTGCTGCAGGCAGTGTCAAGGGGCTGCCCAGGTCTACCAGTGATCATGAAGAGCTGGTCTGTGCTAAATGGCTCAGGTGCAAACAGACGAGGTTGTCAGTGGTAGATGAGGGGGCTTCCCCGATTCAGAAGTATCATTCCCCACAGGAGCCACTGATGCAACTTCTAGTGTTCACACAAGGGACATGCCTGACAAGACTGCCACACTGTATAAGGCCCAAGGATATGACTTCCTGTCAGGTAGGCGTTCAGTGCTGATGTTGGTTATCGATTGGACTGTTTCTACCATCAGTGATGCCACTTAATGGCACAGTTAAATCTCCATCTTTGTTTCAGAAGAACAGAGCCCAGAATTTAACTGCAGGGCAAAAGAGGAAATATTTTGTTAACACTTTGACCACATCCACATCAAAACTTGGATAATATCTACCTTTTCTCCAGGTCTCATCAATATCATTAGGCATATCAACGGCTTTGAAATGTTTGAGAGGAAAATCATTTCGTTTAGGATACTGTTATAACTTCACCATCTCACACTAGCTTCATAATGGCATATTGCCTTCAAAATCACGTTGTGAGGTGATAAGTGACATAGCCTTGATGATAACAGAGACATGGAGCCACACTGCAAGAGTGGTCTGTCTGTTGTGACTGAACCCACAGAGCCTTTGGCTACTCCTGAATTACTGTCTCCTGCTGTCCTTGCACATCTGACTAGTAAGAATGCATGGGGAGCTCTGCAGCTCAGCAGAGACCACAGATTGCTGGTCAATGTGACTGTAGTTTGCTGGGGTCCAAGAGGTACATACAGCAACACAGCCTCTGGGCACAACCAATGCAGTTTACCTGTTCTCACTCAAGGTTAGCACCCAGCTAAGGTCTAAAAGCACTGATTGGGCATTCCCTGTTCAAGTACGTCCTCTTAGTAATGCCTGAATATAACTCAAATCCCTGTAAGCAGGAGAAGAACGAGACCATGGAGGTTTTGAGACATTTTCCTACAGCATAAATGTACATGCTAAATTGTAAGTCATGGACAGGCCCAGTTGTGACTCTGACATTTCCCATTTGTCTCACCAGGATAGTGGTGGAGTCCTTAGGGTGTTGGGAGAATGGATCTGTGGATGGGTGGATCTGTCGATGAGTTACTGTAGTTAATGTCCTGCAGGGACCTTCTGACCCCTTTTATCCACTTCTGCACCTCTCAGGACCCTGTGCTCACCTGTTTGCTTCTTAGGAACACGTGTTGCTCATCTAATTGTTGTTTCATGCATCCCACGGCCAATCCATCACTATCACTTCAGAAAAATGGGAAAAGACAAGGGCAGCCTTGACTCCTCTGGTCTGAGGGGCCAGGATCAGCAATGGCTCTTGGTTCTGTTATTAGGACTTTTTTGGGGATCTTCCAGAAGTTTTTCAGGTGCCTGCAGCAGGGTTGTGCAGAAGTTTGGTTTTTGGTTACCCACATGCCTCCTAAGCCCAGAGCCTCATTGACCACCCCTAGGAGTCTCTTCCCTGAAGGGAGAATAATGGAAGTTGGGACTATGGCATCCTACTTGTAAACAGAGTGCAGTTTACAAAGTGTTTTCACGTGGATTCTCTCATTCAGTCACCTCTTTTAGGCTCTGTGTGGTTTTATTTGTCCACTGCAACTTCATGCTTGTCCTTTGGCAGCCGTCTGAGATCCTTCCCTGTTTATCTGTGTTATATTTTTGTCCCTAAATACAGGTAAGTTTTTAGATTTCTCACCCTACAGAACTATTGTGGAATTTACTATAAACTATTCGAAAAATCAAGGGTTTGGGCCCCTATTGGGACCTTCTGATTAAAATCTGAGCTTTTAGTCCCTAACTGGAATGTGGCTAGTTCTACACTTAACATGTAGATGAAAGCAGGATGCATTTAAAATTTGTCATTGAAGCTGTGCACTCCTATGCCATCTCTGATAGTCGTTTGTCCCCCTCTGGTTCTGCTGTGTTCATTGCCTCTGGATCTTATGGACTCATTTATTTTAAAGAGTGAGGACATAAAGGCTCAAAATGTTGTTTCTTTGAAGTATTTAAGTTGAAATGATTTTCCAGTAATATTTTCAGGCATTCTGAATGCTGCCAGAGGAGTTGTTTTTGAGGCAGAGAAATTTGTTGACTATTTTCAGAACCGATGGAGATGGCAGCTGTATACGCTGGCTGTGTGAGTGTGGGGGATGGTGTGTGTTTGATTTTTTTAAAAAATATTTTATTAGTTGTTGGTGGACCTTTATTTATTTTTATGTGGTGCTGAGAATCGAGCCCAGTGCCTCACACATGCTAGGCAAGCACTCTACCACTGAGCCACAAGTGTGCCTGATTTTTAAGCGATATTTTTTCTAGTATACATACTTACAATTATAAATTTTGAGTTCTAAGCATTATTTCAATTGCATTCACAGTTTTCATCTTGTGTCTTCACTATCATTAGAACTATTTTCTAATTTATTTGGCAATGTATTTTTTGACTCATGATTAACTGTTTATTGTTTCATTTATTAATTTGGGGAGCTTTTCTACATATCTTACTATTAATTGATTTCTAAGTTAATTCCATTTTGGTTAGTGAATATATTCTATAAGACTTTCAACTTTTGAAATTGAGAGTTGTTTTAAGGTCCAGCATAAGGTTGAACTTGGTTCAGTTCATGTGCTCTTGAAAAATAATACACATTTAATAGTTGTTGAGTGTTGTGTTCTGTGACCGTTAATGAGGTCAAGAAGGTTGATGGCATCATTCCTATCTTCTATTTCCTTTTTGATTTCCCCCCTCGCTGCTCAGTGAATTAATGAAAGAGGGGTGTTACTGTGTAGCCATGAAGTTGCTAGGTCTGATCTTCTCCAATTCTGTTAGTTATTGCTTCATGCATTTTCAAACTCTATCTTCATTCGCATACACATGCATATTATATATATGTGTGTGTGTATACACACACCCATCCACCCACCCACACACACATATATATATTTATTTGTGGTATATCAATCTCTTGATCATTATGGAATACATCCCTTTATCTTGGGTAGGGTCCTTTTCTTGAAACCTATTTCATCTTATAGTAATAGAGCTATTCCACCTTTCATGTAATTAGTGTTTACATGGTATATCTTTCTCCATTATTTTCCTTTTGATTTTTTGCCTTTTTATTTAAACTTAATCTTTTGTAAACAGAATATAATTGGGCCTTGTTTATTTTTTCCCCAGAATGCTAATTGCCTTTAGTTAAAACTTTTAGTACATTTATATTTTTTAGAGGTGGGGTACTGGGGATTGAACTCTGGGGCTCTCAACTACTAAGCCATATTCCCAGCCCTGTTTTATTTAGAGACAGGGTCTCACTGAGTTGTTTAGTGCCTCACTTTTCTTGTGGCTGGCTTTGAACTTGTGACCCTCCTGTCTCAGCCTCCTGAGTTGCTGGGATTACAGACATGTGCCACCACACCTGGCAGTCCATTTACATTTAATGAGATTATTGACATGATTGATTTAGTTCTGCCAGTTGCTATTTATTTTCTATCTGTTCTCTCTTTCTGTGCGTGTGTGTGTGTGTGTGTGTGTGTGTGTGTGTGTGATATCTTAGATTCTCCCTTCTTGATTTCTTTGGAGGCAGTTCAATATTTTCTAGTATTTCAATTTGATTATTAATTCTATTGACTTTTTAATTATATATTTTTCATTATATTTTGGCATGCTGCTCTAGAGAAGTGATTCTCATACTTCATTTGCATCAGAACCATCTGTAGCCGTTGTTAAAATGCAGATTGCTGGAGCCAATCCCCAGAATTTCTGATTCAGGTTTGGGGTGGGACTCTAAAATGTGGATTTCTAACAAATATTAGGTGATGTTGATATTGTTCGTGGAAATAGATTTACATTTTTTTGAGAACTACTGCTCTGGTATTAAAACCTGCTTCTTTAACTTTTTATGATTTATTTACAGTTAACTTTACCTCACTTAAAATCTAAAATATAGGAAACCCCTGATGTATGGTTTCACTTGCCTACCACTGATCCTTTGTGCTATTATTAAACATATCACATCTACATATTTTAGAAAACCCAGAACACATTGTTTTACTCTTTGTGCTAAATACTCATGTGCTTTTGAATGAATTAAGACAAGAAAAATGTAGGGTTTTGCTGTTGTTATATTTACTGTTTCCTATGATGTTCATTCTTCCTGGATATTGAATTTATCATCTGGTATTGTTTCCCTTCAGGCCAGAGAACGCTTAGCATTTCTTGAAGAGAATGTCTGTTTGCAATAAATTTTCTTGGTTTCTGAAAATGCTTTTACTCTCTTTTCATGTTTTTAAAGAAAAATTTTTTTTTTTCTGAGTACACAGTTCTGGGTTGAAGGGTTTCTCTTTTTTTCTGGACCCATGATCCAGAAATCTTCCTCTTTAATAAGCATCCCCAGTTGTTTTCATGCAGAGTATCTGTAGGCCACAGTTTGAGGAAAACTGCAGTGAGTAATCTACATGATCTCCTGAAGGACAAGACCACTGGCAGCCTTGGTAGTTGTGGCTTCAGTGGCGTTCTGGGATCAACGGGGTTGGAGGGTGTTAGTGTTTTGTCACTGTGACAAATACCTGAGATAATCAACTTAGTAGGAGGAACGGTTTATTTTTGCTTAAGGTTTCAGTTCATGGTCACTTGGTCTTATTGCTTTGTGCCTGTGGCAGCACAGGGTGGAACATGGGGCACAGGAGCCCTGATCACCTCATAGTGACTGGGAGCAGAAAGAAAGAGGAAGGGTATGGAGTCCCACTATCCCCTGAAGGAGCACACCCACAAACACCTAACTTGCTTTCACTAGGCCCCACCTCTAAAAGGTTCCAACACCTCCAAATAGTGCCATAGGCTGGGGACCAAGTTGCCTTTAGCACCATAGGCCCTTGGAAGACATTCAAGATCCAAAATATAAAAGAGGGCAAATGAAGAGGTCTAGACAGGGAGTATACACAAGCTGCTTGTCTCTGATTGCCCTTCTTTACCCTTAACTTGAGGGTGTGGTCTGTGCATCTACATTTTTGGCACAAGTGTGAGGGAAGTATGATTCCATTGACTTCTTGAAACTGTAAAATCCTTCTGCCTATGCTACACTGAATCTTTGAGGCCCCTTAACCTTCCTCATGCACTCTGTTCTCAAAGGCTGGCTTGAAATAGTCTAAAGGTCTGGGCATTGTGATCTCATTAATGGTGTTGATGACATTCAGGATGAGTCAGCACTGGCCTGCTAGACATGGGCTGAGATTGTTTTGGTGACTGCAAGTCATATAGTTGGAACTTGGGGAAGAAGGCAGTGTGTCTCCAGGACTTATTCTGTTAAGTCAATGGACACGTCTTTGGACCATTTTTATCTGTTTTCTCACACCTCTGGGGAAACATGACACTGTGAATTGGTGCTGTGGAGGTAAGAATCATATTGCACAGAAAGGGGTAGGGTAGAAAAGAAGGGCAACCTCCTGTGGTTATAATATGATGCATAGAAGGAAAAATGTAAAAAGGGAGAGGCAAACAAAATATTGTAGGGTTTCCAGGGCAGTCCTACACAGCATAACTATGTTTTGTCAATGACTGACTCCATATACAATGGTGGCTCTGAAAAATCGATAATGCCTGATGATGTCACAGCTGTCCTGACATCATAGTCCAATACATTACTCATGTGTTTGTGGTGATGGTGGTATGAACAAAGACATGGCACTGCCAGTCATATAAAAGTGTAGCACATACAATTATGTACAGTGTATAATAGTCGATAACCATAATAAGCAACTATGGTACCAACTTATATGTTTACTATACTATACTTTTTAATCATGATTTTAATTGTTATTTTAGAGTGCACTTTTTCTACTTGTAAAAAGTGGTTTACTCTAAACAGCATGCCATGTTCTTCTGGCAGCAACCTTATATATCTCATGATTACATAAAGAAGCCATGTCAAGTTATTAACCTATACCATCTAGGTTGGTGTAAGTGAGCTCTATGATGTTTGAACAACAAGGACATTGGCTAATGACACGCTCTCAGAAGGTATTCTCGTTAAGTGACATAAAACTTAAATATTGCACTACTCTCGGGCAGGCTTAGAGGCAGAATAAAATAGGAAGAAGCAAGGAGTACAAATGGCTCTGCAGTTATCCAACCAAAGGGTCATTTTCCAGACACAGAATAGTCTGAACAGGCTCCCGAGGGTGAAGAAGTTGACTAGATGCCTTCTTCATGCCACTTTGGTTTGACCCATTTAGTTTTTCTCTTGCTTTTAGTGACCAATTGGGAACAAACAAATGACTGTATTGTGACTTTGAGCTCTTTATGGTCAATTTAGTTTGTTTATTCTGGAGCTGGTCTCCCATGACTTCAGCAATGATTAGGTCTTCAGGCTTTTAAATGTGGGACTAGCCAGTTGTACTACAGTATCTTCTTACATAACTATAAATTATGCTATGGAGAGAGAAAGATCCATGGATACCAGTCATTGTGGAGACAGCTGTCACTTCCACCAGACACAGTTTAGGTGCAGTTTCCAGCCTCAAGAGCATTGTGTTTTAATTTGGGAATCCAGAGATGTCAAAACAATCAACACATATGTCAGCAAGTGTCTAAATGGAATGTAATGGCGGTCTGAGGATATGAAGTAAGCAGTTGGCTATGGCTTCCTAAAGGAGAAATGTAAAATAAAGCAAAAATGGGATGCAATAAATTGGAGGTGAGACAGGGTGCTTGCTTATCTGAGTTGGAGGAAAGAATGTGGAGAATTCTGAACATATGTCTGGTTGCCATCATGCAAAAGCTCCTATGAGGTACCCCAGCTCTTTGGGCTTAGCTTCCTTCCTCCAGTTTTTCCATAAACCCATGCCAATTATCTCTGGCATCTTTCTTTTTGGTCTTACGGCTGATGTTTCATTTCACCTTCATAGTCTATTACCCTGAAGGTAGCAAGGGACACCAATTTGCCTCTCATCTCTGCTCCTCATAGCAATCCCAGCAGAACTGGAGTGATTTCCTAGACCCTGGTTCTTCCAGATACAGTGACCCCTCAGTATCCATGGGAGATTGATTCCAGGACACACACCCTGGCTCCCCCACCCAATCATGGATACCAAAATCCATGGACCCTCAAGTCCCTTATATATAGTGATATATTATTTGCATAGAACATACATTCATTCTCCTGTGTACTTTAAATAATCTCTAGATGATTTGTAGCACCTAATACAATGTTAATAGTATGTAAATAATTGATATGCTTTATTGTTTAGGGCATAATAACAGGAAAAACATCTATATGTGTTCAGTACAGATAAATTTTTTTTCAAATATTTTTTTTTCTTTTTTTTTTTTTTTGTTTTTTTTTTGTTTTTTTTTGTTTTTTATTTTTTTATTTTTTTTTTATTGGTCGTTCATAACATTACATAGTTCTTAATACATCATATTACACGGTTTGATTCAAGTGGATTATGAACTCCCGCTTTTACCCCGTATACAAATTGCTGTATCACATCAGTTACCCTTCCATTGATTGACACATGGTTGTTTGAATCCATGGATGTGATGGGTTAACTCTATAACATTTATGTCCTTGTAATTTACTTATATATGCTATGGCCTATAAATAATGTTACTGTTAAAAATACTGTCTGTATTCCTTTAGCTGTAGTGATGCTTCCTTATAACTTGCAGACAATTTTTAGCCAATATTCAGCCATCATTTTTGCATTCATTTGTGTATAAATAGCATGCTGTCAAGTATATCTTCTCAATTCAATTTTAAGCTTCACCAACAATTCTTGAAAGTGATGTGGTCCCATTCTATAGTAGTGCTAATTAAGCTCACAGATTGTGTCCAAGACACACAGCTAGTAAATGCAGAGTGAGGTAGGACCTGGCTCCACCTCCTAGCTTCAGAGCTAGAATCCAAGTTGTCATGTAAGGAAGTCTTGATCTGGAATCCAGAGTTTGCCAGTGAAGGGACTTCTAACTCATGAACTCCATGATATGATACATAAAATTTCATGTTATGTGATAATGTGTATTTCTATAGGTGGAGCATTAATAGCATCAATTAGATTATCCAGAGATTCATGGCTTCAGAAACACAAAGCAGTATATAGTGATGCCAGCATGTTTGACTTCTATTCAAGGCCAGGTGGCATTGGTAGCTGATGGTGGTTCTTGATGTACTCCTTAGAGAACAACCTTTTTGGTTTAAATTTCTAGCCTTTTTGACGTTTCCAATTAGTCCAGCTGTGATACTGTGTGAACCCAGGAACAGATGAGGGAACAAAACGTTTGAGAATAAGGATTGTGATCATAAAAGGCTATACCTCTTGGGAAACTATTGCACTTGAAATAGTTATACTTCTTGGAAGGCTGGTATTTTACTTCTTAAAATTTACAATGCTTGGTGAGAACCACCTACTCTGACCTCAGTCTCTTTGAGGTATCCCTCATTAGCAGCCATACTTCATTTCTGTATAAAAGTTACCCACTTTGTGCCTTTCAGGGAACCTACTCTGTCTTGCAACTGTCCAGGCAACTAGAGTTTGAAAAACTCTTCTGATGTTCTGTAGCACAGGTATAACTTCCTTAGCATCTCATCAGTAGACCTACACACAGTGGATGATGCCAGCAGCTGATCACCTGAGGTGGGTGGCCAAGTGTTGGAGAGTGACAGTTCTGAGGGTAACAGAACCAAGGAGTTTGTGTTAGTTAGCTTTCTATTACTGTTACAAGTACCTGAGACACTAGGCTTGGAAAGGTAAAAACTTTGGGCCGGGGTTGTGGCTCACTGGTAGAGCACCACCTATAAATAAATAAAATAAAGATCCATCAACAACTAAAAAAAAAAAAAAAAACTTAAAAAAGGGAAAAACTTTATTCTGGTTCACAGTTGGGGAGGTTTTAGTCCATGACTTGTCGGCCCCATTGCTTTTGAGCCTGTGGTGAGGCAGCACATCATGGCAGCAATGTGTGGCAAAACGATTCACCTCATGGCTAAGATGTGAAAGAGAGGAAGATGAAGGAACTGGGGTCTCACGATCCCTTTCACCCTTAATGACCAGAAAACTTTCCACTAGGCTTTCTTTACCTTTTGAAGGCTCCATCAGCTGCCAACAGAGCCATGCAATGGGAACCATGGTCCTGGGAGGGCACTTATCCAGACCATAGCAGCAGTGCCCGTTTCTCAGCCAGGTGGAAATATAGGTGGACGTGATGCAGCACTGTCCAGATCAGGGAGATATGACATCTGAGAACAAGAAGTCACCAGCTTCTTTGGGGCGAACACAGGCTTAGTTCAAATCTTCCAAGGCCTTTCTCCTCAGAATCTCTCCCTCACTCAGTATGTTGAAACATGATTTCAAGTGATACCAACATGAGCTAAGCATCGTAAGGACAAACATGGATTTAATCAGAAAGAGGAAAAATCTGAGTTTGTATTTATAAGTGGTCCAATGCTTGTGGAGCTGCAGACAAGAACTGGAAAAGCAGAACTAAATAATGCTGTTGTCTAGGGGGTTATTGCTGGTGAATATTCTTTCTTTCCCTCTTTCCACTCAGAAGACAACAAGACCAATTTTTCCATCCACATAGATCCAAAAGTGTACTTATGGGATCAAAGGATGGCTGGCCTCTTCAGAGCCTTCCCTGTGGAAGCCATAGTTTTTCCAGCAATAGAAATTCTTTTTAGAACTTTGTAAATCATTGTTTTAATTACCTGTTGCTGTGCAATGAATTTTCCCAAAACTTAGTGGTTTAAAAAACCCAATGGCTTATTACTTCTTCTGATTCTGTGGACTGGCTTGGCTCAGCTGGGAGGTTCTGCTGCTCTCCCATGGAGTGTCTGGTGCCTCTGTGTTCACATGGAAGCTGGACCCGCTGGAACGTCTGGAATGGTTTCTCTTCCTTCATGGTCTCCCAGAACTTGATAGTTTAAGTTTCTTATGTGGCTGCTGGATCCTAAAGGTGTAGATCTAGAACCGCCACACTGGCACTTCTGCAGCAATCTATTGACCCGAGAAAACCACAAGGATGGCCCACGCTCAGGGTTTGTGGGTGTGGCTTTACCTTTGTTACCCTCCCTGGTCCATCATGATTATCTATTTTCAGAGTTCATGCTAATGCCTATTTACAGTGTACAGAGCATGTTTCACAATTACCTACTGTGATTTCTGGAGCAATTAATTATAACCCTTCTATCTAAGAAACCACATCTCAGAAGAGGAAAGTGACTCTCCCTAGGACCTATCAGTGGAGCCAACATATCTGAATGTCCCCCTGGCTTCATATGGTTAGAGATTCCTCCAGTGGGAGTGGATTTGATCTTTAGAAACAGCTGAATATTTTTTTCTGCATCAGATTTGGTTAAAAGCCTAACATGATTGGCAGAGCTGGGTAAGCACTGTTTTTGCTTGCATATGTAATAAGATTGTGCCACTTATTTCCTATGGCTCATCCATAACTCCTGAGTGTATGTGGAATGTGTGTGTGATCGTGGGGGGTACTTCAAACGTGTATGAGTCCCTTTGTCAGTGCCATAGGTCTCCCCTCATGAATACAATGTACCTGGAGATGTACACAGTCAGCTTTTTGGATGGACAAGGCCCTGTGCAACTTGAGACAGGCAGTCTCCCCAAATCATTTCCAGCTCTTTGTTGGTAAACTCTGTTGCCACTGTATTGGTTTGCAGTTATTTTGCTTTCTTTCCAAACTCTACTTCAGAAAAATGCTGGGAAAGAGGGAAGCTTTGAAATTAAAACCTTTTATCTTTGAAAACTTTTTTTTTTTCCTA
Organism: Urocitellus parryii; assembly: GCF_045843805.1. Classification (NCBI taxonomy): domain Eukaryota; kingdom Metazoa; phylum Chordata; class Mammalia; order Rodentia; family Sciuridae; genus Urocitellus; species Urocitellus parryii. Next base: position 79,939,662 of record NC_135532.1, read on the forward strand.
AACAAGTCTCTCCAGTTTTGTCTTTCATTTCCCTTTTGACTCTGGTGCTTGGTTCTCTTAAATTACCTTCTGTCATCTCCTTACTAGAAACATCTTTTTCTTAGGTGGGATCCTTTATAATAACTTCTGTTTTTGTTGCTTTCACAAGGTTACAATGTTGCTTTCACCATGTGGCGTACTCATCATTTTCCTTCTTATTCCAGGCAAATAATTTTGTAGTCATTCTTGTGATAATGGTTTTTTCATTGGCTAATTTCAGCCTTTTACTTTCTTGCGATCGATTATTTTCAAACATGTTCTTGGAGGCCCAAAATAGTCTATGCATTTTTCACAGCATTGACATTACTATATGTTAAATAGTTTATTGTTTGTTACTTACTGTGGAGTTTTTTGGTACTAGGGATGGAATCCAAGGGTGCTTTACCACTGAGCTACATTCCAGTCCTTTTCATTTATCATTTTGAGACAGTATCTTGCTAAGTTGCGTTGGCTGGTGTCTAACTTGTCATCCTCCTGCCTTAGTCTCCCCAGTTGCTGGAACTACAGGTGTAAGCCACTGCGCCTGGCTTTCGGGGTACTGGGGATTGAGCACCCATAGGCACTTTACCACTGAGCTACATCCCCAGTCCTTTTTATTTTTTTATTTTGAGACAGGGTCTCCCGAATTCGCTGAAGTTGACATTGAACTTCTTCTGATCCTCCTGCTGCAGGCTTCAGAGTCTGGGATTATAGGCATGTGCCACCCTGCCTGTCCACAGAATGTTTAAATAACGGTGCTGATAATCATTAATTTATTCACTCCTCAAGAGCTTATTAGATTCTTACTTATATAGTGACTGTCCTAAGCCAGGGTTCTGGTGGTCAAATAAGTAGATGTAGCCCCAGGGACTTTGTATTTTGAAATGAAACCTTGTGATTTTGCAGAATTTTCTGACAATTGTAAAGACATTGTCAACCGCTCTTGTTTATTTTGCTTTCAGCAGGTGTTAGGAGCCACAACTAGGAAAAACCAATTTTAGTCAATCACATGCAATGTCCTGGAATGGCTGGGAACATTAGGGTGGGAGGAATGAAGGGCTGGCATGGGAGACTTATGGTTTGGAAATGTCTCACAGGCCCAAAAACAATGAAGCCAACTGACTACGGACTGAAACCCCTGACACTCTGAATCAAAATAAACCCTTTCTCCATATAAAGTAGTTGTTATCTCAGTATTTTGTCACAGCAACAGAAAACTGACTAACACCAGTGTTTTTAAATGACCCTGTTTCCAGTGAACACACAGTAAACACTTCATCATGATCTCCACTTTAGTTGACCTTCTCTTTTCTAATTGAACAGCAAATTGATACCTGGGGATAGCAGATGATGAATAAGGTGGAGACAATTATTCCCCAAAGGAGATTGAAGTCTTTAATCCTTTTTGGAATTCACCATGCCATGAGAGTGGATGACCAATCTATTCTTCACCCCATCACTTGATCAGTTCAACAGAAAATCATCCGTCACTTTCAACTCCTGCAGCGTTTTGTGTCACTCACAAAACACTTGTCCTGATTCACCTCTTCTGTAGTTAGTTTGGTGCTTTTACATATCCTTAATCAGATGATAAATTCTTAGGGACTAGAATTCTTCCTTCATGTCCACTGGCATCTAGGTTTCATTTGAGCCATGATTTCATTAAGAAATATACTAAATTGCTCATAAATAAGATCCATTGGGGACCTTCATAATAATCATATGCTCTTAGGTAGGGTTGAAAATCTTAAACCTCATTCAATTCTTCCAGAATGGAACATGACTCAAATATGTTAATAAGGAAGATAAATATTACTACTATCTTTTTAGCAATCCTAGGAAAATTTCTTATCCCAATTTTATAAATGAAGAAAACTTAGTATAGAAACTTTCTTAACTTTACCAAAGTCACAGGCTTTAAAAGGACATGTAAAAGAGAATGGTGAGCCAATGGCTTAGACCAACTTAGACAGCTTACTTAGGCAATTGAGTTCTCTACCATGAAAACAGCATTAAGGACTAACATTTTAAGTCTTTAAAGGCCTGGTCTTACAAATACATTACTAAGTTTCCAGAGTCAATGGTGCCATTGTTATCTGCAGTAATAATATGTCTCTATGGTTGTCACAGGTGATGTCTAAGGTTCTGTTCAGTTTCAAGCTTGTATTTCCTAGTTCTATATAACTTAAAATCAAATCTTGCTGATTAAATTGGCAGGCCATTTCATTATTTAAATGTGCAAACTATAGGTTTTAGTTGTAATTCTCATTGGATATTAACAAAAATATTATTTTAAATTTTTAATAAAATATTATTTCAAAATTTTACCAAAATAATAAATATACATAGTTTAAAAACCCAAATAGAACTACAAGAAATGCAAGGAAATATTTCAGAACTATGCCTAACCTCTCTACCCATCTCAAAGTGTAGTTCCAGAGGTGACCAATGCCTTTCATTTCTTTTAGCTCTTCTGATATAATGTTTGTATCTCTAAATGATATACTTTTTATGCTATTTACTGATTTATATATTTTAGACCTGTTGTCTTTTCTTTTTATTATGGTAGTTGAAGATTCAACTCTTATATAACCTACATTCCACCTACCCAAATTACACATCCCTCCCCTCCTCCATAGAACATAATTCTATCTCATATTTTGGTTAAATACATATTGTTTATTTATATTATTTGAACAATGTCCATAAATTAATTCTGGTTCAAGTATCACTCTATATTTCTATTTTCTGTCACTTACAACTTCTCCCTTTGGAGTAAAGTATAACCAGGTTTCCCATGTGCTTAGTTTTCTGTCTTCCTTGTTCATTTTCTCCTAATTCTTTCCAAATATCTATTACCTGCCCAGATTTTTTTTTTCAATTTCCAGATATTGTTCTGAACATTCCATGTGTTCCATTTATCTCTCCCTCTTTCTCCTGCTCCAGTCTGGGTGGTTTTCTGGGTCTGCTGTCCAGTGGTCACCTGGGCTACTTTCGACTCTCTCTGATCTTCTGTGGAGAACAGAACATTTCATATTTTCCTCTTTCTCAGCTTATACCCTCATCTACTGAAGCACACTTTCCAGGAGATTCCCAAGAAAGGGAATGTGGCGGTCAGTTTTGTTTGCTTCTATATAAAAAATGTCTTCCTATCACCCTCAACTCATGATCTGTTTTCTTGTCCTCCACTGTTCTCTGTTTTTATAAGTTTATACCTTTTTTATTCATCATCATTTAGTTAGGCATTTAAGATGGGAGGGGGAGATAAATACACACATGAAGGCTCGTATTAACCAAGTCCCAATGTGTGAGTGGGGGTTTAATGAATTTATTATTTCAGTTCTGATATTTTTGTTGGATACTTGTGCAAGGTACTGCCAGGCTTGCAGATTGAGGCTGTCCCTGTGCCAGGTAAGATTGGCATCAGGGCCCTCTGAGAGATGATGAAATTGGGATTCAAAGGAGTAAAGAAACTTTCTCAAGAATGCACAGTTAAAGACTGGAAGAACTGAGATTCCAAACCAAATCTGAATCCAGAACTCTTCCTTTTCTGCTCTGCTGATAACTGAAGCCCAAGAGATAGGGGCCAAACCCCAGCATTTATGGATTAGTGTAGACGACACCATGGCTGGCTATGGAAATTTGGATGGTCTTCAAGGAAGAAGCCAAGAATGGGCAGGGTGAGTGGGAAGTGTAATTCCAGGTACAGTGAGTCACAGAAGGTGCTGGGAACACTGAGGAACAGCAGCTGGCTATGATTGGCTGAAAAGCCAGGGCTGCAAGGAAGGCATGACTAGGTCAGGGCCCATGGCCTGGGGCTGGGTGAGCTCTGCCTGTTACCTCTGTGTCCTCAGGCAAGTTACTTCCCTAAGTATTGGCTTCATCTGTGAGTGGGGATGACAATAGCCTCTTCATAGCATTATCTGAAGGATTAAATACCATGCAAAAAAAAAAAAATAAAATTTGTCAACTTTAAAGTACTTAATACATATAAGGCATTATTCTTATTAGCCCAGAAAGTTCAGTTGTGATTATAGGAGGCCTGGAATGCTAGTGTGCAGGATTCTTATTATTTTATTAGATGAGGGAGAAAGAGAAAATAATTCTGATGGGGGAGCATGACTGATGGTGGTGTGGGATGAAGCTGGAGGAGATCTGGGGGGGGAGGGGGGAGGGGGAAGGGGTATCTCTGTAGAGTGTCCTGGGACTGGCGAGTTTGGAAGCTCAGTTTCCACTGAATAGAGTTTGTTCTCACAAGTGAGCCCAGTGGAAAATTTTAAGCTATTGGGAACCGTGTGCATAGGCCTTGGAAACTGAAGATGTTCCTTTAAAAGAAAAATCACAGGGCCTTTTAAATTCAAGGGACAGCTTTAACCGTGATCTGCTTTTCTCTCTGGCCAGTGCTAGAGTTTTCTTGGGATGTTATCAGGGCCAGCATCAGAACAATGCTCACTTCTGTTTTGTTTTTAATCTGAATGACAAATTACCAATCAGCAGATGTAGGCCATGCAAGGCACTTTCTCTTGAATGTTGGATTTTTGCTGTTTGCTGTTGCTCTTTTTCTTGTTCCCAGTGAAGGTAGACTTTATGTTCAGGTTTAGAGGGCTATTGAATGTTGTTTGAGAACTTGACTGCTGTGTCAGGCTCCTTCTGCCCATTTTCTGTTGCCAACTGTTACTCGTTATTCTAAAAAATCAAACAAGCAAAAACTACTCCTCCAAATAACTCCAAGACAAACTCCAGCAGCAGGGTAAAGCAAAACACACAAACAAACCCCCAACTTTCCTAGGATTGCTTCTCAGAAGCAAGATGCTTCTGATCATTATCAAATTCTATTTTTTAAAAATTTTAAGTTTTAACATAGGAAATTTATATGATAATTTTTTTTTTTAAATTTTGCAATGCTTGCGTTTGGACCCAGGGCTTGGCTTGTGCTGAGCCAGTGCTCTTCCACAGAGCTACATCCCTGGCCCTATCTGATTATCTTTTGTTATTGTTATTTTTTTTTCCTGAAAGAGGAATTCAAATGAAAACATTTTTTGGGTCCTCTTTTATCAAGTTTAATTTTTAGGGGTGTGTCAGGTGTGCTGTTTCCAGGATCCAGGCTGTGGGGGCACAGGCACTCGCCATATATCACGCGACGTGGCTCAGCCACTCACCTTCTCTCTGCTCTCAGAATACTTTGCCTTTCACTGCTTGATTGTGCTTATTGGTGATCTATAGTCAGCTGTGTCCCGCAAGATGTTGGGTTGTTTGGGGACAGGGTCATTGTAGCTTTCAACTCTGTAGCCCCAGAACTCAGCAGGGATTGATGCCCTGCAGTCCATTAAAATTCCAAAGGCATCAGTGATACAGAGGATCTTGCTCTGACAGTGGAGAAGAATGTGCTGCTATCAGCACTCTGGAAGAAATCAACATTTTGGGAAGATGTGGAGAAGTGGGCCTGCAGTGGGAACTGCAGGAACTCCAGATAGCTCAAACCTTACCCAACCTGAAGGTTACACAATAGCGTGATCTGGCTGATTTTTCTTCCACATAGGTGTGCAAGTCTCCTACTTGCCCCTTTCTCTATCAGATTGTGGCCTCTGGAAGGGCAAAATCTATGCCTCACTCATCTTGTTATCCCTACATCTCTTGCCTTGCATGGTGTGGTCAGTGAATGGTGACTGAATGAGGAGGGAGAGGGAAGGAGGGAAGTGGGGTAGGGGACCAGAGGTCTGGAGGTTTGAAAAAGTGTCTGCTTCCAAAATTTGTTCTGGAGTTTCTGGATCTTCAATACTTGGGTTGGATCTGAGCACTCCCTGGTCCTTGGTGATGGCTGTCCAATTTTAGCCACACAGGTCACTTGTAAGGCATGACCCTCAGGCAGCAGTTAAAGAAGGATAGTTGTCATTCCCAATCATTTAAAACCCACCTTGGTGCTCAGTGGGTATTCAAAAATGGAAGATGGTGGGTATTTGTATTTTACTTTATTAAAATACAGTTTGTTGCTTTTTCTAACTTTTATATCTGAAGGCTAAAAAATAGTTTTAAACAACTTTTTAAAAATCTATTAGATTTTCCAATTGTTTATTACCAAAGGGTCACAAAGGGTGCAAGAAAACAGGATATTGGTGTTCATGTGGTTCCCTTGTGAGCTGCCAGATGAAAGCCCTTTCAAAGCAGGTTTTATTTAGAAATTATTAGAAGCTGATGGCTCTAATAAAAATGAAATGGCACAAAGCCTGGGTTTAATCCCTAGCAACAACAACAAAAAAAAAAAAAAGAGAGAGAGAGAGAAATATTTAAAATTTTTCCATTTAACTTGCAGAGTTGATTGTAATTTTATTTACCATTTCCTCTTATTCCCATCTCAATTCAAGAACAATAGGGAAGATGTGCACACATGTGTTTCTGTATTCGTATATACACACATGTATTTTTAAAATATCAAGTCAGGATAAGATCTTTTCCTATGAAATATAGGTATACCACAGTGTATCCCAAGCTATGTTTAATGTGCTTTTATTATCAGATAATTACACAGTTGTTCCAAAAGGAAAATCTAAATCTGTCTTAGTCTTTGAAAAATAAGTTTGGGATTTAGTATACTGGCAGACAAATCTCAACTCTTGGTATTGTCCTTAAAAACAACACAGGATGTAATGTTTACTTTTATAGGATAAAGACAGACAAAGCCCCAAGACCTGGGTATTTTGGAAGATGGTTAATGCTTTCTCTATTAATTTACTCCTTAAGCTCTGCGATTCTTTGCATCCAAATGAAATACTCAATTTGCTGACCCTGTAAACAAGCTGAGAGTCTTCCAGAGCATAAGTGTGCAGATAAAACATATGAATGAACAATAAGAAGTATTACAGAGTCTGGTTTAGCCATCTCCAAGTGTCCAAAATAAGGACATTTGTTATAATTAATACATGGAAGACATCTGCAAACCTCTGTACATTATTAGTCATCACTTTATGAAAAGTCATGACAAAATAAAAATAGTTACCATTTAAACCCTGATTAATCATTATCTTATTTAATCCTCACAATCCTATAAAGTAGTCACTATCATTATCCCATTTAACAGATAAACTAAGGATTAGAAAGGTTAAATAATACTCCTAAGGTCATATGACCAAAGGATTTGGGAGCCATTATTTCAAATTCTTACCAAGTGAATATTTTTATTCATTGTATCATACAGTCTACCCAGGAAGTCACACATCTATTTGTTTTATTCACTTTATATGTAGCATATTTGTTTTATTAAAAAAAAAATATATATATATATATATATATATATATATATATATATATATATATTCATTGCATATAAAAACTCAAAAGTTATCTCTTTAGGACATTGTGGAAATAAATATACTCCTGTCTTGGAATTTGGCACATTTTTTTTTTGTGTGTGTATTTCATATTTCTCCAAATTTTTGAGTGACTGTTTCACTCACACAACTTTGAATCAGCAGCATTCCCGGTGAACTGCAGGAACAATCTGTTGTTTAGATGGAAATTAGAGAGTCACAGACTCTCACAAACCATAGTCTGGTATAGTGGCGCATGCTTATAATCCCAGCTACTCAGAAGTTGAGGCAGGAGAATAGCAAGTTCCAGGCCAGACTTGGCAACTTAAGGAGATCCTGTCTCAAAATATAAAATAAAAAGGGCTGGGGATCTAGCTCAGTGGTAGAGCAACCCCGGGAACAAATCCCAGTACTAGCAATAAAAAGAGCCAGAGACCCCTGACCTTCATCTGAGCTGTGCTTCTACATGGATACTAACAAGGAAACCAACTTTTATGAGTTATTGTAGGACATCATTTCCTCAGGTGAGCAAAAGGTTCTTTTTATTTTCTACATCTGCTCTATTTAATGTAGTAACTGCTAGCCACATGCATCTTTTGACATTTAAATTTTTAAATAATTAAAATGCAAAATTAGTTTCCATAGTTGCATGAGCCACATTGTAAGTGCCAAGTGCTCATATGTGGCTGGTTGCTCCCATGTTGGACTGAGTGGGTATAGATCATTCCCAGCCTGACAGAAGTTTCTACTGGATAGAACTGTCTGGAAATTTAGACTAGCAAGCACCAAATCCATAGTTAGAAAACACAACTACTTTTAAAAGGAGGGATGGCCTTGAGAATCTAGAAATCAAAGAACTATTGTCCTTTTGAATTTAAATGAATATTGGCTACACTGACTGGGCCTTTCTGTAGCCAGTTCTATTTGCATTCATTAGGGTAAACAGGGTTCAACTTATTACCTCCTAACCTGTTCCGCAGAGCACACGGTAAACAGCAGCTCCCAATCTGCTTCTGCCAGCTTCTCTCAGGTGTTCTGCTTGGGTGGGGAATTGCAACACTATAGGCAGGCCCAGGTGGCCCCATGGAGCATGTCTCCATCTAGCTGGGTGCTGCAGGGGGAATACCAAGATTGTTAGGGCACTGAATGCTTTTCCCTCTCTGAAATAACAACCCTGATTCATTAAATAACACTTTCCCTAGATGTACTCATGGGCATATTTTAATTTGTTTAATCTTCACTGCTTCCATACATTGATAATAGGTAGGGGATCCAGAGACTGAGCATGAATGTAAACTGAATGGGGACAGCAGCCCGATGGAGCCCTACCAACTATTCACAGATTCAGCACTGGCAGCAGCCACAGGGACCAGCAGTCTATGTAATGGGAATTGGAAAATTGCCCAGGGAGGTTTTAAAATATGTTTTTGAAGCTCCAATTTCCCAACAAACATACAGCCTTCTTTCCCTGCTTGAGAAACATGAATTCATTTTGAATATTTAAACTTAATTGAAAAATCTTATAAGAATACCTTTGAAACTTCATGGCATTTTGGAATAAAATGTCCTAATGGGGAGATTTTCATTCATTTACTTAACCGATATCAATAGTATAGCTATTAATTCTTGCAGATTCATATCAATATGAATGTAATATAATCCCATCTAAATTAATTTACGTGAATATGAATGGTGCAGATGGCTAAAAGCAATTACTTCTAATGTTCCATAGCACAACAGGATAACTATGGACAACAATAATTAATTGAATATTTAAATATAGCTAATAGGATTTTGAATGTTCCCAACACACACACATAAAAATTAAAAATGTCTGAGGTAATAGATTTGCCAATTTCCTAGATTTGATCATTACCCATTGCTTGCATATATCAAATGCCACACCATACCCCATAAATATGTACAATTACTGTGTCAATGAAAAAATTAAAGAATAAGTAGAGGGGCTGGGGATGTGGCTCAAATGGTAGCGTGCTCGCCTGGCATTCGCGGGGCGCTGGGTTCGATCCTCAGCACCACATAAAAATAAAGATGTTGGAACTATGTAATGTTTTGAACGACCAACAATAAAAAAAAAAAGATGTTGGGTCCACCAAAAAACTAAAAAATAAATATAAAAAAAATTAAAAAAGAAATAAGTAGACATAAGTGAGACATAGTCTTTTTTTTTTCAGAATGTAAAATTTAGTAGAAAGGGAAGCTATACTACAAAAATTGTAGCACAAAATGATTTTTATTAATAGAGGATTAAAATTCAGTTTTTAAATTTATTTTTAAATTACATTTAATAACATGTTTATTTACTTAAGAGGATAGCTTTTTAATTGCTTGATTTTATGAGTTGTGTAAATTACTGGTTACATTTTATGGTTCAAATGTCGATCTCATTACTTTTCTTGGGTTGGGATGTTAATACTAAAGAAAATACATCTTTAAAAAAATTTTTTTTTTAAATTTTAGTTTTAGGAGAACACAATATCTTTATTTTTTTTTTTTTATGTGATGCTAAGGATCAAACCCAGTGCCTCATGCATGCTAGGTAAGCGCTCTACCACTGAGCCACTACCTCAGCTCCAGAAAAAAATATATTTTATGCAAGAATGATGAGGTGTGGACACTGAGAAAGGTTTGGCTCATGAAATGGGGAGAGAGTCCACAAGTTGTCCAGCCTCCTCTGTCCCACTTTTGGGGAACTGGCTCCTAAGCACTCCTGTTGCCTCCAAGTGCTCAAGGGTGTCCAGGACCAGAGAGCCCTGCAGAGGCTGGGGAACCTTTATACAGTGGGGTGCACAGCAGAGAAGGAAGAAACTAACAGCATGCTTCAGTCCCTGAGTTCTTGGTATGGATCTTTCAGTGCCTTTCTGCTCTCTGTCTTAGTGATGAATGGAACTCCAGAGGGGGGGGTATGGGCAAGGAACAGAGACCCTCCTGTTTCCCTCTGGTGGGGGAGAGTGGGGGCAGGCCAGGTCTTTCAGGAAGGCTGACCTCTGTGACCTATGGCCCTGCTCAGACTTTTTAAGCCTGCTCATCTGGTATGAATGATCAGCCTGAACTGGTTCCGGCCCATACCACACACACACAAAAAAAATGACTCGGTGATATCTTACTCATAGGAGGCTCAATATCAACAGTTTAGAGTAACTACACTGAAAATTAAGTTGAGGACTTTCTTTCCAACTCACCAGTGGGAACTCTACTGATTTAGCCAACTTACTTTGTACCTGGGACAGCAACTTCCAGGGGACAGCCACAGAAAGCAGATTCTGTTTTCCTGTAAACCTCAGGCAGCAATGGCATGCGTTTATGTAGGAACTGGCTTGTGACTCTGTGCCAAAGAGGGCAGGCTACCTATTATTCATGATGCTCTTTTTCCTTAGTAATTAAACCTTGATTTAATCCTAGTACACTGCCACCTTGAATAAAAAGCGACTTTATCCAGTCTTCTTTGCCATTGGGTGTGATGACTAAATTCTGGCCAAAAAAGATGAAAGTGTTGGGTGGAACTTCCGGAAGTCTCCTTAGGGAGGGCTGATTCATCTGGGAGGTGTCCTCTCTGGGTTCCTTCTTTCTTAGGTTGTGCTGCTGTTTGAAATGTGAAATATGGTTGCTGGTACACAGCAGCCACATTTGATTATGAGGTGATCTTAAGAATAGAAGCCTGTGTTTGTGGGCTAAGGCAGAAAAATAGCTATCTATTAGATCTGACTCAGATCTAATTTTAACATTCCATTTTCTAATCATAACCCTCATCTCCCCTCACCCCTGAACTCCATTGCTCTTATTCCCTACTCCTCAGCTTCCTCCCGGTCCATTTTGGCAGCTCTCTCATTAGTACCAGCCACTCTTACCGAGTGCTCTCCTCCTTGCTGCCTGTCCTCTGCCTGGATTGATTTGACCATCTCCTTTGTTTCATCCTATCCACTGGCTGCTGGGGACCAGAGAAAACATTGATACTACCCTGCAGTTTAGTGCTACTGCAAATCTATGGGCTCCAAGTTGATGCTCCCAGGAAAGCTTTCTTATGTACCTTGTAGGTTCATTCCTCCATCCTTCTCCCTCGACCTCCACCACCCTCCTCAAGCCTGATTGACTCCTTCAGCTGCCAGGGCTTCTTGCCTGCCTCAGTGCCCACTCTGACTACCCAGTCTGGAGCTGGGCAATGAGACAGTTCACCTTCTTTATTCTAACAACTGTTCCAGCCTTTACCCCAATTTCCTCCAACAGGAACCCCCCATGAACTCCTTATCCATTTTTTTAATGGCCACCCCACCTCTATTCTCCCATAGTCTTGCTTCTTGAAAGAGTATTTCACTTTCCCTTTGCTCTTTTTCTTGCTTCTCACTTTTTGACCCATTACAAACGGACTTCCACCCCAGAACTCCAGGGAAACTGCTCCTGCCAAGGTAACCAGCTGCTCTCCATTATGAAACCCTGGGGATACTTTTGCTGCCCTTACTTTTTCACCTTTTCCTGACATTTGACCTGGGTTGACAATTTCCTTTTCTGAAGGCGTCTCTTGGTTTATATGCTAACACTCTCCTGGCACCAAGTGCCTCTTCCTGGGGCACTGTTTGTCCCCCTCTTCCACGTGGGCGGCTCCTCTACTTGGAGACCTACCTGTACTCCTCCTCCCTCCTCTCTCTTCCTCCTCCTCCCCATCCTCCAGAGGCAGCTGGCCTTGTCTGGCTGGCTGAACAGGGGTCCTCCTGCTGGGTGTGGAGCCATCACCAACTCCCACAGCCCAGATCTTCTCACCCCAGTGGTCCTTCTCTCTGTTCCTTCCAATCTGCACAGCAGCAGGGGTTTTCCTAGGGCCTACACCCACCCCTACACTGACTTCAGGAGAGTTGCTTATCTGCCTGGTCACAGTTTGCTTCTCTGTTTTGTTTAAAAAGTCACACAGACAGCCTATGGATGCATTTTAGTAAAAATGTCAAATGACAGAGAAGTATATAAGTAATAAGTGAAAGTTTCCCCTCCAATTACTCCACCCCTAACTTCCCTCCCAGGAGGCAACTCTTGTTAGAACTTGACTGAGACTCTGCCTGGCCTTTTAGTGCTCTGACATACTATTGTACATGGACACATCTAGTATTTTACATTATTAGGATCAGATATGTAGCCTTCTGCAATGACCCAGGGGTCCTTACTAAAGGACTAAATAAATTGAACCTTAAGGTATGATATTTCTTGTCTAGATAAATAAATATCCAGGTGTTTGATGTTATTAGTGTTTTCAATCATCCCATGAAAAGAATTTCACTGTATTTTCTTAAGGAGATTTAGGAACATAGTATTCATAGCTTATCTTGTGCTGCCATTCTGTTGAATACATTCATTACTTCCAGTATATTTTTGGTTAAAGTCCTTGGATTTCTTTCTGTACAGTCATGTAATACTCAAGTAATAGGAAACAACATACTTAAAAAACCCCTCAGCCTTTCTAGTACTCTGAAAACTAGAAATGGCCAATAAGTCTATCCTTGCCATCTATTTTTCAGGGAAATGAGCCACCATTACACATATATTGTATTTTTGTTTTAAAATATATCTATCAAGAAAAGATTTTGAAATTAATAGTTATTTTTACAAGTAACAGTTTTTCTCTTTATTAATAAATTAAGTTGTGCATATATTTTCCCAGTCTTATATTAGCTTTTCATTTCTAGAATAATCTTTTAATGGGTTTTCATGTTCGATTTACTGATATTTGATTTTAAACTTTTGTCCTTTCTGAAATTGGCTTATTTGAGTTGTTTACAAATCTGAATATTCGATTATATTTGCCTTGTGAGAGAAATTTGGAACTGTCCCTTTTAAAAAAAATATGCTTGGATACCATTTAGCAATAGGTAATTTTTGTTCTTAAAAGTGCAGAAAATCTTTATGTTCTGTTAGTCTATAAAATGGTATGGCCACTATGGAAAGCAGTGTTAACAACTCCTAAAAACATTAAAAATAGGACTATTACATAATCCAGCAACTCCACATGTGAGTATCTAGCAAAAGCATTGAAAGCAGGATCTTGAAGCAATATTTGCATAACCTGAACCAATATGCACATGTTCATAGCAGCACTATTCATAATAGCCAAGAAATAGAAGCAACTCAAATGCCTATTGACAGATGATTGGATAACAAACATATGATGTACATATAGAAAGGAGTATAGTTCAGTTTTAAAAAACTTTTTTAAAAAAATTGAAATCCTGATACATGCCACAATATGGATGAATCTGTAGGAAATTATGCTCAGTGAAATAAACTGGTTACAAAATGACAAATACTATATGATTCTACTTACATGAAGCTCATACAGTTGGTAAATTCACAGAAAGCAGAATGGTGGTCACCAGGGGTTGGGGGAGGGAGAATGAGGAGTAAGTGTTTTATGGATACAGAGTTTTGGTTTTGCAAAATGAAAAAGTTCTGGAGATGGATCATGGTGAAGGTTGCACAACAGCGTGAATGTACTTAATACCACGGAACCACTCACTTAATGATGGTTAAGACAGTGGGTTTGACTTTTTTAAAAAAAATTACAACTAAAAACAATAACTCAGAAAAATTCCTTGGTGAGGTCATTGGGATGAAGTATGCCTTGGTCTTAATTGTTCCTTGGGGAATCAATCTGTTGCCTTTTCTTTATGGAACATTTCCTTTACCTGTTATTAATTTAACCTCAAACCATAGAATGTTCTGAGACCCAAGGGAAGGTCATCTGTTTTAGAATTCAAATGCCTTACAGGTACCTGGCAGCTACCAGGCAACAAAGGACAGCTCAAAACCAGAAAGAAACAAAATAGAAGTACATGCGCATTCAAAGCTGCTGCCTTGTGCTACAGTGCTGGGGCTCTAAAAAGCCATGTCCTTAGGTGACATCTCCTGACAGTTAAAATACTAGCAACTAGTTAAGGAAAAAAAAAATTAACATTCAGATGACTAACACAGGTGCACACACACATGTTTATGTGCATAAAGGGAGGAATAACAGGAAGGAGAGGAGAAAACAGATACCTTGGGCTCTAGCTTGTAGCCTTTGTTGTTTTTGAAGCCCTTTGTTTTAAGTACAAAAAAAAAATTAACTACCACTTTTCTTTCTGTGACAGATTTGACACTACAGCCCAGTGGATTGCCCTTGCTTGGGTGGGGGGGTGTGTTCAAATCCACTGAGATTTGATAATCTAGTGTTAAAGTCTGCAATTTTATCTCTGCATCTTCTGTCTGTGTTAGCTCTCCTGATGCATTTGTTGAGCTTGGTTTTGTTATTTTAACTTCACTGCCGTCCTGGTTTTTTTTTTTTTTTTTTTTTTTTTTTGGTGGTGCTAGGAACTGAACCCAGGGCCTTGTGCAAGCATGCTACTAACTGAGTTGTATCCCCAGCCCCTTCATGGTGCTTTTGAAGATTAAATAATACATGCAAAACAGAGTCCAAACTTGAATATACATTTCATAAATGCCAACTATTATTATTATCACTATTATTTTATTTTAAATATACCATTTAGAAGTATAGCTAAACAAAAATTATTAGAGGCCATTGGTGTGGAATAAGCACCTACTGTAAGCCCCAACAGACCAGACCAAGCCAGAATGGGGTCACTCTCCCTAAATGCCACACAAACTGAGAGGGCAAGGAAGCAAGTAGATTCCAAAACAGAACAGTTTTTCCTGAAAACAGGAGATTCCAATCTACCTGAGTCAATGAATAAGGAAGTCTTCCCTGCTTTAACCCTCACAAAAAAAGAAATCTGATGTAATCCAATTTTAATTTGTTTTTCCCTATTGTTTTGTTTCCTTGTTTTCACTTTACAAAACTCACTGTTCTGCCACTGGCAAATCCACAAATTAGGAATAAAAGCCAATTAGATCAAATTTGTTGTGATTTTGCTTTTGACTCTACTATTGAGTACAGTATCAGGAATTGCTTTTCCCCCATTTCATTAATTTCTTGCCAATGTCGAGAATTAGAATTCTAAAAAAATCTTTGCCAGTTTTCAAGGTAGAAATGGTAACTCATCTAAACTAGCATTTCTTTTAGTGCCATGAGTTACACATCTTTTCTCCTTCACAGTTTTATTGACCATTTGCCTTATTCTTTTGCAAATTGTTTTTCATATCCCCTGCCTATTTTCACATCTGGAAAATGGAATATGCCATTTATAAATTAATAGCATCTAATACCTTATTATATATATAATGTTTTGTATATATAAAATGTTTTATATATATATAAAACATTTTAGTTGGCACTTGATTTTATTTTGTTCTTATAGTTTTTTTTTCCATTCATCTTGTTTAAAGTTAAAATTAGTGTCCTTTAAAATTAGAAATAAAGAAAAGAAAGTACAACTTAAGTTCCTTCACTGTTTTATGCAAGGTGGCTTGACACTTTTTAACTTCCCAGCATGGCTCAATTCCCAGTACCAGAAAAACAAAACCAAAACAAACACAACTGTGCTTAGAATTCTTTCCTGAATGCTTCCCCAACCCCCTGCAAATTTAAAACATATATAACACATGAATAGAAATACACAAACCAATGTTGTGCAAGTACAGGGCAACAGGGTCAGATGCTCTCCAAGGCCAAGGAGATGACCCTGCCACTTGGTAGGCCCAGAAGGTAGGGCTGCTGCCCCAGTGTGAAACCATCACTCCTTTCTGATTCCTCCTTTTTTGGAACAGGAATTTCTAGCCTATGCCTGTCCCATCACTGCATTTTGGAAGCACATATTTCACAGGTTCACAGCTGGAGAGAAATTTTGCCTCAGGATGATTACTTAGGTGAGACTTTGGACTTGGAATTGATCTGGATGGGGTTAAGACTTTGGGGACTATTAGGATGAAGTTAGTTTATTTTGCATGTGAGATAGGTATGAATTTGGGAGACCCAGAGGGTGAAGTATTATGGACTGAATGGTGTTCCCTTAAAATTAATAATGAAATCCTAAGCCCCAGTATCTCAAAATGTGACTGTATTTGAAGATGGGGATATTAAAAGGAGATAAAGTTGTCTGGGGTTGTGGCTCTGTGGGTAGAATATTCGCATGTGTGAGCCACTGGGTTCAATCCTCAGCACCACATAATAAAAATAAATAATTAAATAAAGATATTGTGTCTCTCTGCAACTAAAAAATTACTTTAAAAAAGAGAAGATAAAGTTGAAATTAGGGAACACCTAATCTAATCTGACTGGTATCTTTATCAGAAGAGGACACGGAAAGAAATACTCAGAGAACACACCTAGGAAAGAGCATCTGGGGACACAGGGAGCCATCCACAAGCCACGGAGAGAGGCCTTCGGAGAAACAACCTTGCCAACAGCTTGATCTTGGACTTCCAACCTCTAGAATTATGGGGAAATACATTTTTGTTGTTTAAGTCACATAGTCTCTATTATTTGTTATGGAAAACTAAAACAGAGGGCATTCACATATACAATATTAATAGATGAAACCCAATGATTAAAATGGTTATACCAATTTGCACTTTCACCAGCCCTGTGCAAGAATTACTGTTGCTTTGCAATTATTTCTTGGTACTATTTCTTGTTTTATTGGGCACTAAGTAGAACCTCACTGAGGTTTTAATTTGCTTTTACCTGTTACCACTAAAGTTGAGTTTCTTTCCATGTATTTTTGGGCCATTTGGATATCTTCTTTTATGTAATGCTTCTTCAAGTTTCTTGTCCATTTTTTTTCTTTTTTAAAATATTTATTTTTTAATTTTAGGTGGATACAATATCTTTATTTGATTTTTATGTAGTGCTAAGGATCAAACCTAGTGCCTCACACATGCTAGGCGAGCACACTACCACTGAGCCACAACCCCAGCCCTTCTTGTCCATTTTTGAACTGAGTTGTTTGCTTTTCTTAGTTATAAGAATTTTAATTTTTAAAATATATATTCTGGATAGGAGCTCTTTAAAAATTATTAATGTAGCAAATATCCTGTTCCACTCTATGGCTTGCTTTTTCACTTTCTTAATGCTATTTAGGTTCCATTGATGAATTAAAGCCTTAATTTAGGTCTTAAAATAAATGTGTGACTTTATTAAGTAATTTAAAGTCACAACTACATACTAGATTAAATATGAAAATAGTCTAGTGAGGCTGGGGGTGTAGCTCAGCATTAGAGTGCTTGCTTAGCATAAGTGAAGGAAGCCCTGGGTTCAATTTTTAGCACCACATATGCAAAAATAGTCCAATTTATCAATTTATTTCCTTTATGGATAATATTTTTTGAGCCCTTTTGACTTTCACATTTAGAATTGAAGCTCATACAGAGTGGTTTTTGCTAATGGTGATAAGTGATTTGGGGTCATGATTCATTTTCCATATAGATAGTTGATTGATGACCATTTTATAAAAATAACAATTATTTGTTTGCAATGCCACCTTAGTCATCAACCATGCATACATATGTGCACTGAGCGCTTTCTGGCTATATTCTATTCTATTGGGAAAGGTACCTACTCTTGGGCCATAATTGGAAGAGCATGTTCTCTCAGATTAATCTTCACACTGTCTTGGTTATTCTTGGCTTTTTGCATTTCCATATAAAATATTTTTTCAGAATTGTTGAAGTGTAATTGACAAATAAAAATTGTATCTATTCAGGGTAACCACAATCAAGCAAGATAACAAATCCATTACCTCACACAGGTCAAGGTCACCTTTTGTGTATGTGGTAAGAATACTTTCAACTCTCTTAGAGAATTTCAGGTATAATCAACTAAATCTATAGTCACCATGCTGTGCATTAGGTCTCCGGAACCTATACTTATAACTGCAAGTTTTTCCCTTTCAACCCATACCTCTATCTTCCCCTATCTCTCATCTCTATATCTTTTAGAATTAGTCATTTGATTTTTACTTTAAAAAAATCTATTGAAATTTTTATTTGAATTGCATTAGGTTATTCTGGGGATAATTGCTATTTTTATGATGTTGAGTCTTCTAGTTACAAACATGATGCATTCTTCTGTATTTTTAGATTTATTTCTTCACTTTCAGTAATGTTTTATAGTATCTGTGAAGAGGTCTTGAACATCTTTTGTTAGGTTCATTCCTGAGTACAGTTGATTCTCACTATTTCTGTGTTCTGTATTTGCAAATATTTTTGCTCACTAAAGTTTATTTGTAACTTTAAAATCAATACTTGTGGGCTAGGGGTGTAGCTCAGTGGTAGAACCCTTGCCTAGCATGTGTGTGGTCTTGGGCTTGATCCTCTGCACTATCAAAGGAAAGAAAGAAAACAATAACATCAACAATTCGTGACTTTCATGGTCCTTTGTAGATGGGCAGAATGATAAAAAAAAAATTGAGTCACCCAAGGTACACGTTCCTGTCTGAAGTCTAATGAAATGACATGCTGTCTTGTTTTAGCTCTCACACTATGAACAGTATCCTTTTTGTGGTCTATTTCATATTTTTTTAGGGGGGAGGGTAATCTTGCTGTTTAAAATGTCCCCAGGATGGTGCTGAAAGTGCTGCCTGGTGTTGCTAAGGTTGTTATATGCATTATGGAGAAAATATGTGTTCAGAAAAGCTTCGTTCTTGTCTGGATTATAGTACTGTTGGATGTGGGTTTTATGGTAATAAATCAACAAATATTAAATTAGGTATCTCTAAACAGAAATACACAATGTAAGGTTACTATTGATTAACTGGAAAAAACATTGTGAACTGAATCTTGCAGTACTTTAAAACTCTTACTTCCCCTAGGAGTAATGGTTGGTTCAATATTCACTAATTAGGTGTTTGCGATGATTTCATAGAACATAATACTGCAAATAATGAGAAATGGCTATTTGAAGTTTTTTAAGCTACTGTAAACATTATTTAAATTTTCAGTTTGAAATATTTATTACTGACATTAAGAAATCCAATTACCTTTTTATAACTGTAAAATGGTTTATTTAAAATGTTCAACATATGAGATGACATTTGAAAGTTACTGGTAACTATAACAAACGAAAAATTCAAATGCTTATAATTATTCATTTAAATATTTGTATATTTTATAATATTATTTTGCTAAATGATATAAAGGATTTAAAATGACAAAAATCATTAATTTAAGTGAAAATCAAATTTTGCAATGCATTATTGTGGGACCAATTAAAAATGGGTGTAAACCTTGAATCTGACAACATTTTGTAAACGGACAGACAACTGTAACAAATACGCACACATACAAAATTTTTTTGTCTTCTCCATTGTGTTGAATGGTTGATCTCTGAGAAGCAGTCATATACACATTTGAGTTACTTCATTAAAAATTTTAAGTGGTTATATAGCAAATAGAACTTTTTTAGAGTCATGAAATTCTATGAATTTTAGCACAGGGTAGATTTATGTAACCTCTGCACAGGTGAGGTACTGAGCATTTCAATCACCCGCAACAAACTCCCTTGTGCTATTCCATAGCTGTCATTCCAGCCCGGGTCCCCACAGTTACTCATCTGTTCTCCATAACTGTAGCTTTGTCCATTGGAGAAAGTTAACAAATGCAAGACGACAAAGCACAAAGTTTTTCACAATCTGATCTTTGCCCAGTGAATCATTTGGATTTTAGCTTAATATCCTGTTAATCTTGTAAAACCCACATCACATGTCATCTCCCTGGGTTAATTTAGATGTCCTTTATCTGGACTCCCATAGTATCCTGTACATACTTCTAGTCTTGCACTTACACATGTCATTTATAATCTCTTCCGTTACATTACAAACGTTTAGGGACAGAGATTACACCTGATTCAAATTTGTTTTCCAATTGCCTGTATTTACGTGTGTGTGTGTGTGTGTGTGTGTGTGCGCACGCGCATGCGCACGCAAAATAAATAGCTATCTATTAAATATAAATAGATGAATAATGAGGAAAGATGCCAAAGAGGGGGACACTGATGCTGTTAATCTTAGGTGTCTGAGTGCTGAGTTAAGAGCAAATAAAAGTAACATTCCATGAACTTGTGAAGTACACAATTTTGAGAAGATTTCCTAGGGAAAAAAATCATAGAAAAATGTGCCAGATTCAATTTTCCACTACTAATTGTAACACACATATTTCATTAGTTCAGTACAAATATTTTAATAAAGATTCATATCCAATGGCCAGTTACGGTACTTAGGAGAGGCCAAATTTCCCCTAAGTGAGTGGTTTTCAAACCATTTCTCATCTTTTTTTTTTTTTTTTAATTTTGGTTGTTGGTGGATCTTTATTTTTATTTATATGTGGTGCTGAGGATTGAACCCAGTGCCTCTCACATGCTAGGCAAGTACTATACCACTGAGCCACAACCCCAGCCCCCATTTCTCATCTTGATGATTCTAAAAAAGTTGCTTTGAATTCACCTCTAGAATCTGTAGGACTGGGTAATGGGGCTTCAGGTTTAATCCAGGTTTAATTCCAGGATTTCAGCTTTAATCAGAATCCTGCTTTTGTTTGATTTTGATGCTTGAAAAAACATCTTGAGCACCACTGCCTCAGACTTGGAGGCAAATGCTATCCATGCTCATCCTCGATGTGCCAACTTCTCCCACGTTGGTTTCCTCTGGAGTATTCTTTAATTTAATCTTTCTCTTTGGCATGTGATCCTATTCACTGTTAGATCTACCATTGCCCTGTTTCCTTGAATTTCTGCCATGTTCTTGAAACTGTCACTCATTTTGATGATTCTCCAGAGGTTTCTCATGGAGATATGGGCTTCAGCAAGCTCCAGAAACGTCTCTGTTATGCACTAACCACTCAATAACCTCCTTTCTGAGGGCTTTGTAGTAAAAAATCCTCCTTGATAGCTAATTGCGTTAGTAATAATTGTTTCTCTTATTTATACTGTTCATTTTTCACTGATTCATGTAGCTCAAAAATATTAGACTCATAGAGATAGGAACGGTCTCACTGGAATTCCAAGAACAAGTTTAACTCATTGCTACTATAGTTTGAAAACAATTATGATGAACTCATAGTGTCTTTCACCCACAGTGTCCAATTCTGAGTGGGAAGAGAGGCAGATGATTACCTTCAAAGGAAGGTGACAAGGGAGTAGGAGAACAGGGAGGGGCTGAGGAGCACACACAAGGAGGAGAAGAGCAGGTTCAGTGGGTGTGGATATGTAGGAGGGTGGAAGTCAAGGATGTTCCTGCCGGGAGGGGCCCCTCCTAACAGGGAGATCCTGGAGGCAGGACAGGTCCAGGTGATGACAAAAACAAAATGTCATCGTGCTGGTGGGTGGCTGACACAGCGAGGTGAAGGCCAGTGCAGTTGAGGTCAGCTTGTGCAGCCGCTGGTCAGAGGGATGGTTCAAGAGGCTGCTTAGGCCAATCAGCTTAGGTGCAGGCAAATTCACTGCTATGTAAGTAGCCTAAAAGTGAAACTGCCTTTTTAAATAAATTCTCAGAATACATTATTACTAACACAATTAGCTACATTATGCCCTGTCTAGCTTCTGGGGCTAACTCAGCTCCAGATAGAGTTTTGTTTGATTAGAGAATAGGATAAATGAAAGTCAGATGAAGCAGATGGGGGGGTAGTTGGCGACTGTAATGGAGACGTGTTGAGGACTTAACTCGGTTGGGACATCAGAGCCCTGACGCACAGGGACATGTTCTGAGTGGACCCGGAGCCACAGTCACGGTTGAGGGCCTCAAAGAGATGGAGAAAGTCAGTTTAGAACGGCTACTGTGGAAAGTGGGACTGGGAATTAACCAGGGACGAAGAAAAAAATCAAAAATCAAAAGGCTCCTTTACATCTGAAAGGGATCAGCTGTCATATGAGTTACAATCACAGCATATTAACACTTTCAAAGGGCTTTCAGTGGATCTCTGGTGACAGAATCAAGGTGTGGCTCTGCTGGAGTGATGGCAGAGGCCAGGGAAGCTCAGTCTGTCGTGAGTCAGTTCATCAGATGTATCATCAACGTGGCTGTTTTGTTCCATTGGACAGCTGATAAATGAGAGCTATTCAGAGCTAAGGTGAGCCTTAATATCAGAAGAGCAGGTATATTAGCTTCCTAGAGCTGCTCTAACAAATAACCACAAACTGGATGGCTTAAAACAACTCAATTCTCTTACAGTTCTGGAGCTGGGAGGTGGTAGGGTCACGATCCTTCTGCTGGTGGCCATCAATCCTAGATGTCCCTTGGCTTGCAGTTGCATCACTCAAGAATACAGCCCTCCTTTCAATATGACTTTTTTTTTTCCTTTGAATGATAATTGTCCTTTTTGTTTGCCTGGCGCCTTAAGTTTTTAAATGTGCTCTTCATTGACTCAGCTCCAGACATTCCAACAGACTAGAAGACTCCTCTCAAAGGTTAAATACCTCAGATAAGCAGCCAACATCATTTCCCCCCGGCAATACTCTTCCTAAAGCCCTCTGTGTCCCTGTGCTTCTGCTACCTGGTGGCCTACTGCACAACCATCATCCCATCACTAGAATCCTCAAAATTTCTTTTGCCTCTCAGCTTTTATTAGATACCCTGATTCAAGAACTCATGTCTTCTCTTTGTTTATGGTGGAGAACATACTCCAGGAAGATCCTAAGTAAAGCGGTATGGAAGATAAACTTTTTCAGATCCTTCATGACCCAAAGTCTCTAACTTCACTCTTGATTGGTGGTTAAAGGGAGTAGCCATTATCTTCTCGATTGCAATATGGCTATTGAGAAGATGAATGTCACCCGATTTACCTCTCACCAAGTTCATTGTGTCCTCCCTCAACTTGTGCTCAGTCTAATGATTCATCTGTCAAAAGAATTTTTTCATGTAACATAAAAATTTTAATTTCCAGATTTTTCATTTCTTTTTTCTTTTTTGGCATTTTAAAATATATTTTAATGAAAACACTTTCTCATAATATTTAAATAAAAATGATTTGCAGTTTTAATATGAAGTTGCTCTGGCATTAGGGACTTACTTGCTTCCTGCTCCACAGGTTTCTATTATTACCGTACTACTAATTCCCCAGTGCTTTTAGGACATGTGTTAGACTTGTCCTTCTCTGTTGGAAATCCTTGCAGCAACTTCAGGGGCTTTCATTCTATCAAATGTTTGACCATTTTCAGTTTTCCATTCACCAAAGGGATATTCTTTGAGCATGAGGGGTATGTGCTTTTAAAATCCAAGTATCTTCATCATATTTCTCCCCCAATATGCATGTTTTATTATAGTTTTTATTATGGTAACAATATACAACTTAAGAGAGAAATCTACAAGTGAAGGCTAAAAATCACTATCTGGAATTTTTGATTTGGTGTATTTATGATGAATCCAATCTGTACAAATGAGAGACTCCACACCTTTTGCTATTCTCTTTAGTCTATCTGAGGGCCTCTGAACTACTAAGTGCAAAGTTTCTACCATAAATATAATGATTATTCTCTTAGAGGTACCAAATGTTAAATGTCTAGACTTCTGGTTCTTTCTTATGGTTTCCATCTCTTTGCTGAAATTCTTCATCTGTTCATGTATATTGTCCACCTTCTCTACTAGATCTTTTAACAAATTAATCATAGTTATTTTGAAGTCTGTGTTGGATAGTTACGATATCTGGTTCATATCTGAGTCTGATCATGCTGAAAACTTTATCCATTAATAGGCTAGGGATTTTTTTTCTTGCTGTTGTGTATGCCTTGTAGTTTTTTTGTTATATAAATATAGAAAATTGTATTTCGACAAATAGTAGAGACTTAGATAAAGAAAATTTATACTCTTAAATGGGTACATCTTCTGTCAGACTTTAGTGTGAAGGGTTGAGCAAATCTTGTCAGTAGTTGAACTGGGTTTGAGTTTCGTCATTGGTATCATTATCTTTAGTGCACAGGAGCCTCAAATACACCCAGCAATGGGCTGCTGTGTGGTACCATGTGATTGGACAGGAAACTCAGGCACCAGGAGACTTTTCTCAGTTTTCTTGCTCTCTTTCTACGTTCAACCATCCCTAATAACTACCACACCACAAAGGGAGGTCTCTTTCCATGCATTCGACCCTCCCCAGCAGTAGTTTGCTGCTGTTTATTACTCAGTGCTAAGCTAGGGCGGGGAGAGTAAAGAGGCTCTTGGTTGTCCTGTCTCAGCCTTCAGTTTGGGGCAGGCCCTATGCTCCTGGGCCTAGGTCCCAAGAATGGAGCTTTTAAATAAGCTTTCCTGCCTCTCTTTGCCTTGGCAACAAAATTGCCTTTGTCTGTATTTGGACTTGGGTGGGATTCCTTGCTTCTCTCCCGGTTGCAGACCTCTTCTTGGTGTAAATATAGGATCCTGGACAGCAGATATTTTTTCTCTCTCTCCTGATACTGTAGGGTTTTCCTTCTACCACCCCCAGCAGAAATGGTTCTTTGTCTACGTCCAGGGAGAGGTTTTCCTACCACTCTCCTTGAAGCAGATGAATCTTTCTTCTAATTCTTTCTCAGAAATAATGGGAAAGAGGGTTTTCCACCCCTATTTTAGTAGGTAGGAATGGTTTTAAGGAGGTAGAGGGATTTTGTTCTCCAGCAGCTACTGACCACCTCCTGTCTGTAGGCTGAATTCTTTATCCCTTAATAGGCTAGGGATTTTTTTCTTGCTGTTGTGTATGCCTTGTAGTTTTTTGTTATACAAATATAGAAAACTGTGTTTGTTCAAATAGTAGAGACTTAGATAAAGAGAATTTATACTCATGAATATATGAGTATAAATTCCTGTCTGCTCATGAACATTAACCTAGTAAAGAACCATGAAGATGAGCTCGTTAAGTGCAAATTCCTACTATAAATATAATGAATATTCTCTTGAGAGGCACCAACCGTTAGATGTATAGCCTAGACTTCTGGTTCTTATGGTTTCCATCTCTTTGCTGCAATTCTTCAATTTTTCCTTGCTGTTATATATGCCTTGTAATTTTTTGTTATACAAATATAGAAAATTGTGTATAGAAAAATAGTAGAGACTTACATAAGGAGAATTTATACTCTATTGAGGGTCACGGTATTCAGAACTGCTATGCTTGCCCACACTGGGCCTTTAAAAATGTATTAATAGTTCAGCTGATTTATTCTTCTCCAATTAGTGGCCATCACATTCTCTCTTTCTATTTGTGTGTTCATCTATCTCTCCTTGGAAGGGCTAGTGCCCCTTTGAAATTCAGTTTACTTGATTGCCTTGTGACCTTGCTTCTCTGATGTGCTTAAGAAAAGTTTATTTTCTCCAATCAATAATGTGGAGAGAAAGCCTATAGAATAGGAAAAAATCATTACCACATACACCTCAGAGCATTAATCTCCAGGTTGTATAAAAAACTCAAAAAACTTAATACCAAAAAAACAACCCAATCAATAAATGGGCAAAGGAACTGAACAGACACTTCACAGAAGAAGAAATACAAAGGGTCAACAAATATATGAAAAAGTGTTCAATATCCCTAGCAATTAGAGAAATGCAAATCAAAACTATACTCCACTCAGAGTGGCAATCATCAAGAATACAAGTAACTAAAGATGTTTGGGAGGATGTGGGGTGCACTCAAACATTACTGGTGAGACTGCAAATTGGTGCAAACACTCTGGAAAGCAGTATGGACATTCCTCAGAAAACTTGGAATGGTACCACCATTTGACCCAGTCATCCCACTCCTCAATTTATACCCAAAGAACTTAAAATCAGCATACGACAGTGACACAGCCACATCAATGTTTGTAGCAGCTCAATTCACAATAGTTAAACTATGGAACCAGCCTAGGTGCCCTTCAACAGATGAATGGATAAAGAAAATGTGGTACATATACACAATAGAATATTGCTCAGCCTTAAAGAAGAGTGAAATTATGGCATTTGCCAATAAATGGATGGAACTAGAGACTATCATGCTAAGTGAAATAAGCCAATTCCAAAGAACCAAAGGCCAAATGTTTTCTCTGATATGCAGATGTTAATTCACAGTAAGGTAGGGGTGGAGAATAGAGGTATTTTGGACTAGACAGAGTGGAGTGAAGGGAGGGTAGGGGGCATGGGGGATAGGAATAATAATAGTAGAATTAATCAGACATTATTATCCTATGTGCATATATGATTACATGACCTGTGTAACTTTACATCATGCAACCACAAGAATAGAAGTTATGTTCCATTTATGTATGATGTGTCAAAATGCATTCTACTGTCATGTAATTAGAACAAATAAAATTAAGTGGTTTTTTTTCTCATTGTTAGGGTGAGGGGTGACATCTCTGATGCTTTCTATTTTCAAGGCAGAAGGGACTTCTTCCTATGGCATACTGATTCCTTATCCTTTGCATTGGTACCATTTGTCCTCTCTGAAAGCGCTTAGGATTTTCTCTGAAACAGTGATATTCTGAAGTCCCAATAATTTTTCATGATATTGATCTGTTTTCCTTTATTGGAGAAATTTTCTTACCTACTTTTTTCCAAAACCCTTCAATATGCTGTTCCTAAAACATGTGTATAGAAAATTTTGGTCCTCTTGGATTAATTTTTCAATTTTTAAATCTGTTTTTTCCTATATTTCATCTCTTTTGTTTTTTTTTTCATGTGTTTCCTGGGAATTTATCCAACTTTATCTTCTATTTATTTATTTTTAGTATATATAGTTGTCCCTTATTATCCATGGGAGATTGGTTCCAGAACCTCCTACAGATACCAAAATCTGCAGATACATAAGTCCTTTATATAAAATGGTATAGTCTTTACACATAACATATACATATCCTCCAGTGTACTTTAAATCATTTTAAGATTACTTAAATTCCATGTAAATAGTGTTTTACTATATTGGTTAGGGAACAATGCAAGAAAAAAAAGCCTGTGCATGTTCAGAAGAGATGTGATTTTTTTTCTTTAGATTATTTTTGATCAGTGGTTGGTTGAATATGTGAATGCAGAACACATGACTACAGAAGGCTGATGTGTATGTGTGTGCACGTGTGTGTGTGATGGTAGCCTTTTAACCATTATAAGTGTACAATTTCATGGCATCAATTCCATTCACCATGTTGTATGTACATCACCACTACCTGTCTCCAAAACCCTTTTACCACCCAAATCAGAAACTCTGCAACTATTCAGCAATAATACCCCATTCTTACCTTTCCCCAGCCCCTGTTAACCTTTCTAATCTACTTTATCTCTCTACAAATTTTTCTTTTCTAGATATTTATGTGAGTGGAATTATGCCACATGTGGTCATTTGTATCTGTCTTATTTCACTTAACATAAAGTTTTCAAGGTTCATTAATGTCACAGTATATTTCAAAAAAGAATTCTTCTTCATGGTTAAATAGTATATATTTAACAATATTCCATAGCCAATTTTTATATCTATCTATGTATCTATCTATCTATGTCATATTTGGTTTACCCATTCATCTATTAATGAACTTTGGGGTTGTTTCCATCTTTGGGCTATTGTTAATCATGTTGCTATGAACATTCACATATAGGTATTTGAATTCCTGTTTTAAATCTTATTGTGTACATAATTAGGAGAAGAATTGTTGGCTTATCTGGAAATATTTAGCATTTTAAAGAACAACAAAACTGTTTTTTGTAGTGGTAATGGCCACAGATTCACCACCACTATTTTATTTCATACGGTAATGCACTAGGGGTTGTGACTATCAACAAGGTGCACCACCACTATTTTATTTCATACGGTAATGCACTAGGGGTTGTGACTATCAACAAGTGCTTTCGAGATCACTGTCATCCTAGTAAGGTATGAAATTGTATCTCATTACGGTTTTAAGTTGAATTTCCCTAATGACTAAGAACATTTCGTTTCTTTCCATGGACTTATTGGTCATTTGAATACCATCTTTGGATACATGTCTGCTCAAGAAATCTGTACATTTTGAAGTTGGATTCTGTTTAAATTGTGATGAATGCAATTTATCAATTTTTATGTATTAAATGTCTATGATTTTGGCATCTATCCAAGAAATCATTGCCAAATCCAATGTCATGAACATTTCCCCTGTGTTTTCTTTTGAAAGATTTTAGTGAGCTGACACACACACACACACACACACACACACACACACACACACACACAAACACACATGGGCAGCAGAAACCTGAAAGAGACTTCTTTAGATGCCTAGGGCCAAAAAAGA
This sequence comes from Urocitellus parryii, assembly GCF_045843805.1. NCBI lineage: Eukaryota > Metazoa > Chordata > Mammalia > Rodentia > Sciuridae > Urocitellus > Urocitellus parryii. The sequence continues at coordinate 79,968,105 of NC_135532.1, forward strand.
AGGGTACGGATTTCTTTGCAGTGTTGGTGGCTTGCCTCTGAGCTGGGGCATTCCTTTAGCACAAACCGAGCCACTTAGGACACTGCTTGTCTTCACTTCCTGCTGGGGCTGAGGCCACAGATTCACCAGAACTTTATATTATTCCCTTGGTGCCAGTAATCTGCACCAGAAATGTGGCTGCTACCCTCACAGCACCACTGTCCCAGTCCTGGGGAATGGGATGGGTAGTCAGAAAGATAGCCACCTTTCTGCTTTGTCATCTGCAATGCCACAGTGTCCTCTGTATTAATCAGCTTCATGTTCCTGTACCAAAATACCTGACAAAAAATTAACTTATTCAGGAGAAAAGGCTTTATTTATTTTGGCTCATGGAGCTTTCAGACCATGATCTATGGGACCCATTGCTTTAAGCTTCTGATTGGGGTTCCAGATCAATGGCAGATGCTGACACACAACAAGGTGGGAGGGAGGGAAGAATAGAAGTTCATTAGATTAGACAAAGGGAATGAAGAGAAGGGAGGGGGTGAGGCGGGTGAGAATAGGAAAGAGTAGAATGAATCAGACATAACTTTTCTATGTTTATATATGAACATACAACCAGTGAAACTCCACATGATGTACAACCATAAGAATGGAATCCTAAGTTAGAGTCCATGTATGTATATCAAAATACACCCTACATAATGTATATCTAAACAGAACAACAAAAAAAAAGAGAACAAGAAGAGAAAAATATAATAAAGTATAAAGAATTAATAATGACATAATTAAAGCTACCTGAGCTTAAAGGTTAACAAAAAACATTTAGAAATAAAATGACTTTATTATTCATTTCCTTTTTTTTTTTGGTAAAAACCCTACTGCTTACAAAAAATGTGTGTGTGTGTGCGTGCACACACGTGCGTGTAGATAGATAATGGATAGACAATGGGAGTAGTTGCCCTTCCTCTTCATTCTTTATTGTTATTTAATAGTCTATTATCCAAACTCTCCCTATGATTAATATATAGCTATTAATTATTAAGCAACTAAGATCCCCAAGCTGCAGTTCTATGAGGCTCAATTTGAGCTCAATTTTCTGTACTATAAATGGAAACATTATCATATGGGCAGACTCAGGAGAATCTATTTAGCTTAAGATCATACAAATAAATGAGTATCACTTTGTTTTTTGGTGGTGCTGGGGATAGAACCCAGGGCCTTGCATGTGCTACATGTTGCTATAACACTGAGCCACATGGCCAGTCCCATGACCACAAATTGTTTCAGCTCTTAGTACATTTGAAGGAAATAAAGTGGAACTGAGGCTGCACTGATATTCCAGGAGTGGTGATAAGATGAGCATAATTCTGCACATAGTTAAATATCCCCTTACAATGAAGCTCAATTCAGTTCAAGAAAAGTCTATTGAACTTTTGCAGGTTCTGCATTTGCATTGGTGATATCAAGATGGATAAATTGATCTTTAATGCACTGGGGAGCCTAGCGTTTATGGAGGGAGGTGGAGCATGAACTCATGATTTCAGGGTGGCATGGGGAATTTCCTGGCAAAAGCACCTGCAGGTGCCGTGGGAGGCCCAGACACTACACGCAGTGGTGTCTGGCACCTGCTCACTCTGGCTGCCAGGGCTGGCTTGCACATCTCTTCCCATCTTTGTGTTCAGTAATGTTGGTAGCTTGATGAGCTATGGTGGAGGTATTTACACCACCAGCCACTCTTTGTTTCTTGTCATGGGGGCAGGAAATTACCACAGATGTTGGGATAAATTTTCACTTATCTCTTGCGAATGGAATGGGGTAGAAGACAAGGGCTCATTTTCTCAGCTGGCCTTGACTTTTTTCTTTACTCATACTTTACAACAACCTGTCATTGATTCTATCTTCAGAACCCATCTAGATGCCAATTGCTGTTCTCTGCCTCCTCTGCTGTCTCTGAGTCCAGCCTGCCACCATCTGTCACCTATAGAACTGCAATGGCTTCCAAGTGGCTTCCCTACATCTGACCTTCCAGTCTTTTCTCCACACATTAGCCCACTGATCCTGATTGAAGTCAGATGCTGTCATCTCTCTGCTCAGAACTTTGCAAAGTCACAAGGAATAGATATCAGAGTCCTCATGATGATCTCCCAGGTATTGATCTAGCCTCCACTCCCTATGGCCTCCTCCTGGCACCTCTCCTGGGCACCAGCCATACTGGCCTTGCTGTTCCTCCTCCATGATACCAAACATTTTCCTGCCTCAGCACCTTCTGGCCTGTTGAAATTGTCCCCCTAGATATTCCTCACTCCTTCAGCTCTGTCAAATACCTCCTTCTCAGGACTGTCCCCCGATTGCCACCCACCCACCAAAATGCACGCACACACACACACACACACACACACACACACACACAGTTCACCTGTGCGCCTCTGGCTCCTCCATTCTGTTTTCCTGCTTAGTGTCTCTGCAAAGCACTTAGAGCCACGTGTTATACTATAGCTTTCACTTATTTGCTTTCTTTCTGATTTCCTCATTCCATAAGGGCAGGGACTTCTGTCTTTTTTGTTTGCTGAAGCATCACTATGGGTGGTCCATTACAGGAGCAGAGGGAAAGTGTGGTGGCCTTGAGGTCACCCCAATGCCCCAGGACTTGATGGGGACTGGGTGAGCTGAAACCATCCCAGAGGACATGGTCCAATCAGAGCAATGGAATGTACAAAGGTCTCCTCCCATGTGTCATTTTTGTGCACAAGCCCTGGGAAGATCATGCCAAGTTAACATCCACTGACATTCTAATGACTGGTTAATGCTTTGTTAGGGATTGGTTGGCAGCAGGTAGAGAGGATGGGGCCAGCAGGGAAGGAAGGGGTGAGAGGCAGGGATGAATGTCAACTAGCCTTTGTATGCCACCCTGGAAAGTGGAGAACATTCTCCTGCATTATCTCACTGTGCCTCGTGACAGCTCTGTGACACAGGTGGGGCAGACATTATTATGCCTTATGACAGATGAGAGAAACGAGGATCGATGATGTGTTCAAAGCCACAGAACCAGTGGGATTAGAAAGCCAAACCCCAGGGCCCTTTCTTAAACCCCATTTGGCTAAAGGCAAGATTTGAGCCAACTCTGGCCTGTGTCATTATGTCATACACCCCAAGGAAGTATGGTGACCATGTCTCTCTTCTCTATCCCAGTATAAAAAAAGGCTAAAAAGGCCAGAACCAGAGAAAGCATGAAACCTACATAGGCCACTTGTTGAATGTCAATCAAGCATGGGCCAGATGTCATTCCAGGTCCTTTACATTCAGAGACTCAAAATAACCATACAGAGCAGGCAGTATTACCTTATATTATAAAAGAGGAAACCAAGACTCAGAGGTTTGGGTTACTTGCCTAGGGCCCAGCTGTGAGGTAGAACCAATCTTGAATTAAGATCTGTCTGGCTCCAGTCCCTTGTTCATCCTGCTGCACCAAGCTGTCCCCTTATAACAACAGGGTGTTTTCCAAATTAGGGTGTTATGTCTTTAGCATCCATCACCTCTCACCTGCTGTAGAATACTTAAGAAACACAAAAGAGAAGGGTGTTTCCAGGGTGGCTAATACAGAGTCTCCTCGAGGCCTTAGTCAGGCTATAATTATTTCCAGCACAAAATATGGATCTCTCCAGCTTGTTTGGTTTGGTTGCTCTTTGGTCTTCTTACCCTACATTTTCTTATGGAGTCTCTTTATACTTGATGTATCAAGTGCAAATGCCCCTTAAAAGAACTATTCTCCTTCTCGGTCTATTCCCTAAAGACCTAAAAAGAGCATGCTACAGGGACACTGCTACATCGATGTTCATAGCAGCATAATTCACAATAGCTAGACTGTGGAACCAACCTAGATGCCCTTCAATAGACGAATGGATAAAAAAAAATGTGGCATTTATACACAATGGAGTATTACTCTGCATTAAAAAATGACAAAAATCATAGAATTTGGAGGGAAATGGATGGCATTAGAGCAGATTATGCTAAGTGAAGCTAGCCAAGCCCTAAAAAACAAATGCCAAATGTCTTCTTTTATATAAGGAGAGTAACTAAGAACAGACTAGGGAAGAAGAGCACGAGAAGAAGACCAACATTAAACAAAGATGAGAGGTGGGAGGGAAAGGGAGAGAGAAGGGAAATTGCATGGAAATGGAAGGAGACCCTCAGGGTTATACAAAATTACATACAAGAGGAAGTGAGGGGAAAGGGAAAAATAATACAAGGGGGAGGAATGAATTACAGTAGTGGGGGTAGAGAGAGAAGAGGGGAGGGGAGGGGAGGGGAGATAGTAGAGGATAGGAAAGGCAGCAGAATACAACAGACACGAGTATGGCAATATGTAAATCAATGGAAAGGTAACTGATGTGATTCTGCAATCTGTATACGGGGTAAAATGGGAGTTCATAACCCACTTGAATCAAAATGTGAAATATGATATATCAAGAACTATGTAATGTTTTGAACAACCAACAATAAAAAAAAAGAAGACTACTGTATCTGGGGGAACTATGCTGGTAAGAACAAAATTAAAAGACATGAATTTAGAATTGATGCTTGTACCAAGAAGATTGACGCCACTTGCTTTTAAGAGACATCTTTCCTGCTGGTTGTTTTTATGCTGACCACAGTCTAGGAAGTCTTGTCAGGACCTGCCCCACAATGTGATTTCTAACTTTAGGTGCTTTTTCTAGTTCCTTTGATGAGTTTTATGGCATAGAACATCCTTTTACAAAGTTTAGAATGAATACTTGACTATTATAAGCCCTTGTAATATATTAATACTCTTGACATTATTCTCAGAAACAGTTTGGTCTGTGACAGTGCAGTTTACCTGCAGCTTTGTCACTGGTCCTATAGTCTGTCTCATATCAGTAGAAAGAGGTCACAGGCAGCAGGTGGCAGCCAACAGTATAGCATCACCATGTGAATGCAGATTTCTAGTAAGGAAGAGAAAATGGAACAAAGGTGGGAAACTTCCTTTAGGTGTGTTGCCTAACTTTAAAAACAAAACAAAACTCTCTTAACCAACATATTTTTTATTTGCTTATTTGTTTTAATTAGTTACACATGACAGTAGAATGCATTTTGAAGCATCATCTATAAATGGAATGTAATTTCTCATTTGTCTGGTTGTACATGATGTAGAGTTACACAGATCATGTAATCATATGTGCACATAGAGTAATAATGCCCGACTCATTCTACTATCATTCCTACCCCCATCCTTGCCTTCACTCCCCTCTGTCTAATCCAAATTACCTCTATTCTCTCCCCATACATACTTAATGTGAATTAGCCTCTACATATCAGAGAAAACATTTGGGTTTCGATTCTTTGGAATTCACTTATTTCACTTAGCATGATAGTCTCCAGTTCCATCCATTTACCAGAAAATACCATGATTTCATTCTTCTGTAAAGCTATATACACCACATTTTTTATCCATTCATCTGCCAGATTAGGGACACTCAACCTATAGTGGTTATATAGATAATCGCTTATTTTAATTGCCTTTTATCCAAAATTTTAGATCTGTGTTCATTTGTTCATTCATTCATTTATTTGTTTACTCAACATTTTTAATTATATAAGCCAGGTAGTGTACCAGCACTAACTCTCCAGTGGAGAATATGATGACATAATCTTCACCATCCAGCAGGTAAGGCATATTACATGTAACCACTTCATTGCAATTATGAAAGAGCACCTGAAAGAGAAAGACAGGACACAACAGAACACATGGTAAGGAAGAATCTTAGCTAGACTGAGAGATCATCTGTATCTTTCTTATAGTTCAGGAAACTGAGACATAGAAGTCAATCAACTTTCTACATTAGATATTCCTATCCTATCCCAATCTCTCGTTTATGAAGTAAAGTATTATATTCAATCAAATTATACAATTTTTTTATTGTTGGTTGTTCAAAACATTACATAGTTCTTGATATATCATATTTCACATTTTGATTCAAGTGGGTTATGAACTCCCATTTTACCCCGTATACAGCTTGCAGAATCACATCAGTTACACTTCCATTGATTTACATATTGATATACTCGTGTCTGTTGTATTCTGCTGCCTTTCCTATCCTCTACTATCCCCCCTCCCCTCCCCTCCCCTCCCCTCTTCTCTCTCTACCCCCACTACTGTAATTCATTCCTCCCCCTTGTATTATTTTTCCCTTTCCCCTCACTTCCTCTTGTATGTAATTTTGTATAACCCTGAGGGTCTCCTTCCATTTCCATGCAATTTCCCTTCTCTCTCCCTTTCCCTCCCACCTCTCATCCTTGTTTAATGTTGGTCTTCTTCTCGTGCTCTTCTTCCCTAGTCTGTTCTTAGTTACTCTCCTTATATAAAGGAAGACATTTGGCATTTGTTTTTTAGGACTTGGCTAGCTTCACTTAGCATAATCTGCTCTAATGCCATCCATTTCCCTCCAAATTCTATGATTTTTGTCATTTTTTAATGCAGAGTAATACTCCATTGTGTATAAATGCCACATTTTTTTTTATCCATTCATCTATTGAAGGGCATCTAGGTTGGTTCCACAGTCTTGCTATTGTGAATTGTGCTGCTATGAACATCGATGTAGTAGTGTCCCTGTAGCATGCTCTTTTTAGGTCTTTAGGGAATAGACCGAGAAGGGGAATAGCTGGGTCAAATGGTGGTTCCATTCCCAGCTTTCCAAGAAATCTCCATACTGCTTTCCAAATTGGCTGCACCAATTTGCAGTCCCACCAACAATGTACAAGTGTATCCTTTTCCCCACATCCTCTCCAGCACTTGTTGTTGTTTGACTTCCTAATGGCTGCCAATCTTACTGGAGTGAGATGGTATCTTAGGGTGGTTTTGATTTGCATTTCTCTGACTGCTAGCGATGGTGAGCATTTTTTCATGTACTTGTTGATTGATTGTATGGCCTCCTCTGAGAAGTGTCTGTTCAAGTCCTTGGCCCATTTGTTGATTGGGTTATTTGTTATCTTATTGTCTAATTTTCTGAGTTCTTTATATACTCTGGATATTAGGGCTCTATCTGAAGTGTGAGGAGTAAAGATTTGTTCCCATAATGTAGGCTCCCTATTTACCTCTCTTATTGTTTCTTTTGCTGAGAAAAAACTTTTTAGTTTGAGTAAGTCCCATTTGTTGATTCTAGATGTTAACTCTTGTGCTATGGGTGTCCTATTGAGGAATTTGGAGCCCGACCCCACAGCATGTAGGTCGTAGCCAACTTTCTCTTCTATCAGATGCCGTGTCTCTGATTTGATATCAAGCTCCTTGATCCATTTTGAGTTAACTTTTGTGCATGGCGAGAGAAAGGGATTCAGTTTCATTTTGTTGCATATGGATTTCCAGTTTTCCCAGCACTATTTGTTGAAGATGCTATCCTTCCTCCATTGCATGCTTTTAGCCCCTTTATCAAATATAAGAAAGTTGTAGTTTTGTGGGTTGGTTTCTGTGTCCTCTATTCTGTACCATTGGTCCACCTGCCTATTTTGGTAGAGTACCATGCTGTTTTTGTTACTATTGCTCTGTAGTATAGTTTGAAATCTGGAATCGCTATACCACCTGATTCACACTTCCTGCTTAGTATTGTTTTTGCTATTCTGGGTCTTTTATTCTTCCATATGAATTTCATGATTGCTTTCTCTATTTCTACAAGAAATGCCATTGGGATTTTGATTGGCATTGCATTAAACCTATAGAGAACTTTTGGTAATATCGCCATTTTGATGATGTTAGTTCTGCCTATCCATGAACAGGGTATATTTTTCCATCTTCTAAGGTCTTCTTCAATTTCTCTCTTTAGGGTTCTGTAGTTTTCATTGTATAAGTATTTCACCTCTTTTGTTAGGTTGATTCCCAAGTATTTTATTATTTTTGAGGATATTGTGAATGGAGTGGTTGTCCTCGTTTCCATTTCAGAGGATTTGTCGCTGATATACAGGAATGCCTTTGATTTATACATGTTGATTTTATAACCTGCCACTTTGCTGAATTCATTTATTAGCTCTAATAGTTTCTTTGTAGACCCTTTTGGGTCTGCTAGGTATAGAATCATGTCATCTGCAAATAGTGATAATTTAAGTTCTTCTTTTCCTATTTTTATGCCTTTAATTTCTTTCGTCTGTCTAATTGCTCTGGCCAGTGTTTCGAGAACTATGTTGAACAGAAGTGGTGAGAGAGGGCATCCCTGTCTTGTTCCAGATTTTAGAGGGAATGCCTTCAATTTTTCTCCATTCAGACTGATGCTAGCCTGAGGCTTAGCATAAATTGCTTTTACAATGTTGAGGTATGTTCCTGTTATCCCTAGTTTTTCGAGAGTTTTGAACATAAAGGGATGCTGTACTTTGTCGAATGCTTTTTCCGCATCTATCGAGATGATCATATGGTTCTTATTTTTAAGTCTATTGATGTGGTGAATAACATTTATTGATTTCCGTATATTGAACCAGCCTTGCATCCCAGGGATGAATCCTACTTGATCATGGTGCACAATTTTTTTGATATGTTTTTGTATCCGATTCGCCAGAATTTTATTGAGGATTTTTGCATCTAGGTTCATTAGAGATATTGGTCTGTAGTTTTCTTTCTTTGAAGTGTCTTTGTCTGGTTTCGGAATCAGGGTGATGTTGGCCTCGTAGAATGAATTTGGAAGTTCTCCCTCTTTTTCTATTTCCTGAAATAGCTTGAAAAGTATTGGTATTAGTTCCTCTTTAAAGGTTTTGTAAAACTCTGCTGTATACCCATCCGGTCCTGGGCTTTTCTTAGATGGTAATCTTTTGATGGTTTCTTCTATTTCCTCAATTGATATTGGTCTGTTTAGATTGTCTATATCCTCCTGACTCAATCTGGGCAGATTATATGACTTAAGAAATTTATCGATGCCTTCACTATCTTCTATTTTATTGGAGTATAAGGATTCAAAATAATTTCTGATTATCTTCTGTATTTCTGAAGTGTCTGTTGTGATCTTGCCTTTTTCATCCCGTATGCTAGTAATTTGAGTTCTCTCTCTTCTTCTCTTCGCTAGCATGGCTAAGGGTCTGTCAATTTTATTTATTTTTTCAAAGAACCAACTTTTAGTTTTGTCAATTTTTTCAATTGTTTCTTTTGTTTCGATTTCATTAATTTCAGCTCTGATTTTAATTATTTCTTGCCTTCTACTTCTTTTGCTGTTGTTTTGCTCTTCTTTTTCTAGGATTTTGAGATGAAGTATGAGATCATTTATTTGTTGGTTTTTTCTTTTTTTAAGGAATGAACTCCAAGCAATGAATTTTCCTCTTAGAACTGCTTTCAATGTGTCCCATAGATTCCGATATGTTGTGTCTGTGTTTTCATTTAACTCTAAGAATTTTTTAAACTTCCTCCTTGATGTCTTCTAAAACCCATTGATCTTTCAGTAACCTATTGTTCATTCTCCAAGTGATGCATGATTTTTCCTTCCTTCTTTTATCGTTGATTTTCAGTTTCATTCCATTATGATCAGATAAGATGCATGGTATTATCTCTACTCCTTTATATTGTCTAAGAGTTGCCCTGTGACATAATATATGATCTATTTTTGAGAAGGATCCATGTGCTGCTGAGAAAAAAGTGTAGCTGCTTGATGTTGGGTGGTATATTCTATATATGTCAATTAAGTCTAGGTTGTTAATTGTGTTATTGAGTTCTATAGTTTCCTTATTCAACTTTTGTTTGGAAGATCTGTCCAGTGGTGAGAGAGGTGTGTTGAAGTCTCCCATGATTATTGTATGGTGGTCTATTAGACTCTTGAACTTGAGAAGAGTTTGCTTGATGAACATAGCAGCACCGTTGTTTGGGGCATATATATTTATGATTGTTATGTCTTGTTGGTGTATGGTTCCCTTGAGCAGTATGTAGTGTCCCTCTTTATCCCTTTTGATTAACTTTGGCTTGAAATCTATTTTATTTGATATGAGTATGGACACTCCTGCTTGTTTCCGCAGTCCACATGAGTGATATGATTTTTCCCAACCTTTCACCTTCAGTCTATGTATATCTTTTCCTATCAGATGCGTCTCCTGTAGGCAGCATATTGTTGGGTCTTGTTTTGTGATCCATTCAACTAACCTGTGTCTCTTAATTGGTGAGTTTAAGCCATTAACATTTAGGGTTATTATTGAGATATGGTTTGTTCTTCCAGCCATATTTGTTTATTAATGCTACTAAACCTGATTTGTTTATTTTCCCCCCTTTACTGTCCTACCTCCCACTGTTGGTTTTCATTGTTGTTTTCCATTTCCTCTTCCTGTAGTGTTTTGCCAAGGACTTTTTGAAGAGATGGTTTTCTAGCTGCAAATTCTTTTAACTTTTGTTTATCGTGGAATGTTTTAATTTCATCTTCCATCCTGAACCTTAATTTCGCCGGATACACGATTCTTGGTTGGAACCCATTTTCTTTCAGTGTTTGAAATATGTTATTCCAGGATCTTCTAGCTTTCAGAGTCTGTGTTGAGAGATCAGCTGTTATCCTGATTGGTTTACCCCTAAATGTAATCTGCTTTCTTTCTCTTGCAGCTTTTAAAATTCTCTCCTTATTCTGTATGTTGGACATCTTCATTATAATGTGTCTAGGTGTGGATCTCTTATGATTTTGCACAATCGGCCTCCTGTAGGCTTCTAGGATTTGGGATTCTGTCTCATTCTTCAAGTCTGGGAAGTTTTCTCGTATTATTTCACTGAATAGATTGTTTATTCCTTTGGTTTGGAGCTCTGTGCCTTCCTGTATCCCAATGACTCTTAAGTTTGGTCTTTTGATATTATCCCACAGTTCTTGGATGTTCTGCTCATGGTTTCTTATCAGACTTGCTGAGCTGTCTATGTTCTTTTCAAGTTGAAATACTCTGTCTTAATTGTCTGATGTTCTATCTTCTAAGTGATCCACTCTGCTGGTAGTATTCTCAATTGAGTTTTTAAGTTGGTTTATTGCTTCCTGCATTTCTAGAATTTCTATTTGTTTATTTTTTATTACCTCTATCTCCCTGTGAAATTGATCTTTTACTTCCTGGATTTGTTTATGTAGTTCCTTGTCAATGTGATCTTTCATTGTCTGATTTTGCTGTCTCATGTCTTCCTTGAGACTCCAGATCATCTGAAGCATGTATATCCTGACCTCTCTATCTGACATTCCATCTGTTGCAGCTATTACCTCTTCTAAAGTTGAGTTGACTTGCATTGCCTGTGGTCCTTTCTTTCCTTGTCTTTTCATACTGCTGGCGTTTCTTTCTGCTTGGTGAAACTGTTGTGTTTTTGAGATTTTCCCTCTATTTATTTATATTGCTCTTGTATAGTTGAAATATCTCCCTTGCAGGGCAGGTAGTGGCTGTGATCCTCCTCCAATTGGTGTGATCCGTCTACCACGCTGGCGGGCCCTAGGTCTGCTCTGCTGGTCGGTCGAAGGTCCGCCTACCCAGCAGGCACGAGGGGCACCTCTGTCACTCCGCAGGTTGCTGGGCCTAACCTCCCGATGGGTCGCAGGTCCGCCTACCTTGCAGGTGCGGGGGGGGGAGGGGGCAGCTCCACCCCTCCGCAGGCCGCTGGGCCTGATCTGCCGGTGGTCACAGTCCCGCCTACCTTGCAGGCACTGGGGGAGGGGACGGGCCTGCCCCTCAGCAGGCCGCTGGACCTGTCCTGCTGGTGGGTCGCAGGTCCGAGTTCCCTGCAGGCGCGTGTGGCAGCTCTGTCACTCGGCAGGTTGCTGGGCCTGACCTGCCCGTGGGTCGCAGGTTCGCCTACCTTGCAGGCACTCAAATTATACAATTTTTAAGTGTGGGGAATCTAATAAGTTTATTCATTTCTTCCCAGGGTAAATAATAGAACTTGAATACAGTATTTAGTAAGCAATTCAAACCAAGATACATATGTCAACACATGTTATTTAGAAGAAAAGCTATAAACACAAATATATAAACACACAAACATATAGACCTATATGCACACATGCATGTATTTTATATGAAGTGATCTCTAAGATGTAAGTGAAAAAATTCAGAGAAAAGTATATATTAAATGCTACAGCTTATCTAAGAAAGGGGAAGGTATATAAATATACATATACATGTATATACAGGGCTTCTCAGAGAAAAGGTGATCCCAGGGCTGGGGTGGGAATGTAGACAAGTGGCCCTCAATATTTCATCTTGCTGGAAGGCAAATCAGCCACCAAAGTCAGGTTGGATTGTAACAAAAGGACTCAGGAAGCAACCTGTGAGACCCCCACAGGTAAAGGATGGCACGATGTGAGCCTCAATTAGGACATTGACTGAACAGACTGAAATATGCAAATTATGTTTATCCATGACTTCACGTGATTATCTTTTAATTCATATTTGAAAGTTGATTAATAAAAGGGAAGAGTGGAGCATGTGTCCTGCCTGTGCTTTCCAGAGAGAAAACCCAGACAGCATGTGCCATATCGGAGACCCAACATCACCTATGAAATAACGTTGCCAGGAAATGTGAACCTAAAAGCAGTTAGCCTTCTAGATCTAATACTAGTTCATAGGAAATGCAGAAAAGAACAATGCCACCACAGATATATTATTAAAGAAGCAATCAGCAAAATACAAATTATGAGAAAGTCCAAAGGTTAAAAGGAAGAAAAAAATGTTAGAAAGAACTCAGACTTAACACCAAAAAAACAACCAACCCAATCAATAAATGGGCAAAGGAACTGAACAGGCACTTCACAGAAGAGGAAATATGATCAGTCAAAAAATATATGAAAAAAATGTTCAACATCTCTAGCAATTAGAGAATTAAAAATTAAAACGACACTGAGATTCCATCTTACTCCGGTCAGAATGGCAGTTATTAAGAATACAAGTAACAAAAATTGTTGGTGAGGATGTGGGGGGAAAGGGTACTCTCATGCATTGCTATTGGGACTTCAAATTGGTACACCCACTCTGGAAAAGCAGTATGGAGATTCCTCAGAAAAATTGGAATGGAACCACCATGTGACTCAGTTATCCCACTTGTCAGTATATACCTAAAAGATTTAAAATCATCATACTATAGTGATATAGCCATATCAATGTTTATAGCAGCTCAATTCACAATAGCCAAGCTATGGAACCAACCCGGATGGCCTTAAACAGATGAATGGATAAAGAAATGTGGTACATATATGCAAAGATATATTACTCAGCCATAAAGAAGAATGAAATTATGGCATTTTCTGGTAAATGGATGGAACTGAAGACTATCATGCTAAGTGAAATAAGCAAGTTACCAAAAAAACAAAGGCCAAATGTTCTCTCTGATATGTGAATGCTAACCCACAACAAGGGAGGGTGGGAGGGGAAGAATTGAAGTTTACTGGATTAGACAAGGGGGAGGGGAATAGGAGGGACAGTAGAATTAATTAGACATAACTTTTCTAGCCTTGTATTTGAATAAACAACCAGGGTTACTCCGCATTGTGTACAACCTCAAGAACAGGATCCTAACTAGAATAAGTTGTACTCCATGTATGTTTAACATGCCAAAATACATTCTACTGTCATGTATATCTAGGAATAATAAATAAAATAAAAAAGAACTCATAGATTAAAAGAGACCTAAAAGATATATTAGCAAGTTATAGTATACAGACTTTACTTGGTTCTTAAATAAATAAAATGTTAAATAGAATAGTGCAGGCTGAGGTGTTGCTCAGTTGTAGAGCACTTGCTTAACATATGCAAGAGCCCTGTGTTCAATTTCCAGTACTGTGATAAATAAATAGAAAATTTAAAAATTATAGCACAATTAGGGAATTGTAGATACTCAGCGGCTATTAAGTAATGTTGATGAAATATTAAAGTGAGATCATATTGTATTTCATTTAAGAGGGAAATCTGTATCTTTAGAAATATGTGCAGATGAAATAATATGATTTTTGGGACTTGCCTTAAAATTCTCTGGGATATGGGGGAAGGGGTATAGAGAATATAAGATTATTCATAAGATGACAGTTGTTAAAGCAAATTGGTAGAAATGTGAGGTTCATTTTATTCTTCATAAGAAAAATCTTGTGCAATTTCAATAATGTACACAAACAATATGATGTAGCAAGACCTATTATGTTTAAATGACAAACACCTTGACAACTCAATGACTAATAGGGGTTGTTTGAGGTTTACATTACAAAACAGCTAACAATCTCATGCACTAGGAAGTTTTACATTTGTCACCAAAATATTGTCCCAGCTCCAAGAAACATTTTCCCCCCCAAATGACACAATTTAGAGGTGAGGAATTATGCTTTGGTTTCCAGCCATGGCAGAACTATTGATATAATAGGACTGACCATCCTGTCAAAGGCAATTATAAAGCTGGCAAACTGTACAAAGTGACAACCAGCAGTGCAGGAGGATGTGACTTTGAGAAAATGACATATGCAATGGCTCTCATTGTGTTGACTCTAGAGTACTTCTCTGCTACAGCATGAGAGGGTAGGGTCGAAGGGGATGGTGGTCTCACCTAGCTGAATGTGCAGAAGCTGGAATTTAGAGGGAGGATGACGTAGGAGGAATGTGTGGGCAAAACACTTGAGAGAGCTGGGAGCAGGTGGCACATGCCTGTAATCCCAGTGGCTCAGGAGGCTGAGGCAGGAGGATCACGTGCTCAAAGCCCGCCTCAGCAAAAGTGAAGCACTAAACCACTCAGTGAGACCTTTTCTCTAAATAAAATACAAAATAGGGCTTGGGATGTGGCTCAGTGGTTGAGTGCCCCTGAGTTCACTCGCTGGTACCCTGCCCCCCCCCCCAAAATAAAAACACTGGAGAAAAGAGAGCTGAAATAATGGGGGTAGATGTCCAGGAGTCTATGGCAGATGGCAGAAGGCTGGTCTCTGAAGGAGAGTGCTCTACAGGTGTGGAATCATCACTTGTCGTAGAGGTGCAGTGTTGGCAGATTTTGGAGCTCTGCCCAGCTGGAGCAGAGGTGTCTTTCTGAGCACTTTGTAAATTCAGTTAAGACCCCAGAAAGCGAAAGGCCACATCCTAGAGCCATGGAGACACCCTATGATTAGGATCAGAACCTAAACAGACCCACCCTAACAAAGAATAAAACCACACCTGAGAGGACTGAAAAGATTGCTGCCAGAACAATGCTCAATACCCTTTAATAAAAGATGACATAGTCCATATTCCCTGCAAAATATCATCCACAATATGGAACTTATATAAAATTACAGACTTGTAGGAAAATGAGCAACTGTGGCCTATAATCAAGAAAAATAGTAGTTAATAGAAACAGACTTTAAGATGAGCCCAATGTTGAAATAAGCATACCAAATTTAAAGAGTTTAAACTTATATGGGAAGAACAAGAACTTAAAAAACAAGACCATAAAGATATACACAAAGAATAAGAATGTATATTGTACACATATACACACATAGATCTATGTACACACACATACATGTATATGTATGTGTGTGTATATATATATATATATATATATATATATATATATATATATATATGGATTTTTTGAGGGGGAGGAAAAGTGTAAAACTGGAAAATGGAATATCTAAAATAAAGAGTTCCCTGGGTGGGTGTGGGTGTGGCACCCCCAAGGATTCACTTGCCTGCCTCCTTCTTCAGGTAGTGTAATTGACCACTGGCCCCAGATGGGCTCTTTAAAGTCCATCCTTATGTTTGCATGGAAGCTGTACCTCTCATGGGATGTACCCTGTGCATTTGTGCATTGAATAACATTTTTTAAATGCCGAAGGGAAAATCCCTGCTAATCCAGAATTATATACTTAATGAAACTATCCTTCAAAATACTAGATAAAATAAACATTAAAAAAGAAAAAGCTGGGCTGGGGCTGGGGCTGTAGCTCAGCAGCAGAGTGCTTGGCTAGCATGCGTGAGGCACTAGGCTCAATCCTCAGCACCACATAAAAATAAATAAAATAAAGGCATTTTGTTCATAAAAAAGAAAAATAAAAAGATGATAGTGTTTCTCACATGCAGATCTATGCTACAAGAAATGCTAATGACAGTTTTTAAGACTAAAGAGAAATTACACTAGACAGAAACTTGGATTCTCAGAAAGGAATGAAGAAAACAGGATAAGTATGCATGTGCAAAAGATGAAAAAGTATCTTTCTTTCTTCTAATTTCTTTGAAAAAATATCTATTTATAGTAATAATATTAACTTTTATGGTCCATTCTATGTTCATATATGAATACAAATTAGTGTAATTCCATACTGTGTACAACCACAAGAATGGGAAGTTCTACTCCATGTACGTACAATATGTCAAAATACATTCCACTGTCATGTATAACTAAAAAGAACAAATAAAAATTAAAAAAAAAAACTTTAGGGGGCTGGGATTGTGGCTCAGTGATACAGCATTTGCCTTGCACATGTGAGGCACTGGGTTTGATCCTCAGCACCACAGAAAAATGAATAAATAAAATAAAAGTATAAAAAAGCACTTCATGTTCCAGAGTTTTTCCCCTTACATAAACTATGTGATAAGAACAACACAAAGGGGCTGGTTGTGTTGCTCAGTGGTAAAGCATGTGCTTAGCATGCATGAGGTCCTGGGTTCAATCCCTAGTGCTCCCTCTGCACCTCCCTCCCCCCCAAAAAAGAATAGCATAAAAGTTGGGAGTAAATGTGATTTCACTGTTGTGAGATTCTTCCTTTTTTTGTTAAAATAGTATAATATTGGTTCTAAATAGGTGCATATTGTAATTTCTAGAACAGTCACTAAACATACAACTGAAGAATTAAAATAGAACATTAAAAACTATTTTTTGGTCCAAAACAAGGCAGGAAAACTAAAGAACAAAACCCGATGGTGAAACCATAAAAACACATAATAAAATGATAGACATAAACCCAATCGTGTAAAAAATTACACTGGAATATTCAAATACAAAAAGTCATATCCAAATGTATACTGTCTAGAAAAAAAATGAACTTTAATTACAAAGACAGGTTAATATGAAAAGGAAGAAAAAAGATATATTATGAAAACAGTACAACTCATCTGGTGTGGTTATTTTAATGTTAAAGTAAACATCAAGAAAAGGAGTACTAACATAAATAGTGACATTGTTTCAGAAAGATATAAGTATGCACATGTCTCAAAGTAGAGTTTACAAAAATATGAAAGAAAACCTGACAGAATTAAAGAAGAGTATAAATAAATACATAATTGCCTTTGGAGATTTTAAATGGCTCTCAGTAAGTGATAACTTGGCAATAAAATCTGTAAGGGTGTAGAAGATATCAACAGCATCGTTTACCATCAGCAATAATTGACATGTACCAAGAGCATTACCTCCAAAAGAAGAATATATTGTCTCTTTGGGTATACATAGAATATTGATCAAGATAGACTACATATTTTATAATAAAATAAGTCTCAAAATTCAAATGTTTGAAATCTTACAGAATATGTTCTCGGACTACAATGAATTAGTTTAGAAATCAGTAGCAGTAAGATATCTAGAAAAATTCCAAGTATTTGGAACTGAAATATGTATTTCTAAATAACCCATGGGTCAAAGAAGAAATGACAAGGGAAATTAAAATATTTCAAGCCAAGTGGTAGTGAAAAATACAACATATGACAATGTATGAGGTACAACTACAATAATGCTTAGGGGGAAAAATTAGAGCTTTAACACTTAGAATAGAAGAGACAATTAAAATAAATGATCTAAGTTTCTACCTTCAGAATTGGAGAAAGAAGAACAAATTAAATACAAATTATATAAAAGGAAGGAAATGATAAATGTAGAAGAAATAAGTGAACTGTAGAAAAACAAATTATAGAGAATTGATAAACCTCTAGCAAGACTGACCAAGATAAAAGGAGGAAAAACAAAAACTATCAGTAACAAGAATGAAATATGAGGTATCAGTTCAAATCCTATAGACATTTAAAGAACAATAAGACGATACTACAATACTGGCATTTTATGCCAATAAAGTTGACAATTCAGATGAAATGCATAAATAACTTTAAAAGCATAATTCTCGGGCTGGGGTTGTGGCTCAGTGGTACAATGCACACCTAGCATTTGTGAAGCATTGGGTTTGATCCCCAGAACCACATAAAATTAAATAAATGAAATAAAGGCATTGTGTCCAACTACAACTAAGAAAATTATTATAAAAAAAACAACTCTCAAAAATTGCCACAAAGAGAAATGAAAAATCTGAATGGCTCCATATCTATCAAAGAAATTGAATTCATAAGGATGAATTGTACCATAAATTTAAAGGAGAAATATTACCAATCTTACACAAACTCCTTAAGAAAATAAATAAGGAGTGAAAAAAATCACCTAAATTATTTTATGGTGTCCAGTACATCCTTGTTACCAAAAATAAATAAAATATTACAAGAAAATAAAATTATAGACCAACATTCCTCATGAACATACCTGCAAAAATCCTTACCAAACATTGGCAAATTGAACTGAACAACAAATAAAGTATGTGACTCTAGATGTTAAAATTTTTAATATAGCAATCTTTTTATTGATTTTTTAAAAAATAAATGACAGGAATACATTATAATTCTTATTACACATTTACAACACAATTTTTCATATCTCTGGTTGTATATAAAGTATACTGACACCAATTTGTGTCTTTATACATGAACTTTGGATAATGATGTGTCTATCACATTCCACCATCTTTGCTAGTCCCCTGCCCCCTCCCTTTCCCTCCCACCCCTCTGCCCTATCTAGAATTCATCTATTCCTCCCATGCTCCCCCCTCCATAACCCACTATGAGTCAGCCTCTGTTTGGGGATTGGCTAACTTTACTTAGCATTATCTTCTCCAGTGCCATCCATTTACCTGCAAATGCCATGATTTTATTCTCCTTTATTGCTGAGTAAAATTTCATTGTATATATATGCTACATTTTTTTTATCCATTCATCCAATGAAGGGCAATTAGGTTGGCTCCACAGTTTAGCTATTATGAATTGTGCTGCTATAAACATTGATGTGGCTGTGTCCCTATAGTATGCTATTTTTAAGTCCTTTGGTTATAGACCAAGGGATAGCTGGGTCAAATGGTGGTTCCATTCCCAGATTTCCAAGGAATCTCCATACTGCTTTTCATATTGGCTGTACCAATTTGCAGTCCCACCAGCAATGTATGAGTGTATCTTTTTCCCCACATCCTCGCCAACACTTATTGTTGTTTGTCTTCGTAATAGCTGCCATTCTGACTAGAATGAGATATCTTAGAGTAGTTTTGATTTGCATTTCTCTAATTGCTAGAGATTATGAACATTTTTTCATATATTTGTTGATTGATTGTATATCCTCTTCTGAGAAGTGTCTGTTTAGGTCCTTGGCCCATTTTGATTGGGTATTGGTTTTTTTGGTGCTTAGCTTTTCCTTATATACCCTAGAGATTAGTGCTCTATCTAATGTGTGAGGGATAAAAATTCGCACCCAGCACATAGACTCTCTGATCACCTCACAGATTGTTTCTTTGGCTGAGAAGAAACTTTTTAGTTTAATTCCATCCCATTTATTGATCCTTGGTTTTACCAATATAGCAATCTTGATGCTAATGATTTTAATAAATCTTTGAAGTCTCAGGAATTGTTGGAACCAAACAATCTGTATATTGAAATGTAATTATCAAATTTCTAGCTCTTGTTTGTAAGCAAGAAAATTTGAGTTTTACCTAAATTATCTGTGCAAAATTAAATCTCAAGTCTGAAATGTAGTGCTCCTGAAATCCTGTTCTTGAATTTTCAGAAAATCTGTGCATCTGTTTCTTTGCTCTAAGTCATGAAAATGCACAAGTGAGAAGCAAGAATCATATAAAATGTACATCATAGGTACCAACTGTGCTGTATCACTGTTGAAAATAAAGAAGGGTAATAGAAATCTGTGGGCCTCTGTTAAAATAGAAATTACTCTTCATATTTCTCCCAGTGCTTCTCAGTGTTCTTCTAAGTAGCTTTTCCAAAACAATACTTTAAAAATCCCATATTTTTTTTCTTTTTCTTCTTAAAAACTGAACTTAGAATTTAGATTCTTTGGGAAGCTGTTTTTCCTCCATTTGGCTAGCCTGGTTGCCACTTTTTGAAATGGTCACAGATTTATTTTTATGGATCTCGTGATATAGCAAGACAACTGGTAATTTCAACACTTTGAGATCCTCCCTTGGTATTGCAATTGATTAGTGATGGAATGTGAAAACACAATGTCCAAATAACACTGCCAATATAGCACACTCTGGTGTCAGTGGTTTCCCTCGCATTTTGGGTGGGGGCTGACTAGAAATTGTGGCTGCTGTCACTGCTCAGCATCAATGATGGGAACACTTATCCCTAGTCCAGGAAAATATCCACATTTAAAGTTTCAAGTACAATTTCTACTGGGTGCATATCACTTTTGCGCCACTGTAAAGTTGACAAATTATAAATTAAAACACTATGAGTTAGGGACCATCTGTGTTAGGTATTCCCAGAAAGAAGGTGTACCCCAAAAAACATAACACATGATACTTGATTCGAGGAGACAATACAAACAACTGAAATATAAATAAATAAGTCCCAGATGAGGTGATACCAATTCTATGTACAGTATGAACTCACAGAATAAAGAAATCCATATGTGTTCAAGGTGTTAAATCAGGTGTGGTGACCATGATAATGGGTGCTTTGCAGATTTCCAACTACAGGCCTCTCATTGTCCGAGGGACCCCACTTCTATCCTCTGAAAACCAGAGCAATGTTTGTCCCAAGGCCAAGGATGTCTGTAGTCTGCTCTGAGCCAGTGACTAAGTAAACAGTGGTGTAGGACATTTTTACCCTGTCTCCTTTACACTTACAGGCTCTCCCAGCCTTCCTGGGATCCCTCCTCATTTCTTCTAATAAAATCACAGACAGTTCTTCTAATAGAATCCCTACAGGTGTGAGCCCATTTTGGTGTCTGTTTCTCAGAGGACCCAGATAAACAAAGTAGGTTTTAGGTAATAAGACAAGACTTACGCTCACCTTGAAAGATGGGTAGGAAGAGGTTAGATCGCAGGGGATTTGCAGTTGTGGAGAACTTGATAAATTAGAGGTGGGTTACGGACATGTGTCTACTATGGATAGAGAGGAGCCAAAATGGGAGTGTTAGAGGGTACCCATGGAGAGCTTTGGTAAATAAGACAGGGGCCAGATTGGACTTGTAGTAGTTAAACCACTCAGGGTCCTGGGACAAGGAAACAGTTCTT
Source organism: Urocitellus parryii (assembly GCF_045843805.1). Taxonomy (NCBI): domain Eukaryota; kingdom Metazoa; phylum Chordata; class Mammalia; order Rodentia; family Sciuridae; genus Urocitellus; species Urocitellus parryii. The sequence continues at coordinate 79,989,353 of NC_135532.1, forward strand.
CAAAAGTAATACTTTCAGAAAGATAACCAGAAAATGGAATATAGGATGGATTAAAGGTGAGAGGAGTAGGGAATCAGGGTCATTGGCTAGAAGTCTGGCTCAGTGGACTGGGCCTGAGGGTAAAGAAAATCCCTAGTCAGGGTTGGTGAAATGAAGAGAAGGGAGAGAGATTTTAGAGGAAGAACAAGCAGAACTTAATGCCTGGGTGTGTGAAGGATACAGGATATAAATGCAGGATGAGGATGAAACATGAGTTCAAACTGGTTCCACAGGTTCCAGCCTGAAAGAATGGAAGAGTCACAGCTCTGATGACTGAGATGAGGAAATTGGAATGAAAGAGGGGACTATTTTTGTGCAGAATGAGAACCATGAGTTCTGTGATGTATGCTTAGTACATGATAAACACCAAACTGTACCATCAGGAATGCCTGGAAGATGTTGGTAAATCCAGAATGCGAGCTAAACTGGAGAGATAATTTTGAGAATCATCAGAATTTGGATGAAATAGTAAGGATAGGGTATAGGTGGAAAAGAGCACCGGTTCAAGAGATAAAACAGAAAGTTTGGGGGAAAATTTTGAATCTGCCTCCTTTTTGGTAATAGCCACTTGGAAGCCTTCTTTCTCCCTGTCTCCCCACGTTTGTCAGCTGTCGTGTAGCACAACAGCAGAAGACTTGGGTCTTGGGCCATTGTCACATTTGCTACTTGTATGAGTCACAAGTCTTGGGCAGGGACTCTGGCCTCCTTGCTCTGCCTGGCTTCTCTGTCTTGGGTTAAGCTACATTCTCTGAACCTCTTTGCATACATGGAATTCACTTCCTGTCTGGTCCCTTGGTCAGCTATGAAACTTTCAGGCTCTGAATTGCTCATCCCTGGAAGCTCATACCAACCGTCAGATTCTACTTCAGCCTCTATTACTTTTCCGTTAGGGCCTGCTGTTCATGCTCTGTACCTTACGATGCCCCATTTTTAAAAAGTGCCTTCACTACCATGAGTTAATACAGAAGGATCTGGCTTGGGGAAGACCATGATTGAGAAAATGCAGATATGTGTGACTCAGTATGTGGGATTATACCTTCTGAGTCAATTCTGAACCCCAAATCCGTGGGACATGCAAAGCAACCTGGCTTCCTAAAGAACTTTAGTCTTTTCCCAACAACCCTGATGTATATTTCATTTCCAAGGCAAATCCCATATGCTTCTGGTAATCCTGTATTACACAATGATGTTGCACACTAAATTTTTTCATTTGATCAGATATATCTTACATATTTAAAGACATAGTTAAGAAAAAATTATTTATCATGTCTTCCATTTGGAACACAATGCTGGGAATCATAGGATGTTTAGGAGCTATAGAATATAGATATGCATATTCGTACATCACAGTACATAGAGTATGTGACCAAATGCCTTAAATCTGAGTGGTTCTTTCCTTTTTCTACAATTACAACACTGTCAAAGACATCCTCCTTATTGCTTTTTTTTTTTTTTTTTTTGGAGGGAAACATCAATATTCAAAATGACAAACCTAATGAACCAAATGCTGGGTGTATGTTCTTGGGTATTGCTGCCAACACTGAGCTACTCTTCTTTTTGCTCGCTTAGCTTTTTTTAAGAGGTATTTTTATTTCTTTATCTAATCCCTAACATGGATTCATTCTGTATCCCTTAGATCGAGAGCAATTCTCATGGAATTCAGATACCAGCAATCTATTGGAGCTGGCCACGAATCAGCTGCAGTGGCTCCACATGCCTGGGCTGAGCCTCTTGGGTCACTAAAGCAGTGGTCTTAAGTTTGTTTGAGAATCTCTTTACAGAAATACATGGGTTAAGAGGGAAACAAGGATTGGAGCTTCTGTAGTCCTAATCCTTGGTCTCTTATGAACAACCAGACGAATTCCTAAGTCAATTCACTAAACTCTAATTGTAATAGACCTTGATTACTCAAACTAAAAAAAATCAATCTCCTAAACCCTGAAAAACACAGTCATACATGTGGTATTAAGTGGAAGAGTAAGCAAAGAGAAACAGAGCTCATGAACTTTATTTCAGAGGGAAAAAGTTGGTTCCTCTCCCAGTTCTCAGACTGTAATCCACTGATTAAGAATTATATGTGAAACTAAGATGACTGGTTTCACACCAGCAAATGTATCTACAGAGGACACAATTGTACCATGGATAGAAGAAAAGACAGCACGAGAGGTTGGTAAACTTTAACAGGCTTAGTGTGAGAGAAGAAATGGTGAAAGAAGCAGATTTTGCCAACTATAATGCTGGGACTTGAGGGAAGAGGAAAGTAGCCTAACATACCTTAGAAACCCCGACAGCCTCTGCCTGTGATGACACAGCCCAGGAGTCAGGATCTATAATGGTAACATGGGCCACCACAAGTAAAATTATGCCTAGAGTTATCAGTTGAAAAGACACAATATAAGATTAGAAATACTGTTAGCAACACAAATACAATTATTTTCATAATACTTGTAGAAAAGTCATAATTCTCTTTAAAATTTTGCTTAGGTGAAACAGCTCATTCTTCAATGAGACTAGATATTTTAATAGGACCACACCATGAAGGACATCATGTGCCACATGAAGGAGGTTGTCATCCTGTGAGCTGAGAAGACTATTGAATAATTGAGAGCCAAACACTATGGTGATCAGATCTGGGTTTTTGTTGTTGTTGTTGTTGTTGTTGTTGTTTGCTTGCTTCTTGGACATCCAGTGGAGCAGTGGTAAGGTTGGAGGAAGGTAGTTGAGCCCTGGAGCTATGGAGGCCAATTAGGAGGCTTTAGTAATATTCCAGGAGGGAGCGTGAGCATATGAGCTAGAGAAATAGAGAAAAGTGTGAAGGAGGATTAGATTTATTGGGGTGCTGTTAGGACAAAGCCTGGTGACCCATTAGATATGTAGATAATGTAAGTATGATTCAGGTTTCCATGGGTGGTAACAACAAAGATGGAGATAAAGATAGGAACCTGGATGGAGAGGGCAATAATGAATTGAACTTGGCGGTACTGAGTTGAAGGAAACTGTGAAACATCTAGGTTGAAACTGTAGGCAATCAGTTTGGGAGGTAACTGTGAACAGCTGGTAATCATTTCATGGGTGTGATGAAGAATCCTAAGGGGAAATATGTAAAACAAAGAATGGAAGGATGGCTAATAATGGAGAACTTCAGAAGGAGAAGGGGAACATTTGTCAGAGGCCTGGGGAATATTTAACAACTTGAGTCCTTGGATTAGAAATGTAAGTAAAAATCCCTGTAGAGCCAAGATCCATAGAACAATGAAGTACTTCTCTCTTAAGTGATTATCTTCATTTTAACAGTGAGCTGTCTTTCCTTAGGACTTTTCACATTTTGAGTTTCACCAAGTTCTTCTGGCAAGTAGGTGAGCTATAAATACTAAGTTATAAGTTAAAATGTCAGTTTCTTGACTCTGATAATTTTAAGCCTTTGTTCCTAAGTAATTTGTGAGTAGAAGTGACTCATGCTGGCTTCCTGTTATGCTGATTTTTTTTTTCATTTGTAAAAGTTTGACTTTTCCCACCCCAATATCCATAACCTATTATACATAATTGATTGTCAAACAAACATTATTTTTTAAAAAACAAATGCAAGTCCTGTTCTGTAATGAATACTGGGTTTTTCTAGCTCTTCCCATATTTCCATCCTGGAGTTCTTCAAATCTAAAAAAAATTCAGCTAAAATTTTCCCTCTGTATGTATTTTTAATCACAGAGCAATTACCATGTTCATGATGTCTGTTTGGCTGGTAAAAATACTTGCCTTTTCTTTATGTTTTTTTTTTGGGGGGGGAGCCGGGAGGAGTACCAGAGATTGAACTCAGGGGCACTCAACCACTGACCCTCATCCCCACCTCTATTTTGTATTTTATTTGGAGACAGGGTCTCACTGAGTTGCTTAGTGCCTCGCCTTTGCTGAGGCTGGCTTTGAACTATTAATCTTCCAATCTCAGTTTCCGGAAACTTTAGGATTACAGGCATGCATTGCCACTCTTGGCTTCTTTAGTTTTTTTTTTTTTTTAACTTTTATTTATGTGTAGTTTGGGATATGGCTGTTGCTTGTTCTGTTGATCTGAAAACTCACCAGCATACTTTATAGTAATACTATTTCTAAGGAAGAATTCAGTAGTTATGGTTTGGTTATGAGGTGTCCCCAAAAGCTCAGTGTAAGAAAATACAAAAAGGTTCAGAGGATAAATGATTAGGTTGTGAAAGTCCTGACCCAATTAGTGATTTAGTCCCCTGATATGGATTAGATGAATGGTAACTGAAGTGGTAGGGTGTGGCTGGAGGAGGTGGGAATTAGGGCATGACTATGGGGTATATATTTTGTATCCGGAGAGTGGAGACTCTCTCTGCTTTCTTATCACCATGTGAGTTGCTTCCCTCTGCCTGGCTCTTCTGTCATGATGTTCTGCTTCACCTTGAGCCCCAAAGAATGGAGCCAGCCCTCTATAAACTAAGACCTCTGAAACCATGAGCCCCCAAATAAACTTTCTCCTCTAAAATTGTTCTGATTCGGTCTTTTAGTCACAGCAGCAAAACAGTTGACTAAAACATCGATGTTTTAGTAATAGAACTTGATAATTACTCACTGAATTGTTAGAATAACAAAGGCCCCAGCACAGCTACTTACATGATGATCTGATACACGATTCAGTCCTGTGGCAGATATTCCAATAATGCTCCAGAGTAAATCCCTGTGATGGTTCCCATTGAATAGTATACCTGGCTGTTCTCTTGCTTGAAAGGAGAAATGGCCAGAGGTTCAATTATTTACCAGTTCCCAGGCTATAGCCAGAGCTATGGTTGGATGATCAGTGACTTGGAAGGAAGATTATTGAAATACAGGGGACATGAAAGTTTGGGAAAGAGGCGTGTGGACAGAACTTTCTGAATGGACAAAAAGTCATGAAGGTATGAGTGTCCCCTATGAATGCTCATCAAATAGCAATCTCAGCAGAGGAAGAGTTTAATAATCAAGGGGTTAAGATGACATTCTAGGGGCTGGAGTTGTAGCTCAGCAGTACAGTGCTTGCCTCGTACGTGTCAGGCACTGGATTCGATCCCCAGCACTACATATAAATAAGCAAATAAATAAAGGTCCATCAACAATTTTTAAAAAATTTTTAAAAGATGGCATTCTATGGGTACAGTCAGCCTCTTTCCCCAGCCACCCCTGTCATCAATCAATAGTCTCCTGAATAAAGTGGCATGGTGGCAAGGGTGGAAATTAAGCATGGGCTCAGAAACGTGGACTCTACTACTCAACCAAGGACAACCTGGCTATGACCACTTCTGATTGTCTAATCCTCTGGTAGTGGAGCCCCCAATATGGAACCATTCTCCAGAGTGATCAACCCAATACCTGATGGCAGGTAGATTACAATAGACTTCACCCATCATGGAAACGTCAGTGCTTTGTCTTTATTGGAATGGACCATTCTCTGGATACAAGTTTGACTTCCCTGCAAGCAATATATCTGCCCAAACTATAATCTACATGCTGAATAATTATGTTAGGTGGAAATGTGTCCTGGTTATTGTCTTTATTTGGAAGTTAAGTGTGAAGGAGATGTATAAGGGTGCCAGACTGACAAGAACTGGACTTGTGATGGTTAATTTTATATGTAAACTTGTCTGAGCCACAGTAACCAAATATTTATTTAGTCAGCTTTCTATCACTGTGACAAAATATCTGAGATAACTTAAAAGGAAGAAAGGTTTATTTGGGCTCAAAATCAGAAATTTCAGTACATGATCATTTGGCCCCATTGCTTTGGGCTTGTGGAGGCATAAAACATCATTGCTGGAGTATGTGGTGGAAGAGATCTATTCACTTCATGACAGCCAGGGGAGAGTAATGGGTTGGGGCCCCAATATCCCTTTTATAGGCATGCCTCCAGTGTCCTAACTTCCTTCCACTAGGTCTCACCTCTTGGTTCCATCACCTCCCAATAGTGCCACAGGCTGGCAATCCTATGGGTCTCTGGGAGACATGTACGATTCAACCTATAGTAGTTTGAATGAGATTAACATTTTAAATTGACAGACTTTGAGTAAAGAAGATTGCCCTTCCTAAGGTGGCTAGGACTCATCTATCCCCTGAAACCTGAATAGAACAAAAAAGAATGGGCATCCTTGAGGAAGAAGAAATTCTTCATCAGACACCCTTTGGACTGGGACTATAACAATGGCTTTTCAATTGGGGCTCCTGGCTGCCAGCCTACCCTGCAGATTTTGCACTCACAGTCACCATAATCACATGAGCAAATTCCTTAAAAAAAAAAAAGTGTGTGTGTGTGTAACCCTGATTAACACATTCTTTAAACTCTCATCTGAGATTGCCATATTATTTCACTTAAATTAAATTCACTTAAATTTAATTCTAGATCCCCAAATGCCTCACAAGCACTCTGATATTTTTCTGTACATAATTAAAAAGCATGTCTTTTGTTCTATAAGATTAAAACAAGTTTGGGACCTCAGTGCTAACGTTTATCTGCACTCTGCTCAGGAGTCTCTGACTTTTTGCATGCCTGGTACAGAGACCAATTCACTCTCTAATCCCTGGGTGCAAATGAATGAAGGGAGTAAATTGTGCTGTCAGCCATCCTGAGGGAACCCTCAGCTTCACAGAATCCAAAGAAACAGAAAGGTGGGAGGTTATGGTAAAGTGATAAGTCTTCTCACAGCAATCAAAAACACCTGGCTCCTGCAGTTGTACTTAACTGTAGACATTGTTTACACACACAAATTGCAGACACCAATCTGTTTTCTTAGGCTGGTAAAATGAGTACCTGACGCTGGTTATGTGTGGTTAACAGGAAAAGTGAAGATTTTTGCAGCACAAGTTGGTGCATCATGGCTCTATATTCAGTGCTGTTGGAATCATGACAGTGCATGAAAGAGACCTGGTGACTCATGAAGCTTGAATCACATGCACTTAATTCTTCATAATGCCATCTGCATTCACAGCACTCTTCTATCTACTCCTTAGAAAAGATATATGCTAAGGAATATTCTATGTACATTTCTAACCCAATTTCCTAATTTCTAACTGAATTTTATAATTTCTTAATGAATCTTACTTTACAAATTAGAAGTTCTGGAGACCTGTGCTTTACAGACTAAGGAGCTGGGCCCCAAGGCCTGCCCATGACTTGCCCCATGTGATCTTGCTTGTCCCCCAGTTAAGACAAGCTTCACTAAGGTTGAGCCTTGATCACAACCCTGGAAAGTCCTATGCTTGTAAACATTCCCTTAGAAGCACTAAGCACCAAAACAGTTCATGTAAATTCTCCCTAGGAAATATGTAAGCCCCGAGAACAAAAGGGCCATGGTTAACACAAACCAGGCCTCCTAGGTCCTGCAGAACTTCACCAAGTGCAGCATTGCTGGCAGCCTAGGGAGGGGAATCTGCTTCTACTTCTGCTCCTGTCTGTCCTGTGCTCTTTTCTGCTCTTCAATGTCTTTGAAACCCAAGCTCAAGATCTTGGGGGAAACTTCATTAGACACATGTGCACAGTCTCCATCCTGAACCACAGCCTCTCAGAAATGATGTGGAAATCAAGGGAGTCAGAGCCTAAAATGGAAATGAAGGAATCAAGCAGGAAACGGGGGGGGGGGCACTCATATGTCTTGCCCTGGTGAGGATAGCGCAGGGATTTTCAAACTACTTGCAGTCTAGGAGTGGGCTTTGCAATCAATTTTGGGAGTCCCAACCACAATCTTCTAAAAATTAGACTAAAATGGGAGGGGGAATCAGAGGGTGTAGCATGCTGCAAGTTGAACACTGTTTTGTAAACTTTTTGTTTCAGATATTTGTGTGTGTGCCATTGTGTGCATACGTGTACATAGTGTTCATGTGTTTACATATGTGGGTAGTAGGTCACCATATAAAATATTTCTTACTGAGCATGGTCTAAAAGTACCAAATGACAATGCTGATGTAAGATGATTAGAAGATTGCTAGGCCCACAATGTTAGATTTTGCCTCTTTTCGGGAAAAAGATTTTATATTCATAAAAATTCAAATATTCAAAGTCATATATTCCTCTGCTTTTGTCTTTCTCAATCACTATCTTAATCTGCCATGGAAGTCAGGAATCAAATGGTTAAAGATTTAAACAGAACTTCCATGTTATTTAAACATATTAAATAAGAGGTATGTCATCACATGGGATGATGGAAAGGCTTGATGGCTTTCAGTGTCTGCCCAAGAGCCCAGGGGGCTTCACTTATCAGAGAACAAGCTTCGTACCACTCCTGTGATGCAGAAAATCCTAAACCAGCCATGGTACTCCAGCCATTGGCTCCCACCTGTTCTCTTCCTTCTCCATCCATCCCCCAACTGGTTATTTCAGAATGAAATCAATTTTGACTTAAACCAGATAAGAAGATTCTGTTGTAAGAGGCCTGCTTTTGGTCTAGTGATTTAAATCTGGCAGGGCAGGATTAAAAGATTGTGGAGTTCTACATCCCAAGTTTCATGTTGATCTCTGGATCAGATAGCTATGTGACCCCCTAAAGGCATATTGTTTCTAAGGATTTATTTTTCACAGTTACAATATAGTTGCTGGTCTTTTTTCTCTTGAATGTTGGGAAAATACCTAAGATATATATTTGAGGATATAATACAAAAAGTCAATCCATGGAGTAATTATTACAATATTGGCAGCCTGGAGAAAATCCATTGATGTTTTTCCTAGTATGAATTGCAAAAGAGAAACAAAAATCAAATTTGGTTGAGGGCACTCAATGGAATCCTAAGGTCATTCTTAGTTCTCAGATACATCTGCCTCTGAACCTCTGCACTGGGCTGCAGACTTCCCACCCCAGTGCAAGTTGACTTTTGAAACATTGTTGACTTCTGCTGACCTTCTTCTATACAATGAACCCCTTTGCCCAAACTACCCAGAGACCAAGACTTTACCCATTCACTTTCTTATAAGACAACTTAACTTCTGCTAGCATCAGTCATAAATTCTAATCATTGGGTGATGTGATTTCCAAACCCCTTGTAGTTTAAAATTATAATTACAGCTAAAATTTTGTAAAACCTTAGAGCATATTTTCAAGACTGATTTAGTCTGTGTTTTCCAGGATTACAATCCAACAAATAAAGCCCCAAATAAATGTGATTTTCTTTGTTCTTGATTAGGTTAATTTTATTCTTAGCCAATGGAATTAAAATAGTTCCCACTTCACGCCCATTAGGATGGCTGAATAACAAGAGTTGATTAAAATGTGGAAACTGGAACCTTCAAACATTTCTGGTAAAAATATAAAATGGTGCAGCCACTATGGAAAAAATGTTCGATGGTCTTCAAAAAGTTAAACATAGAACTACCTTGTAACCCAGCAATTCTACTTCTAGAGATATACCCCAGAGAATCAAACACAGATACTTATATGTGAATAGCAGTTTTATATACTATAACCCCAAAGTGGAATGAACCCAAGTGTTCATCTACGGATGAATCAATAATCAGACTATGGAATATATATATACAATGTTTCTGACATAATAAGAAATTCTTGGTCTTTGCCTCTATTTCCTGGCACAGAGTTCACCAAACCCTTGGAAATTCCAAAGTAATATGCATCTTTTGTATGCTAATGAATGACTGGTGGCAGGGGGCTTCTGGATAATCTCAGGGTAGGGCTGGTTACTGGGGAACCCAAACAAGCTGTTAGGTGGTTGGAACTTTCAGTCCCATCCCCATCTTCTGGGGAGAGGAAAGGGACTGAAGGTTGAAATGATCACCAAAGGCCAATGATGCATAAGAAACTATCCCTGAAAACTCAAAAGACAGGATTTGGAGATCTTTTAGGTTGCTAAACACATGGAGATACCCGGATGCTGGCACACCTAGAGAGGGGGTTTTGAAGCTCACACCCCTTTCTACATACTTTGCTCTATGAGTCTCTTCCAATTGGCTACTTCTGAGTTGTAGCCCTTATAACAAATTGATAAACAAGTGTTTTCTGAGCTGTTCTAATGAATTATTGAACCTGAGGAGAAGGGCACTGTGGAAACCTTGGATTTATAGTCCCTGGTGGGAAGCCTGGGGTTGAATTGGCATCTGACATGGAGGCAGTCTTCTGGGACAGAGCTCTTCAATACATGAGGCCTGCACTAACTTGATTTAGTTTTAGAATTAAATTAAAATGGAGTCTACCCAGTGGATGGGCATAAAGTTCCAGAGAATTGCTTGCTGTGGAAACAGCCTACACACTGGGTATGTCAGGGTGTTATATGAATAGAGAAACCCTCACACAATCCTCTTCAATGGAATATTATTCAACTATAATAAGGAATGAAATTCAGATATATATTCAGATATATATGCTACAACATGGAAGAATTTTGAAAAATATTATGTTAAGCAAAATAATAGACACAAAAGAACACATTTTGTATGAGTCTATTTATATGAGATGCCTAATATTGGTAAATTCATGGAGACAGAAACTAGAATGGTGGTTTTTCCAGGGGCTTGGGGAGAGTGAATGGATACTTTGTGTTTAATGGGTACTGAGTTTCAGTTTGGGGTGATGAAAATGGTTTGGAAATATATAGCAGTGATGGTTGTATGGTATCGTGGATCTACTTAATGCCTTTCACTGAATCATATACTTTAAAGTGGTTAAAGTTAGAAAATTCTATGTTATGATCTTCTACCATAGTTTTAAAAGTTAGTAGTGTAATACCACCCAAAGCATTGTACAGTGTAAATGGGTAAAGCGTTTGGTTAGGCAAAATAGATTTCAATAAAGTTATTTAAAAAAATTTTTTAGGGGCTGGGGTTGTGGCTAGAGGTAGAGCGCTCGCTTAGCACATGCAAAGCTCTGGGTTTGATCCTCAGCACCATATAAAAAATAAAGAAAGAAAATAAAGGTATTGTGTCCAACTGCAACTAAAAAATACATATTTAATTTTTTTTTTTTTAAGTAGAGATCAGGTAGAGAAATTTTTCCCACACTGAGCTGTGCATTGTGTCACCTGTTTTCCTGGGAGGGATAGGTTCTGAGGTCTTGGAGGCAGCTGCCTCTCAGCCCCCTGCACAGAACAGGCATGGTGTCTAAATCTGGGGATTTTCTGTTTTTAGTGCTGTATTTACCTTTTAAAGACATTGCTGAGTTCGGCAGAATTTTCCACATCCATTTTTATTTTGCTTGGTACTCACTCTCTTACAAAAATGGACAATCAAGACAAAGAAAACAGAAGGTCCAATTACGACTCTTCATTTCACCCCAAAGCAAAACAAGATTCATTTCCAATTTTCTTTTCTTTTCTTTTTCTTTTTTAGTAGAAAGCAATGCCAGTCCTACTAGGAAGTGCTTACGATGCCACAAAGAAAAGTGAATTCCTCCAAGGGTGAGATACTTTTTGCCTGTGAGTTAGTGATAGTGGAATAAATGGCACCTTCAGTTGCCATGGGGACTTTGCAGGCCCCAATCCCTTTACACTGTTTACACAATGTGGTTTGCACACTACCTGTAGCAGAATTCCCCAGGGTGCTATAGTTCTGGGGTGACATCTGGAATCTACATTTTAACCAGCACCCCTACTGATATTTTGGCAAAGCTAAAAACACTCAGGGTAAATGCTTTTGCTTTCTATATATACAAAGAGGTTGTAGGTTTGACTAAAATTAGTGACTTTACAGAGTAGCATTCTCAAGTCTTTTTTTTTAAATTTGTTCTAATTAGTTATACATGATCAAGTCTTAACTGTAGGTAAAAAGCTTTACCACAATGAATCCTTGCAGTAATACCCACTGCCATGGTTTGAGCACATTCCCCAAGAGTTCATATGTTGGAAACTTACTCCTCATATTCACATGTTGACGGTATTTGGAGATGGGGCTTTGGGAAGTGATTAAGATTAGATGAGGTTTTGAGAGTGAGGACCCCAAGATGGCATTAGTGGCTTTTTAAGAAGAGGAAGAGAGATGCGAGCTAGCTTCTGTCTCCATGTGATACCCTCTACCATGTTATGATACAGCAAGAAGGCCCTCACCAGATGCTGAGCAGATGTCAGCACCGTGTGCTTGGACTTCCCAGTCTCCAGGACCAAGAGCTAAGTGAACCTCCCTTCTTTATAAATTATCCAGTGTGTCGTATTTAATTATAGCATCAGAAACATGGACCAAGACACCTGTTTGTCTTGTGTGTCCTCAGTGACTGGTTACTGGTTTGATCTAATCATCAGAACAACTAGAGGAAGCTGAAACCCTCCTGTGCTTGGGTTTCCCTAGGCTGATTCCAGGATGCTTTCCTTGACCTGAACTTGGACCTCAAACATCACCAGCCTGAGCTTCTACACTTTGCTGTCTCCTTCTCAGGCCTCTCCTATTCTCAGGAAGGCTGCCTGCAGAAAGTCACTTCCACACTCTGACCTGAAGCTTAGTAGGATTTTAAACAAAACTGTGCAATGATTTCAGGTCCACCTGGGGAATATTCTCATATCATTGTAGCAGTGTCACTAAGTATTTGGTGCATCCCCTCGCCCTTGGGTCATCTGACACCAGGCTGGGGCTGGACATAGCGCAACCTAGCTGAGCATGTGCCTGAGGAATATCCAGCACTGTCTTACTGTTGACAGATGACTGCGTCCCTCCCTCCCTAGACCTGATCTGCCTATTCAGAGGGGAACTTTTCCTGGTGTACACCATCACTGTTCCAGACCCTCTTATTCCATCTTCCTGAAATGGTACTTCTAATCATTTTTTATAAGGAAGGCTTTTTCCCAAGGTATGATGAATATTTATCTCACTAGAGATTAATGCCAGAGTTGATATGTTATTGGATATCAAGTCTCCTTCTCCCCCACTTTCAAACTCATTCCACTTTAATAGATTTAAAGAAATGAGTGTCAGAATTTGAAGCTTTAAAGCAGGTTGCATCTGGCCTGTGAATTTCCACATATCTTTTCAGATATTTCTAGGTGTTCTGTCCCTCGTAGAAGTTATTTGTAATGTAAATTTGTTTACCAACCAGCTGCCTCACCTGGCCCTGCCCTTATCTATATGAGCAAGTGGATAAGGACAAGGGTCTCACCCGCATGCCATGGGTGCTAGCAGTGGGATGGGAGGAGCTACCAGGACTCTCGGGTGGGGAGGAGTGTTTAACACTTCCTTGGGCCTCAGAAGGCAATTTCTGGAGAGTGTGATATCCAAGCTATGAGCTGAATGTCCAGTCAGATGTAAATAAAAGTGACTTTAAAACTGACCCTTTCCCCAAACACGGTTTTCTGATCTTAGCATTTTTCCTATCTTTACTTTTCCCTTTGAAACAAGAGACTTTAAAAATAGTTAATTAGCTAAATGAGAAAGCCATTAGAAAGAACCTCATGTATTTGAATGACCATGATTAATAAAAACATTTCAGTAGTCAAAAGATTTTAACTTCTGGGAGGCTGTTTATTCTCCCCAAGAACAGAACATTTCCCAACTTGATGCTATTATAATCTTCATCTCTAAAGGAGCTTCTGGGTTTGTCTGTATAGTAATGGGGTTGCTGTGGGTATTTTGGAAATAATTAGACCTTTTAGGACATTAGATTATGCTCTGCTGATGACCTTCTATCTCTGAGTAACATAAGTCCTCAAGAGAAGGGATCCCATTAGATCAAGGTGTTAAAGACACAGAAGTTACTTTCACAGAAGGCAACTGTGAAGGATACAGAAGCAGTATAGATGGTTATTATCTCTCCAGTATTTTGTTAATAATGGGTTAAAAATATTTATGAAGAAGATTAGATAGTGATACTGTGGCAGGAGAAAAGGTTAAAATGGAAACTTGGGGTCCTTCAAGGGTTTTTTCTTTGTAGCAGGGCTGAGAAACTACAGATACAAGCCAGGCCTCATCAAGGTCAGCCCATTTCCTGTGTATCAGAGGGGGAAAAAACCAAAAACTGATAGTGAGACATCTACTGCTTGTGTGTGTGTGTGGGGGGGGGTGAAGGGGTACCCAGACTCCCAGAAAAAAAGGTGGGTATGGTAGCCTGGTTGGACCAAAAAGCACATGAAGTGCTCATGAATGCTGAGTGCCTTACCCAGGCTGGGTAGGGGGGATAGCTCTCTAAACCCAGTAGATCTATATAAACCCCTAGATAATAGCTACTCTCTATAATCCCTCTCTTGGGACCCTCCACCCCCCATACCACTTGGGAGCTCTGCTTTCTTTCTATTACTCTAATAAGTTCTGTTACTGTGCTGTCACCCTTATGTCCATGGATTTCATTCTTCGAACTGACAAGACAAAGAACCTCACCCCATGCTCCGTGCTACAATACCAAAATATAGGTAGATAGGTAGAATTAGTTCAGGTGTTCTATAGCACAGCAGGGTGACTAATTTTGTAACAATTTATGATACATTTCAAAAAAATTAGAAGTGTCTAAGTTTTCCAACATATGGAGATGATAAATGTTGATGGAAATGGAAATGTTTTCTGACTTCATCATGATACATTGTATACTTGTATTAAATTATTATGCTATACCTCATAAACATGCACAAATGTTCCCATGTCCACATACTTCATCTTTACCTCCTTTTGACCTACAATGATCTTTTCATCTGTTCTGTAGGAACATGACACCCTCTGCACAGCTTTATCATGATGATCAACTAGACGATGTAACTACGGTCATTGTCCTGGAGCCTCAGGTCTTCTGGGCTCTTGCCTTTTGCCCTGCACATCTCACCTCCCACCACCAGCATTTTCATGCAAACTAAACAGGGTGAGCTATAAGACTTAGAGGGAACCACCCCAAATCCTTTGGACAACATCAAACCTCTATACTCACTGTCCTGTGAGCACCATATTATTTATTTATTTATTTATGGCCATGTTGGGGATGGAACCCAAAGCTTTGTATATGGTGGGCAAGTGTTCTACCACTATACTCAGACCAAGCACAATATTTTGTTAAATTTTTAAATCTGACAGTGGAATGTATTTTGACATATTATACATACATGGAATATAATTCCCATCCTTGTGGTTGTGCATGATGTGTTCATACAAGAACATAGAGAAATTATGTTTGGTTCATTCTACTGTCTTTCCTATTCTCACCCCCTTATTCCCCTCCCTTCTCTTCATTCCCCTTTGTCTAATCCAATGAACTTCTATTCTCTCCTCACTCCCTTATTGTGTGTGAGTATCTGCATATCAGAGAGAGCATTCAGCCTTTGGTTTTGGGGGATTGGCTTACTTCACTTAGCATGACAGTCTCCAGTTCTATCCATTTGCTGGCAAATGACCTAATTTCATTCTTATTTATGGCTGAGGAATATTCCATTACAAGCACAATATTTTTCAAGAGAATTTATTTCTTTTGTCACCTATTGCTAGGTTCATGGCTGAGGCCACTATAACAAAAGGCCTGTTAGCAACAGAAAAGCTTACAAATGTGTTTAATACAGATTTTATGTGATGTGGTTCACAGGGAAATGAAGACCCAGAGGAACAGGTAGTCCTGTGCATTGTTATGCTCAGGTTTGGTGAAGAATAGAGTTGTGCAGAGGCATGACTGTACCTTCAGGATGATGTAAAGGCCATATAGTGAAAGCTGAGCAAGATCTGTTAGTTCAGTCTTTTCTGTGACCCTTCATCTTCAGAGATAAGGATGTTCCTTTCTTTTGGTGATAGTCAGGGCATCTCTGGAATAAGGGTCTTATGACATAGGTCAGAGAAAGGTCAGGATGTTATTTTACAGCCTGCTTTTAGGAGAAAACTGTGAGGTCAGAGAGAGGTCCCCGCTTCTGCTGTTCCATCAAATGCAAATGGGCCATATTTTGGGGTTGTGCATCCTGAACCCCAACACCAGGTATTAATCTATTTGTTCATGGTGCTCCTTGGCCTGTGTGGTCCTCAAGGCCATCATGCTGAAGTCCTGATGAACCACATTTATGCGCTTCTCTGAGCTTTCTAACAAGCCTATCAAAAATAAAAACCAGTTTAGACTGACATGACTTTTTTGGTTTGTTTTTATTTCTTCTTGTTTTTATTTTTTCATCTCATGAAAAAATCCACCATAAAATCTTTTCAGGACAAATGTCCATTCACAGAATATAACTTGAAAAAATCATTTTCCCCTAGTTTTTGAAAATTAGATTTATGTTTCCCAAAAGCTGCCCATTCCAGCCCTTTCTTATTTTCTTTGATTTTGGTCAGAATGACTCCCCAGGCTGTAATTTGTTCAGGTTAGGAGATTTTAACCATTTTAGGATAGTTTTGAACTCTACTAGAATCTCTTTAAAATCTGCTTTTTAATGAAAAGGGGGAAGAAAAAAAATATTTAACATGCCCTATTCTCACTAATACCACTATGGCATATTTTGCTTCCAGATTTTTTAGAGAAAATTTACTCCATTATTTTTTTATAAAACGCTATAGGTATATAAAGTACAAAAACTATAGTAATCAGAAATAATAAATAAAGAACACCCCAATTTCATGCCTAGAAATGACCATCATTAAGTAAACATTATCTCAGACATTTTCCCATGCCTGAATCAAAACAGGGAGGCACATGCTTCTATGAAAATATAATCATACTAAAATGTATTATATTCATTTTTCCTTTAATTTAGTAAAGGAAAATTAAACAGAAGAAATTTTTGAAACTCATATAAAATTTTCTTTGCCTGAAGAGAATACAACTTCCTAAAAATCACCCTCAATTGAAACATAGACATTGTGAGAGGCATTCAGAGGTTAGGGTCATATTATTGGTTTTTCAATGCACAAATTCCAAACCTTGACAGTGTTTGTTGACTCCTAAATTTAAAAGATAACATGAAGTTCTTTTCTCTTTTCACTTTATTCCCTGCTTGTACTTCCTTGTTTTTATTATTTTGTGAAGGTTTGCAATGTTCATCTCCTTTTGATAAAGGTATTGTTCTGTCAGCCACGTGCAATCCTTTAACCGAAGTGCTCCAACCCTGAGTTCATTCCTTAGAGAAGAGCTTCCTGGTGTCATTCCACCTGAGTGGAGTTTGCTAGCACAGTGCTCCTGGGTCACTCTGAATCCTACACATACTGCTCTGTTGTCCTCTGAACTGGATACTACTGAATGAAAGTTAGAGATCTAACTGGTGTTTTGATTTTTTCTGCCTGATGTCTTCAGATTTGTTCTTTGTTCTTAAAATTCAGTTACTTCTACTTGAGTGTTCTATATCAAAATGTCCTGAAATATGGTGTACCCTTTTGATATGAAGACACTGTTTCTTTTCCTTTTCAGAAAATTTTCTTGTGTGGTATCTTTGAATACATCATCTGTTCTATTTGTGAATTCTTCACCCCAATTCTTCTGTGGATTGTCTTCACCACTGTTATGGATGAGAGTCTTCCTACTTCAATTTTCTTGCCTTTTTCACTGGCATCCTAGGATCATACCAAACTTCTACTCTGTGTTAGCAATTCAGTGTCCATCAGCGTCTAGTTTTGTCCCTTGATTTTCCAATCTATTTGTCAATTGACTGCCAGTTTGATTCCCTATGTCTGCAATCCCTCTTTGAATCTCTCACTATATATATATATTTTTTTTCAATTTTGACTATTTTGTTGACTCCAGATACTTATTGATTTTTTTGAATGAAGTAATTCTGAAAAAATTTCCTTCTATTCCTTAAGTAATATTTTCTCTTAGGTTGATCTCTGTTTCTTCTTTTATTCCTACCTTTCTTCCTCCACTCCTTTCTTTCTTGTTTGTGGGACATATTTGAAGAGATGCCCCGCAATTTCTTACACTCTTAATCATACCCATGTACCTGATGTAATGCGAATTACTTAGCTCTGTTCCAGGTGTTTTTTCTTTTTGAACCAGAAGTCTGACCTTTGGGTATTTTGTGTTCTTTCTAGCTGAGGGAGTGGGGAGGGTAGGAAAAGAAGTCAGCTGAGGTGAAACAGTCATCCCTTAGTATTCAGGGGATTGGTTCCAGTAACCCCCATCAGATACCAAAATCCACAGTTGTTTAAGACCCTTATATAAAATTGTATAATATTGTTAAGGGCAGGTACTAGGAACTGAATTATAGAAAATTATATTCTACACTTTTATAGTTATGGAGGCTCTGAGCAACTTAGTGAGACCCTGTCTTAAAATAAAAAATAAAATAGGCTGGGGTTGTAGCTCAGTGGTTAAGTGCTTCTGTGTTCAATCTCTGGTACCATAAATAAATAAATACATCCTAATGTTATATGTAACTAAAAAGAATCAATTTTTTTAAAAAAGAGTTTCTCTTCCTCCACACTAAAAAAAAAACAGTGTAATATTTTCATGGAATCCACACACATCCTCCCATGTACTTGAAATCATCTATAGATTACTTAAAATACTTAGTATCATGTAAATGCTCTATAGGAAATAAAGACAAGAAAAAAATGTATGTGTTCAGTACAGATGCAATTTTTAAAAAAATGTTTTCAATCCTCCAATTCACAGACACAAAACCTGCAAATACAGGGGGTTGACTTTCCACAGTTTTGTAAGAATCTCTGAACTCTAATTTTCTTTCTGAGATTTTGTGAAGTCTCTTCTAATCATTTTACTGACATTGTATTTTAAGTTTTCTTACATAAGTTTTGTGTGTGTGTGTGTGTGTGTGTGTGTGTTAGTCTAACAATGTTCCTTCTTCCAGATGTGGATTGTTCCATTTGTCACATGAAACAGAATCTTTATACATTTTTAAAATATGTCATGACATTTGTAAGAAAATAAACACGTTTCTCCTTAACATAAATAATAGAACCAAGTTAGAAAATGAGTATCATTTTATATTTGTTCTCAATTAGCATTCTACTATCAGCCATAAGTAATAGACTGATTTCTTTTTGTCTTTTATATTATATTATAGCTTGTATAGCCATAGTTTTCAATTTTACCTACTTCGTGCTACTTTACATCACTCCTGCATAGACAACACTTTAAAATCTCACCTCATCAGAGAGTGTCTGGTATAGTTGTGTTTATTTCTTTAGATTCCCTTTCCTTTTTATCCTCAAGATAAATGTGAATTTAAATTGATATTGAATTGATCAAGAATATGAATGGTGATTGTATCAAGAACTATATATTTTGGTGATTTTACATCATTTAAAGAATATTTCATCTTTTAGTATCTCAAGTGATGAAACCTGCCTTTCTAAAGTCTTGGGTACATGTCAGAACATTTAGTTTTCCTGGCCATGGCCAGGTAAGATTGACAACGGAAGTTCTCAAGTTGCATGAACATTTCCTATGAAGTTATGATGATTTCTTTAGGAAATGCAGCCATTATCCTATTATGGTACTCAGGGACCCCAGCTCTCTGTTATAGTTTTAGGATTCTATTTCTCATTCACTCATGTGCACTCGGTAAGTACTTACCATGTACCAGCCAATATTCAAGGTGGATTATAACAATAACCAAGATGTGGCCCCTATTTTTAAGAACCTTGTGGTCTAAAAGATAACATTGTCGTACTAATAATGACAGCTAAAACATCACATGCCAGGTACTCTTTTTAATGTTTTATAGACTAACTCAATTATCAGCAATACTTTGAGTTAGGAACTATTATTATATCGTTTGAGAGCTGGGAAAACCTGACACCATTTAATTATTAGTTAACTGCTAATGATTCTAGGAAGTTAATCACTTGGGATTTGAACCCCAGTGGTCCAACTCAGGGGTCAAGTTCTTACCACTGTGTGATTCTGCCCATCTACATACCTGCATTATAATTTCAGATGCACTTTTTGTTATCCCCATTCTGTGTGTTTTCATATACTTCCTAGAATCCTTAAATTTAAATGGTTTATTACTTATTTGATTTATGTGACTTACAAATACTTGACTTTGTTTGGTTTATTTTTTCTCCAATATCATCTGCACTCCTTGATCTATTTGTAGATTTATATTTCTAATTTATTTCTTCTCTTTTCTGTGATTGATCTCCATATCCTCAGATACTTTATTAATCTAATTTCTAATAATATTTTTTCTCTTTAGTTTTTTTACTCTCATATTGTTGTCTTCTGGGTGCATCTGCTTACTAGCCCCAAATACTCATCCATTTTAATAATATTTGAGGACTAAGTTCCGGCGTGGGGACTGATCAGATGCCAAGAGGCTAGGCTGGACAAGTTGCATCAGAATGGCTGCGTCAGGAACACAGACCATCAGGAACACACGGAAGGAAACATCTCAGCAAGGCCAGAGAGAGTCGGGGAAAGCACATAGTAAGACTCACTTTCCAGGCTCTGCAATGCAAGCTGCCTCCTTATAGTGGGGATTTAAACTGCTCCCCTAAATCCTTTATCTCTTTTTCCAGAAAAGGGTTAGATTTTCCTAGTTTCCTTGCAGCTAGGTATGGCCAGGTGATGGGCTTCTACACCACAGAAGATGAGTAGAAGTGGTGTTAGAAACCCAAAGGTCCCTCTACGTTCACATTCCACCAGTGCAGTTGGATTTTGATGATAGAAATGTCCCATAGAATGGCAGTGCCACAATATAGCAAAAGGCTTGTCTCTAAATTATTTTGTGGAAACATCATTTGCCAACCTAGAATGAATATTTAAAACTTGACACGAATGAGAAATAAACTTCTGTTGTGTTTGAACGACTGTGTGTGTATCCGAATGTATGTACTGCAGCAGCTTGCCTGAGTCTGAGTTTATATACCTAGACACGACTCAGGGGGAGCAGTCAGAGGGGAAGGCAAAATAATTGACAAAATATTTGAACTTTTAATGGACTGAATGTAAATCCTGACTTCACTGAATAAATTCCCAAGCTAACATCTCAACAACAGAAAAACAACCCAATTAAAAAATAGATAAAGGACCTGGAGAAACATTTCTCCAAAGAGGATAGGCAAATAGCCAATAAATAAATGAAGAGATGCTGACCATCACTAGTCATTAGGAAAATGCACCATCTCCTACCCATTGGGATGGCTACTATCAAAAAATCAGAAAATGCTGGTGGGGACCTAGAGATACAGGAACTCTTAATGCTCTGTTATTAGGGATAAAAAATTAGACATAAAATTTTGATCCATGTGATGCAGCAATTCCACTTCTGTGTGTGTATCCAAAATAAGTGAAAGCAGGAACTTAAGCAAATATTGCTACATTCATGTTCACATCATCACTATTCACAATAGCCAGAAGGTGGATGCAGCTCAAGTACTCATCAATGTATGGATGATAAGCCAAATGCATTCTGTCCATATAATGGAATATCACTTAGCCTTAAAAAGGAAGAAAATCTGACACACCTGGATGAACTTTAAGGATATCATCCTAAGGAAAATAAACCAGACACAAAAGGATAAATATTTTATGATTCCTTTTATATCTAAGACTCAGAACAGTCAAAAAAGAAAGGAAGTAGATGCAGTCATAGAAAATATATACATGTGGGATATAATGGGTGTGTAAATGTAACATGGAGAAAGTAAAAAGTGGTTGCCAGGGGCCGGGGTGGAGGATATGACCAGGTGTTGGTGTTTAATAGGAACAGAGTTTTAGTTTTGTAAGATGAAGAGTTTTGGATGTGATGATGGCTGCACAGCAATATGAATGTATTTAATGAGAATAAACTATACACTTTGAAATGGTTAAAATAGCCAACTTCATGTTATGTGTGTTTTACCACAACAAAAAAAAAAATACTGAAGTAGACGAGTTAAATTAGAAGTCAAGTTATCTCAAAATGGCAAGATAACGTATTTTTTTTTTTGCAGTGGAGTGGAAATGATGAAACATGGATAAGTTGAGCTCACTTTCTGTACACAAATTGAAGTGTTTTTATAAAGAGAGGAGTATAATAGGATCTCAAATACCAAAGTACACGGTATTTAATAAAGATGAGTTGTTTAATAAAGCTTTTATTTGTGTTAAATGTATGTATGGATTTGTCATAGGACATTCAAAAGCCATTGTCGGTGTCACTGTTTCCACTGATGCATTTAAACCAGTCACATGACGGTGATGTGAATTACTCTGAGAGATTAATAAGCATACATAGTAATTTTTAAAATGTGCTGCAAAAGTATAGTAGTAATTGCTTTTTGGCCCCAAGCACTTAGTTTTACCCTACTCTTTCAATGATTTTTGTCTACTGAGAGACATGCTTCAGTTATTCCAAGAACAGGGACTAATATTTTAACCCCATTTCTTCTCTTTGCTATTTTCCCATAATCACTCTTTAACCTAGATACCAGAACCATGTCTCTGGTAGGTAGGGCCTACTCACTGGACCAAAAGGATGGAATATGTACACATCATAATGGGCATTTAGTTCTGCTATGATGTGAGCAGTGATTCACGAGATAATTCTGGAGCAAGTTCTGGCACAAGCTAAATTATTTATTCTGATTGTGGCAAGCTGAGTAGCTAGGAGTGTCTTTTGAAAAGATGATAAGGAAGCTACCTCAAATTTCCCCATCTCAACCCCAGTATCCTCCTCCTGTTCCTTCACCCTCTCCCCACCCAACACACCTTCCTCCCCTATCTCCTCAGTCTTCCAGCCCTAAGCCTACTCTCCAGTGCAAAGCACCTATCTCCCTCCCTCCTCTGATTAATACTGTCCCTTCCCTCCACCCTACCTTAAGTTCCTCCATGCCCAGCTCTTCCTCTGTCCCTTCCAGACCACCCACTCGCCACTCTGTTCATCTAGCTCCCCTTTCCTGTTACTCCTTCATCTTTGCCCCTACTCCTCCTCCTAGCCCTTCTTCCTAGTCCCTATTTTCTAACGCCCTCCAACAATCCAGCCACCCCCAACTAGACTGGATGATCAATAAGTCTCCTCCTGGGGGGTTATTTCCTACTACTGGTGCAGTTCAGAATGTCCTGGACTATGGTTTCCTAACAGACTGACTTGGTGAAGATGAGGAATGCAGGACAAGGGCAAGCCCACCATTAGCCTAGAACATTTCTCTGTGGATTTCCTTGTTGGCTGGGTCTCTGTCTCTGATGGTGGTTGAGAAGAAATCCAGAAATTTCAATAGAAATCCACCCCCTGAGGACATGATCTTCAGAAAGCCCATGTCTTGGCTCAAGAACTTAGAGGAACCTGCATATGGACTCTCACTCTAATTCACCATGCTGCCAGGAACCAAAGGAAAAAATGCCCAGAGACAGACTGCAATTCCAGAAATTGGATGGGACTCAGAGCCTTTGGCCACCCCAAATTCCACGATTACAGGTTGAACCATTTTGGGGTCCACAGTGGACAACGCTCTCTACAAGGCTAGAGATGATCACTAATAGCATTCCAGCAGTGGCATCGGTCTTTGGATTGAATACCTGAACTGTGCACCTTCCAGAGAAATATTTTTTTATTAAAAATTAAAATTACAAAAAGTATTTTTCTAAATTTAATACAAATTGTCTCTGGATTGTGAGAATATGGCTGAATTTTGTCATCTTTTCTTTATTTTTCTAAAATGTCTGCAGTAAGTCTTGATTTTATAACAATTGTAAGAAGCAGAGATGGAATTGAAGTGAACCCAGAGTGTTCCTTTCATTAGGAGGCAGTGGGGAGGACTTGTGGGAAGCATTTATAGTGTGATGGTCAGGCTATGTGCCAAGGACACCAAGACACCAGAGACTCAGTACCCACTTTGGGGAACTAACAGACCTGTGGGCGGAAAAGCACAGCCTATCCCAGAGAACACGCAAACACTCTCTGGAAGGAGTTGGGGCATCGGCCCTCTATAGCTCAGGGTCCATGGTCCACATGTTGAGTCCCCAGGTCTAGGTTCTACAGCTCCCCTTCTTTGTTCAGTTTCCTTGTGTTGGAGTTCTGTGAGGTGCAGAGCTTACCCTGTGTGTTCAGACTCTTCCTCTCCATTGGCCCTGAGATGTGGCTGTCTCTGGTAGATGTTCTTTTTGGCTTTGATTTATTTTTTTCCCCTCAAGATATGACTTTGTCCTTAATCCCTTCCCTCAGTAACACACTGTAGCCAGGAACAAGCCACAGCCACCTCTGAGCCATCCAGGATCCCACCATCCATCTAGTTGCACACTTGTTCACCAGAGCAGATGCACAAACGAGAGTGTGAAGTACCATGAGCTCATGCCCCCAAGGTGCCTGATAAGGAGTGCAGGTTGATAGGAAGGAAAGGCCAAGTGTACAGTGGCCTCCTTAGCTACCCCAGAAGTCTCTAGGCTTCCTTCATGAGGGAGCTGGGAGGTCAGGGAAAGTCTTTAAGAAGGGTGTGAAAGGGAAAGACTACTATTTTTGGAAAACCATCTGTCAGCTGATAGAAGTCAGGGTGAAGCAAACCATACTCAAAGTATGGGAGTCTGTTAGGAGCTGGGCTTTGGCAGGAGCTGGTGGGAAGAAGGGTTTGGAATGAAAACAAGTCTCCATTCCTGGATGGTGGTGAAGATTTGCTTCATGTGAAAGGGCTATGAGATCATTTTTTCCCAATTTTAATGTTTATTATAAAGGCAGATTCTATTCACCCAAAACCAATTAGAAATCACTGCAAAAAATCCATTTGGGAAAAGAAAAAGCATGAATCAAGTACTTTTTTAAAAAAAAGATGGGGAAAATACTATTCTGAATTTCCTAGTTATATTCAACTTCAAAAAGTCAACAATTCAGGCTGGGGATGTGGCTCAAGCGGTAGCGTGCTCGCCTGGCATGCTCGCGGTGCTGGGTTCCATCCTCAGCACCACATACAAATAAAGATGTTGTGTCCTCCAAAAACTAAAAAATAAATATTAAAAAATTCTCTCTCTCTCTTTTAAAAAAAGTCAACAATTCATGAAAAGGTCTTAAGGGAATGTTTCTCTCTCTCTCTCTCTCTCTCTCTCTCTCTATATATATATATATATATATATTATATCAGTAAAAACTAGTGAATATTTATTTTGTCCTTTGGCCCATAATTCTTTTTTTATTTCTTTTTTTGTTGTTTTTTAATTTCTTTTAATTAGTTACACATGACAGCACAATGACCTTGACATATCATACATTTTAATCAGATGGGATATAATATCTCATTTTTCTGAGTATACAGGTTGCAAAATCACATTGGTCATGCATTCACATACATACACACAATAATAATAATGTCTGCTTCATTCTACTATCTTATCTCCCCAAACCCTCCCCTCCCCTCCCATTTTTTGAAAGACACAACTTCATAGTGTTGACGCTATGGGTCTTGACCCATTAGAGGGTCAGATGATCAATATATTAGGTTGAAATCAGCATTTCATTTACAGGTTGAGAGTACTTAATTTGAAATGTCCAAATCTAAAACTGTTTTAAGTGCTGACATGAGACCTCAAGTGGAAAATTCCATACCTGACCTTGTATGATGGGTCACAATCAAAATACAGGGGCACTGAAAATACTCTGTAGAATTATCCTCAGCCTATGTGTATAATAATTTCATGTTTAGACTTGGTTCCTGTCTGAAAGATATCCCATTACATACATGCAATATTTCAAAATCCAAAAAATAATTTAAAATATGAATCATTTCTGGTCACAAGCATTTCTGATAAGAGATTCTCAAACCTGTATATGAAAGAGAATTGTCCAGGAAATTGTAAAGTACATGAGAGATAGTGAGGACAAGTGTTGTTTACTGTTTCAGGTGCAGACACACACATACACATGTACACACATAGCACATACACATACATACATATATACTCATACATGTACACATACACTATATACACACAAGTGCACAGACATATATGCTCATACACACATTTCTACACACAACACACACACACACACACACACACATTTTTCAGAGTCATTGCTCCCACCCATGAAGCCCACAATGGAGAAAACACCACTTATTGGTCTGAGGCAGCCACCCACCTTCTGGTCCACTGAGGTGTGGCAGGTTCAGCTCCTACACAGGAAGCACACAAGGAGAAAAGCCTTATACAAGGGAAGGTACAACCTCCCTGGGCAAAGACTTGAAAGGGTCAAGTAGATGGTGCACTTCCTGCCATCTGCCATAGCCAACATGTTGACTAGCTCCACAGACCAGCCCAGTACAGAAACAGATAGCTAATCAATGGGTGTGTATCTTCTGTTTCTTTTTTTTTGTCTTCTTCTGAGCATCATGCTCCAAGAGCCTGTGTGTGTGTATGTGTGTGTGTGTGTGTATATATATATCCCATCCTGACTCACTTAATTCTTTAAAAAAAAAATAACTTTTTTTGATGCAGGAATTTTGGCTGAAATTTCTGAGTTTGTAACTAAGAGACTTGTGTGTGTATGCGGGGGGGACATATGTGTCTCTAGATTATGCATTTTATGCACACAAAGGACACACTGGAGACAATGACTGAGGCAATGAAGAAGTAGAGCTGATTGAAGTAAGCAGACCCCTCTGAGCAGCAGAGTTCTCCCTGAAAACATCCTGTCCTGATTTCTGCACCTAGAAAACCTGCCAAGAACAGCTCAAATATTTCTGTGGTTCTCAAGAGTTGCCTGGAGAGTTAGCCACTATCATTGGTGAGTTGTGTACCGGCAAAACCACAGTGATTTGCGGAAGGGGTTTCCAATCCAACAGATGAAAAGAATAGTCCAACCCTCTTTCAGAGAAGCAGCAGGAGGGAATACAGATCACACAAGAGAGCAGGAAGCTCACATTCCACACCCAGCACTTTCTAGCTGAGTATTAACAGCAAATTACTTAACTTCTCTGAGTCTTGGGTTTCTCATCTTTAATTGGGAGTAATTATAACTGCCCTACCAGCCTCTGAGGGTAGTTGCAAAAGAGTGTTGCAAATGCAAATCACAATAGCAGTGGGAGCTTTATTATTATTATTATTAATCCTAATAACAATCTTGCAAGACAGGCAAGGCTCAGAGTCATTCGTATTTTATAAATAAGGAAAGAGGTTTGGCTATATTAAAATGATTCATTTGGTGTCATAAACTGCCTGGAGGAGGAACAAACCAGAACCCAGGTCTTCCAATACTCAGTCTTATGTTATTTTCCCTACAATACAACAAGGGGAGAGAAGGTAGTGACCTTCAAATGACATTTTATTATTTCTGGTTGATAGATTAATGTAACCAAAGACTATTGACAATTAGATCTTCTTTCCCTTCTATACCTTTATACAATGTACCCAAATTTGCTTCTATAATAGTTTTTATTGAAATTATATATAGCTCTAGTCTATATATAAGATCTTGTAGCCCAATGACCAGAAAAGACAGAAGAAAGTACACCAAGTAATCTTGTAAACAAGTAAACTTGTAAACTGCTGCTTTTTGAGAGTAAACTTTCTAAAGTCCTTGTACCAAGTGATACCATAATTTCAAACAAATATAGACATACACATGTACAATTCAAATGTATATACATATATATTTGATTTTTGATCCAGTTTATGCTAATTGCAAAAGACCTGTGGTTTATGAAAATCCTCTTTAGCTGGATAAAGGGAGGATCAGTCATTTATCTGGACATGATGCCCAGCTCATAGTTGGTGCTTAATAACTTATGTATTGAATAAATGGGTTGTTTAGTAAATCTGGGACTATTGATTTTAAAGGTATAAAAAGGATATGGATAAGGTCTAGGCCTACTCCTGGCTAAGTCATTCACTAACTATGAGATCCTGGTTTCTTCATTTAATCTCTCTAGATTTCACTTCTTCTATAACATAAAAGCAACGGCCAATAGGTCTCTGCTCAAATGTCAGCTGCAGTTGGTTGGTGGTAGCTGGTAGAAAAGAGCATAGGGCTGTGGTCAGGCTCTGGGGAGGACAGCCCAGATGGAATGATATTGTCTTCCTGGGCACTGGTCTTGGCTGGAAGTTTACATGCTGGACATTAGCCATCACTGGACTGAGTCATCTCTCAGACCTTTTAGCTGTATGAATCAAGAAGGGTGCTTGCATTGGTAGAAGCAGAATTTTAGAATTAACTCACTTAGCTCTGTGTAATTTCTGTTTTATGTCAGAAGCTTCTTTTCTCATGGTCTTGGGATCCAAGAAATAAAAGAATCAGAGACCTTTACTCTGGGCCATAACCAGTGCTACTTTATAGGCCCAGAAAACTCCCTAAAAGTTCTTCCAGCATCCTTAGGAAGTAAAGAGAGTTGATTGCTTAGCACAATATTAGTTTTCTACTCTATGGAGAGAGTCTTTTGAGTCATAACAAGTACAATTACCTGCTTTAGGTCATTTGTAGGTCCTGGTGTATAATTTAGGTCACTTAACTTGTTCATGTTTTCTTTGCCCATAAAAGGAGCTATGACTCATTCAGTACCTTAACAAGCTCAGTATCAGTACTTCACCACCTACATCCTCTAGTGTCTCCAGGGACCTCTATCCTGCCATTGTTAAAAGGAAAGAAAAAATGGGCCAGGCACGGTGATGCACTCCTGTAGTCCTGGGGACTCAGGAGGCTGAAGCAGGAAGATTGCAAATTCAAAGCCAGCCTCAGCAACATTTTGAGGCACTAAGCAACTAATTCAGTGAGACCTTATCTCTAAATAACATACAAAAAAGGGCTAGGGATATGGCTCAGAGTGGTTAAGTGCCCCTGTGTTCAATCCCCAGTAACAAAAATTAAAAAAGGAAAAATGTGAATGAACTAAATTTAACAGCATTTAGTTGAACAAATCAGGACTCTAAAATAGGGCAACCCTATTTCCAGAACCCAGAATCCAAACAAATGAATGTGGTCAGGACAGAAATTGAAAGTGACATATGGAGTCATTTTAATTGGTTACAGCTTGGATGTGGTTATGGCTGTAGCTCTAGAAGTCAGAAGGTCTAGATTTTAGTCCTGGCTGTGTTGTTGAGTAGCTGGGAGATCCTGATTTCCTCATTTAAACTCTCTAGTCTTATTTAAATCAGCTGGGTCTTACAACTGACTGAGCTCAACTGCCTTAATTGAACCTCAGCTATTTGTTACAGGAGACTGAGTTCTTTAACGTTGGGCACACAGAGAAGTGCATCATTAGGTGATTTTTGTCCTTATACCAATACCCCTAAATTAGGATTTCATTGGTTTACATACAAAGTTAGGTTGCAATTGAATATAAGGACTCAAGTGCAGATGCTTCCTTGGGCCAAATTTAATTACACACCATGATGATGGACTTGCTGTCACTGGCAAATATTCTCTGTGGCTTGGCCCCCAAGAAATGCCTGGTTTACTCTTTATTACCTCCCCATGACTCTCACCATTGAAACTCTTTTCCAGATGGCTTGAGCTGAACAAAGCCAATAACTTCCTAACTTTCCCTACTCAATATTCCCTTATGCGGCCATCTTAGCAAAAGAGGCAGCTTGTGAGGAAACCTCTGTTAACGCCTATCCCTTCCCCTTCCTTTTTATTTATTTATTTGGTGCTGGGAATTGAAGCCAGGAGGGTCTTATGATTACAGCCAAGCACTCTACCACGAAGTCTTACCCCAACCTTCCCCTTACCACTTTAAACATCAAATTGAGGCTGAGGTCCTTGGGCAGTGAGTGATGTGTCACTTAGAACAGAACCACTTTTTGAAATATGCAAATACTTGAAAATAGCATCACTGGAAGTAGCAATAGTCACATGATAGAAAAAAATATAGGCCTGGAGTTGAATCAGAGTTTGGTTTTACCATTCATTAGCAGTGTGACCTGCTTTCCTTGTGAATAAAACAGGCAGAATGAAGACAGCTGCGAAAAATAAAGGACAAAATATTTATCAAGTGCCACTTACAATATCTGTGCTATTGCAGGGATCCGACATGGGCTAGTTTCCTCCTCCAGTTAAAAAAAAAATTCACAAATAATAACTTCAAAATGTTGCACACCAGAAAAACCCCAAAGCTTAAAGGCATTCAAGATTGTGTGTGTGTGTATGTGTGTGTGTTGTTGTTGTTGTTTAGCAATTCAAGTTATAATGGGGATCAGCAGAGGCCTCTAGAACTCTTGGGACTGGACAAAGGTGAGAGAGCAGAAGGGAAAACCTTTTCTAATAAAGCACCAAAAATATGAATTAATGTGAAGAAAAAAGGGTAAACAATGTGAGCCAGGTGTAGTGCTAGAAATTCTCTTGAATGTATAAATGCTCCACTTAGAGGTAATTAATGGAGAGCGGAAAAGTTACAGCCTGATAGGGAAGGCAGTGCGGAGGGTGAGCTCTCTGTTGGGGTGGCTGCCTAAGCCCAGAGACCAAAAGTTTCTGGAGTGTCAAGCTGACTTTCTGATATGCTCCTGCCTGTGCTATAGCAGGTCTGATTGGCCTGAGGGGTGTGTCCCTGAGTTGGGGGATGAGCTGGGCCAGCCCTGGTTCCTGTCTGAGGATGGGGCACAGAATCCACAGGCTGAGGCTGAGCAGGAGCAAGGGTAGATAGAAAGAATCCTGGCTCAGCATGAGATCAGGCTCAGTCCAGGCTGCATCCCTGACTCAAGGTCACCTTGTTCAACTGTTGTTTCCTCATCTATATAGGAAGCGATGGGATTCAGTGTTAATAACCCTTGGCATGAAGGTTCTATGGAATTTCCATAAACCCCAACCTGCTGGGGACCAAATTGTAGAGAGAACTGAGGGGTCCTATGCATTCCTGACCCTGGCCTCTGATCTTATTTCAACAGAACCATCCCAGACTGTTTTGAAGATCAAAAACTGAGTCTCGAGTTGTCATTATTGTCCATGTTTTGTATTTAGCAAATTCTCAATAAGAGTTGACCTTCTCACTGAACGCCACAAACATCAGTGGACAAATAGGCAAAGTGTCATCCTGGTTGACTTCATGGGAGAAGATGCATTAGAACTGCAGTCATGGGGCAGGTCCTATGGGCAGCTTCCTTTCACAGCTTGAGGGTGGAATTAGGTTGGTGGTCTCTGAATGACAATTAGGTGTATTGACAGCCTTAACATCCTCCTACCCTTCTCCTGGGGAATTCTGCTTTCTCCGTCTGTCATGGGAAATAAAATAACTTCTGACAAAGGTTTCATAGAAAAGACTCACTGTGTCCATCAGTGGGTCCCCTCAGAGGGACTCTGTGCCCCGCATCCTAAGGGAGGTCTGAGAGAGCAAACCACTGCCCCAGTGCCCTGGTCTGGGATAAGACCCCAGTGGGAGAATGACTCACAGTGACACCGGACAGATACCCAGGGAACTCTGGGGCCTTGGTGTCTACTCGTCCTGCCTCCACCACACCTGATATTAGACTATCTTCAGGATGGAGAATGTTCTAACAGATGTGGATAACCTCTTGCTCCTGCTTTCCTGAGTTGTGGACTGCAACTCATATTTGCAACACTTGAGATTCAGTATTATATGAGGGAAAAAACCTATAACAGGATATGGTAGCAGAATTCTGTGAGATTTTTATCATTTTCTTTATACATCTTTCTCTTTTAGTTTATCTTATTCTGCACATGTTGTTTATAAAACTGTATAAACTAAAACCATTTAAACATTTGAGTAAGTTTAGTTTTTTTTTTTCCAACTATGTGTTGTCAATTTCCTAAATCCATATAAAATCCACTTGAGAAAGATAATACTTCCCCTTCTTAAATATTTCCACACAAAGGGCTGGGGTTGTGGCTCAATGGTAGAACGCTTACCTAGCATGTGTGAGGCACTAGGTTTGATTCTCAGTGCCACATATAAATAAATAAAAAATAAAGGTCCATCAGCAACTAAAAAAATTTTTTAAAAAAATATTTCCACACAGAAAGCTTACTCAAGGTAAAACCAAATATCAGAGAGGTTTATGCTCCATATTAAACTTCTAGTCACATTTTTAGAAAATATTGAGAGGAGAGGAAAGAAGATGGCGGCGAAGGGACTGCATCACCCCAGGGCGCCGCGTCACTAAGTGGGAGAAAGACGATGCAAAACGGCTGAAGGATATCTTTGGGAAGTTCAAGTGAAATTGAGGTGCTCCAGAATCTAGTGGACAGATTTCCATCGTGCGAAGTTCGGCTCTGAGAGCTCCATTTCCCCGCACGGAGGGTCGCATAGCCTGACAGGCGATCGCCCGGAGGCTGGAGTCTGTGGCGCGCCGGGGAGCGGCAGGGTGCCGGAGCGGGGGAACAGCGATACGGATCCAGGGGGGCTCCCGCCAGTGGTACATCGGAGCCCTTAGCGCTGAGTTCCGGCTTTGAAACAGAGGAGAGAAGAGGCCCAGTTTGGCTCCAGACACCGGTCGGACCACAGTGGAGAACAGCAGCCGCCATTTCGGAGAGATGATGTAATCATCCCCGTGTTCTACTGATCTCAGCCCATTCAACTACGAACAGGTGATATCAGGCTGGTATTTGCCTGCATCTAGCAGTCAGATTTCTTGCTCAGGCTCGGGGCGGGGGTTCTTGTGGAGAATACTCCTAGAGGCTCGTGCCTGGCAAGGCGTGCGCCGGGCACTGAGCAGCTGGATTCGGGTTCCCGGGGCTAACCTGGCCCAGGTCTGAGGAAACTGCGGAGACTGCCGGCGGAGGCCAGCTCCAAGTGGAGCGTGCGCTGAGCTTGGGGCGACTGGGTTCTAACTCCTGGAACAGTTTTGGCCTGGGGCTGGGGAACCCGTGGGGGTCGCTCCTTGGAGCCAGCTCCCAGCAGAGAGTGTATCAGATCGGAGAGGCGGGGTTCCAGCTACCTAAGCTGCTTTGGCCCAAGGCTAGGGAACCGGCGGTGACTGCTTCTCAATCAGGGTCCAGCGGGGTGTTGTAGGGTCAGAGTGGATCTTCCTCCTGCGCCCAGAGCAGGCCAAGTGACCCGCCGGCGTGGTGCCATGACACCCCAAACGCAGCTGGGGCTGAAGAGAGCAGCCGCCCACGCCTAGAATAGGACCAGCGATTCCGCGGCGCAGTAGCCAAGTAACCTCATTTGGAGTAGGGGCTGTGCGGAGCTGCCATCCCAGCAAGCAGGGCAGGCAGACCTGCCGCCAACTGGCAAGACAGGCCAGGTAGCTTGCCAGCGGGGTGGACACGTAACACCGAGGCAGTCGCGTCACACTGGGGCTCAGCGACCCGTTGGAGAGGTAGTTAGGTACCCCCATTGGGAGTGGGGGCTGTGCAGAACTGCGACCCACCGGACTAGAGGTCTGCCAGCGCGGTAGACTCGTCACACCAATTGGAGTGGGGACCCAGCAGAGCCGCCACCCACATCCAGATCAGGACCAACGATCCCAGGGCGTGGTAGTTATGTTACCACAATTGGAGTGGGGGCAGAGCAAAGCCACCACCCGTGCCCGCAGCGGGGGCAGACCTGCGACCGATCAGCGGGGTAGACAGACCACCATAATTAGAGGAGGAGCACAGCCAATACCCGCCCTGCAAGGGAGACTTCCCAACTATACAAGAGCAACATAAATAAATAGGGGGTAAATTTCAAAAACACAACAGTGGCACCAAGCAGAAAGAAACGTCAGCAGTATGAAAAGACAAGGAAAGAAAGGACCACAAGCAATGCAGGTCAACTCAACTTTAGAAGAGGTAATAGCTGCAACAGATGGAATGTCAGATAAAGACATCAGGATTTATATGCTTCAGATGATCTGGAGTCTCAAGGAAGACATGAGACAGCAAAATCAGACAATGAAAGATCACATTGACAAACAAATCCAGGAAGTAAAAGATCAATTTCACAGGGAGATAGAGGTAATAAAAAACAAACAAATAGAAATTCTAGAAATGCAGGAAGCTATAAACCAACTTAAAAACTCAATTGAGAATACTACCAGCAGAGTAGATCACTTAGAAGAGAGAACATCAGACAATGAAGACAAAGTATTTCAACTGGAAAAGAACATAGACAGCTCAGCAAGTCTGCTAAGAAACCATGAGCAGAACATCCAAGAATTATGGGATAATATCAAAAGACCAAATTTAAGAGTCATTGGGATACAGGAAGGCACAGAGCTCCAAACCAAAGGAATAAAAAGACTTTTCAGTGAAATAATACGAGAAAACTTCCCAGACTTGAAGAATGAGACAGAATCCCAAATCCTAGAAGCCTACAGGACGCCGAATGTGCAAAATCTTAAGAGATCCACACCTAGACACATTATAATGAAAATGTCCAACATACAGAATAAGGAGAGAATTTTAAAAGCTGCAAGAGAAAGAAAGCAGATTACATTTAGGGGTAAACCAATCAGGATAACAGCTGATCTCTCAACACAGACTCTGAAAGCTAGAAGATCCTGGAATAACATATTTCAAACACTGAAAGAAAATGGGTTCCAACCAAGAATCGTGTATCCGGCGAAATTAAGCTTCAGGTTAGAAGATGAAATTAAAACCTTCCACGATAAACAAAAGTTAAAAGAATTCGCAGCTAGAAAACCATCTCTTCAAAAAATCCTTGGCAAAACATTACAGGAAGAGGAAATGGAAAATAACATTGATAACCAACAATGGGAGGTAGGACAGTAAAGGGGGGAAAGTAGTCAAAGAGGATAACAAATCAGGTTTAGTAACATCAATAAACAAATATGGATAGAAGAACAAACCATATCTCAATAATAACCCTAAATGTTAATGGCTTAAACTCACCAATTAAGAGACACAGGCTAGTAGAATGGATCAAAAAACAAGACCCAACAATATGCTGTCTACAGGAGACGCATTTGATAGGAAAAGATATACATAGACTGAAGGTGAAAGGTTGGGAAAAATCATATCACTCATATGGACCGCGGAAACAAGCAGGAGTGTCTATACTCATATCTAATAAAATAGATTTCAAGCCAAAGCTAATCAAAAGGGATATAGAAGGACACTTCATACTGCTCAAGGGAACCATACACCAACAAGACATAACAATCATAAATATATATGCCCCAAATAATGGGGCAGCTGTGTTCATCAAGCAAACTCTTCACAAGTTCAAGAGTCTAATAGACCACCATACAATAATCATGGGAGACTTCAACACACCTCTCTCACCACTGGACAGATCTTCCAAACAAAAGTTAAATAAGGAAACTATAGAACTCAATAACACAATTAACAACCTAGACTTAATTGACATATATAGACTATACCACCCAACATCAAGTAGCTACACTTTTTTCTCAGCAGCACATGGAACCTTCTCAAAAATAGACCATATACTATGTCACAGGGCAACTCTTAGACAATACAAAGGGGTAGAGATAATACCATGCATCTTATCTGATCATAATGGAATGAAACTGAAAATCAATGATAAAAGAAGAAAGGAAAAATCAAGCATCACCTGGAGAATGAACAATAGGTTGCTGAGTGATCAATGGGTTTTAGAAGACATCAAGGAGGAAATTAAAAAATTCCTAGAGTTAAATGAAAACACAGACACAACATATTGGAATCTATGGGACACATTGAAAGCAGTTCTAAGAGGAAAATTCATTGCTTGGAGTTCATTCCTCAAAAAAAGAAAAAACCAACAAATAAATGATCTCATACTTCATCTCAAAATCCTAGAAAAAGAAGAGCAAAACAACAGCAAAAGAAGTAGAAGGCAAGAAATAATTAAAATCAGAGCTGAAATTAATGAAATTGAAACAAAAGAAACAATTGAAAAAATTGACAAAAACTAAAAGCTGGTTCTTTGAAAAAATAAATAAAATTGACAGACCTTTAGCCATGCTAACGAAGAGAAGAAGAGAGAGAACCCAAATTACTAGCATACGGGATGAAAAAGGCAATATCACAACAGACACTTCAGAAATACAGAAGATAATCAGAAATTACTTTGAATCCTTATACTCCAATAAAATAGAAGATAGTGAAGGCATAGATAAATTCCTTGAGTCCTATGATCTGCCCAGATTGAGCCAGGAGGATATAGACAACCTAAACAGACCAATAACAATAGAGGAAATAGAAGAAACCATCAAAAGACTACCAACTAAGAAAAGCCCAGGACCGGATGGGTTTACAGCAGAGTTTTACAAAACCTTTAAAGAGGAACTAACACCAATACTTTTCAAGCTATTTCAGGAAATAGAAAAAGAGGGAGAACTTCCAAATTCATTCTACGAGGCCAACATCACCCCGATTCCGAAACCAGACAAAGACACTTCAAAGAAGGAAAACTACAGACCAATATCTCTAATGAACCTTGACGCAAAAATCCTCAATAAAATTCTGGCGAATCGGATTCAAATACATATCAAAAAAATTATACATCATGATCAAGTAGGATTCATCCCTGGGATGCAAGGCTGGTTTAATATACGGAAATCAATAAATGTTATTCACCACATCAATAGACTTAAAAATAAGAACCATATGATCATCTCAATAGATGCAGAAAAAGCATTCGACAAAGTACAGCATCCCTTTATGTTCAAAACGCTAGAAAAATTAGGGATAACAGGATCATACCTCAACATTGTTTTTGCAATCTATGCTAAGCCACAGGCCAGCATCATTCTGAATGGAGAAAAATTGAAGGCATTCCCTCTAAGATCTGGTACAAGACAGGGATGCCCTCTCTCACCACTTCTGTTCAACATAGTCCTCGAAACACTGGCTAGAGCAATTAGACAGACGAAAGAAATTAAAGGCATAAAAATAGGAAAAGAAGAACTTAAATTATCACTATTTGCAGATGATATGATTCTATACCTAGCAGACCCAAAAGGGTCTACAAAGAAGCTATTAGAGCTAATAAATGAATTCAGCAAAGTGGCAGGATATAAGATCAACACGCATAAATCAAAGGCATTCCTGTATATCAGCGACAAATCCTCTGAAACGGAAATGAGGACAACTACTCCATTCACAATATCCCCCCAAAAAATAAAATACTTGGGAATCAACCTAACAAAAGAGGTGAAAGATTTATACAATGAAAATTACAGAACCCTAAAGAAAGACATTGAAGAAGACCTTAGAAGATGGAAAAATATACCCTGCTCATGGATAGGCAGAACTAACATCATCAAAATGGCGATATTACCAAAAGTTCTCTATAAGTTCAATGCAATGCCAATCAAAATCCCAACAGCATATCTTGTAGAAATCGATAAAAGAATCATGAAATTCATATGGAATAATAAAAGACCCAGAATAGCAAAAACAATACTAAGCAGGAAGTGTGAATCAGGCGGTATAGCGATACCAGACTTCAAACTATACTACAGAGCAATAGTAACAAAAACAGCATGGTACTGGTACCAAAACAGGCGGGTGGACCAATGGTACAGAATAGAGGACACAGTAACCAATCCACAAAACTACAACTATCTTATATTTGATAAAGGGGCTAAAAGCATGCAATGGAGGAAGGATAGCATCTTCAACAAATGGTGCTGGGAAAACTGGAAATCCATTTGCACCAAAATGAATCTGAATCCCTATCTCTCGCCGTGCACAAAAGTTAACTCAAAATGGATCAAGGAGCTTGATATTAAATCAGAGACACGGCATCTGATAGAAGAAAAAGTTGGTTATGATCTACACGCTGTGGGATCGGGCTCCAAATTCCTCAATAGGACACCCATAGCGCTAGAGTTAACAAATAGAATCAACAAATGGGACTTACTCAAACTAAAAAGTTTTTTCTCAGCAAAAGAAACAATAAGAGAGTTAAACAGGGAGCCTACATCCTGGGAACAAATCTTTACTCCACACACTTCAGATAGAGCCCTAATAACCAGAATATACAAAGAACTCAAAAAATTAGACAATAAGATAACAAATAACCCAATCAATAAATGGGCCAAGGACCTGAACAGACACTTCTCAGAGGAGGACATACAATCAATCAACAAGTACATGAAAAAATGCTCACCATCGCTAGCAGTCAGAGAAATGCAAATCAAAACTACCCTAAGATACCATCTCACTCCAGTAAGACTGGCAGCCATTAGGAAGTCAAACAACAATAAGTGCTGGAGAGGATTCGGGGAAAAGGGCACTCTTGTTCATTGCTGGTGGGACTGCAAATTGGTGCAGCCAATTTGGAAAGCAGTATGGAGATTTCTCGGAAAGCTTGGAATGGAACCACCATTTGACCCAGCTATTCCCCTTCTTGGTCTATTCCCTAAAGCCCTAACAAGAGCATGCTACAGGGACACTGCTACATCGATGTTCATAGCAGCTCAATTCACGATAGCAAGACTGTGGAACCAGCCTAGATGCCCTTCAATAGTTGAATGGATAAAAAAAATGTGGCATTTATATACTATGGAGTATTATTCTGCATTAAAAAATGACAAAATCATAGAATTTGGAGGGAAATGGATGGCATTAGAGCAGATTATGCTAAGTGAAGCTAGTCAATCTTTAAAAAACAAATATCAAATGACTCCTTTGATATAAGGGGAGTAAACAAGGACAGGGTAGGGACGAAGAACTTGAGAAGAATATTTACATTAAACAGGGATGAGAGGTGGGAGGGAAAGGGAGTGAGAAGGGAAATTGCATGGAAATGGAAGGCGATCCTCAGGGTTATACAAAATGTCATATAAGAGGAAAGGAGGGGTAAGACAAGATAATACAAATGGAAGAAATGATTTACAGTAGAAGGGGTAGAGAGAGAAAAGGGGAGGGGAGGGGAGGGGAGGGGAGGGGGGATAGTAGAGAATAGGTCAGACAGCAGAATACATCAGACACTAGAAAGGCAATATGTCAATCAATGGAAGGGTAACTGATGTGATACAGCAATCTGTATACGGGGTAAAAGCGGGAGTTCATAATCCACTTGAATCAAACCGTGTAATATGATGTATTAAGAACTATGTAATGTTATGAACGACCAATAAAAAAAAAAAAAGAAAATATTGAGACTAAAAAGTATGAAAAGTAATAATTACTTTATTTCAAATACAATGTTATTATAGACTGTTGATAGTGATCATTAACTGATTCTAGCATCAGCTGAAAATCAAATCTTCACTGCTTCACAAACTTTTAAGTCACTTTTCCTCATCTTTTATCAATAAAACTTCATTTGCTCACTGATAACAGGAACAATCATATGATTTGTAAGGAGAAAGGAAACCTGAGCAGTCACTATACAAAGTATTGGGTAATTTCTCTACATCTCCCATTTAAGATTATATTATACATATATGCTTTTATAGCCACAAACCCCAGGAAAATGTGAACACTGGAATCTACAGGATGTAAAAATTTACATTTCCTTTTGCCTTTCTTTTGAGTGAGTGAAAGCTATTCATGTGTGTTGCCCCAATAAATGGTGGACTTGGGCCTGTGCCCAGTCTTGTTAGGATTCTAGCACAGGTCAGAGCGGGACTGTAAGGATGGACAACTTTGCCCTCTTGGAGGTTCCATCACGTCTGCCCCCACCCCCAAGCCTTCAATATCCCCCTCATTTCAGCTTGCAGGTGATTTGATTTCATGGGAGCAACTAGGGTGGGCACTGGAGGAACCTGAGCCTACAGAGATGACAGAAGGCTGTGCAGGCCAGGGGCCCAGGGTATAGGTCAGGTGTAAGGGTCCTCCTTGCCGTCCTTCACTTGCTACCTATAGTCAAGGGGATGCCATTTAAGAGCTCTAAGTCTAAGAGGCCTCAACAATGTCATCAATAATACCTCAACAATACTCATTCAGCAAGTATTTGAGTGCATCCTCTCTGGGAGGCAAAGGGTCAGGATGAAGAGAGGGAGGTAAATACCTGTGGGTCTCTTCAAGTTCTGTGGAAGAGCTAGTCACCACTCAGGCAGCTTGCAAGCTGTGCAAGTGACAAATACTGGAATGGGTGGCCTTGCTCCAGGCTAGGGAGACCAGGGACCAGTGGGAGATGGCCAGTATGTGGGAGGAGTCTAGGTAATGGCATGTTATAGAGGGAAGTGGTGAGCTCTGTACAGTGCATAGCAACAGGACACCTGGTACACAGGGGTTACCAGCACACCTCTCCTCTCTCCCTCTACCCCATTGGCATTCCATCCCAACACCCCTGTCCCACACTAACATCCACAAGCCTAGACATGCAGCCAGTGCCTTTGTGCAAGCGCCCGCATAGAAGTGCCTACTATGAGAGGGGGGTCCATGTCTAAGAATGCTCTCCAGACTCCAACAAGTCACATGGAGGTAGCAACCTAAGAGAGAAGGAAGAAAACAAACTATTTTTACTGAGTTCCTGGAACACTGAACAGATTTAAAACTGTTTTGTCCTGGTGCCAGCCCAGGAGGAGGGACATTTTGAATTGGAGGTTGTGAACTCTAGGCAGTCACCAGGAACCAGAGGGAGTGGAAGAAAGGAGATAGACCTCTCCCACTAGTGTATTCTCCTTCCATTGCTTTCCCTCCTCTCTCCCCCACCATTTAAAAAAAAATGTAGTGAAATACATATGACATAAAATTCACCACCTAAACCATTTTTAAGTGCACAGTTCAGTGGTCATGTCATTAAGTACATTCTCATTGTTGTACCTCCATCACCACCATCCATTTCCAGAACTTTCCATCAAAAATTTTTTTTTGGTAGTCCTGGCAATGAAACCTAGGACCTCATGTGTGCTAGGCAAGTGCTGTATCACTGAGCTACACCCCCAGACCTTATCATCTTCTTTTTAAAAGCTCTGTCAGTTTCTTTCTCCCCTGAGGCACCCAACTAGTCATGATGAGATTCATTTAAAATTGCCTGTTGTAGGAGGATGGGAGGGAAAAGTGGGAGGGAACAAAGGAATTATGAACTGAGGTCAATTTCTATGCATGTATGGGTAGTAAAGTTTGAATAAAATTAAATAATTTGTTTTAATTGCCTTGTTGAATTCACTGAAAATAATCTGCAAAATCTTTCATTTTGAAACCTGGAAAGGGAAGTCTTTTTCCTTTTGAAAAATCCTGCCAGTGAATTCATGATAAGTTGCTTTCCACTTGCATCTGTTTTTGATTGACAATGATTTTTCCCTTGGAGAAGGACCAGCTCCTAGAGATACAGCTGTTGGGTTTGGGATATTTATTCTTTACACCACACAGGCCCAAAAGAAGGACTGAGACAACACAACTCCTATGTGTACAACAGAGGACTTCCTTGACAAGACAAAGACCCAAATAGGTCACCATCACCTAGGAACGCAGAATGTGTCTATCCATTTGTTCAAGTCTTCTTAAACAAAGAAGGTTGAAAAACAACTTTCTTGAGGTCGATAAGGATGGCTATGACTATGTCTAGTGGGAAGAATGACAATTAAGGCATAATTTTACTATGATAAATGTTCATAGAATTGTTGGAATGTCCACAAGATTCTGCAGATCACTGAATCACTTGTAAGATCACAAATCCATCCCTCAGCACACTCACTCATGTTCACACACACACACTCACATCCGTTCTCACACATTCACGTGTCACACACCCTCCATGCCGCTGCTTGCCACACATCTTTGCCTGTACCGTTTCCTCCACATGAAAGGCTGCCCCAATCCTCTTCCCTCTCTGGTGATTTCTTCTCCTTTACAGGTCTGCACTGGTGCCACTGGGGTACTTTTCTCCCTGTGCCAGGTTTCCTGTGCAGTGCAGTCTCTGCCTTTACATTTCCACTGAGGCTGCACATTGGAGCTTCCTGGAGCAGGGACAGATTGGTGCGATTGGCGCGTGGGTGTTTAGATGGGCCTGATACCCTGGTGGCATTCATGGTGCTGCTCTGGAGGCTGCCTTACACAGCAATGTCTTTTTGTTTTCCCTTCACCTCCTCCTTGTTGTCCAGGCTCATGGGCTGGCAAGTACCTTTCCACAAGTTAGAGTTGTCCTTGGCAGTGGGCCTTCCAGAGGGTCTCTGGAGCAGATGTGTTTCTGAACACCTCAGGCTCTGACACTTTGTGCTCTGCTTTCTTTCCAGAACCACTCCCTTTGCAAAACTCTGCTTAAAACAAGAGGAGTACAAAGAGGTGGGCCCTGCCTTCCTTGGGCCCAGCTCCGCTCTCCATAGTTGCACAGCGAGTGCCCTTTGTCTGTGATGGGACAGGCTCAGCATCAATGAGAAAGGCGTGCAGTGTGGGCCCATCCAAATATTAACTGTGGACATTTTCCTCCTCTGAAAACATGAGACGCTCTGTACTCAGAGCCCTGCCCTCCAGAAAACACAACCGCTTCTGTTTTTCTTTTTCCAGTAGATTGGAGCTCGTCATTGGCAGCTACCTTATCTTCACCATGCCCCAGGTTTGGGAAAGTCAGCACTGAGAGCTACTCCTCTTTAGGCAGTGTCTGCTTCCCACTGGTGTTCTCTGCCTGGGCCCCCAACAACACAAGGGAAAATGGGGGAAGAGAGGAAAACCAATGCCCTG
Organism: Urocitellus parryii; assembly: GCF_045843805.1. NCBI lineage: Eukaryota > Metazoa > Chordata > Mammalia > Rodentia > Sciuridae > Urocitellus > Urocitellus parryii. The sequence continues at coordinate 80,031,578 of NC_135532.1, forward strand.
AGGGCCCACGGGGGGTCCCTGGAAAGCAGGGAGTCTGGGCTCCACCCAGGGCTCATCATGCCTGGGGCAGGACAGGGGTGGGGAATTGCCCTAAACCGATTCAGTACGTTTTACCTATTGCACCTGGAATTTGGATGGTTCCAAGATGCAACAATCATCTGTGACCAAAATCAATATTTTTCATGTTGCTGTATCTGATAATACAATGAAGTTCAATTTATTAAATTAGAAAAATGTTGCACAACAAAAGGCAACATTGAGTCACGATTTTCTCTTTTCTAAAGTGGATCCAACTGAAGCTAGATTGTGGCTTGTAGGGTTTGATTGTCATTTTCTCAGGGTGGATTTTAAGGCCAAATTGACCAGTGTGCCAAGAAAAGCCAGATTCCTGTCCAGCCCGGTGTATAGTCTTAATTGGGTCTCATTCTTATTCTCTGGCTGGGCTGTGGGCTGATTACAGGGCAGCAGGCTTTTGTCTGTGTTGGAGCATGAGCTTCCAACACAGATTTTAACCAGCAAGCTAGTGTGTGCCTTTTCCCACTGGAACAGTTATGCAAGAAACTCAATTTAAATGGTTTTCACACCCTGTTTAACCTGGAAGTAGAAACAACCAAATGCCCATCACCTGATGAATGAACAAACAAAACATGGCAAATCTATATAATGGAATATTATTCATCCATGGAAAGGAACAAAGTACTACTGCTACTTGTTGCAATGTGGATGAGCCTTGGAAACATTGCAATAAGTGAAAGAAGCCACTCACAAAAGAACAAATAATATACAATTTCATCTATATGAATGAACATATCTGTTGAGACTGAAAGTAGAATAGGGGTACTGGAAGTTGAGGAGAGGGGGATAATGAAGAATGGTTGATGAAGGTTATGAAGTCTCTTTGTGAAGTGACAAAAATGCCCTTAAAACTGATCCTGGTGATGGCTGAACAACTCTAATATACTAAGAACCACTGAATTATATACTTTAAACAGACAGTTTGTAGGAGATAAGGTGATCCTTATCTCAATAAACCTGGTTCTTTAAACTATAGAGATTTTATGGATCTGAATGTACAGTCCCATTCAAAACAATACAAATCACCTTAGCAAATGATTACTCTTTTTTAAGGAATCTTTTTATTTTTAATGTGTGGAAAACAAAAATCTTACTTTTCCATCTCTGACTCCCATTTGGCCAGAAATGTGTTATATAAGGTTAAGGCTCAAAGTAAGAAGGTAACAAAAATCCAAATATATCAGAAGTGGCAATAAATATAAATGAACTAAATTTACCAGTTAAAAAGAGGCATGGTGGTACATACTCATAATATTAGCAACTCAGGAGGATTGCAAGTTCAAGACCAGCTTGGGCAATTTAGCAAGACCCTGTCTCAAAATAAAATAAATAAATAAATAAAAAGGATTGGGGATGTAGCTCAGTGGTAGAGCACCCCTGTGTTCAATCCTTAGTACTAGAAAGAGAGAAAGGGGGCGGGGAAGGAAGGAAGGAAAGATTCCAAACCTCCAAACTTACCATTTTTTGTGTTCCATTCATTTTCATATTTACATCTCTACTCTACCCTGACCTCAATCAACACTGGGTCCCAAAATTCTGTATCTAAGTTCACACTTAACTTCCCTATTTGGAAGAATAGTAGGCATGTCATTCAGCATGCTCCTTCTGATGCCACACTGCACAAATGTAACATGGTCAAACAAAATTTTTAATCCTGTCCTCAAATCTGGGTCTTTTTTAAAATTTATTTTTAGTTGCAGATGGATACAATACCTTTATTTATTTTTTACGTGGTGCTGGGGTTTGAACCCAGTGCCTCACACGTGCCAGGCAAGCGCTCTACCACTGAGCTACAATTCCAGTCCTCAAACCTGTTTCTTAATTCCCTCAGGTTTCTAGATGTTGGTAAATGCTTTCAACATCTTCCCAGTTGCTCGAGGCATCTGCAGTCCTCATTCTTCACTATTCCTCCACAACCAGCCCATCAGCAAGTTCTACCATTTTATCTCCCAAATACTTTCTAAATCTGTTTATCTCCATTTCTGTTGCTACTATTCAATTCCTAGTCCTCCATGATTTCTCTCACTGATCCTCCTGCAGGTCTATCCAATATCTTTCTTACCGATGTACAAACTAGTCCCTACACAGAAGACTGAGAACTCTTAAAATGATAAAATATGCTATATAATTAATATTACATACATTATATTTTGTAGTTTACCAAGTCCAATAGTAGAATGATACTTGTAAATCTCCCCCTTGATTGAAGAATTAGCAGAACATTCCTGCAAAAATTAAATCTGAATATATTACTCCCCTATTTGAAACCTCTACTGGCTCACATTACACTTAAAGCACAATTCTGATTCCTCGCTTCTCCAAATTCCTTCTGTACTCTTCAAGCCTCACTGAGTTCCAAACACATTGACCACCTTCGTGCTTCTAGAAGATGCCACAAGGCCTTTACACTCATTGATGCCTCTGCCCTAGATCTTCAGCAGACTGGTTCTTGTGTTGTTCAGGTCTCAGTTCAAATATCACCTTCCCAAAGTGATCTGCATCCACCACTTTATTTCAGGAGTATATGTACGAGTCCCATTTCATTTTCTTAGTGCACTACTGATCACTATCCAAAGGCATCTTATTCATTTTGTTTATTTTCTGTCTCTCTCCTATAAGCTCCATGAGAACAAAGAGCTTGTTTTTCTGGTTATTTCCCAGTTGTAGCCTTAATGTCTAAGACATAGACATTTGAGGGTGCTCAATAAACATTTGTTGAGTAAATATGCAAACCCATACATCTGAACTAAGTTGTAAATTGTGCCTAGTGGTTAACATTCCCTTGTCAGTAGATTTTTCTTTGGGTTCTTTGTTTTAGAGCTCATGTGCTTCTTCTATTAGAAATTAGTCCCAGTGATTGATTCCAGATACTTTGAAAATGTTCTAGAGCTAGCATATTATCCCAGCATCCTCAAATCTATCTCAGTTGGGACAACTTTAGGTTTATAAAGGAAACCTACACTCTCACTCTGGAGAGAGGTGAACAGATGGACCACATTCTCTTTTGTAAGTGACTTCTAGGACATTGGCCATGCTATGTATTTTTCTGTAATTCTTCTAATGAATTGAGCCAAATTGTAAAGATTCTAGACCATTTTTGAGTTTTCTTGTGGGTCATTAATCAAGTACACATTGCCTTCTCTACTCTCACACCTGCCTAAACTGTAGGTTATTTTAGATAATGAAACAATCTCACATTGCCCAACCTTCTAATAATCCTACTCAGTGGCTTGAGGTTCCATGTCATAATTTCACACACCAATGTTGTACCACATGCTGCAGTTATTCTTAAATTTCAATGTACATAACAGCTACCTGTTATTTTGGTTTAAATGCAGATTTCTGGCCTCTAGCTCCAATTTGGTAAGTTTCAGGTAGAACCTGGGATTTGTACCTTTTGATTTCTACCACATCAAACATAAGAGGTCAGCCAACTCTCAGAAGAGCCTGCAGGGAACTGGCTGATACTTGTACGTGTTCAGGACACATAGCTTCCTTTCTCAGTCGGGCCTGGAGGACTGCCCATCACCACCACCAGAGCAAAACTTTAGTAACCCTGGTGCCCCCAGGTTGTCTGCATGGTGGATGTCAATTATCTTTTCTCAGGCCCCTTATTACAACAAAATTTCTACTCTACATAATTGCTTCTTTAAAAATTACATTGCTATATCTTGTCAAAGACTATTTTCAATAGAATGTTTTTTTTTTTTGAAGAAGCAGTTTAAGTGTATAGAAAAACTGATCAGAAAGCATGGAGCACTTCCCTATGCCTCTCTCTTCCTTTTTCTTTTATTATTAACATCTTACATTACTGTGTATCTTTGTTAGAATTATGAACCCATCTTGATGCTTTTTTTTTGTTCGTCAATCCTTGGTTCACATGAGAGTCCAACCTTGGCATGGTTCCTTCTGTGGGTTTTAACAAATGCTTGATGACAAGAATTTGTCATCACAATATCACACAGAATAGTTCCACTGCCTTAAAAAATTCCTATTCATTCCCCTTCTCTTTCTCCAAAGACTATTTTTAACAGATATTCTTAAAGGATCAAAACTAGTTTCATTCTTCATTTTCTTGTTTTTGTCACTATCTTTAATCTCAAAGCCTACATTTGGATCTGTCCTTGAACTTGATATGATTTATTGGATGGCTACCCCCACTACATGGGTATGAACAGCACCTGGAAATCATCTCACTGCGCCCCTGGCCATCAGCTGGGTCACATTCCAGAGCTTCTTTGGCCTGCTGCTGTGTGTCTTCCTTGAAATGCCTCAGGTCCTCCCCACACCCGACACAGTCAGGGTCTGCCAATGGCTCTCTCCTCAGTGCTCAGAAAGGAGGAGTTTTTAAGGTGCTGGAGTTTTATAAAATCTACTGGCCACTGGCCAAGGCTGAGTCTTCTTTATAGTATCATATTCCCAAAGAATTGTATAACTAGCTACTGTTTCCAGGCCAACTTTAGGGGCTAGCAATAGTCTAGTCTTCCTAAAACTTCTGGCTGCAGGTGGGTGAAAAGTTCCCACCCTGCCTGGGCATTGTGAGGGTCCCCTAGAAGGGAGAGTCAGTGACACACATGCTTTGGAATGACTTCTAAGGCAGCCTTATTTCCCATGCTGACCCGGTACTGTGGTTTGGAGGTGGTTTGTCCTCCAAAGGTTGTGTGCTGGAAGCTTGGTCTTTGGTGTGATGGTGTTGAGGTGGTGAAATCTTTTAAGAGGTGGGGCCTCATGCAAGGGATTGTTTCACTGGGGTGACTGCTTCAGAAGGGATTGATGTAATGCTCTTGGGACCCGAGTTAATTCCCAAGACAGCAGGTTGTAATAAAAAGAGCAACCTTGTCCCCTGAATCCCTTTGGATTTCTATCTCAAATGTAAACTCTTCATCCTGAATGTACTCCCACCATGATGCCAAGTTGTGATAGAGTTCCTCACCAGAGCAGAGGAGAGGCTAGCACCAAATGCTCCTTAAGCCTCTAAAATGGTGAGCTAACTAAACATCTTTTCTTTATGCATTACCCACCCAAAGGTATTTTATTATAGCAACAGAAAACAAATTAAGACACTCTTTACACACAATATTGGTTTCTGAGTCTGCTCATTCTCAATAGGTAATTTGCAGGGGCCCCTAACCTCCAGCCTCCTTTGACTTTTTTTTTTTTTTGTACCAGGGATTGAACTTAGGGGCACTCAACCACTGAAAAACATCTCTGCCTTATTTTGTATTTTATTTAGAGACAGGGTCATGCTTAGTTGCTTAGCATCTCACCACTATTGCTGAGGCTAGCTTTGAGCTCTCAATCCTCCTGCCTCAGTCTCCCAAGCCACTGGGATTACAGGTGTGTGCCACTACACCTGGTTCCTACGACCATTTTTATAATCAACCGTATAAGAGACAGATGAGTTGTCTTTGCTCCTGGATAAAGAATCTGACCAGATTTGATTGTGAAGTCACTGTGGATGTTAGCTACCAGCAAGAAGGAAGAGAAGAAAAGAGAAGATGACTTTCAAGTTTCAGATCATACTGATACTTTGAAACCTATGGGCATGTTTAATTTTTTTAATAGAAAAAGACCGAATAAAGAAATAGTAAATTAACAGGACATGGTGGCACATGCCTGTAATCCTGATGTCTCGGGAGGCTGAGGCAGAAGGATCATGAGTTCAAAATCAGACTCAGCAATTTAGCAATGCCCTAAGCAACTCAGTGAGATCCAGTTTCAGAATTAAAAAAAAAAAAAAAAAGTAGGAGTGCTAAGGATGTGGCTCAGTGATTAAGCACACCTGGGTTCAATCCCTGTACCAAAAAAAAAAAAGAAGAAGTTAGCTGGAGGGAACTTGTGAGCATTTTTTCCCCACACTAACAATGGTGCTTAGTGTCTGTTTCATTCTATTTGTGCTCTACTGAGACCTAGCTGGTTCTCCCTCCTTCAGTGTGTCCTCTCACTCTCTGCTGAGATCCAACTTGACATGATGTACCACCCAGCCAAAACCAGGACACTACCGTCTTTTTTTTTTTTTTTTCCCTGTAGGCTAATTCCAAGAACTCCTTTTTTTTTTTTTTCCTGTGGGCTAATTCCAAGAACTCCTGCCTAGGCATCGTTTGGGTGATGCTAGAGTGTACCCGCAGGCTCTGGCCTGGCTGATGTGGCCAGAGGTCTTTTGTGACAATTTTCCTGACACAGCAGAGACAGTAGATGACAAATCCACTGGCCGAGATCACACCTATGAACTAGACCATGACTCAGGTATCCCAGAAGGTTGGCATGAGCTGGGCTCCCCGGGGGAGACGATTTTGCCCCAGCAGGTTTACCAAGTCCAAAACCAGTCTGCAGCCACTGCAGGGACCTGGTGCAATGTGCACCCCCCCCCCTGGTGGCCATTGCCCACTGCTGAGGGACGTCTCAGCAGCCTCCGATTCTCAGACTCAGAGTCTTGTGCAGCTGGGCAGGAGCATCTTACAGGACCTCTCATTTCACAGATGGAAAGAGGATCATTCAGAGAATTGTAGTTACCATGGTTGCTGAGAGTCACCCATCAGCATCCATATCACAAGGCAACGAAACCCGCTGAGGTTACAGACTCAAAAAATCATGAGGTGCTCAGTGGGTGCTAAGTCCCCAATGGTGAAGGGCTGGCTATGCAAGAATAAAGTGTGCCTTTGGGAACCTCCCCTCCCTAGGTGGTGACTTGTCCCACTCCAGTGACATGCTGTCTGCCTTCCGAAGATGGAAGAGACCACAGGGAACTGACCCTTTGCGCTCTCTGCCTATACCCAGTTACTAAAAGCCACCAGGACACAAGCCCTGAATGTAACAGAAAAGAAAGCTGAGGACATGTTTCCCCTTGCCATCAAAGAGAATCAGTTCACATAATTTTAACCATAAAAAAGGATTTTCACCTTGTTTTTAAATAAGAGCTTTATTCAGATATACATCACTTGCCTTAAAACTCATCCTTTTAAAGTGTACCACTTAGGATTTTCAGATATTCATGGAGTTGTGCCACCATTGCCACCACCTAATTTCAGAATATTTTCATGACTCCAAAAAAAGAAACTCTGTACACATCACCCCTGTCCCAGCCCCTGGCAACCATTAATCTATTTTCTGTCTCTATGAATTTGTTTTTTTCTGGGCATTTCATACAAATGGAATCATATAGTATGTGGGCTTTAGGATCTGGCTTCTTTCCCTTTACAGAATGGTGCTTTATATTGTGCCTTGTACTTCACTCCTTTTTAAGGCTGAATAATATTCTGTTGTGTGGATATGCCAGTTGAGTGTATTCATTTGTCTGATGATGGATACATGAGTTATTTCCATTTTTGAGCCGTTGGGTATCATGCTGCAGTTAACATAGGTGTACAGATTTATGGTTTTTTTTTTAAATGGGGTCTATTAGGTTTCCTTTTAAATGAGGGGCCATGTCACCAATTTTCACAAGTATGGTTATATCTGAATATTCTAGAAATGTGACCCAGTCTCTTCCATGCTCTGAATTGGAGTGATGAATTGTGCACTGTTCCTGAACACCTTCTACATGCCAGATTCTCTTCTATGTACTAGAGATATACTGATGAGCAAGATAAAAACCCTACCCTTGTTGACTCCTACACTACATCTCCCTTATCCTGCTCTGTCCCCTCTGCTCTGCCTTGGTGAAGCCCAGGGTGTAACTAAATCTTCTCTTTCTCTCTCTCTCTTTTTAATTTTTTTTTGTGTGACAAAGGACTTTATTAGTCAAGGTACAAAGCTAAGTTGCTATAATAAAGAGACCCAAGAACACAGAAATTTAAAGAAGACAAAAGTTTCTTTCTCTCTCATTAGTCTAAGGAAAGTCCCGGGTTGGCCTGGGGCTCTGCTCCTAATGAGTCACCTGTCGCACCCCAACCCCCATTCTGATTCCCTTCAGTTCAATCAGATATCAGGGTGGTCTATCTAAAATGCTAGCAATGACATGTCATCCCTCTACCTAAGCCCCCACAGTGTAGCCTATTCACTTATATGACAAAACCTGTACTTGTTGGGGCCCACATAAGCCAGGAACGTTATGGCCCTGACCAGTTGAACCTAGACTCCAGCACCCCCAAACTGGAATTCCCACCTGCAATGGAGTAACTTATAGTTCTTAGATTACTCCTTGCTGTGTTAGTCCTGTGGACTCCCTTTCCATTTACTCAACCAACTGCACATCCATTTCCTACCCTGCACCAGACACCAGGATTGTCAGTAAATGAGTCAGATGCAATTCCCATCCTCACTGTCTTTCTTCCAGAAATCATCCTTCTACTCAGGGCCTTGTAGAGTACATCAAAGCTTGCCTTCCTTCTGGAACCTTCCATGAACTGGTGGACACACCTCTCGGCTTAGATATTGCAGGAGGAGGCAAGAGAGTGGCAGATGGCAGATGAGCCCTTCTGTTCAGAGACAGATAAAGCTAGGTTCAGATCCCACCTCCACCTCTAATGAGCTATAAGATTTTAGCAAGTTATGCAGCCTCTGAACTGCAACCTCCTCCTTGTAGAATACACAAAGGGGCATGAGAAGTGTGCAGCACAATTTCTGGTTCATCCCAGCAAGCCTTTATGAAGCTCACATTTATTTTTGCCACTGCCTGAGCATGAATATACTAACTTTTCCAGTTGTGTTGTCACATTGTACTACTATTTATTTACACGTTTTTCCTCTCCCACCAATCTAAGAGATTCCCAAGGACTGTAATTATTTGTTAACTTTGGAATCCTTTGTTCCTGGCACATTACCTGAAAGTAAATCATTGGTTTGCCTTCCACTTATTATCTTAATTACCCCCCTGAGAGGCAGAGATCAAATCTCACTCCACTGGGCAGCTCTATGTTTCTCCTAGTATCAGGCAGGATGATCCCAGACACAAAGAAAGAATGATTGGTTCACATATGGGCCACATTCAGACACCTGAGAAACACTTGGTTTCTACCCACCTCCAACTGGTCTGCTTTCTGGGTGGTCTCTTCTTCCCCATACCGAGCCCTCAGACCTCCCCCTTCCACCGACCAAAGGACACACAGGCCCTGCTGGTCCATTATGATTTGAGCCTCCATACATCATCTGACCTCTGGAATATGCTGGCTCCTCGTACAGCTGTTTCCACTTCCAATTTCACACAGGTGGTCCCACTAAATTCTCTGCCATTAGAGAATTCATCCATTCATCTGCCAGTTGTTCTCAAATCTTTCTGCACAAGAGATCATCTGGAGGTCTCAAAAAAATACTGTTGCCTGATTCCCACCCCATAACAACTGGTGTGACCTGGGCTTCAGATTTTTTAAGCTTGCCGGGGATTTTTTAAATACACAGCAAAGATTAGGAGCCTCTGGGCTGAGTTCACAGAGTGTCCCTTGAGGTGACCCACCTGAGGATGGTCACTTCATCACCTCTGGATGTGTGATTCACGCAGAGAGCCAAGTAGTTGTAGATCACAGAACTGAAATTAAAGAGACTCTTTTTATAATATCCAGGACCGCGGGCTGGCAAGTACCTTAAACAGAGAAAGTCTATTTGGTGAGATGAGATAGATTTTCCAACTTAGGATGCCAATGTTTATAAATCAAATGATCAAAGAAAAAGACAAAGGTGAGATTTTTAAAAATTAAGGTTGCATTTGTCCCCAGCTTCCTGTGATCCTGTTCTGCTAACTAGAGGAACATGGGGCTCACTTTTCAACACACCTATTTCATATAATGTGCTTTGTGAGAGATATTTGGAGAGATGGTCCTGGCTGCAGGGAGCTTATAGCCTAAAGGTGTAGACAGATCCCAAACAGTGATCAATTCTACAAAACACTAAAAATAATACACCGTGGAGGCCTAGGGAAGAAGGAAAGGAATTTGGCCTGGAGGTCTGGGACATTAGGTACAGGTGTTTGTAGTGGTAGGAACAATGAGTGGAGGCAAATAGAGAAGGAGGCTGAGATCAAAGGAGATCCTGCTTTCCTCTGTGGGCCACTGCAGGGTGTTGAAGGTCATGAGCAGAACAGTGCCATGATTGTCCATATTCCTAAGAGATGGTGGGGAAGAGAGGCTGGAGACCGTGAGAGGCTACTGCCACAGTCCAGACCAAGAGCCTTAAGGACACTCTGACTAGGGCAGCAACTGTGGTAAGGAGACTTTAACTTACAATTTGTTTCAGCAAGAATTGGAAACCTACTATGTATAAAGTGGGAGGCATAATGGAGATAACCCCTCGAGTGTTTAAAGATAGCCATCATGTTCCCTGTGCTGTGGAATGTTCTTTAAGTATCATGATGTCCTCACCCAGCCCCACTGCACAATTCCGGTGATGCTGCTGAGTGGCAGGGGTGGTGTCAAACGCAGCTGTGCACAGGTGCACAGGTAGAGATAGAGTGAGAATGAAAGTGATTTCTTCTGTGATTAGGTAAGTGTAATAGATATGGCTAGTTACCAGAAGGAGGTGGCTCTTCCATCCCTCCAAGGAGGGTGCCTTCTGAGGTGTGTATAATTGTCTTGGCCTAAACCAGTCATGAGAAATCAAGAGTGGGCAGATCATCCTTTGATTCCACGAGAGCTCCAGATCACGCACCTGCAAGGCCCATCTGAGTATGCGGGGGTCTTAGCCAAGGTGGTCAGGGCTTGGATCCCATGATGAATCCAATCAGGAACATGTGACTAAAATGGCTTTTCCTTCCCAAGCAACATGTACCATCTAGGACTTCATTTATCCTCAATTGCCCAAAATATGTGTGATCACATTTTGACAAATATTTTTGATCACATATTTGTGTAAGACAATCATGAGGCGACTTCAGTGAGGGGTCTAGTCACAGAAAATGAATCCACAGTAGGTAGGTTTTAGCCAAAAGAGAATCACTACAGGATAGTCAGAGCTAACAGTACAGGTTGAGTATACCTTATCTAAAATGCTTAGTACCGCACACAAGTGTTTCAGATTTTGGATTTTTAAAAAATGTTTGCAATATTCGCATACATACAATGAGATCTCTTTGGAAGGGTACCCATGTCATAACATGAAATCCACTTACGTTTCATATTCACCTATACACACAGCCTGAGGTAATTTTTTGCAATATCTTAGTGCACCTGAAGTTTGACTGCAACCATGATGAGGTCAGATGTGGAATTTTCTACTTGCTGTGTCTTGTTGACACTCAAAAAGTCTCATTTTGGAACATTTCCAATTTCCGATTTTCAGATTAGGGATGCTCACTTGACCTGTATTATGTGAGGGTTAAAGAAACAGACTCAAGGTTCAGAAATATCTCCCGAAGCCAGACCTCAGAACGAGGCCACCAAAAAAGCTGCTGTCCCTCCCTGGATCTGGAAACTTCCAACCCCAGAACCACCTAATCTCTGCCTCCGTCTGATCAGGAGTCAAGCTTCTCCCCTGGTCCCACAACCAAATCCCACCTGCTTCCATCTGCAGCAGCAAGTGGACACCCTGGAGCCCACTTCTCTGCTCCCTTTTATTTACTGGCTCGGCTTGGGACCTCCACTCAGCAAACTCTGCTCAGCTGGAGCAGCAGGGCTGCCACCTCTGCCCCCCTGAGGCCTCCCACTTCTCACTTGAGGGTTCAGCAGAACATGAGTCATACTCAGGTCCCTAACTGCAGCAAGTCTGGAAATGGAGAGTTTCTCATCTGGTTTCTACAAAACAGGAGGAAAAGTGGAATGAATGCTAACCCCAGGGCACATCTCTATGCTTGGGCCCCTGTAGGTCAGGGAGGCCATAGAGACCTTCAGACCGGTTCCCAGACTCAGGAGCCATGGCAGTCCTGTCTCACCACTTCTCTCTGGCAGCCTGGACTGACTATCTCGCAGAGACATAGGCGTGTCTATATTCTACTCCCATCCAAGTACTCTCAACTGACGTCCTCCTCACTGCCTTTATTTAGTAGAGCCTCACTCAGCCTTCAAAATACAAGACTTATTGAAGAATCCCACTGTACCGTCCTCGTGAGGCCTCTGTCTACCTGAGCACCATGTCCTTATCACCTCATCCAAAGGCCTTAGTGAGTATGTAAGTTTAGTGTGAAAGGTCATTGATCACCCTCTAATTGAGCCCTGTATAATAATCTTGAACTCCAGTTAGATCCAGAGTCCTGTAGAAAGAAATGGGATCAAATCCATTGCTCTTTTTGTATTCCTGACAGTTTTGTAGCTCAGTGCTAAAAATCAGAAAAGTTGTTCAGTTCTTATACCCAGGAAAGTCTGTTTCCTATGTTACAAAAAGGATAATAATACCAGCCCTGTCTCTGTGTGTGCATGATTTGCTGAACTCAAGATAAGAGCAGTTAATGTGCAGGAAAAGGTGCTATGATCTTTACTCGTAACTGCTGCTGAGTAGAAGTTCTCACTCCCTAATAATGCTGCAAATGAGCCTGAGAAATTGCCCCATCCAGCCCAGGGCCTTGGGTCTCACCTCAAGGGCTCCGTCTGCTCTGTGGAGACATGATTGGCCTGCACCTCTCAGGTAAACAGCTGAAGTGAAGCAAGTGATGCATGAAGCATGAAGACCGGAGACGAGACACCTAACATGTGGTTTGGGCTTGACTGCAGGAATTAATTAGAGTTGGCGTGAATGCAAACTTCTTGTTTCTGTGCTTTTCCAAAACAAATAAGAGTTGGCTAAGAGGGCCTTCCTTCAACATCTTGAAGTTGAGTTCTCCTTTGCTTCCTCTTTAGGGAGATTGATGAGGCAGCCATAAAGGCAGTCAGTCCTGGCAGACATGATCTTAACCACTATCAAAGGGAGACCAGGCTAACTATGTGGATGGTGAAGCCACGCTTATGTGCTGATTGATGGGTTCAGAGAAGAGAGACAAAAACTATTAGGAAGCTTCAGCAGTTTCCCAAGATCACTCTTCTCACACCTGGAAGAAAGAAAGAAAAGATGGCTTAGTCCATTTTCTATTGTTACGACAAAGTACCTGAGGCTGAATTAGTTAAAGAAAAAAAGGTTATTTAGGTCACAGTTCTGGGGATCCAAAGGCATGGGCCAGCATCTGATGAAAGCCTCACGGCAGATGGCATAGTATGTTGGGAGCATGTGTGTGAGAGAGAAGAGGGAAAGTGTCAGACTCATTCTCACAATAACCAGCCCACTCTCAGGGAAACTACATTAATCCTTTCATGAAGGTGGAGCCCTCTTGCCTCTTAAAGGCCTTACCACCTCTCAAGACAACCACTTAGGAGACCAACACTCAACATGAGTTGTGGCGGGGACAAACCACACCCAAACCAAAGCAGAAGGGAAACAGAGTTCAATGAGTGTTGGACATCTATTTCTAACCTAAACCCAACTTTGCTCAAAATCATCGAGGTCTGTTCTGCATTTCAACAGAAAATACTTTCCCTAGAAAAGTCAGTGTGGTGTCGCTGAAGAAAGTACGACTGAAATATGTACAATAAAAACACATTGAGAACACTGAAATAAAAATAGAGTTGCACAATAGTGAGATGACTGAAGCTTGGGATAATTTTGTGCCTAGGTCTGGGTTCCTCGTGCAGGCTAAGTACAAGAGAAGAACCAGATCCACTAGTCCTTTTGTCCATCCAGCCCATCATTGATTTAAATTCATGAGGATAAAATTGTGATTCACCATGAATTTGAGATAAAAGAGCCAACTTTAAAAAAATCTGTTTCTATTAACTGCTCATTCCTACCTTTTCTATGCACATCCCACCCCCAGCCTTCGGTGCTAGAGATGGAACCCAGTACCTTACCCCATTAGGCAAGTGCTCTACCACTGAGCTGCACCCCCGGCCTCTATGCAAATTCTTACTTGCATACATAGCTGTTTTTCAAACCCTATGTGTGATTCATTGAAACAAAATGTGATGAAAGCACTTAGGAGTGTCCCCAAATATTAAAATCCAAAGGATAGACAATAACCAGAGAGGAGCTATTAATTGGTTATTCAAGAAAAAGACCCTTGCTAGGGAGATGACATTTTTTCAGAAAAGTAATAAGGTAAGTTTTCTCCATGATTTATTCAGTTCTGGTATTTGAGGTATAAGAATGATCCTTGAGGCTATGTAGAGTTAGGTAGTTTAGTAAAAATGTTACATATCCAAAATTGTCCCGTGGATGATGTGAGAACTTCAGGATACACCTCGACCAAATCAGGCATTTGTGTACTTGGAAGGATTACTACTGAGTCACAAAATAGGTGGCAATTGCAGTCTTCTCTACTTGGCTCAGGGTTTGATATGAAGGAAAAAGTTGGTTTTCTGTTGATGTGAATTCTTAGGTTTCATCTGAGTCATATCCTCTTTTCGCCTTCCCAATTAAAGTCCCATCCCTACACATGGTTTTTACAGGTAGTTTTTACATATTTCAGTCTCAGTAAATACAAAGCAGTTGCAAATAAGTCACAAGCTGCCCAAAGCAGGAAAGTTTCTTCCCTCCAAAAAAGTAGTATAATAGATAATCCACAGCTCTGCATTGGCTTAATTAATTAATTTATTTTGAAACTTTTGTACTGGGGATTGAGCCCAGGGGCACTTTACCACAGAGCCACATCCCCAACTCTTTTTTATTTGTTTTTAAATTTTGAGACAAGGTCCCAACAAGTTGCTTAGGGCCTCACTAAATTGCTGATGTTGCCCTTGAACTTGAAATCCTCCTGCCTCAGTCTCCCAAGTTGCTGGGATTACAGGTATGTAATCCCAGATCCTGACTTAATTAAAATGACAAGATGTCATGGGGTAGAGGAAAGACCAAGATTTCCTGACCATCATGGCTTTTGTATACTTCCTAAAAGTCCTAGAGTTGTCGTAGTTGACAAACATAGAAAAGTTAAATCCAGATATAAACTGGTCAACTACAAACATAGAAAAGCTAAACCCAGATAATAAATAAAGAAAGGCTCTTCCAGAAGCTATTAAGAAAATGAGATAAGCCAAAGACTGAGAGAAAATATTTGTAGTTACACATTATCTTCCAAAGGAATTCTATGCAAAATGCAAACTCCTATAAATCTGTGATAATAAGCAATCTGTTTAAAATTGGAATTTCAAAATCAGAATTTCATGTATGGCCAAAAGCACAGGAAAAATATTCAACATTATCCCAAAAGTTAAAGTTACACATTAAGCTCTCTTCATATTCAGTAGGATGGCTAAAAGTGAAAAGATCAACTATATTGAATTCTGACAAAGATGCTGATAGAATAAAAAAAGGCATAACAACATTGAAAAATTAGACTGGTCTTCTCTCATGAAGTTAGACATAGACTTACAATATTTCTATGGTGTTGCCCACATGTTGAAGGCTTGGTCCCCAGCTTGTGGTGCTATTGGCAGGTGGGCCTAGTGAAAGGAAGTTAGGTCAATAGGGGTAGGCCCTTGAAGGAGAGATTGGGGCCCAACCCCTCTTTGTCTCTTTGTTTCCCAGCAATGAGGTAAGCAGTTTCCTCTACCATACATTCTAAACTGTGATGTACTACTTTATCCCAGGCCCAAACATAGACTGAAACCTCTGAAACTGTAAACCTTCCCTCTTTATAAGTTGTTTATCTCAAGTATTTTGTCACAGTGATAAAAAACTGACTAGTACAATTACGACTCATCAATTCCATTTCTAGACATAGAAATAAAAACATATTTTCACAAAAAATATGTATGCAAATGTTCACAGAAGCTTTATTTTAAAAAGCCACCACTTTGTCGGGGAGGAAAATAACAATCCAAGTGGACATCAACAGGCAAATGAAGAAACTGGAACATTCACACAATGGAAACTATTTATTTATTTTAATTGCTCAGCAATTAAAAACAAAACAAAACAAACCCTCCTGACACCGTTTCAAAAACATTATGAGGAAAGCAAAAGAAGCCAGACACAAAAGAGTTCATACCATATGACTCCATTTGCATGAAGTTCTAGAATTGGCAGAACTCACCTCTCGTGATGGAAATCAGGTCTGGGGCTGGGGGGAGGAGGAATTCTGTGCAGACAGCCCAAGTGAACCTCCCATTGTGAAGGAAATTATCTATATCTGGATTGGAAAGGTGGTCATAAGGGTGAACACATTAAAAAAAATCACTGAAGCATGTTCTTAAAATGTGTGCATTTCATTGAATCCCAATTAATTGGTTAACACAAAACAAAGTCTTCAGAATCAATCCCGTGCAGGATGCTCTCTCCTCAAGTGGCAGGTTTTCATGTGGACTAGACAGAAATTGGTTCTGAGATTTAGCATATATCATAATAATATTAAACAAGATTCATTTTTATTTGGTTTTAGCATACTCATCTTGGAAGTCAGGAAGTTACTTTGATTGTTCAATAGTTTCTGGATTTAACGTCAAAAGTACTAACTTCAAGCATGACTTTAAATTTTCCATGCAACACTGCTATGCCTTAGAGGAAATGCTGATTCACTATTATAATTCTTCAGAAAAGGGTATTCTACATAAAGAAAAACCCAGGACATTGCATTGTAGTGTTGTGTGTATTTTGCCTCCATATATACTGTATTTTCTATTTGCAACAATGCTTTGAAAATATTTGCAAATACCAAGATATCAGCCATTTAAAATGTCTTTTATTTTTTGAAAAAGAAAAAGTTAAGAACATCAATTGACTTCTCTGGATTCTGCTCCAGCCAAATCAGACTCTAGCATCTCCTTCCATATGTTCACCTCTCTGTCCCTGCCCTTTCACCATTAAACAAAAAGGCAGTCCATCCAGAAAGGGTGTCACATGTTTGGTTTTTTTAAAAAACAAACTCATTTTATTTCTCCATCAACCTTCACAAATCACTTCAAAGGTAAACATGGCAAGGAATCATGGAAAGGTAATTTTGAAAAGGTAAACACAGCAAGGAAACTCTTAGGTGGTGTAAGAGACAACTGGGCAGTGGCTGTGACTCAGCTTCAGCGGTAGACATACCTGTTTCACTCCACGACAGGCATGTCTGTGCAACGTGGACAGTGACATCCCCTCTCCTTCTCTAGTAGTCACTGTCCCTAAACAGGAACCCAACAGACAAATGGACCAAGCACATCCCAAGGAAAGATAGAAGGCTCAATAAATGATAATCACTAGAAAGATACAATAAAAATCAAATATTCAAGTCCAGATAGGAGAGTTCAATAAAAACAATCCCATTGTTTTATTACCCAGTGAGCCAATCTGAGCCAAGAATTTTTAAAGTTCCTATCTACAGATCAAAACTTCCTCTTCTAAATAACCTACCCTAAATCAACAATTAGAGATTTACCTACCTTTGTAGTCCATGCAAAGGAGTTTATAATAGTAAGACTATAGACAACATCTAACTATCCAACAGTACAGGGAATTTTTATGGCAATATGATGGAATATTATTCATACAAAACAAAATTTATGGTCTTCTTTGTGAACCTGTTTTCCCCAAAACCTTTCAATAAAGCATAACATTTAAGTTGAAGTCTGAAGTCAGACTGGCTGCATTCAAATCTTAACTTTAAAACAAATTGGATAACATTAAATTATGCACTCAACATATACCTAAGGTTTTAGTTTTCTTGGATGTAAATAATAATGCTACCATAGAATTAATAAAATAATTAATAAAAAGTGCTGATATAATAAGGACTTGGCAAACACTGCTAGTTGCTACTTTGGATCCTCACAGAAACTACCTAGAGTTTTGTTTTTGTTTTTAAGAAATATTGCTGCTTGGTTTCCATACCCAGGAATATGCTTGGTCTGTGGTAGAACTCAACTTCTAGAATTTTTGAAGCTCCTTATATGGATTGATTTCAGTCATGAAAGAATAGCTTGTCTTGGACTAAGTGTGCTGCTAATAACAATTTCAAACTGTGGTCAGAATATAAATCCAAGTTTGACATTATAGAAGATCCACCCAAAACAGGCAGAGCCTTCTTCCTTGAGAAAAGAGAATCATGCTCATGAGTTCCACATTTAACCAGCTTTGCCTCAAGGACACTATCCAGCTGCAGCAGAGAGCATCCATATATTGTGCTAAAGAGACAGAGGTTAAAGTTCAGAGCTGCCAATTGAGTAGAAAATAGAAGAAAAAACATTTCAGAAAGCAGAATGAATAGAGGCGGAAATCACAAAATCAGAGTAAAACTCCCCTTTAATCCTTGGCTAATTTATGAATAGTGCATGTGCATGAAGAGATGCCTAGGAGCCCAGCAGAAAACAGCAACTTGGGAGCAGGTATTGAGTACATGATTCCAAGTTCAAATTCTACTTAGATCTGGTAAACACTACAGGCTCTTCCTGAAAAACCACATCTTAGGAGTAAGAACCACGTCCCAAGACTAAAGGTTATGACCCAGGATAATGACAGAACCAAAATAGCAAAGGCTAAAACTGAGCTTTCACAAGATGACAGGATCCACAAGCAATTTAAGTGCTTTCTAGCACATTTTAGAGGAAAATAATATAATTTGAGATCTCTACAATGTATCTACAACTCCCTAAACCATAATAACTTTTTTAAAAAAAGACAATAGACAGGCTAAAAACAAAAACAGGAAATGAGACCCATAATCAAGATGATAGCAACAGATGTATCAATAACCTGAATTTACTAGACAAGCAATTTAAATCAGCTATTATAAATACATTGGGAGTTTACAAGAAGGGATGGAAGAAGGGGCAAAAAGATCATCACAATAGAGAAACAGAAATGCTAAAAAAAGGAAACAAATGTAAATTCTAAACTAGAAAAATACAGTGGTAGATGGAAAAGTTAATTGGCTAAACTTCACCGAAGACTCCACACAGCAGACACAAGGTTCACAAATGTCAATAGACGTCATCCACTTTGCAAAGCACAAAGAACTGAAAAGAACATCTGAGTCCTGTGGAACAATAACATAGAGTTGGTCTAACATATACACAACTGGAGGCCCAGAGGAGAGGGCAGAAAATGGCATAGAAGAAATACCTAATGAGATAATTGTCATTTTCCCCCCAAATTGAGATGAGACAACTCCAAATCCAAGAAGCTCAGCAACCCCCAAGCATGATAAACACAATAGGACATATCCTATTGTCAAACTTATGAAAAATGAAAAGAAAGAAAATTGAAAACAAAACTCGCCAGAAAAAAAAAAGCCACATTATATTCAGGGAAATGACGAAATAATGCAAAATAATGACGGCTAGCATCCCCACCAAAGGAACACCTTTGAAAAACCTTTTTAAAATGCTGGGAGGGGAAAAAAACTCAATACCAATCTAGAATTCTCTGCCCTTTAAAATGCAGGTAAAATAAAGACATATTAAGATAAACAAAAACTGAGAGAATTCATTACTAGTAAATCCTAACTGCATACAATGCTAAAGAAATTCTTTGGGCCAAAGGGAAGTTATTCCAGATATAATAAGTCTGAGTCTACACAAGAAAGACTGAAAATCTCTACAAATGGTAAGTCTATGGGTATATAAAAAAGGTTGTTTTTCTACAGTTCATTAAGAGACTATCATCTTTAAAGTACAAACATAATAAAAGTGTATTTATTTATTGCAGGGTTTATATGTAGAAGTTAGAATATATGACAAGTAGAGCACAAAGGTCTGGGGTGGTAAATAAAATTATGATGTTATTAGGTTCTTGTCCATGAAGTGGCATAATATCAACTTAATATTAATTTGAGAGTAGATAGTGTAATCTGTAGAGCAACCATTAAAATATATGAAACAGATTGAAAGTCCACTAAGGAAGCAGAATAATAAAAATGACTTGAATAAATGGAAAGAAGGCCAGAAAGGAGTATTAATAGGACAAATAGAGAACTGGAAAGGAGGTCAACTTATATTCAACTCTATCATTAATTATATTAGATGCAAGTGAACTGAACTTCTTTTTCCTGCTATGATAGGATAACTTTCCCAATTTGTCATCTTGGGATAAGCAAAGAGAAAACTGTACAAATCATTTGGCAAATGTTTTTGCACATTGAATGACAGTCAGCTCAAGACTGTGACCTCAGAAAAGAAACAAACAAGGTTGCTACAGCTTTCTGCCTAGAATCACACGTCATCTCATTGAATGGCTTAGGAGGATCACAGTCTGAATGAACTGAGAAGATAGTGGTTGGGGTTCAGAGAGATTGGGGGCAGCTCCAAGTTGCAGGGCATCCTTTCATGAGGAGGGAGCTCAGAGCCAAAGATGTAGACATCTATGTAGAAGAGACCTTAAGTATTAGGCTGAATACTATACAGAAAGTGAATAGAGTGCCACTCCACAAGGCCAGTCAAAGCAAAATTACAAGAGAAAGAACCAACAGGGAGTTGTCCTCAAAGCAATTCTCAGACACCTTGCAGGGCTGAGAGACAGTCAAAAATCTGAGCTCCTGGAGCGGACCTTACCACAGTGGAACACAGCTTTCCTATATGACTTTCATCTTAGGAAAGTAGAAAAAGAAAAGCAAGTTAAACCTGAAGTAAGTGGAACACAGGAAATTAATAAAGCTCACACTGAAAATTGATGACAACAACAGAAAAACTGTAAAGAAAATCAATAAAACCCGAATCTGATTATTTAATGAAATCAATAAAAACAAATAACCCTCTAGCCAGAATGATACAGGAAAAGGAGCAAAGAAACAACGTATAACAGCAGGAATTAGAGAGATAGTATTATTATGGATTCTACAGAACTTTCGAGTATAATAAGGGAATATTATGAACAACTTTATGCCAATGAATTGGAGAGCTTAAGGGAGATGAGCAAATCTCTTGAAAAGGGCAAACTGTCAAAGCTACCTCAAAAAAAAAAAAAAGAAAGAATCGATTTCTTATTAAAGAGACTGAATTGTTCATTTAAAAAAACCTTCCCACTATGAAGACTCTAGGCCTGCATGGCTTCCAGGGTGAGTTATACCAAACATTTAAGGAAGAAAAAATACTAGTTCTATACAAACTGTCTCAGAAGACCAAAGAGGAGGACAATTTCCTGTTTTAGCCTATGAGGCCAGTATTACAAAAGCAGACAAAAATATTACAAAAAAGAAAACAAAAACAAACCTATATACCAATATCCCTCATGAACAGTGATGCAGTAATTCTACAAAATATGTTTAGCCAATCCAATCTACCTTATGACAGAGATACTAACCCTTCCTTCTTTGGTTTTCTATTTTTAAATTAACGTATATTATAAAATATAGTAAAAGGCCTCAGATCCTAAGTGTTTAGTTAGATAAATTTTGAAAAATGTATACAGTCTTTTAACTACAAGCTAAATCAAGATATAGAACATTTCTTTATACTTTTGTTTAAAATGTTTATAATTAACCTCTGAAAATCCCTCCCCAGTCAATACAACTATTGTTATGATTTCTATCACTATAGATTGTTCTTATGTGTTCTTTAGTTTCATATAAACATAATCACATAGTACTCATATTCTTCTATTTGGCTACTTCCTCTCAACATAATGTCTCAGCAGTTTACTACATATATTAGTAATTTGTTTCTTTTTATTACTAAGTAGCATTCCATTTTATGAATGTATTATTTTATCCATTCTCCTCTTAATGGACATTAAGGCTTTTTCAAATTTTAATATGCAGTGAACCTAGTGCTTATTTCAGTTTGAAAGAAAAAAACACACATGTATTGCACACACACACACACACACACCAGAAAGAAAGATACCACATGTACATTGGTTATCTGGAAGCAGTGAGATTTTTTACTCTGTATTACTCATACTTTATTGTATGAAAATAATCCAGATTTTCTATAATGAACATGTAGGAGAGAATCAGAGAAAATAATGAATATTGATATCAAATTTTATGCAACAAACTTCTAATTACCCATACACCCTCCAGCTTGTGTCTACTTAGCATGGGTTTGGGGCTCCCCAATGTCCATAGGCTGGTCTTCACCTGCTCCCACCAGGAGTGAGTTATGGGCCCCCATTGATCCTAGTGCAAAGAAACCCTCATCCAAATTGGACCTCTCAGTCCATCTGGAGCCCACCTGATACCCCAGGTTTGTGCTGGGGTCACCCAGCAACTATCAGGGGATGCTCTGTGTGGGGCACTAGAAGTTAAAGGACACCATCCTCCTCTCTGGGGATCTTTCTGGGCAGATTCTGGCTTCAGGTGTCACCTATCTGGGAGGAAGTCTGACAGTCTGGCCTTAGAATTTGTTGCATGACTGCTTCCCCGGCAGCTTCAAGTCACCAATGGTTTGAAAATGAAAGTATTCCAAGGTGCTATTTTTCTAGATTTCTAACAAGTTGCCCAACGTCTCAGGGCCACAACTTTACCCTGGGGCAATGAGGATAATATGGCCTATTCTGAAAGGTTGATAGGGCAACTACAGAAAAAAAAAAAGTATATAAAACATTTCACAGCTGCCTTGCCATAAATTGGTGATTAAGACCATTCAACTTATCAAAAATTTGAAAACAAAATGTTTTTTTTACAATCGAATAATACACAGATTGTGTAAGGATGATAATAATCTCTAAGATGCAACTCCCTTAGGTGCCGAATGCCTCCACTCGCAGTTCTAGAATGCACGTCCTAGCAATATCTCCATTTTACACCCAAGGAAACTGAGCCATACAGAGGCAATACATCTGTAAGCTGGTAATCACACAGTTCCATAGGTGGCAAAGCAGAACCTGTGCTCAAGTTTGTCTGAAACTGTACTGGGTTAAGTATTGGCTTCCCCAAATAAATGTTCATGTCCTAATCTTCAGAACCTGTGAGTGTGACCTTTGGGAAAAGGATCATTGCAGGTGTACTTAATGAGATCACCCTGGATTACCTAGTGGACTTTAAATCCAAAGACAGGCATCCTTATAAGAGTGAGGTGGACGGAGATTAGAGAGACAGAAGGCCATGTGAAGACTGAGGACAGACAGAGTGATCCTTCCACAGGCCAAGGACACCTGGAGCTTCCAGAAGCCAGAAGCATCAAGGATTCTTCCCTAGAGCTCATGTGTGTCCTGCTGACACCTGATCTTGTATGTCTGGTCCCCAGGGTTGTGAGAGAATCAGTCTATTGCTTTAAGCCACCCAGTTTTAGGTCATCCGTGACGGCAGTCCTAGGAATCTAACCCAGTTGCCAAAGCTCTGAGTTTAAACTAGACATGAACCCCCACCAAGGGATTCCTTTGCTGTACTGTTTCTTGAAACACAAAGATTTTCATTTGTTTGTTTGTTTTTTGCATATTGGGAATTGAACCCAGGGGCACTCTACAATTTAGCCACATCCCAAGACTTCTATTTTTTATTTTGAGACAGGGTCTCATTAAGTTGCCCAGGCCAGCTTCGAATTTGCGATCCTCCTGCCTCATCCTCCCAAATCACTGGCAGGTGTGGCTACCACACCCAACAACATGAAGTCACTTACGGTCTAGAGCATTCATTTCTGATCTTTCACAGCCACATTTCATATCATGTGTTTCGGCAGGAAGACTTACATTTGGAGTGTAACTGCCCTACCAAGCTCTATTCCTGCCAAACTCAATTATACCTGGACTACAAAACCTATCTGGCAAACTCTGCCTGCAACAAAAGGCAGATAGTGCCATGGGTGGGGATGCTTTTCTCTGAAGATTTGTCCACTGAGTTCATCCTTACAGTCATGGTGATGCCTCAGTTCCTAAGAAAGCTACAATCTTAATAATCTTATGATGTGCAAAGCTTTTTTAGTTTTGATCCTCGATCAAAACCATCTTTCCAACAACTTATCCCCATGATGCTGAGAATGGTTCCTTTAATGAACGTATTGGTGAGAACTAAAATATAAAGTTCTATTAAAACAAAGTATGGCAATTTCCAGAGTAGGAACACGAATTTCAAAAAATGTTTATCCTTTTAAAAATTCTACAGCCGACTTAAATCCAGTCGTCTTTGAACTAGCTATGTTGAAACAAATTCTGATGCTACATCAATTCAGTCTTTCCTGATCTCACCGTCTTTTACTTGACAAGGCTTGATTTTAGGAATCTGGCTAAGAATGTTGTATCTACAGTAAAAGAGACACTGAATTTCTGAAAGAAATTCCTAAAAGCTAGGAATTTAATAAAAATATTTTTTTTTAAAAAAAGAATGAGTTACTGGGATGTTACCTGTTCCTAGTGAAGAATATGTTCACAGAAATCCAGGCTTCACTGAGAGAAAGGAGAAAGCCAATTTTTGATTAGTTTATTTGTAAGTAAAAGACAACTTGAGAACACTGGACACTATTCTGAGAGTTCTTCAATGCTTTGCTGCTAACCCTCCCTTGGGCTGCCTGGTTATTTATAATGGAAACAATTTGTATTTTTTCTAAAAGTGAGGAGAAGGTCAGGAAACAACAGGGAGTGGGGTTAGAAAACTGGCTTTGAAGACCTGGGTTCTAGGTTATGATCTCGTCTGTAAACTGATCATGACAGTACCTCATTCTTTTTTAAAAAAATATTTTTGTAGTTGTTGATAGACCTTTATTTTTTATTTATTCATACTTGGTGCTGAGAATCGAACCCAGTGCCTCTCACATGCCAGGCAATTGCACTACTGCTGAGCCACAGCCACAGCCGGTACCTCATTCTTATGGATCAAAGAATAATGCACAAAATGCCCCATCATGGTGTCACAACATAGTAGGTGTTCAATAATAGTAAATATTACTATTATTAGGGGTTTTATGATTTTGGTGTGTCCCCCAAAGGTTCATGTGTTGGAAACTTGGTCCCCATGTGGTGATATTGAGAGATGATAAACCTTCAAGGAGTTTAATGCAAGGTAAATAGGTCATTGAGGACACTGCTTTTGGAAGGTTCTTGAAGAGAGTTGAAGAGGGTTGTTATAAAGCACCCAGTCTGGTCCTCTCGGCTCTTTGAGTTCCTGACTTGCTCTATGATCTCTTCTTTTTGCATACACTCCCACTACTGTAATGCCATTTGCCATGAGATCTTCTTCAGAACTAAGTAGAAGCCAGGCCATGCTCTTGAGCTTCCAAAACTGTGGGCTAAATAAACTTCTTTTCTTGATAAGAGCCAGCCTCAGGTATTTTATTATAGAAATGGAAAATGGACTAAGATGGAAGCAAAGAAACCAGAGATTAGATTAAAGCTCTATCACATACTATCCCTATGATGCACATCTTGGTTCCATTTGTAAAGTAGGAATGGTAATGGAAAAGAGACATTGTATCCTAGATGATAACATTGTAAAGCACTATTCATCATAGAATAGTATTCTTACCTTTGAAATTTCTTCTAACTACAGTAGTCTATAATTTATGATCTGATGAAGGGGTGGTCATGGTTGTGCTATGGTACAGAATGAGAAGAGATTTGTGAATGAATACTTTCCAGAACAAGTCATATGTTATTTTTAAAGAAGAGATATGTTGAGATACATATCTTCTATAACATCCCACTTTGTTTTCAATTGTAAAGACAGGTAAGACAATGCTGCATTTAGGATCAAAGCTAATGTTGTAATGCAACTGATACTCTGTTAAACTAGAAAAAAAATAACTTTAGATAATATAATTTAACTTTAGGTACTACAATTTAAGGCATTCTTTGTAGAAAAATGTCAGGTATTATCAAAATATGCTTTTTTCCAATCTGATGAACCCCTCATTACAAGCAGGGAGTTCTTTCCACTATAGATTGGAAAAGTTGTTCTATTAAGCTACTTCTGAGTGGTTGAAGAGAGAGGGGGTGTCATTAAATATAAAGAAATTTTGAAGTCAGGAACAGTGGCACACTCCTGTAATCCCAGCAGCGTAGGAGGCTGAGGCAGGAGGATTGCAAGTTTGAGGCCAGTCTCAGCAATTTAGGAAGGCCCTAAGCAATTTAGTGAGACCCTGTCTCAAAATAAAAAATAAAAAAGGCTGTGAATGTAGCTCAGTGGATACCTCTGGGTTCAATGCCCAGTATCTCCTACCACCAAAAAGAATCAATTATTTATAAAATAGAATAAAATATTACCTCATCTGCCTGAAAGAGTTAAGCACCTTCCCAAAGTATCCAGCAGGGAGGAATTTACTCAGCTGTAGAGAATATTTGAGTGGAATAAGCATTTTTCTAAAAGCTTGTTATTATTATTCTAAGAACAATAATAACAGTGGCCCAAATACTTGGAAGGATGCCTAGTTTAGACAGATTGAATTTTCCTACATTATATCAGAAACGGTTTTCTCAATTCTTGATATTGTACAAGAATTATTGGTTGAATTTGCAAAAATCAACTAATATCAAATATAATCTTTTTTGTAAAAGGTGAACTTTCTCACTTTGTTCAGATCATTTTCTTAGCAAAACACATGGACATTCATTTTCAGATAGAAGACCAATAAATAAATACTTCTTTATAATAAATATTTCTCTTCTTTTTTTAGTACATCTTTTTTCCTTCTTTTTATTGGTTCTTGTTATTTACACTAATATCAGGATCCATTCTGACATAATTATAAAGGCACGAAATATAATTTGTTCTTATTCACTCCCCAGTACTTCCTTCCCACTGTTCCCTTCTCTCTAATCTATTTACTTTTAGTTTGTTTGGTTTTTGTTTTTTTGTCTTATGAAGTGTCTTATAGATGTACACGACAGTGAGATTCACTGTGGCATATTCATATATGTACATAGGAAAGTTAGGTTAGAGTCACCCCACTGTTCTGCTCTCCCCCGCCCCGCCCCTTGTTTTGTGCTGGTTTCTACTTATCAGAGAAAACATTTGACCTTTGACTTTCTGAGTCTGGCTTACTTCCCTTCTAAAGTGATGCGTCATAGTGGAAGGTCTCTGAACTCTGTAAATACCAAATTTTGAAACAGGTTCAATTGGCTAAGTCTTTCTATGGTCAATGTAACAAGATATAACTCAAAGTTTTAAAAAGAGTTCCATTTACTCTCACAAAAATGCACTATTCAGAAAGAGAAAGAGAAAGGCAGGTGAAGAAGAGTAAGGACACTCAGAAATGTCAATAATTATTCAAGTTAGGTATCAAATGAGGGTGTACACAGAGATGGTCATGAGATTCTTTCTATTTTATGTACATTTGAAATTGCTTTTCATTTTCGTGTGAATTATAACACACAGAAAAGTCCACAAAACATAAATGCCTATTTAGTGTAACTAAAACCTGAAAAGTAAACACAGCTAGGAATCTACCACCCAGGTCAAGAGACGGGACAGTGATTCTGTAGATGCACTCCCCTTCTAGATAAGATGACTTACAGAAGTTATTTATAGAATTCTGAGTACAAGTCCTGTGTCAGTTGTTTTAACTGTAAATAATTTACAATTTGGGGTTTGTCTTTTTACTCTCTCTCTGATACATCCTGATAGAATTTCAAAATGTTAACATAATCAAGCTCATTGAGTCTTTTTTATTTTTTATTAGCTCCTTTCAGTTATGCATAGTATTAGGTTCATTTTAACATAATTATACAAGCATGGACTATAATTTGCTCTAATTCAGTCCCAGGTACCTTCCTTTCCCTCCTCTTCTCCTTCCTCCTGTTCCCTTTACTGATCTTACTGTTTATTTATAGTTTTTTTAAAATGAGTGCCTTGTGAATATATATATGGTGAGATTCATTGTGGTATACAAGATATGACTCAAGGTTTTAAAAAGAGCTCCATTTACTCTCACAAAAATGCACTATTCAGAAAGAGAAAGAGGAAGACAGGTGAAGAAGAGTACATAGAATGTACATAGAATATGTGCATAGAAGTTAGTTCAGATGCATTCCACTGTTCTTCTCTTATCCTGTCCTCCCTTCCTCCCCCTTGATCTCCTTCTTCTCTCCACTGATTTTTCCTTGATTTTGATGGAATTCCTTCCCCCCTTTTTTTCTTTCTTTTTTATTTTTCTTCTTCCTTATTTTGGACTAGCTTTTGCATATCAGAGAAAATACTTGACCTTTGACTTTCTGCATCTGGTTAGTATGATGTTCCCCAGTTCCATCTACTTACCAGCAAATGCCATAATTACATTTTCTTTATCCATTCATCTGTTGATGGACACCTAGATTGTAAGTTACATGGCTTGGCTATTGTGAAATGTGCTGTATCCTTATAGTATGTTGATTTTAGATCTTGGCTATACACTGATCAGTGGGATACTGGGATATAGGGTGGTTCTATTTCTATTTTTTTAATATTTTTTTTTGTTTTAGGTGGACACAATATCTTTATTTTATATTTATGTGGTGCTAAAGATCAAACCCAGGGTAGGTAAGCACTCTACCACTGAGCCACAACCCCAGCCCCCGCATTTCTATTTTTTTGAGGAATCTCCATATTGCTTTCAAAGAGATTGCATTAATTTGCAGTTTCATCAGCAATGTATGAGTGTTCCTTTCCCCCCACATCTTTGCCAACATTTATTATTATTTGTATTCTTAATAATTGCCAATCTTACTGGAGTAAGATGAAATCTCAATGTAGTTTTGATTTGCATTTCCCCAATTATTACGCGTTGATCATTTTTTCATATATTTGTTGACTATTTCTTCTTTTGAGAATTGTTTGCTTATTTCTTCTGCCTTTTTATTAATTGGGTTATTTGTGGTTTTGGTGTTAAATTTTTTGAGTTCTTTATATATCCTGGATACTAATATCATATCTGAGGCAGAGGTGACAAAGATATTTCATTCCATAGGTTCTATATTCATGCTCTTCATTGTTTTCTTTGCTGTGTAAAAATTTTTTTTCAATTTGATTAGATTTTGGTTTTATTTCTTGAGCTTTAGGAGTCTTGTTAAGGAAGTTGCTGTATGTGCCAATATATTGAAATATTGGGCCTAACCTTTTTATTCTGGCAGTTGCAGAGTTTCTGGTATAATTTTTAGGTCTTGATTCATTTTGAGCTGTCTTTAGTGCAGAGTGAGAGATGGGGTCAAGTTCCATTCTTCTACATGTGGCTATCTAATTGCCCCAGTATCATTTGTTTAGAAACACTGTCTTTTCTCCAACACAGGTTTTTCGGCACCTTTGAAGGAGCAGATGACTGTATCTGTGTGGGTTTGTCTCTGTGTCTTCTATTCTGTTTGATTGGTCTTCATGTCCATTTTGGTGCCGATACCATGCTGTTTATGTTACTATACCTCTGTAGTATAGTTTGAGGTCCGGTGTATGATGTCTCCAGCATTGCTCTTTTTGCTCAGGATTATTTTGTTTATTTAGGGTCTCTCAGTTTTTAATGAATTCCTGTAAAGAATGTCATTGGTATTTTGATGAGGATTTCATTGAATCCGTATAATGCTTTTGGTGGTATGGCCATGTTGACAATATTAACTCTGTCAATTCAAGAACATGGAAGGTCTTTCCATCTTCTAAGGTATTCTTCAATTACTTTTTTTTCCATTTTCTATAGTTTTAATTGCAGAGGTTCTTTACCACCTTCATTAGATTAATTCCCAAGTATATTATCTTATTCTCTTAAGGTTTTTATGAATGGGATAGTTTTCCTAATTTCTTTTTCATCATATGCATTATTGGAGTATAGGAAAGCAATTGATTTATGTATGTTGATCTTGTATTTTTGCTAAATTTGTTTATCAGCTCTAGAAATCTGGTGGAATTTTGGGGATCTTCTAAATGTAAGATCCTGTTATCAACAAACAGACCTCTTCTTTGTAGTCCTTTTATTTCCTTCTCTTGCCTGATTGCTCTGGCTAGAGTTTCAAGGACTATGTTGAATCAGAGTGGAGAGAGTGGGCATCCTTGTCTTGTTCCTGTTCTTAAAGGAAACAGTTCCCATTTTTCTCCATTCAGTATGATGTTGGCCTTGGGTTTGTCATACACAACCTTTATAATGTTGAGGTAGGTTCCTTCTTTTTTTTTTGTTATCTGCTTTAATTTTATTTGCCAATTTGCTTAAGTTTTATTTAAAATGCATTTACATTTCAATATATTGTTCTTAAACAAGATATCTTTCTGAATTTTATACAAATGACAATTTTCCCATCACATAACAAGAATTATTTTATTTTATTTTATTTTTAATTTTTCATTTGTTCTTTTTATTTTTTATTTATTTATTTATTTATTTATTGGTTGTTCACAACATTTCAAAGCTCTTGACATATCATATATCATACATTAGATTGAAGTGGGTTATGAACTCCCAATTTTACCCCAAATGCAGATTGCAGAATCACGTCAGTTACACATCCACAATTTTACATAATGCCCTATTAGTAATTGTTGTATTCTGCTACCTTTCCTATCCCCTACTATCCCCCCTCTCCTTCCCTTACATCTTCTCTCTCTACCCCATCTACTGTAAAAATAAACAAGGAGAGAAATGAGGTAGGTTCCTTCTTTCCCTAGTTTCTCTAGTGCTTTAAACATGAATGAGTGCTGGACTTTGCCAAATGCTTTTTCTAGGGAGATAACCATGTGAATCTTGTCTTTTTAATTTTTTTAAATTTTTTTTTGGTACCAGGATTTAAACCAGGGGCACTTAACCACTGAGCCACTTCCCCAGCCTTTTTAAATTATATTTTGAGACAGGGTCTTGTTAAGTTTCTTAAGGCCTCACTAAATTGCCAGCCTCGAACTTGCAATCCTCCTACCTCAGCCTCCTGAGTTGCTGGATTACAGGCATGCACCACCATTCCCATAATAATTCTTGTCCTTAACACTATTTATGTGATAAATTACATTTATTGATTTGCAAATGTTGAATCAACCTTGCCTCCCTGGAATGAATCCCACTTGATCATGGTGTACTATTTTCATAATGTGCTTTGTTAAATATGGTTTGCCAATATTTTATTAAGAATTTTTGCATCTATGTTCATTGAGGATGTTTACCTGAAGTTTTTTATTAAAATATTTTTAGTTGTAGATGGACACAATTCCTTTATTTTATTTATTGATTTTTATGTTGTGCTGAGAATTAAACCCACTGCCTCACACATGCTAGGCAAGTGCTGTACCACTGAGCCACAACCCCAGCCCTTGTCTGAAGGTTTTTTCCTTGATGTCTTTGATTCTGGTATCAGGGTGATATTGGATTCATGGAATGAGCTTAGCAGTGTTACCTTCTTTTCTATTTCATGTAATATTTTGAGGAGAATTAGTATTAGTTCTTGTTTAAAGGTCTGGTAGAATTCAGTTGAGAATCCATCCAGCCCAGGGCTTTTCTTTGTTGGAAGACTTTTGATCCTGGCTTCAATTTTATTTCTTAGTATTAATCTATTTAAGTTTTCTATATCCTTGTGATTCATTTGAATAGGTCATATGTCTCAAGAAATCTGTCAATATCTCCACGATTATGTAGCTTATTGGAGTATAAATTTTCACAATAGTTTCTAATGATTAGTGTCTGTGATGATATTTCTTTTTTCATGTCTAATTTTTTCAATTCTAGTATTTTGGATAGTTTAGCTAAGAGTTTATCAATCTTGTTTTTTCTTTCAAAAAACCAACTCTTTGTTTCATTGATCCTTTATGTTGGTTTTCAACTCTCAATTTCATTTATTTTGGCTCTGACTTTATTAATTTCCTCTCTTCTATTGGTTTGGATTTTGTTCTTCTTTTTCTGAGGACTTGAGGTATCATTTTAGATTATTTATTTGGTATCTTATTTTTTTAAATGTATGAACTCAGTGCTATCAGTTTTCCTCTTAGAACTGTTTTCATGCTATCCCAGAAATTTTGACATATTGTATCATTATTCTCATTTTTTTCTTAGAATTTTTTTATTTCTTCCCAATTTCTTCTGCTATCCATTTGTCATTTTGTAGTACAGGCTTTGTGGTTATGAATTCTTTTAGTTTTTCCTTATCATGGAAGGTTTTTATTTCATCGTCAATTTGAAGAACAATTTTGCTGGGTATAATGATCTCGGTTGGTTCTCATTTTCTTTCAGAGCTTGGTATATATTATCTCAAGCTCTCCTGGCTTTAGGGTCTGGGTTGAAAATCTGAATTAGTTTATCTCTAATTGTGACCTGCCATTTTTCTCTTGCAGCTTTTAAAATTCTATCCTTATTTTGTATGTTAGGCATTTCATTCTAATATGTCTTGGAGATCTTTCTTGATCTTGCTTGCTTGGAGTTCTATATGCCTCTTATATTTGAATATTCCATCTCATTCCTAACATTTGGAAATTTTTTAATATTATTTCAATAAAAAGATTGTATATCCCTTTTAGTTTGTATTTCAGAGCCTTCATTTACCTGAGTGATTCTTAAATTTGGTCTCTTGATGTTTTTACAAATTTCTTAAATATTCTGGTCCTGGTCTCTTAACATCTTTTCTTTATGGTCAACTTTATTTTCAAGATTATATACTTTGTCTTCAAGGGATCAAAATTGATCTTCAAAGTAGTCTAATCTATTGTGATGCTTTCCATTGAATTTTTAATTTGACTTATTGAGTCTTTCATTTCCAGGATTTTCATTTGTTTTCTTTTCACAATCTCTCTCTCTCTCTCTCTCTCTCTCTCTCTCTCTCTCTCTCTCCTTTTTGAAATAGTCTTTTCGTTTCTCTCATTCCACCTCTTACATCATGTTTTTAACTTGTTGAACATTTTAACTATGAACTTTATCTGACGTTTTGTCCACTGTGCTGTCAGTGGAGTCTCTTATTGAAGTGTCATGGGCTATTTTGAGTGGTTTATTCCTTTGCTTTTTCATATCACTTGTATGATCAATTTGACCATCCTATACCTCTTCTTATTACTCATCTAGTACCATTTTAGTACTTCTTTTATGCAAGAAACTATTTCTTAACCTTCTTTCTCCTAGGAGCCCTGGACTGGGTAAACATCCAGGTACTGATACTTTAACTCAATGTGTGACCTCTGCCTTTCCCGGAACCAACACCACTTTGTCACTGAACTGTATTTACTACAGTCACTTCAGAGAAAAACCATGTACTATTCAAATTTATGAAAAAGGAAAAACTTGTTGATGCTGTTCTCCACAGTTTCTCTAATTGAGGTATAAACTTGTAGCGGTGTTCTGGTGTTCTTTTGGGTCAGTTTTTCTTTCACTGCCTCCTTTCTGTGTTGTGAGGAGATTGGGATCACTGCCCAGCTCCATGAGTCTTTTTCTTTATTGTTAAAGCTTTTGGTATCTTGATTAAGAAGCTTGTTATCCTGAAGATCGAAAGATCTCCTCTGAGTAGTAAGTATATAAAATCTACTAGTGAGTTATACCCAAGCCCATATTTCCTTCTCAATACTTTGTTGTTTTTCTTTCACACTGAGATCTATAGCCTACCCTAACTAGTTTTGTGTATGACAGGGGGAAAAATTCACCCTTTTTTCCATGTAGATACCCAGACACTCATTTCTTTATGTAATCTTTACTAGAAATCAAGTTGTCTCTGTCTGCTTCAGTTTGTTTCTAGACCCCTTATTATGTTCCAGTGATTTATCTTTGTGCCAAAACTATACTATTTTCACAAAGTTATAATAAATCTTGGTATGTGGTTGAGCAAATCCTATCTTTTGATTTTTAATAAGAATTCCTTGGCTTTTCTTTCCCTTTGCATCTCTGAATAAATTTTTAAACAACTTATCCAGCTATACACACACAAACACACACACACACATTGGGGGATGGCATCAAGTCTGTAACAGGGATTTGAAGAGTGCTCTATTTTGGATTTGGACTGTCCCTTAAAGGCCCATGTGTTAAAGTCAGATCCCTCAGTGGCACTATTGAGAGGTGGTGGAACCTGTAGATATGGGATTGTAGGAGAGGAAGTTAGGTAGTTGGGGGCATGCCCTCGAAGGGGACTACAGGACCCCAGTCTCTTACTCTCTCTTTTTTCACTTCCTGGACATGACCTGAGGTGCCACATGTTCCCCACCATGGTGCACTGTCTTACCACAGACCTAATAGTAATAGGGCCAATTTATCATAGATGAAACCTCCAAAATAAACCTTTTCTCTTCATAAGTTGAGTTAGCTTAGGTCTTATAGTGATGAGAGCTGACTAACATAGGGATAACAGACATATGGCCATGTAGGCTATGTTCATTTTTACCACATGGACATAGCCTACATGGCCATATATTAAGATCTTTAATATCTGTCAGGAATGGCCTATAATTGTAACAATAGAGGTAATTCACTAATTTTGCTTTTCCTAGAAACTTCACCCTTTTTATCAATGCTATGACAAATAATTTATTTTCCGTTTAATTGTCCATTTATGGATGTTTACATAAGTATGAAATGATTTGTTTTATATCCATCAAACTTACTAAACATTCATATCAATTCTAAAAATGTATCTATATGGCTGGGGATGAGGCTTCATGGTAGTGCATTTGCCTAGCATGCACAAGGTCCTAGTTCAATTACCAACACTGCAAAAATACAGAAGGTAAATAGATAAAAATATCTCTATAAATTCTTAATATTTTTCTATATAGAGAATCATGGTCTGTGTAAATAGTGAAGTTTTTCTTTTTTCTGTTCTACTTCTGATATCTCTTATTTGTTCCTCTTAACTAATTGTATTTGTTAGGGTCACTGGATAGGAAAATGTAATGGTCTTGTCTCTTCATAAATTTCAGAAGGAATGCTTCCCACACATCACCCTTGTTTTGCTGCTGTGACTCAAAGATCTAACCAAAACAATTTTAGAGAAGTAAAGTTTATGGTTTCAGAGGTCTCAATCCATAGACATCAGACTCCATTCCTCCAGGCTCAGGGTGAGACTAAACATCGTGGAGGAAGAGTGTGGCAGAGGGAAGCAGCTCACATGATGATCAGAAAGCAGAGATTGAAACTCCACTCACCAGGTACAAATATATGCCCCAAAGCCATGCCCCCTATACCCCACCTCCTCCAGTTATCGCTCGGTAAATGCCATCAGGGGATTAATTGAGTGAATGGATTAAGGCTCTCACAACCCAATTATTTCTTCTCGGAACTTTCTTGCATTGTCTCACGTGAGCTTTTGGGGGACACTGCACATCTAAACCATAACAACCCTGTTGTAGGATACTTGCTCTGGATTTTTGAGGATCTCTTAATGTAAGTTCTTGTCTACTCCTTCTTTGCTAAAAATAATTTTATTAAATACATTTCTGCAACAATCAAAAGGATTTTATTCCTCTTGTAAGTGCTTAGGTGGTTACTATAGTTTGAAAAAATCCATGCGTTTGAATCTTAATCCCCAAATTAATGCATTAATGGTATTTGTAAATGGGGCCTTTCAGAGATGAGGACTTAGATGAAGTTCATGAGGGCAGAGTTCCCAGTATGGAGCTAGAGAAAAGAGAGAGAGAGAGAGAGAGAGAGAGAGAGAGAGAGAGAGAGAGAGAGAGAGAGAGACCCAAGCTGGTACATTTACTCTTTCTCCCCTGTGATATGCTCCAACATGTTATGATGCAGTAGGAAAGCCCTCACCAGATGCTGACACCATACTCTTAGACTTCTCAGCCTCCAGAACAGTGGGCCAAATAAACTTCCATTCTTTAAAAATTACCTAGTCTCTAGCACTTTGTTAAAGCAACATAAAATGGACTAAAACAATGGTAAATCATACATGTTGATTTTCTAATATTAACTAATCTTACATCTGTGGCATAAAATCAATTTGATCATGGTGTATTACCCTTTTCTTGTAGCACTGCTTTGGTTTACTAATATTTTCATGCTGGGATTGGCAGAAAACTTTATTTTCTCAGACTGTTTTTACCAGGTTTTGGTATGAATGTTATCTAACCTTATAAAATTGTACCAGAAAGGTTTATATAAGATTGAAATTAATCCTTTCATGAATGTTGATATGATTCCCCTAAAACTCATCCAGGTCTGGTCTTTCTCATTTGGGAAAATTTTTGATGACTGAGTCAGTTTTTTTTAATCATTAAGAGAACCATCTTGGTGTGTGTGTGTGTGTGTGTGTGTGTGTGTGTGTGTGGTGTGTGTTTTAAATTTCAATAAAATGTTTTTTTAGGAAACTGTTTTTTTTCCCCAAATGTTCTAGTTTGTTATCATATTATACATTCCTCATAATATTTTCTTAACTTTTTAATGACTGCAAAATCTGTACTGATTGGTTTGGGAGGGTGTGATGCAAGTGGGTCCCTCCTCATCATTGCTTACATCTATTTGTGTATAGGATATTTTTTTGGTAAAATGATATTTAATTCCATCATTCTTTTTATTTTGATTTGTTTTACTTATTTATTTTTTATTTTTTTGGTTCTAGGGATTGAATTCAGGTCCTTGCATGTGCTAAGAATGTGCTCTACTGCTGAGTTACACCCCAGGCTCCTGCCTATCACTCTTAATTTATTATTTTGAAAGAAATAGAGAAAATGTACCCTCCTTAACCTGGTTACCCTGAGGCATGCTTCATATAAGAAAAGCAGGCTAAATGTTTAAACTCTTTCCCTTATTTGCTAGGTTTCAGAATAATGAGTTTGTCTGTAACTGTCCTAAAGGTAACCAACGGGGCTGGGGATGTGGCTCAAGCGGTAGCGCGCTCGCCTGGCATGCATGTGACCCGGGTTCGATCCTCAGCACCACATACCAACAAAGATGCTGTGTCTGCCAAGAACTAAACAATAAATATTAAAAATTCTCTCTCTCTCTCTCCTCTCTCACTCTCTCTTAAAAAAAAAAAGGTAACCAACGAAGCTTTGAAATTTATTACTATCATTATAAACTCAAGAATGCTAACACATTAATCATCCTTTTAAGCATTGCAGTTATTTTTCTTATGTACGCCGATATCCTTCCATCTTTGGTCAGTGAGACCCGCTTACTGCTGGCTCCCAAGTTGTTTCGACCTGGTCCAGTGGTTCAGCAGCTTCCTTGTTAAATGTATGTCCTTTCTGGTTTTCTTCAGCTTGTAGCCCAGTATTTCCTGTCTTGTTTCAATTTTTCTATGTCTTATGATTTTATATAGTCATCTTTCTAATCTGTCCTCAGGAGACGCTTGTTCCAAATTTACCTAGACAGTCCTTACTAGAAGTGACCAGAAGCAGCAATGAGACCCATTCGTTGGTTTATATAACAAGTCTGCATTGAGAACCTACTTTGTGATAGATTCTATGGTGGAATACGAAGATGAATCAGACACTTTCACCACCCTCAAAGAATTTGCAGTCCCCTGGGGAAGTTGATGAATACCATGATTTCTGGGCAAAATAAAAGACATGAAGCCTGTAAGTTCTAGCAGAATTTCAAAGTAATAGGTGGGCTTCCAGGAGGAGGTGATACCTGAAAGTTTGAGCACGGCTTGGACACGATGAGACAAGGGAAAGCGTTACCTTCTCTGCCTTTACATCCACTCAGCAGAGCATGTACCAGGAGCCTCCTCTTGCTCAAGCCATCCCAAATGCAAGACTGCCTCTAAGAAGGGGTTGTGGACCCCACCTGAGAGCCTTGGATTTCTCCTCTCACAATTTGAGCAAGTAAACTAGCCTTTACAGAAAAATGCAAAGTGCCACAGAGAAACCTTTTCTATCCACGATTCCCTCTCCACGGGGACCTCTTGAATATTAATCCTCACCAGAGCACTGAGTCATAGGAGACAAATTTTGGTATAATTTTTCTACAGTCAAGTACAGAGAGGAGAAGTGGAGTTATTTGGGGAAGTATTCAGGTGAAAACCCAAACAAACAAACAACAACAAAACAACCCAGAAAAAGTAGCATGGTTTATTCAAGGACACAAAATTAAAGAGCAATTTTTCCAACCAAGGTAAAAGAATCATTTCAGATCCTCATGGGTGAAAAAGAAGGGCCAGAGTCCCAGAGGCCTGGCTGACTAGAACCCCCCCCCCCCACCCCAACACACCCGTTCCCAGGGTTCTGCTGTGGGAGCTGCAGGGCCAGAGCACACTGAGGGGCAGATGGAGCGGAAATGCTGGATGGGAAAGTGAATTCCAAGTCAGTGTGCTGGGGGTTGGAGGGAAGGTAGTGACTCAAAACTCTGGGCCTCAATGTCTAAAAAAGGTAGAAATGCCAAGGACAAAGTGAAGGGAACAGAAGAAGGCTCACCGCAGCCTCCTTTCAGGTTTGAGGATCTTTTCATCAAGGAAGAACACAAAGGGTCACCACCATGAACTTGACGGATGCCCGGTTACAAGAACCTGGCTTTTGTCCCCTCTACTGACCTCCTGGGTTCCTCTGCTGATGTGCTTTGAAGGACAGGAAGGATGTTCAAACAGAGTGCCAGGTGTCTTTGGGACCCTGGAGTCCCACCTGTGCACAGCCTTGGGCAGGTCGTGTTTAAAGGCAAGGTGGTTTATACATTCTCCATTTGCCTTAAAGCAAAGGTGTGGCTTCTAACTTCATTGAATTTAACTGTAGAAAACTCTGACTCCCAGTCCCTAGCACTATGAGAAATAAACGCCGATTCCATCATCCAGTCTGTGGTTCTTATTTGCAGCAGTTCAAGCAGGCTAAGGTCTTCGATGGAAGTCACAATCAGAATTTCTCTTTCTTTTTTACACCCTTTGTCTAGTGTCAGCTTTCCTGAGCAAACTGTGTCATTAACACAGACCAAACAGGGCTGTGTCTTTCCTCAGTGCCATAACTTATTAAATAACAATAAATTCACAGCTACACCACTTCATCGGTGGGCAGAGACTGCTGGCGTCCTTACTTGGAGTCTCGTTCACTCTTTGGCATCCTTTATTGGATCCTGAGAGACATGAAGGGTCCACACATGCTCCCCAGGGGAAACCCTGCTTGGACAAGGATGTGCACACAGTGAGTGCCCCTGCCAGCATGAACCAAGATGGGAAATGCCCACCTCACCGCCATGTACTGGGGAGCTCCATACCTCCCAGGGTGTTCTCCCACTTCTGGGGCTCTGTGGTTAACCCACTATCCATAACTGCTCCTTACCAGGTCATGAGCCCAGACACTGTAACAAAGACACTATCCTTCTCTCACTCCAACACCATCAAGTACAAGATCACAGGAACTGAGTCCCAAGGTTAACTGGCACAGGGCCACTGAATGATAAGGCCACCCCAGGATCTGAGTTCAGCCCAAGCTCTTAAATGCTATGTCCTGCTGCTTCTCAGAACCATCCCAGTCACTAGGAGCTGGATAATATTTATTTTCAGTCCTTTTCATGGAGCCCATGATCTTGTGTCTCTTGGGCAGCAGCCTATTTCCCACTCTTTGGAAGGGGACCATCTCTCTGCTCCTGACTTAGAGGGGAACTGATGGAACTGTGTTCTCTCATCCGATCCCAGGTGTGTGATGAGAAGAATAGGACTTGCTTGAACTAAGTGTCACACTACACAAGGATGACCAGCCCCAGTGTGTCCCTGGTGGTCTAACTCCTGCAGGCCAGAAGCTCTGGTTTGTCATAAAGCTCAAGGGAGTCGTTTAAACTTTCACCCTCTCCAAATGCTGCACAGTGACAGCACACAGGTCTGGTCTGTGACTTGGATGACAAAGGCTCTACAAGGTGTTTCACTCCACCCTCTCACACACACATGGGAATCACCAGCGTCTCCTATTGTCTCTTCCTCCATGTGCATCACCTTTGTGCGCTGACTCCATTCCACCAGCATCTGGCCTGGAACACTGCACCTCTGACCTCCTCCCTGGGCCCCACCTGCCTCCCTTGAGTCCATTCCACTTGCTGCCTGCCTGCACATCCAGTGAGCTAAGATTGTGCTTCACACTTGAATGGGTAGGGAGAAAAATCAAAAGGAGATTTCATGATGTACAGAAATTGTATGAACTTCAAATTTCATTGTCCCAAAACAAGTTTTACTGGCACGTGCCCACATTCATTCACAGGCATTACCTGTGGCTGCTCTCAGGCTACAAGGGAGCCTTGTGTTATTGTGTCACCAGAGACACAGTATGACCCACATATGAAAATGTTTACGATCTGGTCCTTTACAGGAAAACTTTGCTGATGTCTGACTCCACACAATAGACTGTGATCTTTTCAAAATGCAATTCACATTCGGCCG
This sequence comes from Urocitellus parryii, assembly GCF_045843805.1. NCBI lineage: Eukaryota > Metazoa > Chordata > Mammalia > Rodentia > Sciuridae > Urocitellus > Urocitellus parryii. Next base: position 80,071,532 of record NC_135532.1, read on the forward strand.
TGGTGGCACACACCTATAATACCAGTGTCTCAGGAGGCTGAAGCAGGAGGATTGAGAGTTCAAAGCCACCCTTAGCAACGATGAGGCTCTGAGCAACTCAGTAAGACCCTGTCTCTAAATAAAAAAGGACTGGGGATGTGGCTCAATGGTCAAGTGCCCCTGAGTTCAATCCTTGTTACCCCAAAACAACAACAACAAAGGCAATTTACTTACCATTTCCAGGGCACTTAAATTAAATTCTAAAATGAAGGAGAATATAAGAAAACCCACATGAGCTGGGTGTGGTGGTGCAGGCCTGTAATCCCAGTGGCTCAGGAGGCTGAGACAGGAGGATGGCAAGTTCAAAGCCAGCCTCAGCAAAAGTGAGGCACTCAGCAACTCAGTGAGACCCTGTCTGTAAATAAATACAAAATAGGGCTGGGGGTGTGGCTCAGTAGTTGAGTGCCCCTGAGTTCAATCCCCAGTACATATATATATATATATATATATATATATATAAAAGCTAGCCCTATCTTCCTCTCTAACCTTCCCTCCATTTGTTCTCCCCATACTCATGCTGCCTTCTGGCTGCTCCTGTTCCTACTGAGATTGTCCCTTCCCAGCCTGGGCTCTAGCTGCAATGTGCTTTCTCAGAGTGGCACAGGGCTGGATCCTCCTTGGTGTTCACATCCAAAAGAGGTCTTCCCGATGGCGTCAGTCAGCTTTTTGTCATGGAGACAGAACACCTGAGAATAACAACTTGGAAGAGGAGAGATTTATTTTGGCTCATGGTTTCAGAGGTTTCAGTCCACGGTTATCTGACTCCATTTCGTTGGGTCCGAGGTGAGGCAGGACATCATGGCAGAAGGCTGTGCTGGAGGAGAGCTGCTTACCTCATGGCAGCCAGGAAGCGGAGGGAGAGAGGAAGGAGTCAGGGACAAGGTGGAGTTCCCAAAGGCACACCCGCACAGACCCACTTCCCCCAAACTGGTTCTACTTCCTAGGGTTTCCACCACCTCCCAATAGTCCATGCAGTGCTAAATCCCTCAGTGGGTGGATCCACCGACGGGGTCAGGGCCCTTGCAATCCAATCACTTCCCCAAACCCCTGCCTCTGAACATGGCTGCACTGGAGACCAAGCCTTCAACACACAATTCTTGGGGCGACATTCCTAACCCAAACTACCACACCATGGATTTCACACCATGGATTAGACTCTCTGATCAGCACCGATCACTTTCCAATATTTCACTGGTTTATCTATTTAGTTATTCTTATTTACTACCTCCATCATTAGAACAAAAATTCCATGAAAGAAGAAACCTAATGCTATTCCACACTTTCCCTAGAAACTGGGGCAGCAGAACCTCAGTATCTGTTAAAGAATACATGATGGCCAAGGTGATTGTTAGGGTAGTGATGGTGGTGGTGATGATGGTATGTGGTGATGGTGGTAGTAAGATGATGAGTTAGCACAGATTAAAGTGGATCAATGACTTAGGTTCTAGAACAGAGATCCTGTGCCTAATAGAAGAAAAAGTAGGCTGAAATCTCTACCATGTAGGCGTAGGAACTGACTTCCTTAATAAGACTCCCAAAGCCCAAGAAGTAAAATCAAGAATCAAAGAATGGGATGGAATCAAACTAAAAAGCTTCTTCACAGCAAAGAAAACAATAACATGAAGAGAAATCCTACAGATTGAGAAAAAAATCTTTACCACACACACACTAACTAAATGAGGTCAGATAGAGCATTAATCTCCAGAATATACATAAAAAACTCAAAAAACTTAACACCAAAAAACCAAATAACCAATCAATAAATAGGAACTAAGGAACTGAACAGAAACTTCACAGAAGAAGGAATACAATTGATCAACAAATATATGAAAAAAAAGTTCAACCTCAATTAGAGAAATGCAAATCAAAACTACACTGAGATTCCGTCTCAGTCCAGTCAGAATGGCAATCATCAAGAATACAAGCAACAATAAATGTTGGTAAGAATGTGGAAAAAGATACACTCATACATTACTGGTGGGACTGCAAATTGATGCAACCAGTATGGAAAGCAGTATGGAGATTCCTCAGAAAACTAGAATGCAACCATTTTGACAGTTTTCCCGCTCCATGGTTTATACCCAAAGGACTTAAAATCAGCATATTATACCTATGCAGCCACATCAATGTTTATATTTAAGCAGCTCAACTTATAATAGCTAAACCATGGAACCAACCTAGGTGCCCTTCACAGATGAATGGATAAAGAAAATATGGCATAGAAAAACAACAAATATTACTCAGCCTTAAAGAAGAATAAAATTATGGCATTTGCCAGTAAATAGATGGAGCTGGAGAATATCATGCTCAGCAAAATAAGCCAATTCTAAAGAACCAAAGATATGAAGATGCTAATTCACAATAAGGGGTGAGGAGCTAGGGAAGAATAGAGGTACTTTGGATTAGACAGAGGAGAGTGAAGGGAGGGAGAAAGGATAGTAGAATGAATTGGACATTATTACTGTATGTGCATATATGATTATACAATTGGTATAACTTATATCATATACAAAGAATGAGAAGTTATACTCCAATTATGTATGATGTGTCAAAATGCATTCTACTATCATATATAACTAATTAGAACAAATTTTTAAAAAGAGAATGGGGAAAATGAAAGAAAAAAAAAGATGATGAGTTAGCAGATGTGCAATCAGATCTTGTGACGAGACCCACACCTCTGTACACCAAGATGCTTGGGCTGTCTGTGGCATACAACAGACTCCAGGTCTATTGGACCATTGGACATGTTATCAATGCTGAGACCTATCAAACGTGAAACAAATTGGTAGAGGGTGCCAGAAGTTATCTCCTCTATACTCTGGACTTGATGGCTACTTGGTCATCCTCACAGCAGAGAGAATTCAAAATTAAAAGCATCAAGGTTTTAAATGTAAAAATAATATGTTTATGGTGAAAAATAGAAGATAAAGAAAATCTTGAAGAAGAAAATTAGAACCAACCAAAATGAGCAAGCTTAACATTTTGATATCCTTTCTTCCAGGTGTTTTCCATGTAAATATGCATATGTTTTGTTCTTGATAGATCCAGATCCTCTTTCGAGATTATATAGATCTGGACTGACCTTTTTTTTTTATTTTTTGATTGGCCATTATTTTTTATTGGTTGGGGAGTATCTTATATGATCAGATAATATCCTTTTATTTTTGTGGAAAGTTAAGGAAAAACATTAACTGATATTTTTTTTGTTATTCTATAGCTTTATAACATTTGAGAATTCCTGAATAAGAAACTCTTTTTTAAATTTATATATGACAGCGGAATGCATTATGATTTTATTACATACTTAGAGCACCAATTTTTCATATCTCTGGTTGTATACATAGTATATTCACACCAATTCGTGTCTTCATACATGTACTTTGGATAATAATGATTATCATATTCCACTATCATTTCTAACCCCATGCCCCCTTCTTTCCCCTCCCACCCTTCTGCCCTATCTAGAGTTCATCCATTCATCCCATGTTCCCTCTCCCTATCCCACCATGAATCAGCCTCCTTATATCAAAGAAAACATTCGGCATTTGGTTTTTTGGGATTGGCTAACTTCACTTAGCATTATCTTCTCTAACTCCATCCATTTACCTGCAAATGCCATGATTTTATTATCTTTTATTGCTGAGTAATATTCCATTGTGTATATATGCCACATTTTTTTTTTATCCATTCATCTATTGAAGGGCATCTATGTTGGTTCCACAGTTTAGCTATTGTGAATTGTGCTGCTATGGACTGACCTATTTTAAAGGTCCTGGGAGATAGATATGTGTCTTCTTTCTATAAGAAGCCCCACTGTGATCAATTTTTACCACTTGACAAAACACCTTTTCATGCCATCTATAAACTCAGTGGGCAGGTTGAACCTCCATGGTACTGCAGTTGGGCAGCCCCCTACTGTGCCCACTCTGCCTGGCAAAACATGCTCCACTCACCTGACCTCAAACTCAAATACTATGGAGCACATGCTACATACTAGCCCCAGGGCCTAGTGCCAGGGATGTAAAGAGGAAAAACAAAGAGTCCTTGGACTCAGTTCTTTTTGTCAGTCTTCCTGCCTGACACTCTATGTCCATGACCCGCATTTGGAAATTGCTTGTTTTTTATAGACATCTTTGCTGCATGCATATGCTTCACAAATGGTGCTATTTGCACCATTTTTACATACAAGATATTTGGCATCATATTTACAGAAGTTTCCAGCTTTGTTTCAGTTTTTTTTTTTTCCTGGTGTTAGGGTTTGAACCCAGGGCCTCATGCATGCTACATTTACCCTCTACCACTGAGCCACATTCCCAGCCCTCAAGCTTGTGTTTTTTTATTTTTTCAAAATTGAAGGTAATACAAGCAAAAGAGGACAGATAAAAATCTAAAGAGAAAATGACATGTTGACAGACACTGAACCCAAGTGACTGTAATCCTCCTTTCAGTTCAACCCACAGACTGTGTACTAAACCCTCTGGATGTCAGCCAGGGTAGGAGGAAGGCACCAGAACTAGAAAATGTTAGATGGCCACGCGGCATGGTGATTTAATCGGTGTATAATAAGTTGTCTCTTGAACTTGAACATGAGGTTACTCTCAGAGGGAGGCGTACGATGATGGCAAACTGATGAAATGAAATGAGAGTAAACCAGCTGCATAAGTGTGTGGGTGCAGGGCATCTTCCAAACATGCACAAAGAGGATGTTTGTAAGGAGCTGGATCTGCAGGTCCAGGCCACTCCAGTTCACAATGCGGTCATTCTGCTGCATGCAGCTCCTCCTCCAACCCCCTTTCATTCATTCTTTCTTTCAATAGTTATTTCTTTAGTGCCTTCTATGTAGCTAATGCTCTTCTAGGGGGTAAGGATTAGCCTATGCTAGCCTCATTTCCTCTCACTTTATTTCTAACAATTCAGACATCACTTGCTTTAGGAAACACCCACTGACATCCCTTGTCCCCTCACCAGGCTGTCAGGGCTTCTTATGTGCTCCTAGGACACCCTGTGCATAGGTCTATAGTTGCACTTGCATCTTGATGCTTGTCTCTTCATCCATCCCTCTTGTCTCAGACAGTGCACTCATCAAGGTTCAGGTCAACTCATTGCTATAACCTAGACCCTACACAATTCCTAAACATAGAGCTGTTGCTTGAAACGCATTTATGACCAGGGAACTGCAAGGAAATCAGTGTATTCACCTTTCTGAAGACAAAATGGTAAGAGAATCTGGAGGGGAGCTGGGGAGCCAGGGCTTTGTTTTATAATTTTAGATTTTTGTGAGGTTTTATGTGTGGTTTTGGTTTTTGGTTTTTTGTTTGTTGTTGTTGTTGTTGTTGTTGTTGTGTGTGTGTGTGTGTGTGTGTTTGCTTTTGGGGTTTTTAAAAATTTTTATTTTTATTTTGTACAATGAATTAAACCCAGGGGCGCTTAATCACCGAGCCATATCCCCAGCCCTTTGAGATAGGGTCTTGCTGAGTTGCTTAGGGCCTCGCTAAATTGCCAAGGCTGGCTTTGAACTCATATCCTCCCTCAGCCTCCCAAGCCACTGGGATTACAGGCATGCACCACTGAGCCCTGCCCCAGGGTTTTGTTTCCATCATTTTCATGCAGGACAAAGCATTTCCTTCCTGCCTGACTCATTCCACTCAGCAGGTGGCACCTGAGGATGAGAGGGGCCACATGTGGACAATAACAGCCCAGAAGCATCTACCACTCTTCTTGATCAGAATCCAAGCTACTGAGAACTTTCTAAGTATACTTGGGTCTTGCTCTCTGCCCCACCCATCTTCCCCATCCCAGTAAATGGCAGCTCTCCATTCTTCTGGTTGCACTAGCCACAGATCTTGCAGTCTTCCTGGACTTCCTTTCTCTCCCCTTCTCCCACCCAATCTATCAGCCCAGCCTTTCCAAGTGACTTACAAGACAGCTCCAGAGTCCAGCCACTTCTTACCTCAAACATGGCCACCCACCTCCTTAAAACCTCTGCTGTCGTCTCTGACTGAGAGAGACGATGACGAGAGAGCCCCAGCTGCCTCTACCCAGACCTCCAGATAGTCCCTTCTCAAAGCAAGCCAGAGATTGCCTTGAAAACCCTGCTTGAAATATTCCTTGCAAGGTATAAGAATCAGTCTTCAAATTGGCTTTCAAGGCCCAGCCTCAACTCTATCTCCCCTGACTACTTCCTCCCTCCCTCCTGTCACTCAGTCACATGGACCCTTAGCAGCTCCTTGGACACCCTAATTCAGATCCTACCTTAGGGCCTTTGCATATCTCAACATGGCTTTTTCCCTCACTTTCTTTCTGCTGAAATGTTCTCTTCTCATCAAGCATTCGATAATTACTTCTTTCAAATTGTGCACACGCACATGCATACACAAACACATATCACCTGTACTCCCTATCACTCTGCCCTGCTTTACTTTTTTCTACATAACTACTTACCTTCTGATATAGCCTATACTTTGCCAATTGATTTATGTTTTCTTTTCCCCCCTGGAGCTAAAGATAAGGTCCAAGAGCACAGGCTTTTTTTTTTTTTTTTTTTTTTGGCTTGTTTTGTTTATTTCTCTGTCCTTAAGACTTGCAGCAGTGCCTGGCCCATGATTATATTAATCCATTTAAAATTAGTAAAACTGCCATTATGGTTCTGATATCAATATTTCAAGTTTTATCATCATGAGAAAATCCCCCAGTCATTCATCAACTGCACATGTACAAACTTTCCCTGGATGACCTAGCTACCTGATGAGCCATTTGGAAGAAAACCACAGACTACAGACAACACTCTGTGGGGCCAGGAACTGTGGAAACAAATCATGACTATTAATGTGACAATGTGGTTCCTGATTAGGGCCTATTCTCTGATAGAACTAAATAGAACCAAGCCCATGCCACCAAATGGACATCACTGCCACCTGGAACCGTCATAGCATATGATGTGACAGTACCTCCAACATTATAAGCTGGGAGTCAAGCCAAGTTTCTGATATGAAAGCCATCACTGCCAACCAGGCTTGTGGCGTGCCAAAGACTAGCCCACTTGTTTTGTGGTGAGGGAGGTTACAACACAGGAGGTGATGCTCTCATTTACTCCTGGCAAATTGATATCAGACTTTTGAGACCTTCTTAAGCCACTGGTTAGAGTCTCAAGGTTGTTGTCACTTATTCAGGGTACAGGGTCATTGTCTTTGTTCAATAAGCTAAACCTAGCCACACAGTGCAGTCTTCATTTAAAAAGGTCTCTGGACCTTTTAAACTAGACTCCACTGCTCATCTCTAAGCTAAGCATGCAGAATGAAACAACAGATCCTGGTGCACATGGATCACTGTGGGTACTTTGGAAAGACAACTGGACTCAGAGACCAACACGAGAAGAAGAACTGAGTGTGCATTACACTGTGCGGATGGACACTTATAGCTTTGCTATGCCGAGAAAATAATTCAGAAAGTCATCAGGACGATGTCGGAGTAGGCTATTTTTTTCTAATTAACGTTCAGTTTTCTAAATAGTCACCCGGCAAACGAATGCACTGAAGATCAATATTCCCAGTAACGTCTCCTGGGGATGGCTTGCCCCAGATGGGATGTGATGAGAAGGGCACTTGACCTACTCACAAACCTGATCCCAGTCTCCCCATGGGAAAAACATCAGACTGGTGACAGGGTCCTCAGGGAGCTGGGACTCATCAAAACTCTCACAGTCATGAAAAGCAAGATAGACTGAGAAACCAGCACAGACCAGAGGGGTGGGCAGACATGACCATCATGTGCACAGTGGTGTCCTGGACAAAACTCTGGACAGAAAGAGGATATGAATGAGGAAACAAGAACATGGACTTACACAGTTGCTGAACTCATCAGAGTCACCAAGCCCATCAGTAGCAGCCCTAGCAGTAAGAAGCTGAAAAGCAGAAAGGCCTCCTCACAAGCAGATTTGCTCATTTTTCTGACTGATGATCTTTCTGTAAAAGTCAAGATGGCTTGGGTTTTTGTTACATCCCTGGCTTTCCTTACAGCTCCGTGTCAGAGCAATTTCTGACTACCCAGTTGTTTCCAGAATCATCTTTCTGAAAATGAGTCCTAAACCACAAATGTGTTCTCAAGTTTGAAAAGTCTCATTTTGTTTTTCAACTTTTAGATGAGAATCTCTCAGCATTTTCATATCACATCTCTTCTTTGACGACTCCTCATCATATATTGCTAAAAGCAAGACCAAGAGGCATTTCCACAGCTGTATACAATCATCCCTTTGTATCTTTGGGGGATTGGTTCCAGGATCCCTGTGGACATCAAAATCTAAGGATGGTCAAATCCCTTACTTAAAATAATGTAGCATTTGCATGAATCTAAGCATATCCTCCTGTATATTCTAAATCATCTCTAGATGACTTATAATACATAAGACAATGTAAATGCTGTCTAAATAGCTGTTAGACTATGTGGCTTACAGAGTAATGAGAAGGAGGAAAAATTGTACATATTACTTTTTGGGACTTTCTGGAACTTTCTCCCCCTGGATATCTTTGATCCTCAGTTGATTGAGTCCTCAGATACTGAAGACCAACTCTATTTCAGAACATGCCTAAAAATCACACAAAAATGCTTGACAACAAAAGTGGGTAAAAAGAACTTAGATATAAATGAGTTTGCTCCCACACAGCTGTTTGCCACAAAGCACCATCACACTGCCCCTTAGCTGTGGCTGCCTGGCTCTCCCAGGGCCTTGCCTCTGCATACCTGGGCCCAATAGCCCTGTGGCCAGTCCTTCATTGATGCTATGAGCCAGACAGACCATGTGAGGGGTTCCCCGTGTGCCCCACTGCCCCACAAGGGCACCCTCACATCAGGGCCCCATGCCTGCATCTGGGGGACTACACAGCCTTCGGAATCAGAGAGGCACTGAGAATAGCACAGTGATTCAGCAAACAAGACCAGGGAGGGTGGCGGGAGCCAAAAGCTGTAGGGAAATGCAAGGGCTTGCCTGCTGCTCCATAAAGTAGGCAGCCAGGAAGAATGAGGGGCTGAGTCATAAGAGTTGAAGGGGAGCTTGAAGCTTAATCAGATGAAGAGAAGGAGGAGCCCTCTCTAGGCTGAAATCCTCCTCCCATCTTGCCACATTATTTTTTTTTTTCAGTAAAGTTTTAATACCTGGGACATTCAGATTTCCTTCCTCTTTTCTTACCTGGCACAACACGGGCGCCTGACTCTGCTAGCATCTTTATCCATCCCCTGCCTTTATAGCCCTCACCAGGACCACAGCAAGCTCCATTTCCAATCGGGTCCCTTCATGCTGACAGAAGGCACTTGCTGGGATCCTGACCCTACCCAGATTGTTTTGGTCTGAGTGGGTGAATGAATAACTACTGGCAGAGCCGCTAGGGTTGTTCACCATCAGGTCCAGCCAGCCTCCCTCCAGAGCTCCTTTCTGGCAACAGAGAGCTGCCTTCGCTCCCAGAGCACTGGGCCCTTCCCCACCCTCTCCCTCTCCTGGGAGGGGCGGCTGACTCTTACCTGTGACCCAAACCCAGGCTCACAAGCCAACTTCTTGAAACTTTCCAGGGTACACCTCTCCAGGACAAGCTCCCCTGTGTATGTGATCCCTCTGGAGCACTAATTCTGTTTTATTCTTTTGAAGAAAATAATGGAATGATGGATTAAAATTAACAGACATCCTTTTTGGACCTTTGCATCCTTTCATTTGCTACCAAAATAGGAGTCCCAATGAGCTAGACAATCATTGTTCCTCAAATGTATCTGACCAGAGAACCACAGGGCCCTATGGAACCAACTTTGGGCAACCCTGGCCTAAAGTGGTGGATTTTGACTGAATGATAAAGTACCCAGAACAAAGTATTTGTTTATTACTCATTCATTGTGATTTTTCCAAAATATGCCAAGCATCAAGATTGAACACTGTTGTTCTTGGAAAAAGCATGCAGAAAGGGATGTCATTATGGAATCAAAAACTTTTATTCAGAATAAGCATCAAAATGAAGGTAATTGTCTCACAAATGCAGGGCCACAGACCACTCATAAAGGGATTAGAAAATGATTACAAAAATATTTTAATAGATTAAAATAGCTGGAAACCACAATCACTGGCTGTAAAATATAGACACATATAATTGCATTGAAAAGGTGAAAAATCTTTAGACTATTTGCCCAGGTGGCAGGAAACCCACACCTCAGAGCCAAAGAGCTATTGTGACATCCAAGTCCAGGGTTATGTCTTCATATGACTGGGAGATATTTGGCCTCTGTTGCCATCTGTGGTTAAATGCAGAGGAGTAAGTGCTAGATCTTTAGGGCTTCTCATTGCTTTAGAGAAATTGGATCAAGTGCTTTTAATTTTCCCGAACACAACTTTTAATGGAGGAGTGACAGTAGATTACAAGAAATTTACTGGGGCTGCAGCTGACTCTTCAGTTTGGCCAGTCTCATGAGGCAGTCATCCCTCCACTGCCTTCTGGCAGCCAGGTGCCCTGGGTCATCAGGAACCTTCATGCGCATGGCCTGGCAAGGGGAAAAGCGGTAGGAAGAAATGCAGCATGAAGAGGAAATACTTTGCCACGAGTATAAATGCTTTACCTATTTATGTAAACTGTGCATACATTGCTTTCAAAGACAAAAAGCGTAGAAAACCCTCCATCAACACAAGCTTTCCAAATCTTGCTCTTAAGGTCTTCTAGTGACAGCATGCAACATGAACAAAGTCAAGAAAAAGGAACCATCAAAATCAAGGGCTGGGGGTGGGGGGTGAGGCGGGCTGGGGTTGTGACTCAGCGGTAGAACATTCGCCTAGCACGTGAGAGGAATTGGGTTCAAGCCTCAGCACCACATAAAAATAAATAAATAAATAAAATAAAGGTATTGTGTCCAACTACAACTAAAAAAAAAAAAAACAAAAAATCAAGGGCTGATTTGGGGGTTGGGGCTCAGGGATAGAGTACTCATCTAGCACGAATGAATGAGGCACTGGGTTTGATCCTCAGCACCACATAAAACTAAATAAATAAAATAAAGGTATTATGTCTATCTACAACTAAATTCGTGTGTGTGTGTGTGCGTGTGTGTATTTTTTTTTTTTTTAATCAAGGTCCAATGGGCCTGGGGTTGTGGCTCAGTGGTCGAGCGCTTGCCCAGCACACACGAGGCACTGGGTTTATCCTCAGCATCACATAAAAATAAATAAAATAAAGGTATTACAACTAAAATTAAGAAAAAAAAATCAAGGGCCAGGATTCCAGCTAAAAGCTCCAACCCAGGCGGAGGGAAGGGAAAGGCCAGCCCACTTTTCTGCAGTGAGTCTACATACCTGATGAACTTTCTCAACTGTGGCCCTGGAAAACTCTGGAACAGGTCCAAAAGTCTTCAGGACACGATTCATGCCTTCACTGTACCTGTCACAGTAGCTTAGAAATCCTGAAATGATATGAAAAAAGATCCATGGTATCAGCAAGAATATTCTACCACTCCAAACTGAAACACCTGGTCAGAGGGTTTTGCCTGGGGACAAGTTAGCTACATTCTTCTTCCCCTGGTGATAAAGAAAAACAGAGGTAGGAGATGCATCACCTGTTAGCCCTGGGCAAGGAAGACCCTTCCCATTAGTTATTATCTTGTGCTTTCTCTTGAACCTTAAAATCCTGGGTCCCTCGGGCCTGGTATGTCACCTTCATTGGCATATCCCACAGACACTCAGTTGGCTGATATTCACACTGATTTGCTGAATATCAGAGTAAGCCCTCACTTCTCAGAAAACATTTCCAACTACAGATCACTTAAGGCTACTTATGTGCAGGGCTTAAATACATTGTCTATGAACCAAAGATGTCAAAGTTCAAGTCAAGGTCTCATTCACCTTGGTCATAAGTCATTATCACTTACACTTCAATTATCACTTCAGCAAGCATTTACGAGGTGGTAGGTACCATGCAGATAGGTTGTAATACCACTTGCTTAAGCTTTGGTCAGGTAGGCCTGAGCCCTGAAGCATGTAGGCAGAGCTGACCCAGCCCTCCAAAAGCTGAACAATTTCTTGGATTCTAACATGTAGCCCTAGAATTTTGGTGGAGAAACAAAGATGAGGTTTATCTTTTAAGGATAAGGAGGAACAAGCACAATCACTATGGGTCTATGTGGACTAAAGCCAAGGCTCTATTTGAGAATCAGACATCCACAGAGAAGATAGCACAAGTCTGGTCCACCCATGGCACCTGCCCTGGTCCACTCAGCACCAGCTTCCTCCTCACCCAGGGCTGCTACGGCATGTGCTTAGAGACAAGAGGTATTAGAAGTCAGGCCTAGGATCCTGAAGATTGAGGTGTCTCTAAGTCCTGGCTGTTCCATCATTCACCCCATTTCTTTATTTTTTCTTTTTTGTGGTGCTGGACATCAAACCCAGAGCCTTGTGCCTGCTAAACCTGAGGTCAACCACTAAGACCTCAGGCCCATTTCCAACATCTTTTAAAACTACAAAGCCTTAGCAGTGGGTCATGAGGGCTAAAAAGATAATGAGGGTACAAATGAAAATGCAGAGACCCTAATGCCTGGCTCTCACCTACCCTGTGAAAACTGTGTAGGATTTTTTTTTTTTAAAAAAAGATTAGTGCTAGATACTATTTTAAAAAAAAAGACAAATAAAAAGCTTCTTTGGGATTTAATTTTGATTGACTTGCATTGATGTGTAAGCCAAAATTCTCTGGGTTTCCATTTTGTTTGCTTCAAATAATTTTCCTTCTCTCTCAGTGTGCTAAAGTCCCTGAGAAGAGACAGTGTTTTGAAGGGTAAAATAGTCAAACTTGCCAACTTTTCTGACATCAGAAACTACATTAACTGATGGATAATTTTTTAAAGAAGGGGTTTTATTTCATTTCACATAAGTATTCACTTGGCAATTCAGAATTCTGGAAGCTTCTGTAAATGTTCCAGGACTGACCAGTAATCTCCGAGGGTTTAATGTTTCTAGAGACCAGAAAACAAGCTATATATTCATTTCCTTTCACAAAGGAAGTATTTACTTTATTTTTTCTACTTATTTATTCAAACAAAAGATGATAAAATCTAAACACAAATCAGGGACAAAAGAATTGAGTAAGTTGGAAAGATATTAAATGAGATGATTTGCTAATTAGCTTTTCTCACTGTGATAAAATACCTAAGAGAATCAACCTAAAAAAAGAGGAAAGGTTTATTTTGGCTCACAGTTTTAGAGGTTTCAGTACATGGCCATTTGGCTCTGCTGATTTGGCCCTGTGGTGAGAAAGTGTTGTCATGGTGTAGAGCGTTTGTTGGAGCAATGCTGTTCAGTCCATGCTGGCCAAGAGGCAAAGAGAGAAGCAGGGCTGAGCCCCAACATCCCCTTCAAGGGTACACCCGTCAGTGACCGCCCTTCCTTCCACTAGGCCCCAGATCCTAAAGATCCTGCCATCTCCCATCAGCACCACAGGCTGGTGACCAAGCATTTCACACATGGGCCTCTGAGGGACATTTAAGATCCAAACCCTAACAGAAAATTTGCTGTGGCTGCTTATTCACCCACTTATAGGGAGGGAAGAAGCCCCCGAGATCCGCTCAGGCATCAACTCCATCTCCTACTCCCACATGAGCAGCAATGCCAGGAGATTCAGTTCATGTGCCGCATATCGTCTCTGAGTTACTTTACATTCCTTGAAAAAGTGTTCACCTTTCACTATCCCTGAAATCATTCAAATACCCCAGAGACTTTCTAGAACTTCCCCCCACTGCCTTTTGTAAAATTTGTAAGGTTTAAAGGGACATTCATTTCTTCAAACCCTTTCTGTGACATGTACTCCAATCTCTTGAGATGAAGAGTCCCATATTTGTGGCAAAACTAAGGGGCCAATACCACGTGTGTGTGTGCCCCCCCCCACGCCTTCATCCACAGAGCACCCAGCACCCTGTCAAGGCTCACCTGGGTCTCCCAATACAAGGAGTTCATAATGACCCACATCATGGCTACCATGAACAACAATGTCCCAGTACGTCAAGATGGTTACTAGAGTTTGCAACATCTCTCCTTCCACTTTAGACAAAACTAAAAGGGGGCTTTTACTTATTTTCAACAAAATTTTGGCTTATGTACACCATGAGAGGAGAATTGAGTGGAAATTACTCTAAAATGCCAATTTCATCAGAAATGAGAAAAGCACAACACAACCCCCCTTTCATCCCACTATTTCATCCTCACCTTCTATTCCTACTTAATCTAGCCTTCGCCTATATTTTTCTTCCTATGCTTCCACATCCTCTGTTCTCTTGAGCTCCGATCTTCCAAAATCCTTGGAGAACTTAGCTTTTCAAAGACCTCTGAACCAAATTTCTTATTCAGAAAAAGAGAAAAAAAAAGAAAAAAAATAATTGATTCACATTAGATTAGATTTAGCTTTTCATGTGAACTTGGGATTCTTCAGCTGTTAGATTCCTAGGGCGAGGCTGTGGGTTATTCTGAACCAACTACCTGGAGCTGCCCAGGCAGGAAGCCTTTCTGCTTGTCTTTAAGGGGCAGGAGTGGGCCCTGGAATAAGATCTGGGACATAGCTACACACAGCTGACATATACTGGGCAGCCAAATAGGCGGCTCTAGGTGTTCAGTTTCTTGGAGACCGCTCAATTACTACCCTCACTGGAGGAGTCTGGTTTTCACCCAGTTTATGAACCCACACCTACGTAAATTCACCTGTTTTTTAAGAGACAGAATTTCACAGAGCTTATTAAAGCAGATCAAAAAGGGCCCGAAAACACCAAGTGATATTATCTAATGTCTCCTCTCAGGATCAAATTACCAAACCTGAGTGAGGACTCACCCCAGATCAGGGAGGCAGAGCCAACCTGAGGCCCATTTAGTGTCACCAAGCCCCTGTGGTCCCCATCAGCTCAGCTGTTTGTATTGGCAAATGACAGCTCCACATAAATGGACCAGACCCACCAGACATGCATCCTCCACTCAAAAAAAAAAAAAAAAGAGGGGCTAGGGTTGTGGCTCAGTGGTAGAGTGCTTGCTTTGCATGCATGGGGCACTGAGTTCGATCCTCAGCACCACATAAATTAATAAAGATACTGTGTCCATCCACAACTAAAAAAAATTTTTAAAACAGGATTATTGTATTTTTAAAAAGGAAGAAGAAGAAAAAAACGATAGGTGTCTACACAAAAGAGGAAATTTATTTATGAGGCAAGATGGTAAACAATCACTTACTTACCCTGGAGGTAAACTCCAGGAATTACCAAATCCTGAGATACTGTCCTTTCACAGAAAGAAGAAAACGCAAGGATGACCCAAACAGCCAACAGGGACAAAGTGGGACTGTAAAACTCAGCCAAGAAACAAACCAGACATTTAAACCAGGCACCTGATTCTGAGATTTCTCTCTTCCACAGGGAAAAAAAAAAGTTCTAAGCCGTATTTATTCTGTATTTCTCTCTTATGCTTGTGTAAATATTTTCAGGAGGATGAAAATAATAATTAAAAACAAAAATAGTGGAAGACCAATAAATTAAGCAAACAAGACAAAACTGTATGAAGACAACATTTGTTAAGGACCTAATCTGTGCCAACCACTCAGCTCAGTGCTTCTAATTTCCTTTATTTCTTTATCTTCTTTCTTCCCCTTCCTCCCCCTTTCCCTCTTCTTCTCCCTCCCTTCCCCCCACTTCTTCATCATCTTCTTCCTTCTTCCTCTTTCTCTTTTGGTATTAGGGATTAAACCCCTGAGCTACTTCCCCAGCCCTTTTTATTTTTTGAGGCAGGGTCTAACTAAATTGCTGAGGGTCTAACTAAAATGCTGAGGCTGGCCTCAACTTAAGATACTCCTGCTTCAGCCTTCTGAATCATTGGCCTTACAGGCTTGCACCACTGTACCAGGCTCATCTGGTTACCCATCCCTGGGAATTCCTTACTGTTGTCAGTTCCATTTTATAGGTGGGAAGACTGAGGTGCACTGAACTTGTTGACTTACCCAGTATTACACAGATAGAAAGTGGGAAAGCCAATGTAGCACCAGCCAACTGGCTCCACAGGCCAGAACCACTATTCTGAAAGCTCGTCAACTTCATGGGTGATGCTTTTAAAAAGCAGTCAAAAAGGCAGAGTAAGTATGCTGCCCTCCTGTTTTTCAAGTACAATTTTATTAGATTAAAAACAAATCCCTAAAATATTTGCACTAGTTATAGATAAATGGTAGCTTTTAAGACTAAGAACTCTCGTTCACCTGAGATGCTTAGCTTTATGAAAACAATATCAGCAAAAAACAGAAAAAGCCTCCCCTTTCCAATCTTGATATATTCTGGGTGACACTATGAAGAATAATGAACATTTCCATTGGTTCCCAGCCAGATCTTATAACTGTCTAACTCTGGGCTTTGGAATGCTCTGAAGTTGAAAACTACATCCGTCTCCCATTATCATATTAAGCCAATTAGGTCTTCTTATCATATCGGCTTTGTTTGAAAAATTGTTGTGGGCCTCCTTCCTGTCTGCTACCCCACTTGATTCTTGAGTTTCTGATGTAATTGGCTTCTGTTTCTATTTGTTTGAGACTCAAAGCTGTTCTCAGTTCTCTCCCTATCAATTTCTCATGATACTTCAATTATCTTATTTTTCACAAGAAAAAAAAGAAAGGAAATTATGGTGGTTATCAGACAGTGTGTGTATACCTTTCAAATGCTTCAATATGTTCACCACTTATAAAGTCTGGTTGAAAAAAAAACATTTGAAATTATCCAAGACCATTTTAATGATACTTCAAAATTATTGCACTTATTTCCCTTGTATAAAGATATCATTCTTTACATTATCTCCCTATGTTCGATGGTTATCCTTTTACAAAATTGGCATGCCAATGGCTAGGAAGGTCCCTTTTTTCCTTCAGATGCTCTTAGCAATGCTTGACTTTAAGGAAGCTATTGGACTGCATTTTGCATGCTACATATGGCCAGGCCACTCACAAAAACACATGTGCATCTGCTATATACAAGAATATGTCCTGTAAAGATGCCTTGAATTATTTATTGGAAAGTATATTTCATCACTACTGTAGTGAAAATTGACTGAACTATTGCAAAGCATCATGTGATTATAGAACTGAAGTCAAACGGACTCTAAGAGGTCACCAACTCGAACTTCCCACTTCACTGCAGGAATGTCCTCCCAGTATTTAAACATGAATTCTCAACTCACCCACTCAGCATAGTCCCTGCAAGGATGCTGGTTCCAGTTACTGCCAGCACAAGGTGGGAAGCTCAAATCTGACTGCCTGCCATTTCTAGTCTTTTATTCTGATTCTACCCCTTCAAAAGACAGGAACACACATGCAGGTACAGCTCTGGTCACCTTTTCCTGGTTAAGCCCCAGCACAACAGCTCTGGTCACCTTTTCCTGGACAAGCCCCAGTTTCTCAATGTCCTTTGCTAAATCTAGACCATGAAGCTGCATACAATATTCCCTCTCTCTGTTGAAGTCATACATAGCTATTGTATAAATTTATGACAACACAAGAAAAGCAAAAATAAAAGTTACTTCTCATTTTAATACCAAGAGATAGCCACAACATCTAGGTGGCTTATTTTCAGATTTGATAAGTAGCTTTTTTAATGAATTTTAATTTCATATAGGTTTTATTGGTTGTTTTCAAATCTTGTTGATAGAATTCATTCTTGTCCTTCAGATCACAAGCTGTAAGGACTCCCCCCCTCCCCGCCCCCAGGGTTCTGAAGTCAGCTTCAGGGCAGACATCTGGCCTGCCCGTTTTCTATATGCCTATCCTAGGTCCTGCCCTGTGGCAGCCTCATGGCTCTGCAGCCTTCTGGAAGGGAAATACACCTGTAGCCCCCCCATGTTTAGGCAGAAGATACCTCTAGTAGAGGCTCCTCTGGGTTGTTTGTACTCCTATTTTTTCATCTTTTTCACCATTTTTTTTCTTGTCTTTGTAAAAAATTCTATCACCTTAGAAAAATACCACTTTTTCTTCCATAGCAAAGTCCCTATCACATCATGTCCCTCTCTTAGTTTCCACCCAAGTGGTCTTCACCACTCAAAGCCCTGTGGTTCCCAGATTTCATGTGGATTTACATCTCAGTGCACAGTGCTCCCCGTCCCAGCCCAGATCTGTGAATTACCAGGAATGGTCATTGTCTCCCACAGATGCCACTGTTTCTATTCAATTGTTGGGAGCAGGGGTTTGGGAGGAGGAGGAAGAGGAAGAGAAGCAGCAAAATTCAACTGTTCATAAAACCCATGGAAATACTCAACAGCACAAAATTCCCATCCTAGACCTGGATGCGTACCTTCTGCATTGAGGTGCATGGTTTCCAAGGGTCCAATGAATGCATATCGCATGCCCAGCCCATCTGACATGACAAGGTCCAGGTCGCAGGGAGTCACTACTCCTTCCTACATGGGGAAAAGGGGACAGCACAGGGATGAGTTCTCTGGAAAGGATACACACACACACACACACACACACACAATCCTGAAATACCCATTCACTTATTCCATACCAGCAATCAATCTGTATGATCATCATCCACACCCTACAGCCAATGGACCATGTGCTTTAGAGAAGGGAGAGGGTGAAGGGCAAGGGAAGAATGAGGACTAAGTATCAGAGGAGAAGGGCAAGACAGACTTTCTGGATATTTGCCTAGGAGGTGAGGAATAAGGTAAGTGCCATCCAAAGAACTGGAAGGTGCTTCAGGTTTTACCTGCCTGCAAGTCTGGCCTTGTTCTGCTTTTAATGAGTTTATAAGAAATGTCATTATTTGATGAAATTCAGTTTAGAACTAAGGGTTTGTTCACCAAGGTGGGGCCCTAGAATCTTCTGCAAATGTTAATTGCAAAGCAAGAGGCGAGTTGTTGTATGCTTAGCTTAGATGTGCAAGCAACCAGTGTATTTCTTGGCTCATTCTTCATACAGCTGCTGCCTACAATGACTTTAGGAACCAGGCAGGGATGCATAAATAAATATCTGCATGATCCAGCAATTCACTGCCCTTTCACTCCCACCAAGAATCTTTGTACCTTGGGCATTTCAACGTGAGAGAAATTAACATTTTCCCCTAAATCTTCAGGGGTCAGATTAGTAGCATTACTATGGAATCAGCAGCTCTGGGTCTTCTTTCCTGAGTAGTTTCTTTCACAGACAGAGCACTGTAGGGTCTGCCATCTTAAGAGACCACTGACCATGCTACCTTTTCTACTGACAGCTTTGCTGGTCCCTGCCAGCCCTTGGCTGTGGGTCTGGTTCCTGTGTCCAAGAGGCATATCCACACACTAGAATACACCTGACTCTCAGTGATAGGTTCAGGCAAGCAGCCCACCAGGCACATTCCCTTCACTGTGGGTTATGGGTAATCCTTTGCCTTTTCCTGAAAGAGTTGTCTGAGGTTCTACTTGAGAAGAAAGCCTTTGTCAGTTTAAGGGAAGGTTCTGAGGTTTTGTAGTAGTCCTTGGTGGCCCATGGTCTAGGGTAGCACCCTTTGCCCTCTAATCATCCTGAGTAGGTCTGGGGCCCCAGAGACTGGAGCACCCCCTGTCATTGGGGGCTGCTGGGACTTGACACTTCCCAGAATTCCAAGACAGCGGATGGGTGGGGGATTTGCAATACCCTACCACCACCACCCACATCTCCACTGCTGAGGAAGACACACAGGGGATCTCACATCTGTGTGGGTGTCTGGACCACCAGTTCATCTGAGAGAACTATGGAGTCAAAGAACCAACATGAAGACATAGCCCAGCCACCCACAAGGGGCAAGTACAAGCCATGTCTGACTGAGCAACTCCACTTCAAAGAACCACTTCCCATCTAGTTGGATGTCTATGCACATGTGCAAGACATAAACATATAAAGACATGCACAAGTTTATGGTGTAGAGAATAAGTATGAAGGAAACCCCCTTAAACCACCACACCCATCTTCCTCAGTTCATCCTATCCACTCCTTCCTGGAGGTAAACATCCTAACATTAATAATAACCACTCTTGGTTTTTGAGATTGTACATCTATGTTTACATTCCTCAACGGGGGAGTTTGGGTTTTGCCTGTGTCAAATCTTCTAGTTGATGAAATTATATGGTATGCATTCTTGAGTGACTTGCTTCTATCTCTAAATATTATGTTTTTAAAATGTACCTAGGGCTGTGAGGCATAACTCAGTGACAAAGTGCTTACCCAGCATGCATGACGCCCTAGGTTGCAAAAACAAAATAAAAAAAGATGCACCAGTTGAGTCTGGTGGTACACTCCTATAATCGTAGCTACTTGGGAGGCTGAGGCAGGGGAATCACAATTTCAAGGCTAGCCTGGGCAACTTACTGAGACCCCCCTCTCAAGATAAAATAAAATAATAAGAAGGGATGTGACTCAGAGGGAGATCGCCCCTGGGTTTTACTCTCAATACCGAAAGAAAGAGTGGGGGAAAACACACACACACACACACACACACACACACCCCTATGTTATATATAGCTATAGTTTGTCATCTGTCCACACTTGTTGATGTATAGAAATCACAGTTTATGCCTATGTAGTAGTGCACACCTGTAATCCCAGTGGCTTGAGACACTGAGACAGGAAGATTGCAAGTTCAAAGCCAGCCTCAGCCACTTAGCAAAGCCCTAAGCAACTTAGTAAGACCCTATCTTAAAATAAAAAGGGTCTTGGGGATGTGGCTCAGCAGTTAAGTGCCCCTGAGTTCAATTCCTGGTACAAAGAAAATAAATCAGTTTACTTATCCATCCTACTGCTCATGAGCATCTGGATTGTTTCTAATATACGGTTCCTGTATATAGGGAGACAGAATATTCTTGTACATGACTCTGGCCCATGTCCAAATAGAACTGCTGAAGCCTACAGCAGGTAGTTCTTCATCCTGCTCCTTACTGGACAATGCCAAGCTGTTCCCCAAAGCATTGCATCATGTTTACTGCCTGCCTCTGGCACCACGTCAGAAGGGTTCCCATCTCCCTGTGTCTTTTCCAATGCTGAATGTCATCATACCTGCACATTTCTGCTGATCTGGGAGGGAACAATGGTTATCTCATTGGGTTTTCTATTCATTCTAAATCATCCTACCATGTGTTCATTTGGACCACTAAGGAGAGCAAAGTAATTTTTCCAGTTCACTCAAATGCTGACAAGTATCACCTCCTTTCACTTTTAATAACTAAGCTGTAAGGAGGGAGGGGCCGCAATGAGGAGGAAATAATCCACAGAAGGCCTGTGGCTGTGGTAATGACCAGAACCATCAAGTAACTCATCTGATGTGAACTGTCACTCCTGCTTGCCTGCTTGCCCCTCCCTGTGACCAGCACTGGGGCGGAAGGAGTGCTCTGGGGTTCTCCCCAGGCTGTCTGACGGCCTTGGCTGTGCTTTCCTGCACCCTGTAGGCTTGGGAAGGAGGTGAAAGGCATCCAGGTGGGGCCCTGAAGACCCTCCCTGAGCCTTGGTTTTCAGATCAACATTCCAAAAAAGCCTAAAGTTTTCATTTTAGCCTTCAAACTGTGAAGGATGCAAATATGGAAGCCACTCTACGCTTGCTCTGCTGTTTGGCTTGGCTCTTTTCTTCTACAATTGGGGTTAGTATTTTTAGAATTGATCTTTAAAGGATTTCAAAATATACAAAAGGTGAGCTACCAGAGTAGTTAAGTTTTATTTGTACTGGGGGATCCAATCCAGAGCCTCATGAATGATGGACAAGCACTCTACCACTGAGCTACACCCCCAGCACAAGAGTAGTTAAATTTTGATTCCTATCATCTGAACTTACTGTACCCCAACTAAAGCCTGAGAGGGATGATATGAACAGCATCATCATTTGGGGGAACTTCATGCCCTCTGATTCCCAAATATTCCCTTCTCCTTCCCATTTCATCTAGAGTAAGGCTGTCTATTTTTTATTAGTCACTATATATCAGTAGAACAAGTTAGAATAGTGAAGAACCTTTAGCTATCTTCATTCCCTTACTCCTTTGTGTCCCCTGTGGAATTTCTAAAGTCGATTTATCAAAGTCTATTTTTAACCAAGAAGCAGAATCCAGAGAAAGAAAATAATTGCAGGTAATTCAATTCAATTCAGTTTCTTGCCGGCTGAAATTTCACATTGCTGAGGCAAACATTTGAGTTTCTCCCTATTGCACTCAGCATTAAACTACAGGTTTCATATTTAGGATATGTTTCAGTTCAGCTCAGTTTTGCTCTTTTGAGTTCAATTCCACCCAAAGCCTTGTGACATTTGTGACCTAAAATTATCATAACAATTACAATAAGTAACCATGGTGCAGAATAGGCAGAAACAAGTGCTTATGCTGAAAACACTGAACTGACACATGATTCCTGGAAAATAGATGGAGCACAGCACTTTTGTTTGGATAATGGAACCTGACCCCAGGTCAGTTTTAACATCTATCAGTACTTCCTTCATTTTGTGGTAAAATTCTCAAGTCACATGTACAAAGGAAGAGCCCCAAGTGGTTAAAAGATTCCAAAAAACTCATACAGAAAATTGAACAGTAAGATCACTGTTCAAAACCTGGCTTTTATAACCATGTGCTGAGAATCACAGGCGAGTAGGACCCATAGAGAGTGGAAAGGAACTCCATTTATTGAAATACTTCTCGCCTCTACTTTCTTTAGTTAAAATCTGAGATTTACCACGATCAACTGACATATATACATGGCCCAGGCACAGGTTTTATACCCGGGGTGCTGGGAATAATGCCCAGGCTTGTGTGGGAGGGTAACAAGATAATCACCATGAAGGAAAAAAAAAAAAAAAAACACAAGATACCAAATGAAGTTCTTGATTACTATGGTACATATTTTAAGTATAATTAAAATTTAGAAATGTGTCAGGATTCTATCAGAGAGACAGAATTGGTAGGAGACATACATGTGCACGCACGTACACACACACACACACACACACACACAAATCATCTCTTGGCATCTGTGGGAGATTGGTTCTAGGACAGCCCTTCCATCTGAGATACCAAGTTTCATAGATGCTAAAGTTCCTTAAATAAAGTGGTATAGTGTTTCCAGAAAATCTACACATATCCTCCTATATACTTTATATTACCTCTAGATGACTATATACTTTATATTACCTCTAAATAACTAATGTAGTGTAAATGCTATGCAAATAGTTGTTATACTGCATTATTTAGGGAATAATAACAGGAAAAAAGTCTATACATACTCAGTACAGATGCCATTTTTTTCTGAATATTTTCAACCTACAAATTGAATCTACAAATGCAGAACCCACAGATACAGAGAGACCTATGAATGCATGTATTATGGGAATAAAGAGAGAGAGAAAGAGAGAGGAAGGGAGGGAGGGAGGGAGGGAGAGGGGGAGAGATTTTGATTGATTTACTTCAAGGAATTAGTTTATATGGTCATGAGGCCAGTGAGTCTGAAATCCATAGGACAAACCATCATAAGGCCAGACTGGCTACTGTGGGGCAGGAGTTAACCTTGCAGTCCACAGGTGGAATTTCTTCTTTCTCAGGGAATCTCAGTTCTGCTTTTAAGGCCTTTCAACAGATTGGATATAGCCCACCCAGATTATAGAGGATAATCTCCTTGCTCAAAATCAATTAATCTACAAAATCTGTACAGCCACACCTAAACTTTGTTTAAACAATTGGGTGCTCTTGACTAGCCAAGCCCACCCTCTTGGGGGACCATAATTCAAAGCATGATCCTCACTTTCAGGTATCTAGGATCTAGTGCTTTCATTTGTTATGTGGGGTGGGGGGAGAGGAAAGGGAAAGACATATCAAATTATTAACAATAGGCAAAAGGTTTATATGTCCTGACGCATGATATGGTCCTTTGATAGATCTAGAAGACAGGGAAGACAGGTGGGGTCTCGCATGGCTGAGGTGTACTTGAAGTATTTGATAAATGAATTCCCTGTGACTATTGCCTCTATGGGCCTGCCAGCTACATGGAATTATTTTTCCTTCTCTCTAAACATCCCATCCTTATATCTAGTTGTTTTTTGTTTGATTTAATACATGTGTATTTTGCATGCCTTCATTTTCATGGGCTTTTCTCATTTTTCTTCATGCCTCTTCCCTTGCCTAATTCCCAGTTGTTGATCTTGTGTTTTGTTTGCTCTGTTTCCACACACTGGTTCCTGTATTGTCAAACTTTTCTGTGCAAATACTCCTTTAACTTTACCACCAGCCTCACCACTAGGAACAGAGAGCTACCTGGGAATGTGGATCAGGAACCAACTAGTCCTTCCAACCCTCCTCAATCATCACCTTAACTGAGAAAAGTGAAGAGTCACTAAAGGATTTATTTCAGGTTAGTTTTAGAAAGTGAAATACAACAGTGAGATGGAGGGGACTCACTCTGCCATCTTCAGTCACCTAAGGCGGACAGGAAAGAAGCACTGGGCTTATTTTGTATCACCCAAGGTCAGAGTCCAAGGAGAAGGGATTACATAGGGTCCACCTCAATCTCCACTGAAAGCAAGGATGGAATAGATGGAAACTTGGACAATCTTCCTGTCTCCAGAATATTCAAGGGTCAGCCAGATGAGAATAGTTACTGGTGTAGAAAAACTCAAGACATGAGCCAAGGGTTCTGGACTGTCCCTTTTGGAAACATCCCATGATTGGAGGTCTTGCAAACAGTCTAGAGAGGAAGAGAATTCAAGATCTGGAAATTTAAATTGAGAACTATCACAATGATTCATGAGGTTCTCGTGGGAAATGACCGAGAACCATGAGTTAGTTCCCTCCACTGATACAGTCTTACATATTTTTGTTTTCTATTCTCTTTGCCACACATTGCTTCCTTGCCATGCAATATGCCACTGGCTTTGAGCAATAAAGACCTGACCTAGCCATCCCCACCCACGCCTCTACCATGGAGAAGATGAGGCAAATAGATCTTAATAAGGAGAAAATAAAAGATGGCTAAGTGCTACCCCACTGTTACTCACAGGCTTGTGGTCGGGTTTGTGAGCAGCCGGCCTCTTGCCAATACCTACAAGTTTTCTTGGAAGCGGGACACAGACATTCCAACAGAATGACTCGGGAAGATTCTGCTAACTCTAGAAGAGTTGATTGAACACCACATTTAAGTGAAGCAACAGGGCACTGAATCATGCTCATAAAACACTCATCCTGTCAAGAGCCTTCCGAGAGGACGCTCAGGAGTCAGACCAGCGCTCGGGAGAAAGAAGGTAAGAAACACAAAGTAGACCCTTCTGGTTGAGCTGCCCACGCACCCTGTGGGTGGCAGAAGAGGCAGGTCTCACCCTCCAGGAGGCATTTTGGCCACATCTATCAAGTCATAAAAATGCTACTCTCTGATAGGCCAAGCTGTCCCCTGGGAATTATTCCATGAAAAGACTTCAGAGGAAACAGCCTACATATGCAGAGGTCATGGCAGAACCATCATCACAGAAAACCTGAAGCCACCTCAAAACAAGCCCCCCAAAAGAATTTTTTAAAATAAGTTACATATCATGAGACCACTACAAATGATGAAAACTAAGTGTTCATAATAAAAACTAGACAAAAACTCAGAGGAAAGCCATTTGATTTGGGGAAGGGCAAGCATAGGTATTTTACTCTTTAAACTTCCTTCAAAATTTTAAAATGGGAACAGACAAAAAAAATGGAAGAGAAAAAAAAGAAAGCCTTTGTCCCAGTAAAAGGGGTGTTCCAGAGCTCTTTGGGCTCCAGTGATAATTCTCTGGTGTTCTTTTTTCTCTGTATGCTGTGGTTATGACAATGCTTCCAGGGAGAAAAACAGCAGCATTGCAGAGTCTGAAAGAAAGTGAAGCAAGGCCTTGACCTTAAAAGCAAACACAACAAAAATAATCCACTCTTTTGCATGAATGTGAGTAAGTTTACTACCTTTCAGCAAAGGTAGTGGTTTAGACTGAGTATCCCTTATCCAAAATGCTGAGGACCAGAAGTACTTTAGATTTCAGAGGTTTTCAGATTTTGGAGTATTTGCACAGACTTTAGCAGCTGAGTATGCCTAACCCAGAAATCCAAAAGCCAATATGAAATCTGAAACATTTTGAACTCGACTCTCAAAAAGTTTCAGAATTTGTAGCACTTTGAATTTTAGATTGGGATGCTCAATCTGTACCTTAACTGAGGTGTCCTTTGGGAATAAAACTTTTTACAAAGAGATTTGAATCAAAATGTATAAGCCCCGACTCCTTCCCCACAAAATAAAAACAGGGCACAACACAAGCCTTGTCTCTGCCAGCCCCTTCTTTCATAATTACTCAGTGGAGATTTGAGTTGACATATGCTATATAAGTTATTATGTTAGTTGTGGTTTTGTCATATGTGACCTTTCTTGCATTAGAACACATTTCTTCCACATATAATTCATTTAAAGTTTTTATCATGGAGGGATGTTGAATTTTGCCAAGTGCTTTTTTTTGGCATCTACTGAGATATCACATGGGTTTATGCTTCATGTTCTTAATGTGATGTTATCATATTTATAAATTTGTGTATGTTGAACTATCCTTGCATTCCTAGGAAAAACACCACCTGATCACGGTGGATATCCTCTTAATATGTCATTGCCAGTACTCAGTTTGTGAAGTATTTCATTGAGCTTTTCAGGATGCCAGATTACATTCATCTATGAATGACCTCTCTATTTAATGAAGCCTCTCCCAGGATTAGTGTTGAACACTGGACAATCCCTGACTCCCGAATGTGGACTCTGACATGGTTCTGGGAACCCTGAAATGCCCTTTTAGTGCATTCTCTTCTCTTAATGCTTCTGAGCCGAGGATAGCAGGTCATGCGCAAGGAGCTCTCTGCATGTGAATCCAAAAAGAAAACGGTTTCAGTTAGCTAGCAACTGGTCCTAGTGAATAGACGCTACATTGGCCCTAATAGCTCTATGGTCCTAACAAATGTACTGCTGCATCACTGGGCTAAGAAGCAGCATATGGATTCTATTGCGATAGAGCTAAGAAAAAACACAGACATTATAAACCCAGGACAGTCATCAGCAAACTTCATGAGGTGAGAGTGAGAAGAGTTAAACCCAAGAAAATCCCATGATACCCTCTTGCTGCCACAGACACACTGACTACTCTGACTCTAGGAGATGAGCAAGACAAATACTTGGGACGGAAGGAATAATGGTCCCAAGAGTGTGAAGGAGGTGGAGAGGTGAGTGTGCCTAGGTTCCCACAGTCCCATGACTATTAGTTCCTGGGTTGTATTTTCAGGAGATGGAATAAGTAATGCAGCAGAGGCAGAAAAACAACTTAGGAAATATTTTGCTGGGTGGATTTTGTCTGGGTGAGAAAGAAAAAAGGAAGGCATGGTAATTTCAGACACATTGGAAGTGGGAGGTTGCAACTCTGGTGCACCTGCACTGGGAACAGTGGGCAGACACACAGAAGAGAAGGAACAGACAGATGGGCAGGAAGGAAAGCAGGATGGGCATGCAAGGGGCCAGTTGAGCAAGAAGCAGAGGAAAGCCCTCCTGCAGAGCCTGGAAGGAGGAACAGACCAGGAACAAAGGTTGTTTCTGGGAGGAAGTAAAGCTCAGAGCTGCTCTGAGAGAGAAAACCAGAACTCTCGAAGCAACCATGGAGGCTTACTCAGCCACTTTTTTTATTATCATTTTTTCACTTCACTCTATATATTATTAAAGAAAAAAAAGCTTGTAATTGGATTAAAAAAAAATCAGAAAAACGCTCCAGCTGAGGGTGTGGTGTGACAGGCTGGGGCTTGGGTCTTTCTCGGCTCCTCTGACTTCCCTTTACATACCGGCCCATCACTCTACATGACTCTTCTTGCCAAGCACACAGGCAGATGTCATCCATGTCCGTGTGGAAATATTTTACTCAAGCCTCAACTTTTTCCCACTGGGCACATTCCAGGTGAGCCACAGCCCAAAGCACCCCATGGCATTCCCCAAGTATTCCCTCTGAAGAAACATTTCTAGCATCATCCCACCTTCCAGGGCCTGTAGACGGCTACCTGGAACAAGCTTTCTCTTGTTAAGCCTCTGCTGCCTCAAGCCACAAGGCTGCTCTCACTTTTGTTGACCCCAAAGTCTGAAAAACAAGGGGATTTAGCCTCGTCTGCCCTGCTGCCTGGTTTCCCCCCCTCAGAAGTCTTGATTTGTACTGTGGTTATTCCAGAGAGTAAATGTCTGAGTAACTGGCAAATGTCACGCGCCTCCTGTCCTGGTTGGTTTATAGAAAAAGCCTCTCCATCTAACAGTCAGGGACCACCATGGGGACAAAGGGCAAACGCATTCCTGGGCCTCAACTCATAGCTACTGCAAGCATGGCATGTACTCTTCCCCACTATCCCACCTTAACTCCTGACCCTTTCACTCACTCTCAAAGGTCTACCAGCCTTAGAAATCAGATTTACCATTGAAACCAGGTCACTCTCACCGTTACTCTCCAAGGACAAACAACCCACAGGATCATACTGTTGAGGAGTCAGCAAAACAGAAGATTCTCAGGGCCCTTGACTTGGTATTTGCCAGGATTTGTTTTCTTCACTTCCACCTGTGTATTCTCTTAACAGCTACCCAACTCATCCTCATCACAAGACAGACGTGTTTACACAGGGTGCCACATCCACATGAGATGGGATAATTATCACCAGTATGACCAGAAAACTCCTTCAAGGTTAAAGTTTTCACCCAGGAAACAAAAAACCCCTTTTGAAATGTACCTACAGCCAATTAACATTCCTATACTCTAGCTCGCTTCTACCACACTTTCACACAAATGAATAAAACTAACTATCTTCTATCCTTAGAGTCAGCCTGACACTGTCCTGTCAGTGCAGTGTCTCTTCTCAGGTAGAAGCCATCATAAAAGCTTTGTCTGTTTATTTGCTCAACTAATTTGGTTTTATTTCTTCTGTCACCAAGGCAAAGTCCCCATGTCCAGTAAAACCCAGATGGTCCAAAAGGACAGAGCATGCAGGCTGCTTACTGAGACAGCTTCCTGATCAGAATGCTGGGTTTATGAGAAGGAAACTTCTGGGGATTTGTGTGAATGTAGAAAATGAAGCCCAGACTAATATTGTTTTATATAAAGAAAGAAGAGGGCTGGGGTTGTGGTCCAGTGGTAGAGTGCTTGCCTAGCATGTGTGAGGCACTGGGTTCAATTCTCAGCACCACATAAAAATAAATAAATTAATTAAATAAAGGTATTGTGTCCATCTACAACTAAAAAAGTATTTCAGCTCAGAGTGCTACTGGTGATGGCTGTTGCATACAAAAAAGAATAATGGGTTCAAAAAACAACATTATTATAAATGTTGTGCCTGGCATTGGGCTGAGCTCTTTGAACACACAACCTCCCTAATCCTCATCATTTCCCCCATAAAAAACAGGCTTGTTATCATCCTGATTTCATGAATGCAGACATGCAGCAGAACAGGTCTGAATTCCCTACCAGTCTGTGGAGAGCAGACCAAGGCACTTAACTTCTTGGGCATCTTTGTTCCTGTGATTTTATTTTTTATAAATAAATATGTAAAGGAAAAAATAACAATGTGTCTCTCTTTGTTAAGAGCTAATTTTAAAATGTCTGGAAATCATGTGAAATGAAAAGGAAAGTACTTTTCAAATTTTGAAACACTACACAGACTGAGGTGACCATGATGAGCAGATGATTCTCCATGGTGTCCTGTGCTGACTCCTAGTTTCTGCAACATCACATCAATGACATTAAACAGAAGCCCATGAAGAAGTTTCCAGAGAAGCTTCATCTGCCAATATGACTACATGACCCTAGAGGCACACTTTATTAAACTGGAATAAAACAGGTGATTTCAGGCTGGTAGTTGCCTGTGTCTAGCAGACAGATTTCTTGCTCAGGCTCTGGACTGGGGATCTTGTGGAGAATATTCCTAGAGGCTCGTGCCGGGCAAGGCGTGCGCCGGGCACTGAGCAGCTGGATTCTGGTTCCCGGGGCTAACCTGGCACAGGTCTGAGGAAACTTCGGAGACTGCCGGTGGAGGCCAGCTCCAAGTTGAGCGTGCGCTGAGCTTGGGGCGACTGGGTTCTGACTCCCGGAACAGTTTTTGGCCTGGGGTTGGGGAACCCGTGGGGGTCGCTCACTGGAGCCAGCTCCCAGCGGAGAGTGTATCGAGATCGGAGAGGTGGGGTTCCGGCTACCTAAGCTGCTTTGGCCCAAGGCTAGGGAACCGGCGGTGACTGCTTCTCAATCAGGTTCCTGCTGGGTGCTGTGGGGGCACAGTGGAACTTCCACCTGCGCCCAGAGCAGGCCAAGTGACCCGCCGGCGTGGTATCATGACATCCCAAACGCAGCTGGAGCTGAAGAGAGCAGCCGCCCACGCCTAGAATAGGACCAGCGACCCCGAGGCGCGGTAGTCAAGTTACCTCATTTGGAGTAGGGGCTGTGCAGAGCTGCTATCTGAGCAAACAGGGCAGGCAGACCTGCCGCCCACTGGCAAGTCAGGCCAGGTAGCTTGCCAGCGTGGGGGACACGTAACACCGAGGCAGTCGAGTCACACTGGTTGGAGTGGGGGTGGAGCAGGGTCGCCGCCTGAGTCCGGAGGGGGCTCAGTGGCCTGTTGGAGAGGTAGTCAGGTACCCCCATTGGGAGTGGGGGCTGTGCAGAACTGCGACCCACCGGCCTAGAGGTCTGCCAGCGTGGTAGACACGTCACACCAATTGGAGTGGGGACCCAGCAGAGCCGCCACCCACATCCAGATCAGGACCTACGACCCCAGGGCGTGGTAGTTATGTTACCACAATTGGAGTGGGGGCAGAGCAAAGCCACCACCCGTGCCCGCAGCGGGGGCAGACCTGCGACCAATCAGCGGGGTAGACAGACCACCATAATTAGAGGAGGAGCACAGCCATTACCCGCCCTGCAAGGGAGACTTTCCAACTATACAAGAGCAACATAAATAAATAGGGGGTAAATTTCAAAAACACAACAGTTGCACCAAGCAGAAAGAAACACGAGCAGTATGAAAAGACAAGGAAAGAAAGGACCACAAGCAATGCAGGTCAACTCAACTTTAGAAGAGGTAATAGCTGCAAAAGATGGAATATCAGATAAAGAGTTCAGGATATATATGCTTCAGATGATCTGGAGTCTCAAGGAAGACATGAGACAGCAAAATCAGACAATGAAAGATCACATTGACAAACAAATCCAGGAAGTAAAAGATCAATTTCACAGGGAGATAGAGGTAATAAAAAACAAACAAATAGAAATTCTAGAAATACAGGAAACAATAAACTAACTTAAAAACTCAATTGAGAATACTACCAGCAGAGTAGATAACTTAGAAGAGAGAACATCAGACAATGAAGACAAAGTATTTCAGCTGGAAAAGAACATAGACAGCTCAGCAAGTCTGCTAAGAAACCATGAGCAGAACATCCAAGAATTATGGGACAATATCAAAAGACCAAATTTAAGAGTCATTGGGATACAGGAAGGCACAGAGCTCCATTCCAAAGGAATAAACAGTCTATTCAGTGAAATAATACGAGAAAACTTCCCAGAATTGAAGAATGAGACAGAATCCCAAATCCTAGAAGCCTACAGGACGCCGAATGTGCAAAATCATAAGAGATCCACACCTAGACACATTATAATGAAGATGTCCAACATACAGAATAAGGAGAGAATTTTAAAAGCTGCAAGAGAAAGAAAGCAGATTACATTTAGGGGTAAACCAATCAGGATAACAGCTGATCTCTCAACACAGACTCTGAAAGCTAGAAGATCCTGGAATAACATATTTCAAACACTGAAAGACAATGGGCTCCAACCAAGAATCGTGTATCCGGCGAAATTAAGCTTCAGGTTAGAAGATGAAATTAAAACCTTCCACGATTAACAAAAGTTAAAAGAATTCGCAGCTAGAAAACCATCTCTTCAAAAAATCCTTGGCAAAACATTACAGGAAGAGGAAATGGAAAATAACATTGATAACCAACAATGGGAGGTAGGACAGTAAAGGGGGGAAAGTAGTCAAAGAGGATAACAAATCAGGTTTAGTAACATCAATAAACAAATATGGATAGAAGAACAAACCATATCTCAATAATAACCCTAAATGTTAATGGCTTAAACTCACCAATTAAGAGACACAGGCTAGTAGAATGGATCACAAAACAAGACCCAACAATATGCTGTCTACAGGAGACGCATTTGATAGGAAAAGATATACATAGACTGAAGGTGAAAGGTTGGGAAAAATCATATCACTCATATGGACCGCGGAAACAAGCAGGAGTGTCCATACTCATATCTAATAAAATAGATTTCAAGCCAAAGCTAATCAAAAGGGATAAAGAAGGACACTTCATACTGCTCAAGGGAACCATACACCAACAAGACATAACAATCATAAATATATATGCCCCAAATAATGGGGCAGCTGTGTTCATCAAGCAAACTCTTCACAAGTTCAAGAGTCTAATAGACCACCATACAATAATCATGGGAGACTTCAACACACCTCTCTCACCACTGGACAGATCTTCCAAACAAAAGTTAAATAAGGAAACTATAGAACTCAATAACACAATTAACAACCTAGACTTAATTGACATATATAGACTATACCACCCAACATCAAGTAGCTACACTTTTTTCTCAGCAGCACATGGAACCTTCTCAAAAATAGACCATATACTATGTCACAGGGCAACTCTTAGACAATACAAAGGGGTAGAGATAATACCATGCATCTTATCTGATCATAATGGAATGAAACTGAAAATCAATGATAAAAGAAGAAAGGAAAAATCAAGCATCACCTGGAGAATGAACAATAGGTTGCTGAGTGATCAATGGGTTTTAGAAGACATCAAGGAGGAAATTAAAAAATTCCTAGAGTTAAATGAAAACACAGACACAACATATCGGAATCTATGGGACACATTGAAAGCAGTTCTAAGAGGAAAATTCATTGCTTGGAGTTCATTCCTCAAAAAAAGAAAAAACCAACAAATAAATGATCTCATACTTCATCTCAAAATCCTAGAAAAAGAAGAGCAAAACAACAGCAAAAGAAGTAGAAGGCAAGAAATAATTAAAATCAGAGCTGAAATTAATGAAATTGAAACAAAAGAAACAATTGAAAAAATTGACAAAACTAAAAGCTGGTTCTTTGAAAAAATAAATAAAATTGACAGACCCTTAGCCATGCTAACGAAGAGAAGAAGAGAGAGAACCCAAATTACTAGCATACGGGATGAAAAAGGCAATATCACAACAGACACTTCAGAAATACAGAAGATAATCAGAAATTATTTTGAATCCTTATACTCCAATAAAATAGAAGATAGTGAAGGCATAGATAAATTCCTTGAGTCTTATGATCTGCCCAGATTGAGCCAGGAGGATATAGACAACCTAAACAGACCAATAACAATAGAGGAAATAGAAGAAACCATCAAAAGACTACCAACTAAGAAAAGCCCAGGACCGGATGGGTATACAGCAGAGTTTTACAAAACCTTTAAAGAGGAACTAACACCAATACTTTTCAAGCTATTTCAGGAAATAGAAAAAGAGGGAGAACTTCCAAATTCATTCTACGAGGCCAACATCACCCTGATTCCGAAACCAGACAAAGACACTTCAAAGAAAGAAAACTACAGACCAATATCTCTAATGAACCTTGATGCAAAAATCCTCAATAAAATTCTGGCGAATCGGATTCAAATACATATCAAAAAAATTATACACCATGATCAAGTAGGATTCATCCCCGGTATGCAAGGTTGGTTCAATATACGGAAATCAATAAATGTTATCCACCACATCAATAGACTTAAAAATAAGAACCATATGATCATCTCGATAGATGCAGAAAAAGCATTCGACAAAGTACAGCATCCCTTTATGTTCAAAACTCTAGAAAAATTAGGGATAACTGGATCATACCTCAACATTGTAAAAGCAATCTATGATAAGCCACAGGCCAGCATCATTCTGAATGGAGAAAAATTGAAGGCATTCCCTCTAAGATCTGGTACAAGACAGGGATGCCCTCTCTCACCACTTCTGTTCAACATAGTCCTCGAAACACTGGCTAGAGCAATTAGGCAGACGAAAGAAATTAAAGGCATAAAAATAGGAAAAGAAGAACTTAAATTATCACTATTTACAGATGATATGATTCTATACCTAGCAGACCCAAAAGGGTCTACAAAGAAGCTATTAGAGCTAATAAATGAATTCAGCAAAGTGGCAGGATATAAGATCAACACGCATAAATCAAAGGCATTCCTGTATATCAGCGACAAATCCTCTGAAACGGAAATGAGGACAACTACTCCATTCACAATATCCCCCAAAAAAATAAAATACTTGGGAATCAACCTAACAAAAGAGGTGAAAGATTTATACAATGAAAATTACAGAACCCTAAAGAAAGACATAGAAGAAGACCTTAGAAGATGGAAAAATATACCCTGCTCATGGATAGGCAGAACTAACATCATCAAAATGGCGATATTACCAAAAGTCCTATATAAGTTCAATGCAATGCCAATCAAAATCCCAACAGCATATCTTGTAGAAATCGATAAAAGAATCATGAAATTCATATGGAATAATAAAAGACCCAGAATAGCAAAAACAATACTAAGCAGGAAGTGTGAATCAGGCGGTATAGCGATACCAGACTTCAAACTATACTACAGAGCAATAGTAACAAAAACAGCATGGTACTGGTACCAAAACAGGCGGGTGGACCAATGGTACAGAATAGAGGACACAGTAACCAATCCACAAAACTACAACTATCTTATATTTGATAAAGGGGCTAAAAGCATGCAATGGAGGAAGGATAGCATCTTCAACAAATGGTGCTGGGAAAACTGGAAATCCATTTGCACCAAAATGAATCTGAATCCCTATCTCTCGCCGTGCACAAAAGTTAACTCAAAATGGATCAAGGAGCTTGATATTAAATCAGAGACATCTGATAGAAGAAAAAGTTGGTTATGATCTACACGCTGTGGGATCAGGCTCCAAATTCTTCAATAGGACACCCATAGCGCTAGAGTTAACAAATAGAATCAACAAATGGGACTTACTCAAACTAAAAAGTTTTTTCTCAGCAAAAGAAACAATAAGAGAGATAAACAGGGAGCCTACATCCTGGGAACAAATCTTTACTCCACACACTTCAGATAGAGCCCTAATAACCAGAATATACAAAGAACTCAAAAAATTAGACAATAAGATAACAAATAACCCAATCAATAAATGGGCCAAGGACCTGAACAGACACTTCTCAGAGGAGGACATACAATCAATCAACAAGTACATGAAAAAATGCTCACCATCTCTAGCAGTCAGAGAAATGCAAATCAAAACTACCCTAAGATACCATCTCACTCCAGTAAGACTGGCAGCCATTAGGAAGTCAAACAACAATAAGTGCTGGAGAGGATGCGGGGAAAAGGGCACTCTTGTTCATTGCTGGTGGGACTGCAAATTGGTGCAGCCAATTTGGAAAGCAGTATGGAGATTTCTCGGAAAGCTGGGAATGGAACCACCATTCGACCCAGCTATTCCTCTTCTCGGTCTATTACCTAAAGCCCTAACAAGAGCATGCTACAGGGACACTGCTACATCGATGTTCATAGCAGCTCAATTCACGATAGCAAGACTGTGGAACCAGCCTAGATGCCCTTCAATAGATGAATGGATAAAAAAAAATGTGGCATTTATATACTATGGAGTATTATTCTGCATTAAAAAATGACAAAATCATAGAATTTGGAGGGAAATGGATGGCATTAGAGCAGATTATGCTAAGTGAAGCTAGTCAATCTTTAAAAAACAAATACCAAATGACTCCTTTGATATAAGGGGAGTAAACAAGGACAGGGTAGG
Source organism: Urocitellus parryii (assembly GCF_045843805.1). Taxonomy (NCBI): domain Eukaryota; kingdom Metazoa; phylum Chordata; class Mammalia; order Rodentia; family Sciuridae; genus Urocitellus; species Urocitellus parryii. Next base: position 80,107,478 of record NC_135532.1, read on the forward strand.
GACGAAGAGCTTGAGAAGAAGATTTACATTAAACAGGGATGAGAGGTGGGAGGGAAAGGGAGTGAGAAGGGAAATTGCATGGAAATGGAAGGCGATCCTCAGGGTTATACAAAATGTCATATAAGAGGAAAGGAGGGGTAAGACAAGATAATACAAATGGAAGAAATGATTTACAGTAGAAGGGGTAGAGAGAGAAAAGGGGAGGGGAGGGGAGGGGAGGGGAGGGGAGGGGAGGGGGGATAGTAGAGAATAGGACAGACAGCAGAATACATCAGACACTAGAAAGGCAATATGTCAATCAATGGAAGGGTAACTGATGTGATACAGCAATCTGTATACGGGGTAAAAGCGGGAGTTCATAATCCACTTGAATCAAACCGTGTAATATGATGTATTAAGAACTATGTAATGTTATGAACGACCAATAAAAAAAAAATAAAAAAAATAAATAAACTGGAATAATTCCTTCAACGTTGACATTTGTGTCTGAAATGAAACTCACAGACAAAATTCTTGAATCTCTAGGAGTCTTATCCAGATAGTGCAGACTACACCCTCCCTGGCAGGTCAAAAAGCTAAGAACTGAATTTCTGCAGCTCAGGGATAAAGGGGCACAGGGAACATCTCACAATATGCTACCCTGGTATTGGTCCTGGATATCAGTAGATGCCAGAAGAGGCTTCACTCTGATATTCCCTTATCTGCCTGAAAACTGGGTTGCTAAAGAAGAAAACAACTGCCTTTGGTCAATAGCCCCTCTTCCCTGCAACCCACACACATTTTTTCATTAACTAGACTCATCACAGGAACAAAGATGGAGAGACTGCACCTGGAGAGACTGTCACAAGCTATTATCTGTCTCCTGTGCCTAGTCAGCTTTCAAAGAGGATTGTTTACAGATCACTATTTGTCTCCCAGGCCATTCATTCCTCTACAAATCACTTACTGTACCTCAAAAATGGCCCATATTCCCCCTTTTCCCTCTCTCCTGTGAAGAAGGGTATTCGGCATCCTAACCTCATGGAAGTATTGGGCACACACTGTCCTGTGATTTTCCTGTGCATGGTAATAAATCTGTATACGTTTGTCTCCTGTTCACCTGTTCCTGTTCCTCCACCTATCCATCCCAACAGGGTAAGAATTTATAGACAACTCAGCTTTTATCCAGGTTTTTCATCATAACACAATTTCCCTCACTGTGTTAATGTCTTAGGAATATGAACTTGAAATTGTACTCCTGACCAGCAGGACCTTATGACCTAGTGACTCTGACTTTTTCAGGGGAATAAGTGCTACTAGACAATACTCAGACATGCCTAGCTGGCATTTCCCAGTGTGCAAAGGGATGCCCTATCTCAAATCTGATGACAAACTAAAGAGGAGAAAAGGGACCAAACACCTATGAGACAATACAACAGACCCTACATCCTTCATTCCCTTGGACACTGGGTGCTCATTTTACTCCAGAAGATCTGAAGTGCTGACAGGGCTGTGCGGATAGGGATGGATAGTGAATGGGTGATGGCAAGTCAGTATATCATAGCCTAGGATGCACAAAGATCAGACAGGATAGTAGGATAGTGCTTCTTATTCCTCTCTTTCTGATCTAGAAATGATGCTGCAATTTGGTGTCACTTTCATGATCCCCCACATGGATGTGACAATGGGAAGTCCTCCCTTCCACCCCTGTCTTCCTTGAAATTTCTGTTTGATGCTTGACTGCCAGGATTCAAATATGCCCTAAGTTAGTCCCTGAGATTTAAAACAGAGGGGAAAAAGTGAGAAAAAAATCAATGAAATAAAAAAGATTTTTGCTGTACTTTGGATCTTAAATGATCCCCAAAGGCCCATGTGGTAAAAACTTAGTCCACAATTTGCTGCTATTGGAAGGTGGTGGAACCTTTAAGAGGTGAAGCCAAGTGGGAGGTCTTCTGGTCACTGGAGGTGGCCTCATATGGGAGTATCAGGACCCTACACCTTGCTCTTCCTCTTTTTTGCACTCAACCAGTATGAAGTGAATGGACCTCCTCTGCTATATGCTCTTGTTGTGATATGCTACCTTGCCATAGGACCAAAAGCAATAGCACCCATCAACTGTGGTCTGAAACCTCCAAAACTGTGAGCTAAAATAAACCTTTCCTTAAAATCAATAAAAGATAAAAAATAAATAAAATAAACCTTTCCTCTTTTTAAGTTGGTAATCTTGGGTATTTTGTTACAGTAATGTAAGCTGACTAATGCAGTTGTTATTCTTAAAAAAAAAATCAATAAAATTGATAAATTTCTAGCAATATGACAAAAAAACCCCAACAAAACAAAAACAAAAAAAACAGACAAAAATCACCAATTTCAGGAACAAAACTAAGGATATCACTACAGACCATATATCCATTAAATGGATAAAAAGGAGTACTACCAGCAACATTATACTCATAAATTCAATACCTTAGAAGAAATGAACCAATTCAAATTTAATCAAAATGAAACAGACAAGCTGAATAGTTCTATAGTAATTAAAGAAGTTGAGTTTTTAATTTAAAAGTTCCCAAAAAATAATTCTCCAGGGCCATGGGGTTTCACTGCAGAAGTCTACCAAACAAGATAAATTAAGAAATAATTAAGGAAAATTAATCTGTGTAATCTCTTCCGGAAAAGACAAGAAAGTTTCCCAACTCATTTTATGCAGCCAGTGCTTCCTTAATATTAAAGTAAAAAAAAAAAAAAGATAGTACCAAAAACAAACAAACAAACAAATCCCTATAGATAACATCTCCTATGAGTTTGGATGCAAACAAATTCTCAACAAAACATAAGCAAATTGAACCCAGCAATGACTAAAACAAATGACATACCATGTGAGAATGTAAATTAATATAGCCATTATGAAGAACAGGATGGAGGTGCCTCAAAAAATTAAAAAATAGAACCCACAATCCCACTTCTGGGCACATAACCAAAAGAACTGAATTCAGTATGTTGAAAATATATCCGTGTTCTCATGTTCATTGCAGCATATGCACAATAATCAAGATTCAAATCAACTTAAGTGTCATCAGTAGATGAATGGATAAAGAAAATGTGGTATATGTTCATGATGGACTATTATCCAGACTTAAAAAAAAATTCTGTCTCTGCAATCATATGCATACATGTAGAGACCTGGAGGACATTATGCTAAAGGAAATAAGCTGGGCACAAAAAACACCATATAATCTCACTTACATGTGGTGAACTGCCAGGCACAGTGGTGCACGTCTAATCCCAGCAGCTCAGGAGGCCAAGGAAGGAGGATCACAAATTCAAAACAAGCCTCGGTATCTTAGTGAGCTCCTGATCAACTTAGTGAGAACTTGTCTCAAAATAAAAATGATCTGGGGATGTGACTCAGTGGATATGTGCCCCTTGGCTCAATCTCCAGTACCCAAAAACCAAACACAGGGGCTGGGCTTGTGGCTCAGTGGTGGGGCACTTGCCTAGTATGTGTGAGGCACTGGGTTCGAAAATTTCTATCAACAACTAAAAAAAAAAAATGTTAAAAAAACCCCCAACACAAATAAAAGAGATGAACTCATAAAGCAGAGAGTAGAAAGGTAAGTTACCTAGGGAGGAGGGATGTAGAGACACTGTTCAAGGCATGAAGTTTCAATTAAGAGGAATAAGTTTTCAAAACCTACTGTACAGCATGATGATCATAGCTATTAACATTGTATTATGTATTTCAAAACTGCTAAAAGAATAGAAGTCATACGTTCTCATTACAAAAAGATGTGTGTGAAGTGATGGATGTGATAGCTTGATATCATTATTCCAAAATGTATCAAACATGTATCAAACCATCATAGTGTACCACATAAGTGTACACAATTATTGTCAATTAAAACCAAACACTTAGATTTAAGAAAAGAATGATATACCATGAGCAAGTGAGATTTATTCTGGACAAGGCTGATTCAACATTAATCAATCAATGTAATTCCCTGTGAGTGAACGGCAATGCATCTTCCTCTGCTCCTTCCACATCAACACAAAGACAAGACCATGATGGGTGGAAATGCAAACTCTCATTTAATCCAAGCCTACTGCCTGTCCTCCTCGAGCCCAGATCCCAACTTAGGGTCAGACCCTGGGAAATTCACACTTGAGTTTGATTTGCTAAGAGCTGTTCACACAAAGATGTCAGAGAACAACATTCCTCCCAAAGGCTCACAGGCCCATTTCTAACTGACTCCCTTTACGCCCTAGCTAAGTCACCTGGTACCTTTCTTACCTTGAAAAGCACCCTAGCTCTAACTGATGGATGCACCAAGCTTGGGTCAAGTATAAAAGACCCTGTGCATTTTTAACTTGCTTTATGAAATAATGAGACAGCATCCATGTGGAGTCCTGGAGGGGCAACTCCCCAATCTGAAAGCTCATTCTGTTCTCTGCAGTCCAGTATCAAGTGTCAGGCAATTTTGGCTACAAGTGGACTCAGCCCAGTTCTTGCTTGCAAAAAGAAGCAGCTCTGCAAAGGGGCTTGAGGTACAGTTCAGTGGTAGAGTGTTTGCCCAGCATGCATGAGGCCCTGGGTTCCATCCTTAGTACAGAGGGTAGAGGGGGTCTGCAAGGCTTATGGATCTTATGAACTTAAATGTGTACTATAAAACTATTCCTAGGTCTACTTTTTGATATTAAAGTTGCTTTTAAAAGTTTTGAAGTAAGTTGGGAAAAACTCAAATCTAAGTTCAAATTCAATTGTTGACAAATACCAAAACATAAATTCAAGTTCAACTGGCTCCGAAGTTGTGAGTCAGAGGAGTGTCATTTAACTCTCACCTAGACCTGGCTCAGAGCACGTATGCAGATTTGCAGCAGGGAAGGGTGTAGCTCTGGATAAATTTTCTAACCTTTGTTGCTTTGCAGAATCTGAAGATAAGCAGCATGGATTTTCTGGCAAGAAATTCACACAGTAGTCAATCATACTTATATCAATCCACCTAATGGGTACAACACTAGGTACACTGCTGCCTTCTAAGTGAAAGACACTCTGAAGCTGGCACAATAATTATGGAGAAGATTTATCTTGGGCAACCTTGAGATGAAACATTGCCCTGGCATGTTTCAAAACCCTGGAGCCTTACAGAAAAGAAGGCATCCACGTGGACCCTCAGAAGCCCATATCAGCAGCTGCTTCAGGAGTAGGTAAACATGTCTTCCCATATCTGCTAGAGTTCTTGGATAGCCAGCCAGGGAGCTGCCACTGTGCACAGATGATCAAAGTAGGTATAATATCAGAGGTCCCAGTCTTCTTCCATACCCTTCTCTGTGCACCTACCCCCATGGAAGCTGAAAGCTGCCCATGCTATACTCCCAACCTACCCCTCCCCACATCCTGGAGAGATGCACCTATAGTTTCTAAATCGGCCTTAATCCTAACTATCTGCAAATCATTTTTGTTTTTGAAAAAAAGATTATCTTCTAGACTTTCCTGAAAAGCAAGTCTTTGGGTTTTATTCACACTTCCTTAACTTTCTCATTTTTGTTGGCTGTGTCTTATATTGGAACCAACTATATCCTGTCAGATATAACACTTACTTCCTTATGTGGACTCCAGGCATGAGTCCCCATAGCAGGCAATGCAGAGCCACATGCTGAATTTACTTTCTCAGGAGTTATATCATCCCTGAAAACTAAGGGTGAGAACATTCTACAAGCCAATAATACAACTATATGCAGTCTGCCATGAACCCATGGAAACAGGACAATTCAATGAATGGTGGACAACACAAACCAACAAGAACTTCCAAAACAGCAAACTCAACAGCCCCTCCAGTCTGCCCTCCTCCAACAGTAAAAGGAGACACCAAAATTTTTCTGGGAACTTCCAAACTGAAACCAGTTCTTGTTAAAATTAAAAAATTTAAAAAAATCTTTGTGTATGCCTCCTGCCTAGTTCTCTGACCAGAGTCTCCAAATTCCTCCTAGAGTTAGTTCATCTTTCAGATGGGAGACAGCAAGACATTAAAATACCTTGCAAGTAAAAATTTTAAACTGCTGCCCCACCATGCAGATGTTTTACTACAGTATTGAACTCTTCTTGTGGTCCATTAAATTGTTGTCCTGGGCTGAGGATGTGGCTCAAGCGGTAGCACGCCTGCCTGGCATTCATGCGGCCCGGGTTCGATCCTCAGCACCACATACCAACAAAGATGTTGTGTCCGCCAAAAAAAAAACTAAAAAAAATAAATATTAAAAATTCTTTCTCTCTCTCTCTCTCTCTCTCTCTCTCTCTCTCTCTCTCTCTCTCCTCTCTCCTCTCTCACTCTCTCTTAAAAAAAAAATAAATAAAAAATAAATTGTTGTCCTATTCTAGGTAAGTGGGGATATTTTAAATAGATCTCAAAGTGGGTACTTGAAGTTCAGTGTTTCTTTAAAATGCCCTAACACTGACTGATATCTGAGAATATTCTACAAGTACTAAGAAATTAAAATAGCCAATGTAGCAGTGGAAATCCCAGCACTGTACCTTCCAGGTGTGGGAGCATTAAGCAAATTTACTCAGTGAGTTGCAGCACTGATCCCATTGTGTGCCAGGTGCATGGGGCTGTCAGATGATGAATGTCTCAGGGATCTGACCAAACACCAGGAGCAAGGAGTGGGAGGGTCACGTACAACATGCACCTCTGCTGAAATCTGAAGGAACTGCTGGGAAGCTAAAAAACAACACCCAAGGAAGCTGAGACACAGGTGGCTTCCTGGTTCCTGTCTCAGGTGAGGTTTGGTGTGCAGCCCTGCAAGTCACAACAAGGAACTGAGGGGCCAAGCCAGGTGCAGATGGTTCAAGCCGAGCACAGCCCTCCCTGCCTGAGGATTGGGCAAACCCTTACATATTCTACCATGTTCTAAGAAACCGGTGTGGGCACAGTTTGCTTGATCCATGTAGAAGCTAGGCAAAAGCCAGATGGCCTGACTCTCCCCTGCCAGGGATCATGGATCCTCACATAAATGGGCATGGTAATGTACACAGCTAGGTGTGTAGGGACTCACATGTAAAAAACCTTTTATTAAACAATGTTCAGTTGTCCCTCAGTATCCATGGGGGACTGTTCCAGGACCTGTGCAGATACCAAAATCTGAGTCTCAGATATAAAATGGCATAGTATTTGCATAGAACTTACAAACATCCTCCTGCATACTTTAAACTATCTCTAAGTGATTTGTAATTCCATGTAAATACTATATAAACAGATGTTCGACTTCATTGTTGAGGGAATAATTACAAGGAAAAAAACTATACATGTTCAAAACAGACCTAGTTTTTGAATATTTTTGATCCAAGGTTACTTGAGTCCACAAATATAGGACCAGTGGATGGATGTGGTCAACACATATAATATATATATTTCCTATTACTAAAAAGTTTTATGCTTATTTAATTTCTTCTCCAAATTCTTGAAATAAGTTGAGTTTCTTCAGGGAGTACAAGTTTACCTTGCGCAAAATATCATTTTTTTTTCCTCCTGAAAAATTTTAACACTCAGTGAGGGGATAAAACATGAGTCTGTGGGAAAATGCAGTGTGTCTCACCCGGGTCATTATGTGGAAATGCTATGAAAGGGCAGGAGAGAGGTCTTTCATCGTGTCCCGATATCAAATGACTGACTGTAAGAGAGGAATCTTTTGAACAGACAATGAACTGTAACGTGACATTTGATTTCCAAAGCTTGCCCTGCGTCTCTGGAATAGAGCAAGCAGCATCGAGTGCCCTTTGACTTTCCCAGCTCCCAGGGTGTCTGAGGAAGTCACTTCTGCTGTCCTGCTCAACTGTGGAAAGTGGGGGGTAGGGGGGCAGGGCACATGCACCTCCACCAGCCTCCAGGCCTCACTGATGATTGCATACTGTAAGCGGTTCAGGACAAAGCCGTCAATCTCCTTCAGGACTCTCACGGGGGACTGTCCAATCTTCTTCATCAAGGCGTGGGTTCTGTCCATTGTTGCAGGGGCCGTCTCTGGGTGAGGGACCAGCTCGACCAGTGGGACATAATATGGAGGATTCACCTTGGGAGAGGGAGAGAGAAGAAGGGTCAAGGAGATGCTCTGGGGAGTGTTGCTCTGGCTGATTGGGCCCACCTATCCCAAATGGTCTGGGTGGGGGAGGGGGTGTATCTTTGGAAAGGCCTTAGATTCAGTATCTAATAACAAAACACTTGAAAAAGAAATGCATTCATAAGAAGAGAGAAAAGAGAATTTGAGCACAGAACTGCATAGCTATCAACAGTGATGGGGCCCCTTGTGTTTCAAGCAATAGAGAGAGAGGAGAGGAGTGAGTCAAAGGGCTCCTGCTTAGAAAGGTTAAGGGACAAACACACTGTCTTCAACACTTTCCTTTCTGATGGGCCCTTCTGCTATAAGACTGCGAGGCAGACTAGGAGACACATCCCCCAGGAATTTGGAAGACAAACACTCAGAAAAGGAGGCAGTTTCTCCAAAGTTTCCGGGGATGGTCCCTGTGCTCAGCCCAGGCAGGGTGCGCGTGGCCGGAGGTACAGAGAGGGGCTGCAGCTGCCAGGCTCTGTAGGAGCCTAGGCTGGGCCAGGCACAAGGGGAGCATTCTTCCTCCTGTCGGGTATCTGAAACAGAGCCTGGTGCATGTGATTGCAGATAGCACAGCGCGCCAACACAGGCTTCCTTCACCCTCTCTGGGCACATGGAACCAGTCAGCCCCATAGGAGAGGCAGCCAGCCCTCCCAGGAGACAGCCAGACCATTGACAATTCATCCACATACAGCAGAGGAGGGGGCAGATTCCTTTTCTCCTTCCCAGGATGAAAACGCAGGCTAAAGATGAGTGGTGGAGAGTATTGAATACCTCTGTGTTTTGCTACTTTCTGTAGTTGGTCCTCTCATCTCACAGAGAGGGCTAAAAGGCATCCTCTGGGCAGCAGCAGCACCAAGCTTGGACCAAGCGGTACCATACAGATATACAAAGAAATGCACAGAAACACACCTGCTCTTACAAGCGGCAAGCCCATAAACCAAATATGTACATGACAGCCAACACAAGGGCAAATGGTTTGTGTGTCAGACAGAAGGGTGCATCAGAAAAGACACAAGTGTGGGCAAAGGCGGCTGGGGGAGCCTCCTGGTACTTTACAGAAGGAAGCAGGCCCTGATCTAATTCTAGACAGCACTGGAGCTCAGTGGTGGACCAGATACATGTTTGGGGCCATGCATCCTAAAAACAAATGCCTCTTTTTCTGGCTGTACTGTCTGCAGGCAGGCTGCCCCCTTCCAGAGAGCATCATTCACAGAGCAGAGCACTGGGGGGCTAAGGAGACCTCCATCACATCCACCAGTCCATCATGCTCCCCAAACTGAGCTCAGGAAGGAAAAAGAAGGGAAGATTTTGTAGAGTGTGGCTAAAGTATCAGTAGAACCCTCTCCTGCTTTGACTGATGGCTGACACAGATTCTAAGTAACAGTAGGTTTTGAGATGAAATGCAACTTCCAGACAGTCCTTTACTAACATGCCCTAGGAGCCATACTGTTATATCTAAACTCCTGTCCACCAGAATTCTGGAGTCATCACCTCAGAGAGATGAAGTAGATGAAGAAAGTCACACACACACAAAAAAAAAAAAAATGAAAGGAAGAATGTTCAGAATAGAGAGAATGGCTGTGTTAATACCCATCTTCCTGGGCCTTTCATGTGTGATGTCCACCCACAGCCCCTTTTGTTGACTTTAGGAAGCCCACACTAAACTACTCTGCACTGACACCACATGCCTACCCTGTGAGCACCTTCCACTCACCTCCCAGTGCTGAGGAAGGTGAGCAGAAGGTGCTTTAACTCCTATAAAAGGTGCCTGAGAGAACATGTGGATGTCACAACATGCTGGCTAGTGACTTCTCTGTGCTGGGGTGGAGATGGAGTCTTTTGCAATTGCTGAATGTCCCCCTTTTGCCAGGGCCTTTCAGGAGCATGAAGCCGCCTCCTCTTTCATCCTATTTCCTGTCCAGACAAAGATAACTGACACCTGAAGGACTGAGGATGGGAGCTAGGCACTCAACTTCTCCTTTCTGGCCTGGGAAACTCTGGATCCTCAAAGTTTATCGATGGTTCTTGATTACTTAGGACTACCTGTCCAACTTATTCAAGATTATTTCCCCCCATTCACGTAGATGCCAGTGGAATGACTGAAAAATGAAGAAATAAAATTCTGAAGATGGTTAACTTGGATTATCTGATTTGCTTTTAATTAACATTAGTTTTGATTAAAAATACTTCATAAAAGCAACAAGAGATTAATTTTGGCAATAAGGTTTGGATTTGCTTTAACTATGCTCTTTGTCTTCGATTAAACAAGTAAAAGCAAACAGTACCTGGATGAGACAATAGGGATGATGGAAAAAATGTCATTATTCAAGTTACTGATCATCCTGCTAGTCAGAGGATTTTGCTGTGTGTAGCACAGAAGAAAGTGAATCAGGAGTAATCTTACCCATTGGATAGTTTAAAATTGAACAGATGTGGGGAAAGTCTTGTCAAAGAATATAAGAAGTAATTTCTGGACAATTTGATTTAGTTTAGATTTTCTTTTTAATTTTTTAAAACTAATTTAAAAGCAAAAATACTGGTTAGAAATTGGGAATTTTCTAACAAGCAAAGACCCTCCACTGAAGCAAGCAGTTTAACAATCTAAATAGTGGCTTACAGGTTCCAAGAGCCCTTTTGTGGACACATCTATGCCATAGAAGGAAAGATGTCACAGGCTTCGTGGGACTTGATTTGGGTGCTTTCAGATAGGCTCCCTCCTGGTTCAAACCTCACTTACATTTGCATGGTAACTAAGCAGCTCAGTGGTATTCCAGGCAGTTCCTCTTCTGGGCATATAAAATTTGATGGATATCTACCTCTCTGAGCAAATCTGGTACCTCCCACTCTCAACTGCTGTTGCTCAAAAGAGGAATTTCCCTGCACTCAATCCTAGGCCCTGTCTCGCATGTTCAGCTACATGTCCTATGCTGTCATTGCTCCCCTCTCTGACCCATCTTCACTGGATTCAGTTCTTCAGAGTAACACAGTTCTCTATAAACCAACTATAAGTTGAGCATCCCTGACCCTAAAATCTGAAATTCAAACTTGCTCCAGAAATCTGAAGCTTTTTTTTTTTTTTTGGTGATACTTGGAATGGAACTCAGGAGCACTATCACTGAGCCACATCCCCAGCCCTTTTTTTTTTCTTATTTTGAGACAAGTTCTTGGTAATTTGCCAATGATGGCCTTAAACTTGTGATTCTCCTGCCTCTCTGCCTATGGAGTCACGGTGATTACAGGTGTGAATCACTATGCCTAGGAGAAATCTGAAATTTTTTGAGCACAAATGTGAAGCTTAAAAAGTTCTGAGTTTTAGAGGCACTTCAGATTTGGCATTTTGGGGATTAGGCATACTCAACTGATAAAGTCAATGCAAATATTCCAAAATCTAAAACACTTCAAAATTTGGAATGTTCTTGTCCCAGGCATTTCAGATAAGGGATACTTAACCTATATTCTAGAGCCTTCCAACTTTCTCCTACTGATCCCCAAGTACGTTGGCTCTCTCAGCCATACTGGTCTCCTTAACATCCTACATGCCTATGTGTGTTCTTGGTCTAGGGTCTTTGCTTATGCCGTTCCCAAGTGTCAAACACTCTTTCCATCATCAGCCCAACCAGATCCTATCCAGGCTGGCCCAGCTGCTCTGTGTAGCTTCTTCCTACCCTTAACCTCTGATGACTGGGTGACACCAAGGGTGTGACCACCATTATGTACTATCACATTTATCATGGCTTAGCCAAGTTAACTTTCCTGCTCTAACAGGCTGCCCTGGTTCTCCAAGGTCATGCTGAGCTCACTGTCAGGACTCAAATGTCATTCACTGAGTGATCCTTATATCTTTCCCAGTATTAATACCTTAACCTCAAAAAAGATTCCTTGAGTGCTCACATGCCAATTTGGAACCCATAACTCAATCAATCTCATAACATACTCATAGTAAGGAAGTTTGCCTAGTAGGTTACAATGGATGGTGAAAGGGAACAATAGGAAAAGAAGGATTTAAAGCCAAACCTGACTCTCACAATCTCAGAAGTGGGCCAGGATCTGTACTTAAACAAAAATGACCTCATTCTGAATTGGTTGAGTAGAAAAGTTACTTATCTACAAAATCCTACTCAACATAGGCATTTTTATCATAGCAGTTTGACTTCAGGGGTGAAATTACTTGTTTAGTTGTCAGCCTCCTCAGCTACATGATGAGTTACTCGGGGGCTAAAACCTCAAACATTGCTCATTCTATGCCTTGACGCCTTAGGCACACAGATAAAAATCCAACGGATTTTTAGACATTCTTTTTTTAAATGCTAGTATTTCACAAGTCTAAATATACTAAAAACTAATGAACTATATGATTTTAATCAGCAGATTGCATGGCATGTGAATTATATGCCAATAAAGCAGTTTAAAATACTAGTAGATTTGTTGGAATTTATTGTATCCCCCTCCAAAAATGGAATGAATGGAATGAGATACAATCAATTCTCCCAATTTCTGATTTTTTTTTTTTTTTTTTGAGACAGAGTCTGCTATGTTGCCCAGGCAGGCCTCAAACTCCTAGGATTGAGTGATTCTCCTGCCTCATTGTCCTGAGTAGCTGGAACCACAGGCACATACACCGCACCTGGCTCCCAGGTTTAAAATACTCACAGGATGAGCCACGATACATTGCTTCACGTGCACCAAACCGGCAAACAGCTTGGAAGGCATCAGGCAAGAGGTGGAACTGCTCAAGACGACTCTATCGTCGACAATGCGATCTAGCTGAGCAAAAATCTTCTTCTTCAGGTCTAGATTTTCAGGAACACATTCCTAGAAAGGACACATTTAATGACAGCTCATGATTGCCAAACACAGGCCCCAAGCAAGGCATTGTATGTTTGCTTCGTTCTGAAAGTGAATTAATCTGGAAATGCTAGTGTTCTGGGCACACTACCCCATCGTGTAGTACCTTGGCATTTGAAACTGAGGCGGAGCGATCTCCATAACCTTTTCCCACCCTTCTCTCCTAAAGCAGACTGTAAAAAGTTCTCTGCCTTCCCCTAAGGCAGGTCATAAGATGATCATTCCAGAGGTGCCCTCTCTGTACCTGGGAAAGGAATGTCCTTATCTCTGAAGACAAGGACATACAGAAGAATCTGAACAAACAGGTCTTGCTGAGTCCCCCACTTTGTGAACACTAGGACATCCCTCTTTGTCCAGTCACACTCTACAGGACTGTCCACTCTTCATCTAAACTGAGCACAAAAATACACAGGTTTCCCTGTTTTTTTGTTTGTTTGTTTGTTTTGGGGGGGTTGGGAGGGCAATGAGTGTCTTCATTTCTGAAAGCTCCCATGTCATATAAAAATTCTATTAGAAATATATTGTGTACTTTTATTAATCCATATTTTGTTACAGGGGTCTCAGCCTTGAATCTTGTGATAGGTGAGGAAGAGTACTTTTTTTATCCCCTACAAAAACCACAAGCAAAATTTAAAAATGGAAAAGGCTGTTAAAGATTTGTGAGAAATCTTGAGAACTCTGGAAAGGGAGTGATGAATATGCGGGAGTTTGTTGTACTTTCTTAGTTTTGTGTAGGTCTGAAAATTCTTTTTTTTTTATTGGTTGTTCACAACATTACAAAGCTCTTGATATCTCATATTTCATACATTAGAATCAAGTGGGTTATGAACTCCCATTTTTACCCCAAATACAGATTGCAGAATCACATTGGTTACACATCCACATTTATATTTTTACATACTGCCATATTAGTGGCTGTTGTATTCTGCTACCTTTCCTATCCTCTACTATCCCCCCTCCCCTCCCCTCCCATCTTCTCTCTCTACCCCATCTACTGTAATTCATTTCCCTCCATGTTTGTTATCCCATTCCCCTCACAACCTCTTATATGTAATTTTGTATAACAATGAGCGTCTCCCTCCATTTCCATGCAATTTCCCTTTTTTTCTCCCTTTCCCTCCCACCTCATGTCTCTGTTTAATGTTAATCTTTTCTTCCTGCTCTTCCTCCCTGTTCTGTTCTTAGTTGCTCTCACTATATCAAAGAAGACATTTGGTATTTGTTTTTTAGGGATTGGCTAGCTTCACTGAGCATAATCTGCTCTAGTGCCATCCATTTCCCTGCAAATTCCGTGATTTTGTCATTTTTTTAGTGCTGCGTAATACTCCATGGTGTATAAATGCCACATTTTTTTTATCCATTCATCTATTGAAGGGCATCTGGGTTGATTCCACAGTCTAGCAATTGTGAATTGTGCTGCTATGAACATCAATGTGGCAGTATCCCTGTAGTGTGCTCTTTTAAGGTCTTCAGGGAATAGTCCTGAAAATTCTTATAAGAAAAAAAAATCCATCAGGGGCCTGGGGGGCGCAGCTCAGTGATAGAGTGTTTGCCTAGCAGGCACAAAGCCCTGGGTTTGATCCCCAGCTGCACAGAAAGAAAGAGAAACAGACACACAAAGGAGGGAGGGCGAGAGAGGGGAGAAAAGAAAGGAGGGGAAGAAAGGAGAGAGAAGAGCAATGGAAGCGGGTAAAGTCTGCCAACTGAAAATTCTCATCAGAAAAAGTCTGCCAGCTAAACAGGGGTGGATAGTACAACATAACCCATAATAGCACCTCCAGCAAACGGCTGTAAACCTCAACAGTGTCATTACCACTTACTTCCCCTATCTGTTCTGAGCATCAGCTCAACCTATCTTCAAGGAAAAATCTCATTCTCATGAAATGAACAAACATGTTACATCCACGATTCCCAAAAGTCTTCTTGAGAATTCATTTCTAATTCTGAAAAAAGAACTTTGTTTTAACAACTGAAAATTGCTTTAGTAGGGGCAGGGAGGGGTGATAGAGAAGTAAATTTAGGTTCATTATTGTACATAACAACCACTCTGAAACTGTCATCACAAAGCTTAAGTGAGGGTGAGATGACATCCCCACAAACCAGTGTTGACCCACGGATGATGCACGTTCCTGGGAACGCAGGATGAGGTGGACCATGGGGTCCTGTGGTGGAGGTGAACAGGAGGAGGATGTGTGAGCTGCTCTGACACTCTGGAAAGACTGCAGCTGTTCTGTCCCTCCTGCCACCTGCCCCTCAAGGGATCACACTGGGGTTCACTCCTACCCAAGGTGGGTCCCTGCTCACCTGGGGGCAACAGATACTCTAAGAAAGGACGCATGGACTCCCAACATTCATGGTGACTTTAGCACCACTAATCTAACTATGTTCCAAAAAACTGCCAGTCAGTATCAACTGAGTTCTTGTTAAAAATGCAAATTCTCAGGCCCACTGAATCAGAATGACTAGGGGTGGCATCCAGGCATCTGCATTGTTACCAACCACTCTGAGGATTCCTCTTCTGACTAATATTTGGGAACCACTATTCTGAGAAATGTGGATCCAAAGTGTGGGTACTTACTACCCTTAAAAAAAAGGGTAGTGAGTGGCATCTCTTGGCCACCTTTATGTTGGGATTCCCCCTTCCCTAGCTACTCAGGGACAACCAAGAATGTCCTGACAGAAAACAGAAGTATATTGGTACTGTGGTCATTTCATGGGCCTCTAACCACCTGGCTAACTTCACTAAATGTTAAATACCGTCCAATGTGGTGAACATCATAGTGAAATTAACCAGAAGTGTGCAACAATAGAAATTCAGAGTTGGAATACTGCTAAAAATTATATCACAATTACTCTTTAAAAATAAAGGAAATCTTTTCAAATTTGATTTAATAATATAAAATATTTAATAACATAGTAGTATCTAACATTGAAATCAACTATGTAAATATTTGGAATGTTCATTTCACTTCTATATCATCTACATATGATTTAAAGAGTTTTGTTCAAAGGGGAGGGAGTCAATATTGTATTTGTTTATACTTTTTAAAAATATAATCAAGCCACGTGAAATTTTATTAAGAACAAAAGGTCATATAAGCACCACAACTCAAAGACAGAAGAAAAAAACTGAGTCATTTAAGAACTGTAAAGCCCATTGTGTTAAATCCCCTTATCAAAAGAGGAAAAAGAGCTACAGTAGCTGGCTAGTCGTATTGAGTAATTCCTGGATCAGTTAAGTCTGCAAGTTGGGTTAAGTTTAAATGGAGCCTTGTAGCCAAGCCAGAGACTAAGAATGATGTAGATCCCGTGTAAGCTAATAAAAAAGAGCAGTGGTGAATGGCTTCATTGTACGCCTGTCATGCAGATTCTCCCCTGAAATCCTATGCCTTTCTTCAGATCGTCTGATTATCAAAGAGGCAAGAAAACTTGAACCAGAGGAAACCCAAACCTGCTACAATTATGTAAGGGTTTCCAGTGGCACGTTGGCTTGAAGTTGGGTTGTTCTTGTTGCTGTTTCTAAAGGCAACCCAATTGCATGAGATGTGCTGGGCCTCTATCCATGTCATACCCTGAGTTCATCACTTTCTATTTATTCAGGTACCCCTGGTCTGCCACACTACATGGGACCCCATGGAGCTGCACTGCCTACCTTAAAGCATGCATTGGAAAATTCACTGTCTATGCCTTCTCAGCTCCACCCTGTCTTTGAGGGGCCCTTTCTAGAGAAAGTCACCAAATGTGAATGTTGGTACTCACTACTATCACTACCACAGATAATCAGCTTGCCTTGGCCTAATTAAAGGTTGGCAGCATCTCTTAAAAAGGAGAGGAAGCACTGGTTTTTGTTTGCTTGTTTGCTTTTTGTTTGTTTTGAGGGACAGAGATATTTAAGAAATAATATTGTCATGCACAAACACCACCATAGACTACCTAGGTTTTGATAAACAGAACAAAACGCTAGGAAGTAAAATTCAACAGAATTTCCCACTTATTACAATTATTGGTGGTACATCAAAAAGAGCTTCCTCTTACTCACTCTTCAGTCTCACTGGCTGTCCTTTTGCCCTTCCCAAAGAAACTGAATGATGGTATTACAGGTATAATTTTTTCTAAGTGTGTGTGTGTGTGTGTGTGTGTGTGTGTGTGTTATAAAAGTAGATCACACATAAATGTTAGGATTTTCTTAGTAGTAAAAGCCACCTGGGTATTTCATTTAATTCCCACGTATTCTACTTTGGAAAATCAGAACAGCCATAGCAAATCAGCTTCCTGGATAACTCCCAGGGAAGGGAGTGCTAGTAAACATGCACTTTTGAAGATTTATTCACTTGCTATGCAACATATACTTTCTAAAAATGTATGAAATGAATAGTAAAATGGAAATGTTGTTGATTTTTCCCCAATCAACTGAGGCATTTTAAATAGACAGTCTGTCACTAGAAAATCTACATTTGCTTGTGACAAATATCTGGAAGCAATCTTCAATATGTTTTCCAGAAAGAAAAACCAAATTAAAGGACTTCTGTACTTAAAGTAGTTTACAAAGAAGTTCTAGTAGCAATTTTAAAGTGAGAAAGAGACATGGCTAGAAAAGACAGAGGAGCCAAAGTCTTGCTGTAATCATGGCAGCAGAAGGGAATTCACGCTTAGGCTGAAGATGAAAGCAATCTACATCACTATCTTTCTGCTAACATCAGCTGAATCTCCTGCTTCAATCTGTCTAATTAACACCCCCAGCTTCTCTTCCAAGTTTCTTCCAAGAGTACAATCTCAATTCTCTCAGATTAATAGACTGTTATGACCATACTTCTCAAGAGGTGAACAGGAGGAGGGGAAAAGGGAGAGGAAGAGGGGAGGAGGTTTCCTGTTCTAGAAGAAGTAGTATAATATGTTTTTTAAAGAGAGAGAGAAAGAAAGAAAGGCAAAGGGTAAATTAGTTTCAACATCACAGGCAATCTATGGCACTGCCCTAACCAGTAGCTCATTTTTTCCCCCTTAAAAATCAAGTTCAAAGTTGCATGTGACTGTAGAGATTTCTAGCCATGTCTCTTTCTCACTTTAAAATTGCTACTAGAATTTCTCTGTAAACTACTTTAAGTAATGTACAGATTTCTACAGTCATCTAGGACAAACCACACGCAATCAAGAGAGAACTTTTCAAAGTAAGAATCTGTGTCGAGTATGTTTAGGAATTAACTTCCTGGGGCTTAGGTGTTCCACTTGCAAGGATCATTGTTGTTTGCTTTAATCTAAAGATCAGTCCTTTCTCAGGGTTGCCACAAACCCACAGGAGGAGAGCCTGGCATGGGCTTCGTTGTTCTCCTGCTATGTGTCTATTCCCATCCTCATTCCAGTAATATTTTGGCACTATTTATAAATCATTTACTTAGAACTTAAATGCTTGACATGAAAAAAAACCCCACAATTTAAAAAACTATTTAAGACTGCAATTATCCTATAGTTTGACCATACTTATAATATTTCTCATGAGGAAAAATCGAGTTTGTTTGTTTTTTTAAACAAAGTGCTGGGAATAGCATAAAACACAAAACTGAAGAAAGATTCTTCAAGTGAGGTGTAAGGAATGAATTTTTAAGATGAAAAATGGTAAATAAATATGTCAGTTTTGAGGGACTTCAGTAAGTGACAGTAGCTGGCAAACACTAGGTCTATTTATGATCAAAGAGGAAGAGCATTAAATTCCAGTTGACAAATGAGGCTTTGTGAGGACTACACAAGTTATTTTTTTATTTAATTCGTTTTCTCTGTCTATGGATTAACATTAACTCATACCCATCAGTGACCTCAGTCTGTGATGTGGCAATTCTCATTAATCCATCTGTCTACAGTAGGAACCAAGAAGTAAAGTTATTTATGCCTATAGTGGCAAAAATGCAACAGAGCTTTAAAAAGTTATTTTAAAGGCAGTTTTCTCATCTTAAATTGATACACTCTCTCTAGTTGCTGGGACAAGAAGTTTGCAATAAGGGAAAATACTTAAACTAAAAATAGAGATTTTCAAGAATAACTGGATTTACAAGCTTCAGGTAGGAATTTTATGGCTTTTTAAAGAAGACATTCTGGCTATTTCCATTATTTTAGTAATACAATTATCCTTTAACCACATTTGTTTTATTTAGCTTTAGTCTTCATAAAAATCCAAATATAATTATTAGCAAATTATATTTGCCTCTTTTTTCCTGATTTCTTTTTTATTCACTGAATCTCTCTCTTCCTTATCTATGTCACAGAAAAGAACCAAACTCTTACTCTCTTAAAAAAAAAAAAAAAAAACATTTGTTTCAGCTTATGTAAAGTTTTCCTCTTTTAAAAATGAGATTAAGGACCAGGGTTGTGGCTCAGCGGTAGATTGCTCGCCTAGCATGTGTAAGATGCTGGGTTCGATCCTCAGCACCACATTAAAAATAAATAAATTAAGTAAAGGTATTATGTCCAACTACAACTAAAAAAATACTTTAAAAATGAAATTAAATTTCATTTTCTTTAATATCCTTATTTGATCTTTTCTGTGGATCAAGAACTTCTAATAACAAATTCAATTAATTTAGCCCTCTGTGTTGCTATAATTCTGGCCTGTGGCAATATGAATACACATTCATGGGGTTGTGTGTGAATTATTGGGAAATATGATTGCCCCTGCCTGTTCTCTAAAGCATTCAGAAAGTCACCAAGCAGAAGGCTCTAGGCCAGGCACAATGTAAAGCTGCATGGCCTACTGCCTCCCCTCACCAACACTATAAAGATCCCTGGGAAATATCAGAGTCGAGGGCAAGACAGTGAGGTCACCCTCTTGGTGAAATCAATGATCTCCCTTTGGAATGTACTTGGAATGCTACGGCACGGCTCTGTGTGATGTTATGATACTTTTTTTTTTTTTTTGGTTTTGACTGTGGTTCCTGGAAGGAGTTGTGACTCCTTCCTCAAGGCAAGTCACAGAAACCCTAATCTTCCCCTGCCTTCAGCTGGACAAAAAATTCTCTTATTTAATAATAGGTCCTAAGACCCTCCTCATTCCAGAGAGACCCTGCCCCAGATCCTGGAGGAGGAATGTTGCACAGAAGCCATGCAGAATGCTGAAACAGTCAGACCTTTATGGATCTCCCCACCCAGCCTCTTAGCATTAGATCAGACCCCTCTTGTCCCATCACATTTTGACACAGTCATTTATGCTTTAATGATGCCTATGCAATGAAGTCTTCATAAAAACCCAAAGGAAGGGGTTCAGATGAGTTTTTGGATAGCTGAACAGGTGGAGAGTCCTGGAGGGCGGCATGCCCAGAGAGGGCATGGAAGCTCTGCATCCCTTCGCCCACACCTCACCCTATGCATCTCTTCATCTGTAGCCTTTGTAATATCCTCGATAAAAAACCAGTAAATATGTTTGCCCAGTGAATGTAGCAGCTCTGTGAGCTGTTCAAGCAAGTTAATCAAACCCCAAAAGGGGGCTGTAAGAACCCTGATTTATAGCCATTAATCAAAAGCTCAACCTGACACGTGTGATCATAAGCGTAAGGGTGAGTAACAGTCTTGAGGAATAAGTCCTCAACAAGTGGGGACTGGACACTGCCTCCAAGTAGGTAGTGTCAGTCTGACTTAGATAAAAGGACACTGAACTGGTGTCCACAGCTACAGAACTGACAGCTTGGTGTAAAAGGAACTCCCAATCCCCTCCCCGACAGGCACACATCTGAACTCAGTGTTGTTTGCCATGAGAGAGTAGAGGAAAACAGACACTTTGTGACTGACATGTACTCTGTGTAACAATAGTCCTGATATTGTACCTTCTCCCATCAGGAAAGACAATAGAGAAATTAAAAAACAGAGTTAATATAAATGCATATATGTTTATCGTTTATTGGTTTGTGTGTTTTACTGAAAGTTGACCTTTGGCCTATGATAGAATCAACTAAAAATATCCCTTTACCAGATTTCCCCAATAGGTACCATAGTGGCTATGGAAAAAAAAAAAAGAAGAAAGGAAGGAAGGAAGGAAATGCATATGACCCTAAAAACAAAGGTGGATAGAGAATTTCATGCTAAGTTTTTTAAAAATTAAGAGAGAGAGTATGTGTATGCTAGAGGACTTCTGGTTCTAGTGATATGATGACTCAGAAAACTTTGTCTTACCTTCAGTTTAAATAATGGAAAATTCTATATAAAACAATCCTCCTTTTAAATAAGAGCTGAGCTCTTAGGAAAGCAAGAGAATCACCCCATTAAAATCAAAGCAGCCAGTATTAGAGACAAATTTGGGGCTACTGGGATGTGGAGTAGATTTCAGTGGTTTGAGATGAGGATTGGTTCATATAAACCAGAGATCCCTACCAAGAAGACCCTTATAATAATTAAGCAGAAACCCCAAACATATTTGTTTTTTTAAAAAATACTTTTTTTTTAGTTGTAGGTGGACACAATACCTTTATTTTATTTTTATGTGGTGCTGAGGATTGAACCCAGAGTCTTCCACATGCAAGGTGAGCGCTCTACCACTAAGCTACAACCCCAGCTCCCCTAACATATTGGTAACATATAAGTTCCTCTTCTTGTCAGAAAGCTTTATAACAAAATATCAGCAAAAAATTCTACTCAATATGGGTTAGGACTTCCTATTTCTTGTAAGGACTAGGTTATTCTGTCTTGCAAAAACTAAGTTTGGCCGCAGACTTGATAATGTCACTTCTGCTTTTGTTGTAAAACCTCTCACTAATCTAAAACATGGGACATGAAGCACTTTCTGTGAACTCAAGGGGAAAAAAAAAACTTTCATGTAGACTCCTACAAAAATGTAGATCTCCAAGCTCTGCCCTGCTGGGTATAAAGTTCCGAGAATTTCCAGACTCAAGAATCTTTCAGGTAATTAGCCCCTCTGGACCCTGCAGCCAATAAACCTGCTTCCTGAAAATTCTTTGGGTGTCCAGCCTCTTCTATCTTACATCATTTGGCACCCCAGATGGGATCATGGAGGTGAAGATGGCCTTTCTGCCTCTCATCTCTGGGGTCTGGCTTCCCTTGGACCTTAAAGGACAATGCTTCTCCTTGGTGCACCACAGGTGACTCTTTGCCTGAAGGCAAAATGATTCACCCAGTGCCCCAATGGCAGTCCCAAAGCACAGGGGAACCCACGAGGAGCAGGAACCAGGAATAGGGAACTTGGAGCACTGCCCAACTGAACAGGCAGGTCCTGGGTCCATTAGTGGTATTCCACCTGACTTCCCCATAGAGGCCTATGCAGATGGAAGAGAGGTTTCAATCTTTTGAGGGTCCCTGTATAACCTCCAAAAGGAGTTGAAGTTGAAAAGAACCCAGGGAGTCACCCTGTTCAGGGAGTGGTCCCTGTTCAGGGTCAGTGAGCAGAGGGGAAACCATGACTCCTTCTTTGGTTTTAGAATTTTGGGGATTTGGGGGATTGGGGCAGTATAGAAATTTTGCTCTGACCACGTCTGAGTGAAAGTGAGTGAATGAGACGGACAGTGGAAGGGTTCCAACCCATGGGCCAAAGCAAATGCAGGGTCCCAATCCACAGTTTGTGATACATCACAGTCTGAGGTAGAGTTCCACCAACCAACATCTAGGTGGAAGCTCCAGGTTGTGGGTTGACACTGACCTGCAAGACTAAGAGGACCCTAAATCCCCAATGGGGGAATGGCGAGAGACGTTCTGAGGAAGCGAGTTTTGTCCTTAATGTATGACACCAATGCAGGATGGAACATGGGAGGTACACAAAGTAAAATAAGCCTTTTGAAATTTATGTTAGAAAACTTTAAGAAAGGTTTTAATAGTAACTATGGAGTGAAACTTACTCCACAAAGGTTATATATTCTCTGCAAACTCCCAACCTTTGATATGGGATAACCATCGAAAGACCTTTAGACAAAAATGTCATTGGTGAGGTCCTTTTAATGGTTGTCAGAACCCCTAGACACTCATATCAATTCCCTTATATTGATATATTGACTGCTAGCCAGAAATAATACAGAAACATTCCGCTGGGTTGGGAGCCTATCTGGAAGGACAGACCAAGTTGATATTAGCTCAGACTATAGGAGTCTCTAAGATCTAACTAAAGGGAACTAAACAGAGAGAAATATCTGACAAATGACAGAAAGGAAGCCAGTTTTCCCTGTGAGCCAGAAGAGAACCCACCACCCTATGTGCCACTCTACCCAACTTTGCCAAGGCCACTGAGACAATAGGCTGTCCCCTCAGCTTTCTTGTCCCCAGAGGCAGCAGACCGTGGCCCCTCCACACTGACTGTTCCTTCCTATGGATGTCCTCAGTGCTAGAGGCTTCCCCAGAGCCAAAGACTCCTCCACCCCACAAGACCAAGGCAGAAAACTTGTCCCCAGACCAAAGGCGTAACCCAGATGAGGGATCGCCAGGTGCCTCTACAAGAGACTAGAGAACCTGCCTATGTTGACCAGAAGGGAAACACCCGAAGGGCACACTGCATTTTTTGTGTGCCAGCCTTTCACTGCTCTCTTGAATTGGAAATATCTTACTCCCTCCTACATGGAGAAGCCCCAGGCCATGATTGATCTGGTGTAATCCATTATCCAGACCTCCCAGTGCACCTGGGTTGATGGAGGAATGCAGACAGGTGACCCAAACAGCTTTAAAACAGATAAAGGAACATGCTCCGGACACACAAGGTAACATTCAAGCCTATGCGCAGACCCATTTCCCTGACACATACCCAGGGTGGGACCCCAACAAAGAGGAAGACCTCCTAACGATAAAGAGATGTCAAGAGGCCCTCATAGGCAGCCTAAAAGAAGGGGAAAGAATAGCCCTAAATATGAACAAGATATATCAGAAGTATTCCAAAAGCCTGATGAAAGTCTCAGCTATTTCTACCAATGACTGTATAAAACCTTCCAACTCTTGGCTCCTTTTTGATCCTGAGGCACCATGTAACAAGCAAATGATCAACACAGCCTTTACGAGACAAGCCCAGATAGACATTCACTGAAAACTCCAAAACCTTTGCTGGACTGTGCTGAAAAGAATGCCAATAAGCTGACTGAAGTGGCCACCACAGTGTTCATCAACTGAGACCAAGACGCCCAACGAGAGGCAGACCAAAAGATGAAGAGGAGATGGGTCTCTTTGTAGCTGCCCTCACCACAAAACCAGAGGTCACCCAAAGGGGTTCCACCAGGACCAAGTCAAAACAAATATCAAAATCAGGGCCAAATGCAGGGCCAAAGGAAGATCTGAATAGAAGGACCACCATATCTGGGGACAAGGCTGAAACTAAACTGATATGCCTACTGCCATCTAAAGGGCCACTGGAAAACAGAATGCCCCCAATTGAAGGCCAATTGACCTGAACCAGGCTGCCACCGGGCTTCAAAAACTCACCAACCATCTTCTTCGGAACAGCACTAGCTTCTGATTTGAAAGCCTTTCCTGCAAAACGACATGGATGCTGGCCTTTGATATGGATGCACATTGCTCCAATATGTAGATGATCTATTGCTGGCAACCTGAGAAAACTGCGTAAAGGGGACACAACCGCTTCTTACTTTCCTATGTGAAACTGAATACAAAGTCTCAAAGAACAAAGCCCAAATCTGTCAAGAAAGAGTCAAGTACCCCGGTTTCTATCTGACTCAGGGACAATGGCATCTGGGCTCCAAGTGCAAACAGGTAGTCTGCTCAACTCTGGTCCCTTCTACCCACCACCAGATCTGAGAGTTCCTCATGCTGCCCCATTCGGCTGTATATGGATCCCTAACTTTTCAGTTATGGCCAACCCCTCTATGAATCCACAAAGGGGGGAAAACAGGATCCTCTGATGTGGGAACCAACACAACAAAAAAGCCTTTGAGGACATTCAACAAGTACTCACCAGTGCACCTGGGCTAGGACTCCTTGGCCTCACAAAGCCTTTCTCTCTGTATGTCCATGCATGGTCTAAGCTGTAGGAGTCCTAATGCTGGGGACATGGCACCATCCAGCAGCCTATCTTTCTAAACAGCTAGATTCTATGATCAAAGCTGGCCATGTTGCGTATGGGCCCTTGCAGTCGCGGCCCTTCTGGTGTTACAGGTTGACAAGCTGACTGTGGGACAGGGACTAACACTGTACTGGCAATACTGGCTGACTAATGTGAGGATGGTCAGATACCAGAGCATGTTATGTGAAAATCCACATATCCACATTGAAGTCATCTGGACTCTAAACCCAGCAACTCTGCTGCGCACTGGAACTGGGCAACCTAATCACAACTGCACTGAGGTCACAGATAAAATGTTCTCCAGTAGACCACACCTGGCAGACCAGTCCCTCAAGGACCCTGATGTGGAATACTTCACAGATGGTAGCAGTTGCAAAGAAGACGAATACATCTTGCTGGATACACAGTGGTTGCTCTGGACTCCACCATTGAGTCAAACTCTGTGCCTCAGGGAACTTCAGCACAAAAGGCAGAACTTACCGCTCTGACCTGAGCACTCCAATTGACAAGTGAAATCTGTGTCAATATTTACACAGATTCAAAAATATGCCTTTGCCACTCTGCATGTTCACAAGAACTTATATGAAGAAAAGGAGCTAATCAACGCAGGAGGAAAAGGCATCTTCTAGATGTAGTATGGGCACTCAGAAAAGTTGCAGTTATGCATTGCTGGAGTCACCAAAAGGGGACACTGTGGATGGTCAGGGAATCTAAAGAACAGACCAGTAAACAAAATTTGCAGCTTACAAAAATACAGAACAGGATGGTGGAGATTTTCTGATGGCCAAATAGCCATCCCTGAGACTCCAGCCCTGCCTTCATCAGGCAGTTTCACAGAGGAACACATATTGGCCAAACAGCACTTGAGACAGTTCTGAGTCTTTTGGTTTTTGCGTACTTTTATCCTGGCTAGATAGAAACCTTTCCAACCCACACTGAAAAGGCTCAAGAGGTAGCCAGGGTGCTTCTCTAGGAAATTATTCCCGGATTTGGCATCCTAATAACCGCTGATTCAAACAACAGACCAGTTTTTGTGGCAGGAATGATATACTTATTGGCCAAGAATTTAAAAATCAGATGAAAGTTATATAGTACCTACAGGCCACAGAGTTCTGGCAAAGTAGAAAGGATGAATAAGACTTTAAAGGCTCAATTAGGTAAACTGTGTCAGGAAATTCACCTGCATGGGACAAACTCCTCCCTATTATACTGTTGAGGATTAGACCCACTCCCACTAAGAGGACTAGATTCTCTCCTTATGAGATAATATATGAGAGGCCTCTGCTACTTATCAGGGGATTACAGAGAGACTTAAAGGAAATAGGAAAATTAACATTGAGACAACAGCTTCTAGCTTTAAGGAAAACCTTACAGACTCTCAACCAATGAGTCAGGGAAAAGTTGCCAGTAAATTTGTAAATCTGACCACAGATGCACACTCCTTCAAGCTTGGAGACTCAATCTGGGTCAAAGAATAGAATATTCAACCCCTGAAATCTCTTTGGAAGAACCCTTTCACTGTTATTTTATCCACTCCAACTGCAGTAGAAGTTAGGTTCCTAGATTCATTACACCAGGATCAAGCCCAGAGCCATGGGCTGGAAATGCACTCTAGACCCCATTGCACCCCTTCGGTTAACCATCCAGAGGAAGGAAACATCAGAGAAGTTTGAGGATCAGAAGGACAACAGCCCTGCTCTAGTCACTCTGGAAGCTGACTGACCTGCACAAGGCCAAAGCTTAAAGAAACAACAGCCCTGCTTGGGGGCTGGCTGATCAACACAGGGTGCAAGATAAACTTATCACCAGGACAAATGGACCCTTTTATCCTATAAGGTAGTTCTTATTCTGTAATGCATGTACACCCCTTACTTCTAGCCATATATATAATTCTCTCTGTGTTTTATTTTTATACAGGTTTGACAATAGTAATTCCTCTTGGCAACAAAATTTCACTTATAGTTTTTATCTTGCTCATATAGGTTTTCTAGGGTTTGATTGGTGCTGTTAGTTTGGCTTTGTTAACTTATAGTGTGTTTAACCAAAATATTGGTCTATCACTTAGTTTGGTTTCCTTTGATAATCTTGGGGGCTCTACCCTACCCCTGACCCAATGGTAGAAATCATGTGAACTATATGTCAAGTCAATCTTTTATGATTAGGGGATTATAAAAAAAATACATAAATATGAATGTATATATAGGACCTGCCCCACTGGAAGAATACTATAATTGAAATGACTATTTGTCTCTGGAAAACATCTAGTAATCCCCTTATGTGAGGATCTAGAGCCAAGTAAAAAGAGATCAACTGGGAAAGGACTTAATCTAGGTCAACAAACTTGGGGGAAAGATGACTGCTACCCCAGAAGATTATTGCCACTTATGGTCCTGCTACCTGGGAATAATGGCAATTGGAGCTATAGAACTCCAGTTTATTTGCTAAACTGGATTGTTCACTTACAAACTCTACTGGAAATTATTACTAATCAAACTGTTACAGCCTTTGACCTCCTATGGTTTTCTACTCTTGGTAGATGCAAAAGCTTAATTGGCATAATAGGTATTGTGCTATTTACCTGTTTATTTCCCCCATGTTTGGCTCCCCCTTGGAACTATTGGGTCTATTATAGAAACAGCTGTTAAAAGAAAGAACAACAACTAAGGTTATACCATTATATAAAGCTTTAAGCCAAGAGGATGACGATGATCTATGATTTAAGTAATTAAGTAACAATCATCAAAGGGGGGGAATGAAGCAGACCAGAGACCCCTACCAAGAAGACCCTTATCATAACTAAGCAGAAACCCGCAATATATTTGTAACATACAAGTTTCTTGTCAGAAAGCTTTATAACCAAATATCAGCAAACTTGCTACATAAAATTCAATATGGGATGGTACTTCCTATTTCTTGTGAGGACTAAGTTACTCTGTCTTACAAAAAGTAAGTTTGGCTGCAGACTTGATGATGTCACTTCAGCTTTCATTGTAAAACCTCTGACTAATCTAAAAAAAAAAAATGGGACAAGAAGCACTTTCTGTGAACTCAAGAAATTTAAAAAAAAATACTTTCTTCTAGACTCCTACAAAAATGTAAATCTCTAAGACTCCCTTCCTACTTGGGCATAAAGTTCCAAGAATTTCCAGACTTGAGGTTCAGAGAATCTTTTAGGCAACAGTACCTCTGAACCCTGCAGCCAATAAACATGCTTTATAAAAATTCCTTGGGTGTCCAACTTTCCTGTCCTACATCACATATGCCTGCACAAAGGATTGAAACCACAGGCCACATGACTCAGGGAACTAAAACCAAAACCCCTAGAGTAAATCCTGGCTCTTCAAAAGGCTGTATTTTCATTGAACTAGTTGATTAGTCTAAACAAAAAAGACAGCCTATCTGCTGAGGATGAATACAGAGAAATTGGTATAGATCTGGGCTCCAGTCAGAAAGGTCTTAGGGCAAAGAAAGGATAAATTAACATGTGAACTCATATTTACAAGTCTGAATTTCATCCAGGTGCAGGGTTCAAAGTTGAACTACACACTTGGTCTGAACTCTCCCAAGCCAACATAACAACACAACAATTTCTTCCAGGTAACAATAAGCCTGGTAGAAACACACATGCACACCCCCAAAAAAAAAAAATCTAGAGGAATACTTGCTAAAAGAGGTCATATCTTTCTTTAGTTTCATATAGTAAGAGCCCCAAGGAAGAAAGTCATAACCCAAAATTATAAAACCACCTATACAGAAAACAAAGATTAGAATCAGATAACAAAGAACCTCACATAGCTAAAGAAAAGGAGAGTCTAATAGACTAAGAAATGATCAGGCCCAGATAAGGCAGATTAGAAAAAATAAACACTAAGCAGACATCTTAAAATTAAAAGAAAGCCATTGTAGGAAAAAAATAAAAACTTAATAGGTTAAGCAACAGAATAAACACAGCTAAAGAACAAATTAGTAAACTAGAAGATACAGTTAAAGATATTACCCAGAATGCTATACAGAAAGACAAAATCTAGAAAGCAAAAATTGCCATCATAAAGGACATTCTGACAAACCCACTGTTATAATGTAACATTTTAATACACCTCTGTTGATTACCAATTGTGTAAACATACAAAAATTCAGTAAATACATGGGGGGAAGAAAAAAAACAATGACTACTGAATAGATCAAGAGGCCTGTAACTATTTACTGAAACATACATATTCTTTTTAAGCACATGTGAAATATTTATCAAAAGTGTCTAAAATATTCACTTGCATATGTTGATCCAGCCTTGCATCCCTGGGTGAAACCAACTTGAAAAATAGTGTACTTTTTTTTTTCTATTAGCACATTATAGCTATATATATTAGTTGGGTTCATTCTGACCAATTCATACATGAATCACTCTATTTCAGTCCCTGTTCCTCCCTTTCTCTCCCCACCAATCCCTCTTCCACTCCACTGATCCTCCCCTTGCTCATCCATTTATCCATTCTTGATATCTTCTTAAAGTATTTTTGAATGCACCTTGATAATAATTTATTAAGAAGTTTTGCATCTAGGTTCATCAGGCATATTTGTCTATGGTTTTATTTCCTTGATGTGTCTTTATCTGGTTTTGTTATCAGGTTGATACTGGCTTCACAGAATGAACTCGGGAGATTTCCATCTCTTTCTGTTTCATTGAATAGTTTGAGAAGGATTGGCATTGTTTCTTTTTTAATGGTCTGGTAGAACTCAGCTGAGAATCTACCTGATCCCAGGCTTTTCTCCATTGGAAAGCTTTTAATTATTGCTTCAATTTTATTGCTTGATATTGGTCGTTTAGGTTTTCTATAATCTTTTGGTTCAATTTGGGTAGCTCTTATGTGTCTAAAAAATCACCTTCAAGATTTCTCAACTTACTGGAATATAAGTTTTCAAAATAGCTCCTAATAATCCTCTGGATTTCAGCAATATCTGCGGTACTATCTCATTTTTTGATCCAATTTTGTTGATTTGGGTCTTTTTCTTTTGGTTAGTTTGACTAAGGATTTATCAATCTTGTTTTTCTTTTCAAAGAACCAATTCTTTATTGCATTGATCCTTTACATAATTTTTGATTCTCAATTTCATTAATTTCAGCTCAGATTTCAATCATTTCCTATATTTTACTGGTTTTTTAATTAGGTTTTTCTTGCTTCCCTAGGATCTTGAGATGCAGCATTAGATTGTTTATCTGGAATATTTCTGTTTGTTTGTTTGTTTTTAGTGTAGGCATTTAGAGCTATAAACTTTCCTCTTAGAACTGCTTTCATAGAGTGCCAGAGATTTTGACTGGTTGTAGCTCTGTTCTCGTTTGTTCCTAAGAATTATTTTATTTTATTTTATTTTATTTTTGCTTCCATCTTCCATTATGTTTTTTATTTATATATGACAACAGAATGCATTACAATTCTTATTACACACATAGAGCATAATTTTTCATATCTCTGGTTGTATACAAAGTATATTCACAACAATTCATATCTTCATACCTGTACTTTGGATAATAATGATCATCACATTCCACCATCATTAATAACCCCATGCCCCCTCCCTTTTCCTCCAACCCCTCTGCCCCATATAGAGTTTGACTATTCTTCCCATGCTCCCTCTCCCTATCCCACTATGAATCAGCCTCTTTATAAGAATTTTTTTATTTCTCCCAATTGTTTCTATTATTCATACCTTGTTCAAAAATATCAAATTTAATCTCTATGTGTTAAATTGTTTCTCATTTTTATCTTGTCATTGATTTCTAATTTCATGCCATTATTATCAGATAAGATGCAAGGAACTGGATGTCTATATGTAGAAGAGTGAAACTAGATCCTTGTCTCTTACCCTGCACAAAAATCAACTCAAAGTGGACCAAAGACCTACCAATTAGACCAACAAAACTATAACTATTGGAAGAAAACATTCAGTCAACACTCCAACATATTGGCTCAGGTACCAACTCCTTAATAAGAGTTCTAAAGCTCAAGAAATAAAACCAAGAATCAATAAGTGGGATGACCTCAAATTATAAAGCTCTGTACAGTAAAGGAAACAAGAGTATGAAGAGAAAACCTACAGAATGGGAGAAAATCTTTGCTAACTACTTTTTAGACAAGGGATTAATATTCAAAATATATAAAGAACTCAAAAACTTAACACCAAAAAAACTCAATCAATAAATAGGCAAATTATCTAAATAGACATTTCTCAAAAGAAGAAATACAAATGGCCAACAAATATGTGAAAAAATGTTCAACGTTCTTGTCAATCAGGGAAATACAAGTTAAAAACAACACTGAGATTTCATCTCATTCCAGTTAGAATGGTAATCATCAAGAATACAAATAACATTAATTGTTGGTGAGGATGTGGGGGAAAAGGTATATTCATGCATTGTTGGCGGGACTGTGAATTAGTATAACGAATGTGGAAAGCAGTATGGACATTGCTCAAAGGACTGGGAATGAAACCATACATATGACCTAGCTATCCCACTCCTTGGTATTTGTCCAAAAGAACTAAAATCAGCATACTGTGATGATACGTGAAAACCAATATTTATACCAATGCAGTTCACAATAACCAAGTTATAGAGCCAGCCTAAGTGCCCATCAACAGATTAAAAAAATAGGATATATACACACAGTGGATTAAAAAAAAATAGAATATATACACACAGTGGAGTTTTCTCCATAAAGAAGAATGAAGTTATGTCATTTGCTGGTAAACAGATGGAACTGGGAAATATCGTGCTAAGTGAAATAAGGCAGACTCAGAAAATCAATGGTTGAATGTTCTCTCTCATATGCAGAAGCTAGAAAGAAAAAATGGAAATTAAAAACAGGGGATTCTCATGAAAATAGAAAGTAGAACAGTGAAATAGATGAAGGAGATCAAAGGGAAATGAGGAAGGATGGAAAAGGGAAAGTACTTAAAATTGACGAAATTATGCTATATGCATGTATGAATACATCACAATGAATTCCACTTTTTTGTATAACTATAATGCACCAGTTTTTAAAAGAAATAAAGAACAGGAAGACCAATAGAGAAAAGGGATCAGGGGAAGGGAAAAGGGAAGGAAACAGGGAAGTACTAGGGATTGAAATGGAGCAAATTACATGATATGTATTTATGAGGATGTCCAAAGAAACTTTACCAGTATGTATAACTATAATGTACAAATAAAAACATTTAAAGGTGATTATACTAGATAATGACGAAGGCTGCAATAATTTCAGAAGATTCATATTATACAATGTTCTCTAAACAAAATGCAATTAAGACAAATCAATAAACAAAAATTATCCCATAGACTTGGAAATTTAAAATAGCTTCTAAATAGTTCATGAATGAAATGAAATCCTATGGAAATTAAAATATGCTTATAACTGGACAATAACAAAAATATTCCTTATGAAAATTTGTGGAGTTCATGTAAAGCATTCCTTTTTCATGTCATTTTTATTTTTTAAATTTTAGTAATAATTCCACAGTAGAAACATTTATTGTCCTTCATGAGCTCTTGATTGTAATAGTTAATAAAATTACTCATAGTCATTTTCATAGTTGCTGAAGAAAGTCAGATACTTTTACCCCCCCAAAAAAAATTTATTTCTAAAAACTGCAATATAAATATTTTACACAGTTACCTAATTTTCTATGTTTAAATTGATTATGGATAGTTTATGTGCTTTTCTTATATTTGAAACCTGTAGAAATCTGTAATGAAATCTTTTTATTGACTTATTTTTAAATTGGTCATTATAGTTATACATAAAAGTGATACGTTCATTAAGAGAGATTTATACTGCAAATATTTTCTTTAAATAAGTAAAACCAAGTATCTAATTTAAGAAATCAGAACATTATAAATCCAAAGAAATAAAAAGAGAATAATGAAGAGCCGAAATCAATAATACAGAGGATAGGCCAAATTCAGTTGATCAAAACCAAAATTTGTTCTTTAAAGGGACTAACTAATAAGACTGACAAATCTCTGGAATAGTGTCTTTTAACTAACAATTAAGAATTAGAGTTCCACAAAATTCAGGCTCAGGCTCTCTTCTTTCACCACTACCATCTTCTGTCTCTATAAAATCTCAACCAAGCCCATGGCTTAAGTCACTGACCTAGCTGTCTATGCACAACTCACACATCTATTTCTCCTTCTCAGATCATCTTCATAAGGATACTTCACAATTACCTAATCTGGTCACCACTTCTAGTGCCGGATGGCATATAAATTTGCCAATATAGAAAGTATAATCTTAAATATTCCATTAATTTAGTGATTTACAGGAAAGTAATACCATGATTCCAATCCTCTACCTATACTAGTAAGTCTCATTATTTTGTAAAATGTTTATATACTCTATTTATGCAATAAAAGTTTACAAGTAATATTAATTTTTAGCATTCTAATGACAAATAATAAATTTTTAC
This sequence comes from Urocitellus parryii, assembly GCF_045843805.1. Taxonomy (NCBI): domain Eukaryota; kingdom Metazoa; phylum Chordata; class Mammalia; order Rodentia; family Sciuridae; genus Urocitellus; species Urocitellus parryii. Next base: position 80,140,845 of record NC_135532.1, read on the forward strand.
CAGCTACACTTAATGATATCACAAAGCCATCACCACCCCACCACCTACCAATAAGAGTATGACCACATCTAGGATATACTAGGGTGCATATTCCAAGATTGGAGAAGGAGATATCTTATATTTCTGTATTTTAAAAGACTACATTTTACTTGATGGGAAAAGATAAATATATCAGCAAAAGGCTTGGGGTGTTGCTCAGTGGTAGAGCATTTGGCTAGCATGCACGAGGCCCTGGGTTCAAGCATCAGAACCACAAAAACAAAAACAAAATCTATTAGCAGAATACTACTCATCTTTAGAACTGATATGGAGGGGGAAAAAGTTTCATTTAGATAAATATCAAAATACTATAAAACAAAACTCAAAGACTCAAAGATGTAAATTATATTTTTATCCTTTATTTATGTCTGTTTTTCAGTTCCAAGAAAAGTGTCACAAAGCACTCAGTAAACACTTGTTGAATCAATTAATGAATTAATCAATGAAAGGTTTGATCACTTTAATTACCTACTTTCCACTATTAACTACATCATTTTAGAGGAAATGTCTAACTCTGGCTATAGGAAAGAAAACAATGTGATGGGGACAGTCAAAAAAAAAAAAAAAGAAAGAAAGAAAACAAGATATATCCCTGCCTTCATCCCATGAGGTAATCCCAGCCAATCTTGGACACAAAGTCTGTTCTTTCACTCTACGTTTCTTCAGAATCAAGTTGACTATTGGAAGCCTTGGTATTAGCACCTGTCCCTTTAGAAGAATGTTGAAGAGTATTTTTGGAATCATGATGATGGTAATACATGAAGTGGATCCACTGAGGGGACCTTAGGAAGTTGAAGTCCAAAATAGACCAACAGGGCCCCGACCTTAGCACTAACATGTGAATTCAAAACATCCATTAAGGAATTGGCCTTGGCAAGGAACTTCACCAGGTAAACAGACCAAATAGGTGCAGTGTGCTTGAGATAGGAGTGGTGGGCGGGGGGGGGGGGGTGTGCACAGATAATAGACACAAATGCAAGTAACTATAACAGGGCTGGCAACATGTGCTATAACAAAAATAGGAAAAATAAAAAGACAATTGTAATGAAAATAATAATAATAAGAGAGCTCATGTATAATGGCATAATTTGCCGTGAACATACTTTATATACAGAGTTATGAAAAACGGTGTTGTGAATGGATACTTATGATTGTAATGCATTCCACTATTGTCATGTATGTAAGAAATTTTTAAAAAATAAATAAAAATACAACACCAAAGCAGACTTCCATGCATATCTCTGGTCAGACTTAATACTACCAACATTTATAAGTTTTCTAGCATCACAAATTACTCAAGTTGAATTACTGGGAGGAAAAAACACTGATAATAACATAAGGAATATAAACATCTCCAAAAGTCTTATTTACCACCACACCCCAGGGCCAAGCACTGTATGTAGTAGTATATTATAATAAATTACTTATAGACAGAGTTCTCTGTTTGGCAATGATGAACTAGACTGTTATGGATAAATATTTCTGCTGAGAAAAACTGAAAAAACTAAAAATGTAAAAATAAATCTGTTTGAAGGTACTGGAAAGCAACCAAAGCAGTGAAAAATTGCAGAGCCAATACCTGAGTAGTAGGGAAACCCAAAGATGAATAAGCCTTACACTGGGCTTCATTTTTCCCTTTGAGGCAATTTCTCATTTCAAAGATGCAGACTGAAATGTTCATCTGAAATAATAAGCAGAGTTTTTAACATAGAGTATTGGGGGAGTTGTTCCAGTCTTTCAGTTGGGACATTCATGAGCTTTATCCTAGGAAAAACAGTAACAAGGAACAGATCTGTCCTTATAAGGTCTGAGCCCAGTCTCATCCATGATTAAATTAGGGAGCACTGTTCCTAGCCCACCTGCCTTCCAGTAAATGGTCTCTGGAGAAAGAGAGCATCAATCAGAGCCTTGGTTTTTCATAGGCAATGTCTCACACTTAAACAAAGAAACAAAATAAGTATTAGGGAAGACATGACTGAAAACCAAGAGAAAAAACAGACTTCAGAAAGAGACCCATAGGACATCCAGATAAGTATGTTATCAGACATGAAATAACCATTAATACGTTTAAGGAACTAAAAGATATAAAACAATATCAGCATATAATAAAACTATAAAAAGAATCAAATGAAAATTCAGTAACTAAAAAAATTAATTTAAAGGATGAATTTAAAATCACATTAGACTTAGCTGAAGAAATACTAATAAACTGAAAGATAAATCAAAATAAAATATCCAGACTGAAGAATGGAGAGACAAGGGGTTGAGGTTGTGGCTCAGTGGTAGTGCATTTGCCTAGCATGTGTGAGGTACTGCATCCGATCCTCAATCCCACATAAAACTAAATAAATAAAATGAAAGTATTGTGTCCATCTATGACTAAAAAAAATTTTATAGGAATGAAAAATACAGGAAAGATCCTAAGAAACACTTAGAAATGTTAAAAATTTCTAATATAAAAGTGCAATCCTGAGAGAACATGAATGCATGAATGAGAATGAAACAGAAACAAAAAAGAGATAATTTCCAAAATTGATTAAAAGAATTATTTTAAGTTGATTATATGGACATCCAAATGATGTCCAGATGATAACATGGGCATCCAGAAAATGAGATACTGTATTCACTAAAGCAAGAAAGAGTATTCAATATTTAACAGAATGGGAATGTACATAAGATACAATGTTAGGTGAAAAAAATATTATATTTTTCTTTAAAAGTATATAAAATATTAGAAGCAGATACACAATATAATAGTAGAGACTCCATCTCTGGGCATTAAGCATACGAATAAATATTCTTACTAAATTTTCCATTTTTCTACAATTATCTTGAATTGCTTGTAGAATCAGAATACTATTGATTTTTGAAAGCAGGATATGATTTTTATAAAGATGAAACTTGTGTTAAAATGCATAGTAACCCTCAGTATCCATGGGGGATTGGTTCCAGGACTGTCCACAGATACTGATATCCATAGATGCTCAAGTCTGTTAAATAAAATGACGTAGTATTTGCATAGAACCTACATACATATTCCTGTACACTTTAAATCATCTCTAGATTACTTATAGTATCTAATACATTGTCAATGCAATGTCAACAGTTGTTATACTGTATTGCTTAGGGAATAATGATAGAAAAAAGTTTGGACATGTTTGATACAGACTTCATTTTTCCTCCTAATATTTTTAACCTGCAGTCAGGTGAATCCTTGGCTGTGAATCCAAAGATAAGAGAGCTGAGCATATTTGGAAGAATGGAAAGCAGTATACAAAATTATGACCTTTGAATGATAATATGAAAAGTGATATTTTCCCTCTATTTTCCTGGGTTTTCTCTTCAAGCTGGACAATTTTCAAAAACTATGAAGGATCTGAGATTCTGCCCTACCTGCAGTTAACCTGCAGTTTCATGGGTGCTGGAAGAAACTCTGAGACTTTGGGTTGGAGACAATGGACTGTTTCACAAACAGGATATGGAGCAACATGAGTTTCCCATTCACACTAGTATTCCTCACCTCAAGTCCTGTGGGGGTGATGCAAAGGAGCCCAGGTAGATTCGGGGTTTGTATAACAGCAGAGGAACCTGAGCTTAGAATTAATAACTGACTACAAGCAAAACTGCCTGCCCTTTACCCCACAGGGAGACACTAGCTCTGCCTTCCAGCCATTTTAACCTTGTATTCTGTTTGCACCCTCAAAGCAGTTTAGTATATAGCAATATGTACCTCGCCATTGTATCCACTTGAATAATAGTCTTGGCTAAAGATCTCTGGAAAGTGAGCTCAAGACAGAACCAATTGAACTGCCTAATAAGTTCCACACATCTGTCCATTTGTTAATCCAAGAACAGTGTCAAGAAAATCCCTTGACACTCCCAGGATAAGCCAGATAAAAATTAACTAAGTACTAAAAAGAAAGGAATCTTTCCTTCATAGCAAAACCATTTATAATCTAGTTTGAAAACTTTTTAGGCCTATACATATGCCAGGAAAAAAATTAATCTGTGGCTAAAATGTTTCACATTGCAACAGCTTTTGGTGCTGAGGACAGACCAACAAAATTACTCCTGGCCACAAGACAGCCTGACAGAAAAACTTTCTATTACAGAAGGAGGCCCACCAATTTCCCAAACCACTTAGGACTACTGTCAATGGACATAAATTCCTTCAAGTTTGATTGTCCAAATAAAAAACTAAGGGAAACATGACTGTGGTTCTTTGTAACATTAAGGATCAACCCAACATCTGGCTTTTCCATGTGTGATATGAATATGTTTTAATATACTGAAGAGACTGGAGACTGTAACCCCAAAACTTCCATTACCAAATTAAAATAAAAGAAGTTGAATTAAAATCCCTTATCCCTGGGGGAGGAGCATTAAAAGATGCTGCCCACCCCAGGGAGATCCAGGAGCACCTAGGAGGTCCTCCTCTAAGCCCCAGGGACAGAAAGCCTACCTCAGCCTAAGACTAAACCAGAACCCTCCCTAGACTGAGAAGTATTAAGTAGCAAGTAACAAAAGCATAGTTCTGGGAGAAGGGAGGACAGAACAAGAAATGGAATGAGACCCTCTGTGAGTACATACAGAGGGAAGAATGAAAACTGAGGTTGGGGGGCTGGGACTCAGGCTCAGTGGTAGAGCACTCGCCTAGTATGTGTAAGGCACTGGGTTCAAGCCTCAGCGCCACATAAAGATAAATAAATAAAGGTATTATCCATCTACAACTAAAAAATAAAGATATTTAAAAAGACTGAGGTTGGACTACATATAGAGGGGGGAAATCCCACAAGATCCTCTGGATAACCAATCCTTATCTTAAGCACCCAATGTTACCAGAGGAATTGGAAGCCTTTAACCCAACAACAGTGACCACAGCAACTGCAAGACTTAAACCCTGCCCAACTACTAACTAGATTAACTCAAATCCCCACAATGAAAGTCTAGCAGAAGGAGAGGTGTGCCAGTTACCAGACACTAAAAACTGTTGACCTCAGCATCTACTCTCCTACTCAAGATGGCTAGCTTCCAAGACACAAAAGTTGTGAGGCATAGAAAAAGACAAGAAAGGACAACTCATACCCAGAAGAATAATGGTCAATTAGAATCAGACTTAAATATGACTCAGGTATTAAAATAATCTGACAGCAAATTTTAAATAGCTATGATTAATATGCTAAAGGCACTAATGAAAAATGCGGACAATATACAAATTCATGGGAGTAATTTCAGTACAGAAATAGAAACTATAAGAAAGTACCAAAGAGAATGCTAAAATGGAAAAACAAAGAAGTAAAGATAAAGAATGTCTTTAACCAGATCATCCATACACGACATGAAGTTTAGGAAAGAATCTATCAACTTAAATGTTAGATTGTCAGTTGAAATCATGCAAAATGAAAAACAAAGAGCAGAAAGCCTGAAAAGAACAGAGCACCCAAGAGCTCCAGCAAAAATACCAAATGATCTAACATATGTGTAATTGGGATCCCAGGAGAAGAGACAGAGAATGGAACAGGTGAAAAATTAAGATATTGTAAAAAATTAAGGATATTGTAAAACTAATGAAAGTAACAAATCCCAGACCCAAGAAGCTCAGAGGACATGAAGTATTGCCCAGCCCTTCCATAAAACTCCTACACACCTAGATATATTATATTGATATTATTGAGAAAAGAAGACAAAGAGAAATATTGAAGGCAGTTGGCGGGGGAGGGGAGGGATCACACGTGTTCTTATAGAACAAAGGTAAGAATTACAATAGACTTTTTGTTGGAAATAATGCAAGATAGATAAAATTGGTGTGACATCTTTAAGGGATGAAAGAAAGAAGAATTTGTCAATTTAGAACTCTATACCCAGTAAAAATAACTTTCAATAATAAAGAAAAAATGTGTCTGGGGAAAACAACTTAGGGAATTCATTTTTAGCATATCTAATGCATCCATAAGGAAGTCTATAGGCAGAATGAAAAAGATACTAGACAGAAAAGTGGATCTATACAAAGAAATAAGGAACACTAGAAATAGAATAACTGAAGGTAAAACAAATGTTTTCATGTTGTCAATTGCTCTAAAATATAACCAACTAACCAAACCAAAAATAGTAAAAGTGCATTATAAATTCACATGTAAAAGTAAACATAATATAATGATAGCACAAAGAATGTGAAGGAGCAAGGTGCAACGATGCATGCCTGAAATCCCAGCTCCTCAGGAGGCTGAGGCAAGAGGATTCCAAGTTCAAGGCCATCCTCAGCAACTTAGCGAGACCCTGTCTCAAAATAAAAAGTAAAAGATCCTGGGGTATAGTTCAGTAATAGGGTTCCCCTGGGTTCAATCCCCAGTGCAGTAATAATACTAATAATGTGAAGTAGTATAGAAATATTAGAAGGCGATCTCTGATTGATTAAAGATGCATACTTTAAACACTAGTAAAGGTTTTTTTTAAAAAAAGCATAAATAATGAATGAAAAGTAATGATAAAAGAGAATAATGGAAATGTTTAATTAACATGAATGCAGTGAAAAGAAACAAAGAACAGAAAGATAAATAAAAAACAGTTAAGATTTTATACATAAGCCATCTGTATCAATAATAATATTACATATCTATGGTCTAAATACATCAATGAAAAGGCAGAGGTTTTTGATAGAATAAGAAAGGTAAGACTCCCTAGAGAAAAAAAATCTTTTAAATATATAGTCTTAGGCTCAAAGTAAAAGAATAGGAAAACTACTATGGTTTGGATGTAGTTTGTCTCTGAAGGGTTTGGTGTGGACACATTTAGGAGATTGTAGAACATGGCAAGTGGTGTAGTCTAGTACAAAGTAATTGGGTCATTGGGGGCACTCCCATGAGAACTACATCAGTTATAAGGGATGCTCCCAATGGTTAGGTCTCAAGAGAGGTTTGTTATAAAAGAGTAAATGTGATCCTTTTCTGGTTTCTCTTTAGCTTCCTGTCTTTTTCCATGTGATTGATCTTTCTCCTTCTTGTACACACTCCTGCCACGTTGCTACCCACCATGACATGACATAGTCAAGAAGGTCAATATAATTCTGTTTGGACTTTCAGACTCCAAAACTTGCAAACTAAATAAATGGTTTTTCTTTATAAGGTTCTCAGTTTCAGGTATTTTATTATAGCAATGAAAAACAAAATAATACAAAATATTCCTTGTAAACACTATAAAGACACTGAAAGTAGTTATATTAACAGCTGAAAAAGACCTAAGAACAATAAATACTACCAGAGATAAAGAGGATCAAATACAATGATAGGTTCAGTAGTGCAAAAAGATATGACAATCCTAAGTGTTTATGTACCTATCAATAAAACTACAAAATACATAAAGTTAGGGGTAAGAGATGAATAGTCAGGGCACAGATAATTTTTAGGGCAGTGAAAATATTCAGTGTGATATTATAATTATTGATACATATCAATATGCATTTATCCAAACCATAGGATACCTACCATCAAGAGTGAATCCCAACATAAACTATAATTAACTGGTGGATGATTATGATGTATCAATGAAGTTCATCAATTGTAACAAGAGGTACAAGCAGAAGACAGGAAACAAAACATATGAAATGGACAACAAAAAAAACAGTAGAGAAAATCAGTAATGTTGATGCTGGGGTTTTTTGGGGGGAGTGGTAATTAAATTGATAAACTTCAAGGCAGACCAATCACTCTGGTTAGGGATGTTGATAATGGAAGAGGTTATGCATCTATGGGAACAGGGAGTTTATCAGAAATCTCTTTACCTTCTTAATTTTGCTGGGAAACTAAAGCTGCTTTAAAAAATAAATATGTTGGATAAACACAGATTCACAATTAAAAAAAAATATGTGAAGTAAAAACCAAGAACTGAAAAGAGAAATAGACAAATACACAATTTCTGCTGGAGACCTCAAAAATATCCCTAGGAACAAGACGACAAAAAAAATCAATAAAATTATAGCAGATCTGAATAACATTATCAGCCAACTTGATCTACTTGACTTTATAGAGCACTCCCCTAACAACAGAAGAATATATACTTTTTCCAGTGCACAATGGAATATTCACCAAGACAGATCATATTCTGGCCTCAAATTTAAAAGAACAGAAATCATACAAGTATGTTCTCTGGCCATAATTTAATTAAAGTATAAATATATATCAGAATGATTGGGGAGTCCCCAAATATTTAGAATTAAATAAGACACTTCTGAATAATCCAGGGTCAAAGTGGAAATCTCATTAAAATTAGAATATTTTGAATCTGATTAAAATGAAAAAAAAGACATACAAAATAATTGATTTCAACTAAAGCAGCACTGAGAGGAATTTATAGTCTTGTGTGTTTATAGTAAGGAAGAAGAAAGACCTCAAATCTTTAATTCAAGTCTTTACCTTAAAAATCTGGAAAAATGAAAGTAAATTAAATATTTTTTTAAAAAGCAGAAGGAGGGCTGGGGATATAACTCAGTTGGAAGAGTGCTTGTCTTGCATGCACAAGGACCTGAGTTCAATCCCTAGCTCCACAAAAAAAGAAAAGAAAGAAAGAAGAAAAGAAAGGAGAAGGAAGGGAATAATGAATGAAACTGAAAGCAGAGAAATGATAGAGAAATTTTTTTAAAAAATTCAAGCTGGGACCTTGATGTGGGGACAATAGAATGGGTAAATTTCGAGGCAGACTGACCACATGAAGAAAGACACAAACTGCCAATATCAGAAATGAAAGAGGGGACATATCCCATAGTCATTAAAAGACTAATAAGGCGGGGCTGGGATCGTGGCTCAGTGGTAGAGTGCTCGCCTAGCATGGGCGAGGCCCTGGGTTCGATCCTCAGCACCACATAAAAATAAAATAAAGATATTGTGTCCATCTACAACTAAAAAATAAAATTAAAAAAAAAGAATAACAAAGGGGTATTAGGAACAATTCTTTATACCAAGAAATCCTACAACTTAGATCACATGGACTGATTACTTGATAGAAAGCTTTATTAGTTTGTAAGTAATAAAGAAATTAAATTTGTAGTCTAAAACCTGCCAGCATAGAAAACTCCAGCCTCAGAAGGTTTCACTGCCCAATTTTGCATTTAAAAAGAACTACTACCAAATATACACAATCTCTTTCAGAAAACTGATGAGGAGAAAGCAATTCCCAATTCATTTTATGAAACCAGAACCATCCTAATACCAAAATACCAAAGACATTACAAGAAAATCACAATATCCATCTTGAAAACAGATGCAAAAATTCTCAACAAAAAGAAAACTACATCATGACCAACTAGATTTTATCCCAAGAATGCAAGGTTGGCTCAGACTTTTAAAATCAATCAGTTGTAAATCATGCTATAAACAGATTTAAAAAGAATAATCACGTGATCATCCCAGGAGATATAAAAAAATAATATGACAAAATTCAATATCCATTCATGATATTAAAAGTCAGAACTCTTTGAAATCAAGAATAGAAAGGAATTCCTTTAAAATGAGTCATAAAATCCTATTCAAACATTATACTTAATGGTGAAAGACTGAAAGTTTTCCCCTTAAGGTTGGAAACAAGGCAACATGTCCTGTCTTACCAGTTTATTTCACATATTGGATGTACCAGCCAGTGCATTAAGGCAAGGAAAAGATGTTAAAAGCATATAGATTTAAAAATAAACTGTCTCTATCCACATAAGACATAAATATTTACATAGAAAACTCCAAAGAATCTATGAAAAACCCCCAAGGAGGCTGGGGTTGTAGTCCAGTGGTAGAGCACTTGCCTGGCACGTGTGAGGCACTGGGTTCAATCCTCAGCACCACATAAAAATAAATAAATAAAAATAAAGGTATTATGTCCATCTACAACTAAAGAATATTTTTTTAAAAAATAGGACTACAGAGTTCAGCAATACTGCAGAAAACAGGCCAATTAGGTCAATATAAAAACCCAATTGTAATTCTATATAGTAGCCATAAGTAATAAAAGTTTTAAAAAATTAAACATCATGTACAATAGCACAAACAAAATGAATTATTTAGGCATAAATCTAATAAAATATCTTAAGTATCTGTATTCTGAAAACTACAAAACACTCATGAAACAAGTCAAAGGAGACCTAAGGAGAGTGGAAAGCTATACTACATAGCTGACCCACCACATCTGTGGGTTCCACATCCATGGACTCACACAGCCACAGATTGAAAATATTCAGAAATAAAAATGCATCTGTACTAAACATTTACAGAATTTTCTTATTATTATTCCCTAATACAGAATACTAACCATTTACATTGTATTAGGTATTATAAGTAGTCTAAAGATAATTTAAAGTATAATGGAGGACATATGTGAGTTTTATGTAAATACTACACCATTTTATATAAGGAACTTGAACATCTGCAGATTTTGGTATCTGCAGGAATCCTAGAACCAACCCTACATACATACCAAGGGACAAGTGTATCATGTTCATGAATTGGAATACTCAAGATGTCAGTTGTCCTCAATTTGATCTACTCACACATTGAAATGCCAATAAAAATCCAAGGAGTTTATTTTATAGATAACAAGAGGCTTATTTCTAAAAGTTATATAAAAAGTCCCGATACATTTGTTTATCCTGACTAAAGCTTACACAAGTGTATACATATATCTAAACATGTCACCTCATAAATATGTAAAATTTTCGTATTTTTTTGTATCAGTTGGGTTGGGGATATGGCTCCATGGTAGAAAGTGCTTACCTAGCATGTGTGAGGCCCAGGGTTCAATCCCCCATACTAACACACACACACACACACACACACACACTAACACACACACACAATACACAATATACATATAATATACACACATTTATAAGATAAATTTAAATTTTACATTTTACATTTAAAAAATGAAAATACAAAGAAGCCAGAATTAGTCAAAAAAAATTTGAGAAATAACAAATTTGGATGACACATTATCTAATTTCAAGACTGACTTGTACCAATTGAAAGAAAGTAGTTTTGGAATATACTGTTACAATGACACATGGATCAGTCTGATATAAAGAGAGATAAGAGAAATACACACAAACTAGTCAGTTGACTTTATTTTTTTGACAAAGATGCAAAGACAAGTCAGTGGAAAAAACAAAAAGAAATGAAATTTGATTTATACCTTATACCTTACATGAAATTAATTCAAGTGAATCAGTTGTGAATGTAAAATTTAAAAATTATAAATTTACAGGATAAAATATAGAGAAAATATGTGCAGCATTAAGCTGGTCATTAGGCAAAGAATTTTTAGCTATAATTCAAATATCAGAAAGCAAAAAAAAACCTGATAAAATAGATTACTGAAACTAAAAACTTTTGCTCTATGACTGTTAATAAAATGAAGAGACAAACTGGTCCTTTTCTGGGATTGTGCCTTCTGATTTTAGAAAGGAATGGCCTCAGGACAATTCTGGATAGATAATATTTAAGAGATACTTTTTTTGCCAGACATTGTTTCAAATCTTTAAGCTTTACAATGGAGAACAGAGAGAAAGGGAACAAATGATTCTTTATCATGATCCAACTCTTCTTAAACTATCTATACAGTGAAAACTAAAGACAAGGACTGGATAATCAATCCCCCGACCAAGGACAGTAAATCATTCCACTTTACTTGTGTGCTATACACAAAGCTTTGAGAACCACCTTAAATGTACCAATACTGAATGTGGTCCTCATTTTAGAGACTGGAAAACTAATAGACCTAGAACAGTTACTCACGTTGCCCAAGGTAATACTGAGTTAATGAGATCAAGGACTCATTAATTCAAGTGAATCAGTTGTGAGTGCAAAATTTAAAAATTATACATTTATAGGATAAAATATAGAAGAAAATATGTGAAGCATTAAGCTGGTTATTAGGCAAAGAATTTTTAGCTATAATTCAAATATCAGAAAGTGACTACCAATAATAATAATTGGTGTCTACCAATTTACCCTCCTAAGGACTATTAGAATATCCATTTCACCATGTCTTCATCCACAATTGGTGTTAGCTCTTTAATCTTTGCCAATGTCAGAGGTAAAAATAATAAGCAGCTGTTCTTTTCTAAGAGATCAGTAATTCAATAATTTATTGAAGGGTTATATACATATAGGAAAGCGTACAATGAGCATATAGCTCTATGCATTTTCATAAAGTGGACGCGCTGTGGGACCAGCACAGAATCCTTTCCTGAACACCAGTGCGCCCCTGCCTCATGCAGACATGCACTGCCCACCACCATCAAGGGTAGCCACTGTCTTGACCTTCACAGTCTGCTGGTGTTTTATTTTTAATTTCCCTACTAATAAAGTTTATGATCTTTGTATGTTCACTCTTTACTAAAGAAGACTTGGAAGTTCTGGATACCCATATTTCTTTAGACATCTTCCTTGACACATAGGGAAAATGTGGGTATAAAGTTGGTCTCTGTAGTGTAGTGGTTATCACTTTCACCTCACACATGAAAGTCCCCAGTCCAAAACCAGGCAGAAACAAGATGTTCCCCCTCAAAAAAAAAAAAAAAAAGTGAAAGAAAATGTGGGTATTACTACCACCAAGTGGACATACGCTTGTCCTCAAGCGTCTCAGTATCAGGTAGAGAAACATCCAGGTAAACAAACTACCACAACATAGCAAGATCCATCCATTATAGGATTGTGGACAGAGTTCAGTGATGGAACAGAATCTGACTGTTTTAAAAGTATGTGAACACAATAATAGACCTTCTCCAAGTCTCTAAGGAGAGCAGGTTTTGGTTTTGTTTTTTAGTACAGGATGGTGTATAAAAGCCACTTACTAATATTTAATAAATGGATTTGTAAAAGGAAGGCCTCCAAGAACACATTCCTTCCTCCTGGGAAATGTAGGTAACAACTAACGTATGTAAAAGAATAAGGCAGAGTCCCCAAGCACAGGCACGCTCACTGGACTCTGCAGTGTCATATTCTGTGGGAAGTAAGAGTGAAAGAGATGAGGTGAGAGGGACACGGGGTTCCCAAAGGGTTTGATAAGAGTACCCCACCAAGGAGCAAGCCCTGCATCCTGTCAATAGGAGGAAATGATGTAAAGGTTTGAAATAGTGGAGGACTGATCAGAATGTCCATTTAGAAAATCTAAAGCAATGGCAAAGGAGAGAAAGAAGAACTGAATCCAGAACTGGTCCAGGAAGTAGAATCATTCCATGGTGGCAGGTTGGATGTGGGGGGTCTGCAGCTGAGGATGATTCCCAAGCATTTGGCTCACATAAACTGGCAGACAGTGCTGCCTATGAAATCCTTTAGAGACTCAGGATACAGATGACTATCTTTGAGTAGGTGGATATTAGGGAATGCTTTCAACGCTCACAAAATAAAAGCAATGACCAAATCTGTTGCTTGAAAACAAAGCAACAAAATAAACGATGACAGGTTTGAGCACTGCCCTAGAGAAAGTTCTGGAATCCAGCCAGTACTCTTAGGAAGAGAATATTTTCAGTGACTTGCCAATATGAATATTTTCTTGGCAGCCTCCATCTTCTGGTAAGCCATTACATACCAGCACAAGCCATTTAACAGCCTACATTTAAAATAATAACTAAGTAGTTGTTTCACTCTTGGCCATATTTTCAAAAAGAGATCACACATTAAATCCACTTGTCTTTGTTTAGGCCTGTAGCTACTGTCTAAATCCAAGGCTCTCATTTCAAGGGAGTCTCAAGTTTGGCAGTTCACTTAATTCTGGTGAACTAGAGGCAGTTACTGGGTTTATTCCTTCCTAAAGTAATACATTTATGAGGTGGTTTTTCTAATATTTGTAGGAAATGTAGTATTCATAATTAGAAATTTAGTCAAAGGTGCCTAAATTGTACTTACATATGAAAAGACATAAGTAAAAACGCTGGTAAAATTATCATTACCAATATTCCAAGCAAAGAGTACCTGGTATGCAGTAATTACTTTATATACCTTCCTATTTAATTCTTAGAAGAATCATCTTATGGTTTGGTTCTGAAATGTCCCCCAAAGGCCCATGTGGTGAACACTTGGCCCCCAGCCTATAATGATATTGGGAAGTGGGGAACCTCTAAAAGGTGGGCGGGGGGGGGGGGAAGTTTTAGGTAACTGGGGGCATGCGCTCAGAGTGGATTGTGGGATGAAGGTCTCTTCCTCTTGGCTTCCTAGATGCTGTAAAGTAGGCAGCTCCCTCTACCACATGATTCCCCCATGATGTGCTGCCTTGCTACAGGCCCAAAGGCAACAGGCCAACTAAGCATGGACTGAAATTTGTAAACTGAATCAAAATAAATCTTTCTTCTTTATAAGTTGATTTATCTCAGGTGTTTCAGTAACAGAAAGTTGACTAACACAAATCATATATTATCCACACTTTGTAAATGAGAATTTCACAAGGCCCCTAGAACTAAGGTAGAAACAGGAGTGGGCCCTTCAGCCACGTCTGTCCAGTCCTCCAACTGGATGACTGCATTCCCCAGCTCTTCTGCAGCCAGCACTGCAATGAGCCACATGTCAGGCATACCTGCCAGCTACCTGCACATGAAGTTTCTTAAAAATCAAGTATGCTTTATCTCTACAAAAGTAAAATATGTTCACTGTTAAAATTTTAGAAAAATCTCATTCAGATTTCACCTCTAAGAGATATTAATCATGGACACTTGTGTTTTTTTCCAAGTGTTTTTCCTTATACATATGAGCTTGCAATCTGCTACTTTCCCATTATTGTAGTATGAATGGCTCACTCCAAGTGAAGTTTAATTAAGACATGAAGTACTTGATTTTACTCAAGGGAAAAAAAATATAAGATCCCTTCTTGTATGTCACTCTGAAGGAAGCCAACAAGTATAAAAATCTCAATAACATATGTTGAATGAGCATTTTTCCTCAGTCTCCAACAGGTAGCATTTTATCAATCCACTTTTTGAGTCAGATATTAAAAGGACCTCAGACCCCATTTATTTCCAAAGAGGGTGAGCATTTCTTAAAGGCAAAAGTTACCCAGGTGCTTGCTAAATTGAGAGCCTATACCTACCCTTTCCTTGAAAAAGTTTGGCACTTCCCTATCTTTTAATTCAAATTTGTGGTAATGGTGACCTTCAAGGAGAAGGAAGAAAGAGAAATAACAATGGGGAGGGGGTCCACTGGGAATTTATTATATTTACAGTGTTTTGTTCAAATAAATAAAGGAAAGATTCAAGGAAAAAAAACAAATACCAAGTGTGATGGTACACACCTGTAATCCCAGCAACTAGAGAGACTGAAGCAGGAGAATTGCAAGTTTGAGTCCAGCCTGGACAACTTGACAAGACCCTGTCTCAAAATAAAAAAATAAAAAGGGCTGGAGATAAAGCTCAGTGGTAGAGTGCCCCTGGATTCAATCCCTAGTACTTCAAGAAGAGGAGGAAGAGGAAAAGGAGGAAGAGGAGTTGTGGGTGTATGAGTGGAAATCATTCTCTATACTTTTCTGGTTTTGAATTTTTTCAAAATTAGTGAAAAATAAGACAGAAGGTAGGAAAAATGAGTATTAACATACCTTGAAAAGGCATATAATTTCCATATCATATCAGTATTTCAGAGCAGAAAGAGAAAACTTCTGAACATATTCTACAAAGTAAGCCTCTTACAAAGCCAGTCAAGAGCATCACAAGAGCTGGTCCTTGTTCTTATTCTATTATCTATTATTGGTAGTAGAGGTAATACGTACATAGTTGGTCCAGACTTACAAAACAATAACATATTAGTAAGACCAACACGGAGATACAGAGAGAAATCTACAATGTGTTCTCTTGCCTTACAGTAGCATTTTTTTCTAAATAGTACTGATGGAACTACCTCTTTCTTAAAAATTATGTAATATACCAGCACATGAATATCTCATAGCTTCCTACTCTCCTTTTAAAAAACATTTAAGTTAATTTCAGGTTTTTATCATTACAAATAATGCTGTAATAAACATCCTAGAATGTATGCTCTTGTGAAAATGGAGACTATTTCTATAGGGCAGAATTCTAAGGCTGGAATTACAGTGAGAGTCCATTTAAAACAAATGGGGTTCTGTGAGCCCTTCAAACTATACTTAAGACTTTACCCTTGATTTCTGCCAATGTACTTTATTTAGATATAGTGTCATGTGAATAAAATCAAATTAAGATTTTATAGAGGAACCATGGGATTATGGTTTTAGAGTGGGCCCTAAACCCAATGACTGATAACTTTATAAGAGAAAAGAGAGGGAGATTTGGGCATAGAGGAAACACACAGGAAAGGAGATCTCACAAAGGCAGAGGCAGAAATTAGAATGTTGTCACAGTAAACCCCATAATGCAAAGACTGATGGTCACACCAGAAGCCAGATGGGGCAGGAGGAATTCTTCTTTAACCTGTAGCAGGCGTATGTCTCTGCTGACACCTTGATTTACAGTATGTAGCCTCAAGAACTGAGATAATTCATTTTCATTATTTATTTTAAGTAGTAATCTGTCATGGCAGCCCTAGGAAGCTGACAGAGGGGGGAATCAGTCCTAATCCCTGCTGGACTAATTATGCACAGCCATGAAGAGAGTCCAAATACACACTCACCAAGGTTGTTTTATCTATCTTTGATTTTTCCACTTTGTTAAGGCAAAAAATACTTATAGACTTTCACCATTTTTGACCTTGCATATATTTTGTGTGAATGAACCAGTCATTGACATTGTGTGGCTTTTTAACAATGGGCTTCTTGATTGGTAGCAGTTCTTTCTGTAATCAGCCTCTTGAAATATATTTCATTGCAATATATGTTCTTCCAATCTGCCATTCACTGTCTGATTTTGCTTAGCACCGTCTTACCAGAGGTGCTTTACTCTGGTGCAGACTTGTCACTTTTGTTCTAGAGCTCTCTTCATGTGAAGAAAGCCCAGATAGCTTTTCAAGAATATAATAGCATTCCTTTAGGACAAAAATTCCCAATGCACAGACATGTTCACCAGAGTCATGAAAGAAAACTTCTTCACCTTTTTCAAAGCAACTATTATAATGCTTTCAGTCCAACATCATTGGGACTATGAAGTCCCTTCATAGGAATCCTTTAATCAATAAAAAAGCATTTTAATGTTTATTTCATGTTAAATTTATTCTTATTTGCTAAGTGAAATAAGCCAATCCTAAAAAAAAGCAAAGGTTGACTGTTTCTTTCTGATATGTAGATGCTAACACACAACAAGGCAGGGAGGAGAAAATTGAAGTTCATTGGATTAGACAAAGGAGAATAAAGGGAAGTGAGGGGAGACAGGAATAGGAAAGACAGTGGAGTGGATCTGACATAACTTTCCTATGTTCATATATGAATACACCAAGTGAAACTCCGCATCATGTACAAGCACAAGACTGGGATCCTAATTAGAATAAGATGTACTCCACATTTGTATAAGTATGTCAAGATGTCCTCTACTGTCATGTATAATTAAAAAGAACAAATTTTAAAACAAGAAAGGAAAGATATGCAGGTTGAGAAGCCCTTATTTAAAATTCTTGGGAGCAGAAGTATTTTGGGTTTGGTTTTGTGGTTTTTGTTTTTTTGTTTTTTTTTAGATTTGGGAATATTTCTAGATGCATAATGAGATATCCTGGGGATGGAACACAAGTCTAAACATAAAATTCATTTATGTTGCATATATACCTCACTATAGTTTGGATCTGCAAAGTCCCTCAAAGGCACTGTGTTCAAATCTTGGTCCCCAGCCTGTGGCACTATTGGGAAGTGGTGGAATCTTCAGAAGGTAGGACCTAGTGGGGGGAGTTAGGTCACTGGGCACATGCCCTTGAAGGGGATATTGGGACTCCAGCCCCTTCCTGTCTCTATTTTTGCTTCCTGACTGCTATGAGGTGAACAGGTTTCCTCTGCTACATATTCCCACCATGATGGACTGTGCCACCACAGGCCCAAAGCAACAGGGCTAAGTGAGCAGAGACTAAAATAATTAGCCAAAATAAACCTTTCCTCCTGCTAAGTTGATTATCCTCAGTATTTTGTCACACTGACAGAAAGCTAACACACGGGGCTGGGGATGTGGCTCAAGCGGTAGCGTGCTCGCCTGGCATGCGTGCGGCCCGGGTTCGATCCTCAGCACCACATACCAACAAAGATGTTGTGTCCGCCGAGAACTAAAAAATAAATATTAAAAATTCTCTCTCTCTCTCTCTCTCTCTCTCTCTCTCTCTCTCTCTCTCTCTCTCCTGTCTCTTAAAAAAAAAAAAAAAAAGAAAGCTAACACACATTTTCTATGCATAGCTAAAGGTAGTTCTCTACAAGGTTTTTAATAATTTTGTTCATAAAAATGAATAATGAGAAATTATATCCCATCTGATTCAAATATATGATATGTCAAGGTCATTGTACTGTCAAGTGTAACTAATTAAAACAAATTAAAAAATGTAAAAAAAAATGAAGTTTCATAGTGTGGAATTTTCCATTTGTGGCATCATGCAAGCACTCAAAAAGTTTTTTTTTTTTGGGGGGGGGGGGTTTGGAGAATTCTGCATTTTAGATTTTCGGATTAGGGTATGTTCAACCTGTACCAACAACTTAATAGGCTATGTAGAAAAGCACAGTGAGTTCTTTAATATTCCCTGACAAACATTTTAAGGCTGAACAATATCCACAACTTAAAGAATATCAGACTTCCAAATACCCCCGACTTTTCACTAAGCTTAGTGGCTTAAAGGACACATAAACAAAGTTTCACAGCAGGATACTGCTTGAATGAAACCAAAACCTAATATGGGAGTCACGAAAACCCACAACTACGCCCCACTCCCTGCTGGCCTGCTGCGTGGTCTCAGGCAAGTCACTCGACCTCTTTGCACCCTTGAACATCAGAGAAACAAACATGGAGTGATTTAGCAAGGAACCAAAACACAGAGGTGTCAAAGGTTTTCTGGGGATGGGCTTGGGTAAAAAAGTTCCTAGGAACTCCTCAGGAGTAACCTGGAGGTTGGGTTTCATTTTCTCTCTTATGAAAAGAAAGAGTCACAAGCAAGCAGTTAGAGAATAGCATTGTTGGGCCTTGGAAGAAAATAACAATCCCTGACCAAGAGTCAGAGAAAACAGAGGCAGGTACCAATCACGTTGCAGTTTTACAGTTTCTAAGAGGGCATATTCCTACAACTCCCTATTTTGCAGCGTTATTTTGAATATCCTCTTCTCAGCAAAGACCTGGCATCAGTCCATGGAGTTTACCAGAATACCAGGAGCCATGACATGACATGCCAAGCAAAGCTATAGGTATAGGTATAGCCCAGCAAAGATGCCCCTTCTGTAGAGGGGACAAGGAATTCTTTCCCCCACACACTTTTTTTTTCTTTATTAAATTATTTATTTATTCTAATTTGTTATACATGATGACAGAATGCAATTCCTTTCATATTACACATATAGAGCACAATTTTTCAAGTCACTGGTTGTACACAAAGTATTTTTCACACCATTCATGTCCTCATACATGTACTTAGGGTAATGATGTTTAACTCATTCCACCATCATTCCTACCCCCATACCCCCATTACCCCCCCACACCGCCCTCCCTCCTCTTTGCCCTATCTAAAGTTCTTCCATTCCTTCCATGTTCCCCCACCCCCATTGCCATTATGAGTCAGCATCCTCATATCAAAGAAAACATTCAGCCTTTGGTTTGGGAGGATTGGCTAACTTCACTTAGCATTATAGTCTCCAACTCCATCCATTTACCTACAGATTCCATGATTTTATTCCTCTTTTAATGCCGAGTAATGTTTCATTGTATATACCAAAGTTTCCCTATTCATTCATCTACTGAAGGGTATCTGGGTTGGTTTCACAATTTAGCTATTGTGAATTGTGCTTCCATAAACATCGAAATGTCTGGGGGCAAGGAATTCTTTTAAAATGTATTAAAAAGCACAGAGATACAGCTGGGGTTGTAGCTCAGTGGTAGAGCACTTGCATGCATGAGGCCCTGGGTTCGATCCTCAGCACCACATAAAAATAAATAAATAAATAAAATAAGGATATTGTGTTCATTTACAACTAAATAAAAATAAAGCACAGAGATAAAAGATTGAAAAATTTGACTATTTTGAAATTTAAAAAAATATGTGTGTAAAAAGACACCATAAACAAAGCAAACAGCTTGCAGTTTTTATATGGTCAAATATTAAAACATAGGATTTAGAATATAAAATTTAAAAAGAATTGCTATAAGTCAATTAAAGAAAAGTTAAAAACCATTTAAATGTGCCCATTTAAAGGTATAAAACAGGCGCCGTAAAGAAAGAAAAAGAAGCCAAAATATTAAACCTCTTCAGTAATCAAGGATATTCAAATTAAAGTCATGAGTTAGCACTGCATAATGATCAGACTGGCAAAAATTTAAATGTTCTCAGAAAATTCTGTTTAGAATTTTCGTATACTACTCTGGAAAACTGTGTGTGTGTGTGTGTGTGCATATACACACATTCACATTGTGAGGTCGAAATTGCACTTGATATACAAGACAGAGGGTCTGTGCTTAATCACATACCCTAATTATGCACATGAACATAAGAAGATATACATAAGAATACTCACTGCAGCATTCAGTTTTTAAAATTATTTTTTAGTTGTTGATGGATCTTTATTTTATTTGTTTATATGTGGTGCTAAGAATCGAATCCAGTGCCTCACACATGCTAGGCAAGTGTGCTACCACTGAGCCACAACCCCAGCCCCAAGCAGCAATCTTTGTAATTAAACATTATTGATAATGTTTAAACATCTATTAACAGAGGAACAGATACATAAATTGTAGAATATATGTTTTAAACATAGCAATGATGGAAGACAAGTGGAAGAAAAGATCACTCAAAAAGAAAACATTTAAAGTTCAAAATCACTACACATTATTACATGTAGTAAAATTACACCTGGGGTGGGGGCATAGCTCAGTATTAGAGCACTTACCTAGCACATGCAAGGCCCCAGACTTGATCAACTCCTACATGCAGTAAATGATAAATTTCATACATCAATGTCTTGGGGGCAAAGGAGAGCTACAATAGAGAACTGTATTTGTGAAGTTTGGGCTTTTTTTCCCTTTAAATTGGGTAGATATTCAGGGATCTTCGTTATATTATTCTGTATCTTTTTATATGTCTAAAAGGAATCATTTTAAATGCTACAAGGCCCACCTTTAAAATACCTGGAAAGACAGACATCACCTCTGAGAGGGTGGTTGGTTCTCTTTTATCTACAACGAAACATGTTAACTATTTAAATTTTGTAAAAGGAGCTAAAGATGTCTATCATTTTCCAGTTTTGTAATCTGTGAGCATTCTTTGATTCCAGTTTCTCCTCAAAACTTACTTTAGGCTGAAGTCATGCCTTAGCCATTCAACTAACTGCAGTATAAACCAAGACCACTGGAAGGATTCACTCCATCAATGGAGTAAAAAAGAAGTTAGCTGCTAAAGCATCTTTCTAGGAACACCAATATCACCTTCTCCCTGTACTGTTTTTCCCAATTTCTAGTGTTCTATGAATCACAGACCTAAATCCAGGGCTTCTGGAAGCTTTAATGGGATGTAAAAAAAATGCAGAGTGTGAACTGCAAGCTCTAGCCTATGGACAGCATCCCTATTCTTATTTCATACCCAGTCAGGTTTCTCAACAAAGCTGTCTACCACAGTAGAATGAATCGGACGTAACTTTCCTATCTTCATATGTGAATACTCGACCAGTGTAACTTCACATCATGTACAACCACGAGAATAGGAAGTTATACTCCACTTCTATATAATATGTCAAAATACATTCTACTGGGGCTGGGGTTGTGGCTCAGTGGTAGAGCACTTGCCTAGTATGTGTGAGGCACTGGGTTTGAGTCTCAGCACCACATAAACAAATTAAATAAACAAAATAAAATTATTGTGTCCATCTACAACTAAAAAAAATACATTCTACTGTCATGTATAACCTAAAGAATAAAATTTTTAAAAAGACTTAGAAATTCAAGTAAGTGTGGATAGTTACCATATGTTTTTAGAAGTGATAGTTAAAAAGTTGTGGGCTGGGGCTGTAGCTCAGCGGTAGTGCACTTGCCTGGCATGTATAAGGCACTGGGTTCGATCCTTAGCACCACATATAAATAAATAAAGATATTGTGTATCCATCTCCAACTAAAAAAAAAATTATGGAATGTCACTGTTATATTAGAGGCAATTCACAAATCTGCATTTACTTAGAATTACATTGTCCCTGATTTATCTGACATGTCAGAAAAGAAATAGGTCAGTGGGTATTTGTAGCTAAATAAAGTTCGGTTCAAATTAAGTAAAATAACTAAAATCAGTATTCAAAGTATTACATTATTTTTAATGCCCATTCAAAAGAAATGTTTTAATTTCACATATGGTGGTCTTACTTAAATATTCATGTTATTATTACATGTAAACAAGTACACAAAGTGCTTTAATATGAAGTTATGTTTAGCAAGATAAGTTTATTAAGTTTATTATCCACTTTTCATTACTATAACAAGATGCTTGAGACAACCTAACTTTATAAAGAAAAGAGGTTTTAAGCTCCCTTTGAGGAGTTGAAAGTCAAAGCAACATAGTGCTGACTCTGGCAAGAGCACTATAGTAAATAGCAGGAATATTTGAGGAAGGAAGAATAGATCACATCAAAACAGGAAGCCAGAGAGTGACTCATGGATCAGGATCACTGTTCATGAGAGCTTCCTTAATCCCTTAGAAGCACAGATCACCCCCTACCCTAAGGACCACCCACTCATCTCTACCTCTTAAAAAGCCCACCACCTCCCAATATCACCACACAGGGGACGAAGTCCCCACCCAATGCATGAACACTTTAGGGATACACTCAAACTATATCCAAATCATACCAGTAAGTTATGATTTCCAAAGGGGGTATTATTACAGAAGGAAATTACATACAATATAATATTTTTTAAAAATTTGTCTGCCAGAGATAAAAAAAAAAAACACAATTTACTTTCTGAAAGTTTTTGAGAGCCCTGTGCCTAAAATTAGTTGCAAAAGTCTTAAAACACATATGTTATTTCCTTCAAGAGATAAAACATATATAGTAAGATGTTAAGGAGAAAGTCACGTTCAAATTTAGAAGCTTTATTTTCAATTCCTTTATTTACGTCATTCAAGTCCAGGCCCAACAGTCCTTTATAAATACAACTTTAATCTTCTTTATATGAACCTTCGGACAAAACAAGCAATGTTTTTTATACCTCCAAACCTACAATCAGGTTTTGAAAGTACCAGGAAGCCTTTTCAAAAGTTCAAGTCTGGGTCAACATGTAATTTATCATATTTACCAGTCAGGATGTTTTCAGCTAGAAGTAATCAAACACCTAATTCAACCTGCCTTAATCAACAAAGAAATGATTTGGCTCACATCGAAGAAAGGCCAGAAGTGGGGTGAGACTCAGGGGTCAGTTCACACAGTGGCTGAGACTTTGATTAGCTAGGTACTCCTTCTTATATCTGTGTCATCTGCAGACTGAGAGCAAAATGGCTGCACCATTCCTTGTCCTCATGGCCAAGCATGACAATGTTTTGTTTCTTCCATGGCTTTCTTAGGAGAAAAAAGAACCCAGAGTACCACGAAACTTGTCAAGGTCTGGGCTGAGCCATTTGTTCTTCCTCGTACCGAGACTTGGTTCCAGAGGAGAGATGGCTGTTGCTGACAAGGCAGTGGATCCCCTGATGGGCGTAGACCAGTGAAGGCCACTTCCTGAAGCTGAAGTGACTCCTTTATCCCAAACGGAACACAAAAGCAAGGTAAAATGAACATTGGCGGGCATATTCATCTGTCTTGTGGCTAATAACAATACCATAGACTGGCTAAGTTAAAGGAAAGTGTTTTATCTTAGCTCATAGTCTGGTCCAAGGTGGAGGGGCTGCATCTGGTGATGGCCCTCTTCCTGGCAAAGTCCAAAGCAGCACAGTCAACACACAGTGAGAGGTGGAGTGTATGAGAGACCTAGCTAAGCCCACTCTTACAGCAGATCCACTCTTGGGACATTCCGTGAACCCATTAATCACATAAATGGATTCGTCTACTCCGAAGGCCTGAACCCTAATCACCTCTTAGAGGTCCCGCTCCTTAATATCTCATAAGGGGGATTAAATTTCAACAGGAGTTTCAGAGGGGACAAACCATGTTCAAAGCACAACAAGAGGACAAAGCAATATCGTGGAAGTTTAGGATCGAATTTCATCTTTTACACCTAATGGTCCTTAAAAAGACTATGGACAAGATAGCCTGAGTCTGGGAAGATAGCTAAAACCATCTTCCCTAGTAATGAAGTCTCTTCCTCTATCCCAAGAACAGAAATACATTCAGCAGTCCATTGTGGCCAAAATCAAAGTCGTGGCAAAATGGAAGAGAAAGGCTTCCGGAGAGGCATTAGGATGTCCCTTCTGGCACTTGAAAAACCTCTCCTGCTCCCACCACTCAGACTCAGCTCTGAATGCAAGTTCAAGTGCAGGCTGAAGCACGGGTCTACTCTAGTATGCAGATGTATGCCTCCACAGAGCCCAGGCAGCTGCCAAGTGGAAGGTAAGAGCAAGTCAAGATCCCCGGAGGCCGGGACTGAAAACCACAGTGGACTGTGTCCAGCCCTCCACAGGCTCGGTACCACATGAGCAGTGGCATCGGCCAGCCCCCTGGGGATTTTCTACTTTTCCAGAGACTGACACAAAAAACCAATTCATTGTTCTTACTAACAGATAAGAACAGAAAGAGAGAGGAAAGCATTTTGAATGGTTACATTTAAACTCCAAACGTCATTTCTCCCAGAACCTTAAGACTAAAACAATAAAACTATCTCACACACACATACTCTTTTGGAAAGCAAAATTAAAGAGTCTTTTTTTTTTTCCCCCAAACAAGAGCTCATATCATCTGGTCCAAAAGTCAATATACAGACATCAAAAGGTGTCATAATTGTGAAATAATACCAAGCCAAATGTAACACAGTACTGGAATGGTTGTATAAGTTTGGGTAAATACTGTGAAAGAATATATATGGCCAATACAAAAATGGTCACAAAAATTTTAGAGCAACATGGAACGCTTCAATAATTTGTTCTGTTTGGTGACAACTGCATACAAATTTTTAAATGTAATTTAAAAAGACAAAAGAAATCCAAAACTGATAGTAGTGGCTCCATAGGTTGAATATCTCTTATTCTAAATGCTTGGGATCAGAAGTATTTCAGATTTCAGAGTTTTTTAGGGTTTGGAATATTTGCATAGCATCTCTAATCTGAAAATCCAAAAATGTGAAATGCTCCAAAATCTCAGATTTCAGAAAATTCGAGATTTGGATTTTGAAGCATTTTAGATTTGGGGATTTTGGGATTAGAGATGCTCAACCTATATTAGAAAAACCAGTGCACTTGGTGCTCCTTCCCATTCCTATTAGTAACGATGACATTCATAGCTAACACTTATTATACATACGTATTCTTCTAAACACTGAACATGTAATCACTATTTCCTCCTCCCTACAGCCTTATGGGGTGGTATCTAATATTATCTCCATTTTATAGGTGAGAAAAATTAGTGTTTTCTAAACTTCCTATAATAGAGTTGGCAGTGATCTACCTCCAAAAGTAAGAGGGTGGCAAGTTAGAGTCAGGAGACAAAGCTCCCTTCCCGACAGCTGCCTGCACATCTAAAGAGGGGATTCTGAGGTGCTAAGGACAGAATGGGTTCCTCCAAGGCATGTTTTTGGCTCACTTAGGTAGACCATTCAGCGAAGAAAAGGAAACTGATATATATATTCATGGTGACTGTACTAGAATACTTTCTGGGTCTCCCAGTCCCAATCAGACAGTAGAGCATGTGGATCCTGACTTGTTGGGGAAAATGTGGAAACCCAGGAAATCTCAGCACTTTGGCTGGGGTCAGGTAAGGTAGGGGAAGGCGGAGGAGACTGGGCAACAAAGGGAGCCCACTGTGTTCTTAGCATTTAAGAGGTGAAACCCCTAGTGGGACTCTCCCCTAGACCTCTCCTTGCTGTCAGGATGTTCAGATTTGGTGGTGCCCAGACCCAGGCTCCCTGGGAAAGTGGCAGGGAGCAAACTCAAGTGTCTACATTTTTCATAGAGGAAGCAAGTGAATTAAGGGAGTAAGTGAATTAAGGGAGTAAAAATTGTCTTTAATATAATTCTTGTTTTTCCACTTTCAGTTGAAATATAAAAATAAGAAATATTTCACTTTCCTCTCACTATTTTTGCTCCACAATGCAAAAAAAAAAACAACAGTGATATACAGCAGTGGACACTAGGCCTTGGAATTGAGGAAACAGCAAAGCTTCACAGTTGTCTATCATTGGCACTGTTGCCAGAGCATAGAGGATTTTAAGGAACCACTAGAAGGTATAATTTATGTCGTCATTTCCATACTTTTGAACCTCAATGAATCATTCCATCAAACAAACAAAATGCATATATTTTAAAGTTGTACATTCCCAAATGCAGCTCCTGGTATCAGCCTGAGGCCTCTGAGCTGATCTTAAACTGAAAGAGCTAACAAGAGTCCTTGTTTTCTTAGGGATCGAGCCTGTATGAGGGGTCAAAGCTCATGGTGAAATAAAGAGTGTGACTGGATGCCAAGGTCACTGTCCCAGGACCTGCAGAGCCTCCTTCCCAGCACAATAACATGATCTCTGTTATAAAAGAACAAATATGCCATAGAACAGGACCCTGGTTAAGGTGGGGCTGGGGAAGCATGCTATAAAACTTTCCTTAAAATTCTACAAAGATTAGAAAGAAAATAAGAAAACCATAAAAAGGTAATATGTGAGGGTGACGAGACTCAAAAGAGCTCATTTTTTATTTATCATTTTATTACTGTTTATATAATAAAACAATGACTCTCACCTAGTCTAACATCTTCTCAGGAAAGTACCAAAAATATACCAAGTTAATTGAGTATAAATAGCAGGGTAATTTTTTTGTGTGGATCAGCCATCATGGCTATTAATAAAAGGTATTAGCTTCCATTTCTTAATCTCTAAAGAAGGGGGTTCCCTACTTGTGGGTGAGGGGAAAGCAGACACTGAACAAAAATATTTGGTACAAATAGAAAAGGACAAATATTTGGTCCTACACTCTACAAAGCACAGCAGCTGGATGTCAACTGTAACTACTGAAAACTGCTCTACTTAAAGACAAATAATAGTCAGAGTTTTAAGGCGATGAATGTATTTTTCACAATTCTTTTCACTTTCAGTCATAACAGTGGCTTTTAAAGTGCTCACTCGGTATCTCAGAGCACACCTCAAGTCCAGCGCAGGGTCTTAACAGCGCCCACCTAACCTCCCTCTCCCCAGACTGCACAAGACATGAGCTGTGAACTTTCTTCTAATATCTGAGTTATAAGGACAGTACATGTTCCACAAGCAATGACTTTAATAAAGCAATAAGCACACAAAAAGTTCTATGTGGCAATCCAAAAAGATTTGCCACGAGCCAGTCTAGCCATATTTGGCATTACACATAGTCATTGCATGAAATTCCCATTCATAGAAGTGACTTAATTAGTAATATTTCTCCACAGCCAAGCCAAGGATATCAAGGGTTGGTTTGAGGAAACAACAAGAGAAATTTACACTTGGAAAGAAATAAGTAGTTCTTGTCTCTCAGATGCTACAGGGAACCCTAAGCTGCTGAGACCAGGAGTAGCTGTGGCTCAGCTGTGCCAGGAGAGGGACATACACACAACCCTCTCGGCCTCTCCCAAACCACTCACAGCCAACACCCCAGACAAGAGAGGTTTGCAGAAGAAACTCTCCTGCCTAGGCTTGCCTAACTTCCTGTCCTTTCAGTAAAGGGAAGGAGACAGCTTGGCTTCAACAACCTTCATCTTCTCAACTTTGAGAGTGCATTATTCAGCTCCCACAGGCTGGGGTATAAAGCTATTTGAGCTTAGAAAATGATACCTCAAAGTACGGTGCCTTGACATTCTGCACACTTAGAATTAAAGGAAGCTGAAAGGGCTTAGAAGCTGCCTCGTAACCAAGGTCTCTCCAACCTTCCCTTGTTTCTCCTTCAAGTACAAGGAGATCTCTCTGAAGTTTGCTTATCTGACTGAAGGAAACTCTTCCAAAAGAAAAGCAATTAACTTAAATTCTCTCCCCTAGGAATCTCATCGAATAACCAGGAAAGAGTCATGTTTTCACCTATTCTTCTGAAGGCAGCTCCCACAGCAAGAAAACAGCTTTGGTGCAGCTCTGTTCCTTACCTTTTTGTAATTTGTCACCACCTCTCCCTGCTAAAAGGAACCCTATCCCAGGCCCCAGTCTATTCTTTAGGTTCATTTGTTTCTCCTGAAAATCATTTACTACCCATCTGAAATTGCCTCCAGGCTCCTTCATTTCCCACTTCCTGTGATATTTAAGCTTCACCCACATGATTCTTTCTGTGACTTTCATGTTTTATGTGGCTCCCATGCACATGTGTGCATCAATAAACTTGTATGCCTTTTCTCCTATTAATCTATCTGTTTCAGCAGACTCAACTACCAACCTTGAGAGGGAAAGCTTCCTACGTTATCTTGCTTCAGCTGAGACCCCTGGTCCGTCTTCTCCAGCTGCTTCTTGTTCCAACAGAGAACAAGGAGGCAGGAGGCAGCAAAATCCTCTCACAGTGTCTATTCACAAAGTGACAAGTCAAAAATTCTACCTGGAAGCCAGGGCAGCTAGCACTGGGCTAAGTGGCTGGGGGAAAAACAGAGACCCACACAGGAGAAAGAAAGGGCCAGGAAAGGGTCCCTCAGTATTCCTAGGCCCCACTACATCCTTTCCCATCTCTCCTTTCCCTGGAAGGGGTAGTGGAGATAAAGGCTCCAACTGGCATCCTAAAGGCTTGAGTGCAAAGACTGTTTCCACCATGTACTCTTCATGGGTTCCTGAGTATTGGGCTTCATCTTCTCATTTGTGAACAGATAATCCATTCAGCCACCAGCAAATGCTTATGAGATCCCTGTCATATGCCAGGTTCTATCTTCAGTGCTGAGAAAACAACAGTAAACAAAACAATCAAAAATACCTTTGTAGGTATAAAGGTGACAATTTTTTGTGGTGGGGCGGGTGGGACAGATAGGAACAGAATAAATAAGAGAACAAGAACCACTTTACATAGTCACAGTGAGGACTGAATTGGATCATAAGCATATAACACATTATGCAGGGCCTAGTAAATGGTGAGGGATGGACTACTCTGGTTACCATCAGCAGTGAGTCATTGGTAAGGATAAAAGAAGAGCCATGCTGCTCCTGGAGGAGTCTGGGTACACAGGGGAGTCACACTGGGTTGTATAGCATGCCGAGTATAGCATGTATAGCAAGCCTCGGAGTTATGGGGAGAAATCAGGACTCTAGGAGGGGAGAGATCTCCATCTACCACTTACCAATAGATGGCAAGATAGGGCATTCATTAAAACTTAAAAGCCAAGCAAGCTGGGTGTGGTGGCACATGCCTGTAATCCCAGCAGCTCAAGAGACTGAGACAAGAGGATCATCAGTTCAAAGCCACCCTTAGTAACTTATGAAGGCACTTAGCAACTCAGCAAGGCCCTGTCTCTAAATAAAATATTTTTAAAAGGGCTGAGGATGTAACTCAGTGGTTAAGCACCCCTGGGTTCATTAGTTAGTACAAAAAAAAAAAAGCAAAGCAAGAAAATATAAAAGCCCTCAGGCAAGTCCCTATAGCATGTGAACTAACCACAAGCAAGGATCCTATTAAAGGAAGGCTTGTGTAAATGTGCTCAGTCAGTGGAAAAGATATAAGGAAACAGGTATTTTGCAGAAAATCCCCAACCTGGCCTGTATTATCTGCACTGTGCACATGGCATTACCTGGCATGGTCAAGGGCAAACTGGGGTATCATCTCCCCACCTCACTCACACTCACTCAAAAGACATGGGATGTAGCTGTCCCCTTTGCCAAAATGACAGTAACTGCCACCCATACCC
This sequence comes from Urocitellus parryii, assembly GCF_045843805.1. Taxonomy (NCBI): domain Eukaryota; kingdom Metazoa; phylum Chordata; class Mammalia; order Rodentia; family Sciuridae; genus Urocitellus; species Urocitellus parryii. The sequence continues at coordinate 80,170,926 of NC_135532.1, forward strand.
CAGACATATCCAAATGTGCAACTCCACACTTGCTAATGGCCAGGGTTTCTAAATGACAGGAAGGCCCAGCCCCACTCCTAAAAGGTGAAAGTCACCAACTCAAAAGAAGCTTTTTTTGATTCCCCCACCCACCGTGGTTCAAATAGATACACTGGGCAATAAGTCTCTGAAAACTTTCAAATGAAAATAAACAACCAAGGCAGTGCCAAGTCAGCAAACTGGGCGCCAAAGCAATAGGTGAGCAGTGGGAAGCCCTGGGAGCCAGGAAAAGCAAACAAACAATAGTGGGATGCACACTTTCCACAGCACACACCCGAACACCAGGGTCCCCTGGACTTGTACCAGCATAGAGTTTCTCCCCAGTGTTCCTTTTTTTTTTTTTAATCAGTATTAAATTCCCAGACAGATTCTCTCACATGCCTTTAAAAGGCAGGCTCCATGATGAATTTGGTATAGTCCACAGTGTCTAATGGTCTCAGTCAATAATGACCACCTATCACCAACAGCAAAAAGTGAAAACACACATTAATTTCTTTAGCTAGAAATAAATGTTCTAGTTACTAACACATTTGCTGTTTTCCAAGCATTAAATATGTGTGCTGGGCTGGGAGTTTAGCTCAGGGGTAGAACACTTATCTAGTTTGCATAAGGTCCTGGGTTCAGTCCCCAGCACCACAAAAAGAAATAATAATAAGGTAGGGAGATCATGTTCTGCCTATCTAAGATAACAACTGTCTCAAGGACTTTCTTAAAAGCCCCAATAGAAAGTCCTTCACACTCATGCTCTGCTGGCCTCCCAGGTATGCACAGACTTCTGCACAAAGTTTATCTTAAGATTCTGTAATGAGGATGGCCGCTGCGTACTGGGGGTCGCTGAAGTGCTGAGCGTGGGGCTCTGAGCAGCGGCTTTAATCGAGATTTCACGCAGCTTGTTAGAGCACCTTTCACCATTAATCTGTAGCGGACCACCTTGCCAAGCAGCAGAAAAAACAAAGAAATTGAAAGAGAGACGTTTTTCTGCTCAGAGCCGCGGGCGCTTTGCGCCCATCTGCTGCCTCTTTCACTTCGCTCCCGGCAGAGAAGCTGAATGCGTAATCAGCAGTGGATTGTAAGTACCTGAGTCAAAGAAAGCTCAGTACACTCCCTCCTTTTTTTTTTTTTTTTTGAATATTTTCTATACAGGGAGAGTTAGTGGAGTGGGATTGTTGGCTGGGCTGTGGTTTCGGGGCGGAAAATCCACTCCGCGGGAGCCGCCATTTGCTTTCTGCATGCTGTCTTAATGGCTCTGTCTACATGGTCCAGCTGCCGCACCTAGAGACTGGAACTGGGCTGCGTGCCGAGTCCTATCCTCTGAAGGCAGGACCACGACCTCGAGCGCCGCGAGAGACCACGGTTGCTTGTTCCCTGCTGCACCTTTGAGCAGAGCCTGTTCTGGGGTCGTTCGGCATCCCCCTGAGAGGGGACCCATGCTCCAGAGGTGGGGGCCGGAGAGCCGCGGCGGCAGCCGCTTGGACCCCGGGAGCCAGGCACCTAGCCGAGGAGCGATGGAGGTCCCAGCGGCACTGCTAAGGCCGCAGACAAGCGCGGCGCCCAAGCGCGGCGCCTGAGCGCGGCCCAGAGGTGGAGACGACGGCAGCAGGGTTTCAGTTCTAGAAAACTGGACTGGAAACAGAAGCAGCAGTTTGTATAATCCCAAGATCTTGCTTATGCCAGGAAACTGTAAGGGTAACATGAATATCATTGAGGTGGTCTAACATGGCGGCAGGCGTGGAGAGATCAAGTCTCTGACCTCTTCAATTGTGTGGACATAGGGAGCTGTAAATTATCTAAAGCCTGCTTGCTCAGGATCACTAGGCAAAGTTGAGCTGACGTGGAGCTAGGGCGCACAGCCTGGGCCCCTCAGAAAACACACTGAGCACGAATCAGCTGCATTCAAGCTCTGGTTCGCCTGCTTCTCGTGTCTCAGCACTAACGATCCCACTGAAATAACTAGTTGGCCCACCTGAACTCACAGAGGTAAAAGCCAACTGAGCACCATAGCCGGACCCAGGGAATCAGGAGGGACATGGGACCTGCAGCGCAGAACTCCCGGCTATTGCTTCCACCAGTGCTGACAACAGAGGTCCCTTGCACCAGCTACCAGGGGAGTTGCTACCTGAGGGCAAACAAGTTCGCTGGGGGCCCTCAGCCCCAAGCCATACAAACTTAGGGTCTGAGGGATGCAAACAGAAAGGGTGTGGCCAGGCATCCATGAAAACAGAGCTCCCAGGAGCAGCAGACCCAGCGTGTAGCCAGTATTGTGGTAAGCATCACAGGTGAGCGGGGCCTGGATTGAGGAACCACAAGAGAAGGCCCTAGGCACTCAGGATTGGAGACCCGCACAGTCTGGGAAGAAGAGCTGAGACACAGTGATTGGTTCCCACCTATCAAGAAGAGAAGCCTGGCCCAGTGGGCATAGCTCCACCTACTGGAAGAGAAGTTAATCGAGCTCTATGACTGCATTTATTATTATTTTTTTAATGATTATTATTAGTACTTTTTTAATTTTATTTTTACTTTTTGTTGTTGATGTAGTTGTTGTTCTTTAACTTGCTTATTAATGGTTTCAATTTTTTAATTCTTTTTATTCTATTATGGTTACTATTATGTTTTAAACTTTAATTTCCATTTTTTATTATCATTATAATTTTTTGTTTGTTTTAAATTTTTATTTTTTCATTTTTTCTTTCTTTCTTTTCACTTTTTTCTTCTGTCTTTTCATTTCTTTTCAATTTTCTTACTTCCCCTTTCCTGAATTCTACCTGCCTACACTCATTCTCTTTAGTGACTTCTTCCCTTCCCTTCTAATATCTTTCCTCCCAAGCATCAAATAAATCTATAAGAGTAAACAGTAACTCAGCAGTCAAACAGAACAAGAAGTAACATGAGCATAAAAAAGCAAGGAAGAAAAGGAGTACAAACAATGAAGGACAGCCTAAATATACAGGAGGACCTAGAGTCATCAGAAAAATGGCCATATAAAGAACTCATGGAACACCTTAGACAGATGGAAAGGAACCTTAAAGATCACATTGAAAATGAATTACATAAACAGATAAAAGAAGAAGTTAAGCATCTTTATCAGGAGATAGAGATTATTAAAAAAAATCAAACAATAATTCTAGAAATGAAGGAAACGATAAACCAAATTAAAAGCTCAATCGAGAGTATCACCAACAGAGTGGAGCAAGTAGAAGCCAGAACGTCAGATAATGAAGACAAAATATATCATCTTGAAAGGAGTCTAGCCAACTCAGAGAGGCTGGTAAAAAAACCACGAGAAAAACATCCAAGAGATTTGGGATAACATAAAAAAACCAAACTTACGAGTCATCAGGATAGAAGAAGGCACAGAGATTAATACCAAGGGAATGAGTAACCTGCTGAATGAAATAATCACAGAAAACTTTCCAGAAATAAAAAAGGAAACAGATATACAAATTGTAGATGCATACAGGACACCGAGCACACAAAATCACAGTAGACCAACGCCAAGACACATTGTTATGAAGATATCCAACATACAGAACAAAGAGAAAATACTAAAAGCTACAAGAGAAAAGAGGCAGATTACATTTACGGGTAAACCAATAAGGTTAACAACGGATTTTTCATCACAGACACTGAAAGAGAGAAGATCCTGGGACAACGTATTTCAAACACTGAAAGACAATGGATGCCAACCAAGAATTTTGTATCCAGCAAAATTAAGCTTCAGGTACGACAACGAAATAAAAATCTTTCAGGATAAACAAAAGCTAAAAGAATTCATAGCCAGAAAACCAGCATTGCAAAGCATCTTGAGCAAAACATTACATGAGGAAGAAATGAAAAACAATAACCAAAACCATCAGTGGGAAGTGCCTCTATAAAGTCAGAGGGCGGGGAGAAAGCTAATCTTGGAGAAACAAACTAAAAGAAGATAAATAATCAAACATGGCTGGAAGTACAAACCATACATCAATAGTAACTCTAAACGTTAATGGCTTAAACTCTCCAATAAAGCGACATAGACTGGTAACATGGATTAAAAAAACAAATCCAACAATATGCTGCCTCCAAGAGACACATCTGATTGGAAAAGACATACACAGGCTGAAGGTGAAAGGTTGGGAAAAAATATACCACGCACACGGTCCTTGTAAGCAGGCAGGAGTGGCCATCCTCATATCGAATAAAATCGACTTCAAGACTAAATTAATCAAAAGGGATAAGGAAGGTCATTATATACTGTTAAAAGGAACCATTCACCAACAAGACATAACAATTATCAATATTTATGCACCAAATAATGGTGCTGCGACGTTCATGAAAGAAATTCTCCTCAAGTTCAAGAATCAAATAGACCACAATACAATAATTATGGGTGACTTCAACACACCTCTCTCACCATTGGACAGATCTTCCAAACAAAAGTTGAATAAAGAAACTATAGAACTCAATATCACAATCAACAACCTAGACTTAACTGACATATATAGAATATATCATCCAACATCAAGTGGCTATACTTTTTTTTCAACAGCACATGGATCCTTCTCAAAAATAGACCATATATTAAGCCATAGGGCATCCCTCAGTAAATATACAGGGGTGGAGATAATACCATGCATTTTATCTGATCATAATGCAATGAAAATGGAAATCAATGATAAAAGAAGAAAGGAAGAATCCTACATCACATGGAAAATGAACAATATGTTACTGAATGATCAATGGGTTACAGAAGACATAAAGGAGGAAATCAAAAAATTCTTAGAGATAAATGAAAATACAGACACAACATATCGGAATCTATGGGACACAATGAAAGCAGTTTTAAGAGGGAAATTCATCGCCTGGAGGTCATACCTCAAAAAAAAAGGAAAAACCAACAAATAAATGAGCTCACACTCCATCTCAAAGACCTAGAAAAGGAAGAGCAAAACAACAGCAAATGTAGCAGAAGGCAAGAAATAATTAAAATCAGAGCGGAAATCAATGAAATTGAAACAAAAGAAACTATTGAAAAAATTAACAAAACTAAAAGTTGGTTCTTTGAAAAAATAAATAAGATCGACAGACCCCTAGCCATGCTAACGAAGAGAAGAAGAGAGAGAACTCAAATTACTAACATACGGGATGAAAAAGGCAATATTACAACAGACACTACAGAAATACAGAAGACAATTAGAAATTATTTTGAAAACCTATATTCCAATAAAATAGAGGATAGTGAAGACATCGATAAATTCCTTAAGTCATGATTTGCCCAGACTGAGTCAGGAGGATACCCACAACTTAAACAGACCAATATCAATAGATGAAATAGAAGAAGCAATCAAAAGACTTCCAACCAAGAAAAGCCCAGGACCGGATGGGTATACAGCGGAGTTTTACAAAACCTTTAAAGAAGAATTAATACCAATAATCTTCAAGTTATTTCAGGAAATAGAAAAAGAGGGAGCTCTGCCAAATTCATTCTATGAGGCCAACATCACCCTGATTCCGAAACCAGACAAAGACACCTCAAAGAAAGAAAACTACAGACCAATATCTCTAATGAACCTAGATGCAAAAATCCTCAATAAAATTCTGGCGAATCGGATACAAAGGCACATCAAAAAAATTGTACACCATGATCAAGTAGGATTCATCCCTGGGATGCAAGGATGGTTCAATATATGGAAATCAATAAATGTTATTCACCACATCAATCGACTTAAAGATAAGAACCATATGATCATCTCAATAGACGCAGAAAAAGCATTCGACAAAGTACAGCATCCCTTTATGTTCAAAACACTAGAAAAATAGGGATAACAGGAACTTTCCTCGACATTGTAAAAGCTATTTATGCCAAGCCTCAGGCTAGCATCATTCTCAATGGAGAAAAATTGAAGGCATTCCCTCTAAAATATGGAACAAGACAGGGATGCCCTCTATCACCACTTCTATTCAATATAGTTCTCAAAACACTGGCCAGAGCAATTAGACAGACGAAAGAAATTAAAGGCATAAAAATAGGAAAAGAAGAACTTAAATTATCACTATTTGCGGATGACATGATTCTATACCTAGAAGAACCAAAAGGGTCTACAAAAAAACTATTAGAACTAATAAATGAATTCAGCAAAGTGGCAGGATATAAAATTAACACGCATAAATCAAAGACATTTCTGTATATCAGCGACAAAACTTCTGAAATGGAAATGAGGAAAAACACTCCATTCACAATATCCTCAAAAAAAATAAAATACTTGGGAATCAACCTAACAAAAGAGGTGAAAGATCTATACAATGAAAACTACAAAACCCTAAAGAGAGAAGTAGAAGAAGATCTTAGAAGATGGAAAAATATACCCTGTTCATGGATAGGCAGAACTAACATCATCAAAATGGCGATATTACCAAAAGTTCTCTATAGGTTTAATGCAATACCAATCAAAATCCCAAAGGCATTTCTTGTAGAAATAGATAAAGCAATCATGAAATTCATATGGAAAAATAAAAGACCCAGAATAGCAAAAGCAATTCTAAGCAGGAAGCGTGAATCAGGCGGTATAGTGATACCAGATTTCAAACTATATTACAGAGCAATAGTAACAAAGACAGCATGGTACTGGTACCAAAACAGGCGGGTGGACCAATGGTACAGAATAGAGGACACAGAGACTAATCCACAAAGCTACAACTATCTTATATTTGATAAAGGAGCTAAAAGCATGCGATGGAGGAAGGATAGCATCTTCAACAAATGGTGCTGGGAAAACTGGAAATCCATTTGCAACAAAATGAATCTGAATCCCCTCCTCTCGCCATGCACAAAAGTTAACTCAAAGTGGATCAAGGAGCTAGATATCAAATCAGAGACTGATAGAAGAAAAAGTTGGCTCCGATCTACATATTGTGGGGTCGGGTTCCAAATTCCTTAACAGGACACCCATAGCACAAGAGTTAATAACAAGAATCAATAAATGGGACTTACTTAAACTGAAAAGTTTTTTCTCAGCAAGAGAAACAATAAGAGAGGTAAATAGGAAGCCTACATCATGGGAACAAATTTTTACTCCTCACACCTCAGATAGAGCCCTAATATCCAGAGTATACAAAGAACTCAAAAAATTAAACAATAAGAAAACAAATAACCCAATCAACAAATGGGCCAAAGACCTGAACAGACACTTCTCAGAGGAGGACATACAATCAATCAACAAGTACATGAAAAAATGCTCACCATCTCTAGCAGTCAGAGAAATGCAAATCAAAACCACCCTAAGATACCATCTCACTCCAGTAAGATTGGCAGCCACTATGAAGTCAAACAACAACAAGTGCTGGCGAGGATGTGGGGAAAAGGGTACTCTTCTACATTGCTGGTGGGACTGCAAACTAGTGCGGCCAATTTGGAAAGCAGTATGGAGATTCCTGGGAAAGCTGGGAATGGAACCACCATTTGACCCAGCTATTGCCCTTCTAAGACTATTCCCTGAAGACCTTAAAAGAGCTTACTACAGGGATACTGCCACATCGATGTTCATAGCGGCACAATTCACAATTGCTAGACTGTGGAACCAACCCAGATGCCCTTCAATAGATGAATTGATAAAAAAAAAATGTGGCATTTATACACCATGGAATATTACGCAGCACTAAAAAGTGACAAAATCATGGAATTTGCAGGGAAATGGATGTCACTAGAGCAGATTATGCTTAGTGAAGCTAGCCAATCCCTAAAAAACAAATACCAAATGTCTTCTTTGATATAATGAGAACAACCAAGAACAGAGCAAGGAGGAAGAGCAGGAAGAAAAGATCAACATTAAACAGATACACTAGGTGGGAGGGAAAGGGAGAGAAAAGGAAAATTGCATGGTAATGGAGGGAGACCCACATTGTTATACAAAATCACACATAAGAGGTTGCGAGGGGAATGGGAAAATAAACAAGGAGAGAAATGAACTACAGTAGACGGGGTAGAGAGAGAAGATGGGAGGGGAGGGGAGGGGGGATAGTAGGGGATAGGAAAGGTAGCAGAATACAACAGTTACTAATATGGCATTATGTAAAAATGTGGATGTGTAACCGATGTGATTCCGCAATCTGTATTTGGGGTAAAAATGGGAGTTCATAACCCACTTGAATCTAATGTATGAAATATGATATGTCAAGAGCTTTGTAATGTTTTGAACAACCAATAAAAAAATAAATAAAAAAAATTTAAAAAAAGATTCTGTAATGACAAAGTTTAACATTCTGTAAGACTGCAACAATTCAGACCAGATGCTCTCCTAGTATCACCTCCACCTATAAACTGCCATCAATTCCTGCTTCTCTAAGACCAATGAACTTTATATCCAACTATCCACATAGCTTACAGGAATTCATCCCTTTTGCTAATGAAATCTTCCTCTTCCTACCCCTTCCTTCTTTAGAAGAACCTGTGACTTACCAAAGTGTGTGTTCTGGATTATAATCCTTTTTCTCATTTCCTAATAAATTCACAATACTTGGAGATACTTTTTCTGATGTTTCTTTTTAATTTCCACACTTTCTAACCAGAGAAGTGCCCTCCTACCTCCTTGGACATATCCTGCACACATCCGTTCCACTAGGTCTTTGTAGACCAGACCTATTCCTAAATCTGGAGGAAATAAAATTGTAGAGGGTCAAGCAAAACAAAAGATACATGAAGGACATGGCTAAGAAAATTAAGCTTCACCCAGTAATCAAAAGGATCTCAAGGAATCAAAATTCAGCATGAAGAACTTGGAAGGCAAGGCCCAGGGGAGATAGTTTGCTGCTTTGTTGTGACATTCGACTAAATCCTATATTTAATCATATTATCTAAGAGATCACTCTCTTCCTCTTTTTATGGATTTACTAGATTATCTCAAGTAACAAAGCAAAATACTCAGTAGGCAGGGCTGCCAATCCCCACAAAAAGTCAAATAGTTACAAATGTTTTTACATTTTCCTTTAGCTAAAGAAAATCAGTCCCTCCACCAACTATTTACTAGATCACAGTACATGTTTTCACAGCCCAAACATACACATTTCCATGAATAATACCTTGTTTGGTTTCTTCTCAGATTTGTTGTTGTTGTTGTTGTTTTAATTGGTTCAGACTATTTTTAAAAGGGAGAAATTAAAGTTCTATATGTATGTTACTAAGACCTTTCCTTTCCAATCAAATTACTCCTTTTACTTTGCATGGGTTTAAAGGGGGATTCTACAGCCAAAATATAGGTATTCCTTTTCCATGACAGATCAGTAAGTCCTTTAAAATGGATTTAAATAAAACATTAATTCCTTTAAAATGGCTACATGTAAGTGAGCAAATGATGTATCTGCTATCCCTGTGCCAGAGCCTCTTTTCCTATCCACATTCCAACCGGATCAGGGCTCCATGGACCACCATTATAGAATTTTACCTTCCTTGCAAATATTACAGTTAATGATTATAGACCTGTGTGCTGCTCTGGTTAAGTTTCTAGTGGCATATTTTTGTTTGCCCATTATTCAGCTTCCCATTCTTCTAATTTGGTACATGCTACTCAGATGGGGCTGACCCTGTTCCCAGGGATGGGAGCAGATCAAATCCTGGCCAACAGAGTAATACTTCCTATGCCCTGAGCAACCAGGATAGGGGTACAAGTCAGAGGAGAGAGTTAATTTCAGAACTTTTAATATGGATGTTAGAAGGAAATGTTCTTTGTATTTGTCAACTATGCCTCAGTAAAACGGGGAAGCAGTCAGGGAGTGGTGGTGTACACTTGCAATCTCAGTGGCTTAGGAGGCTGAGGCAGGAGGATCACAAGTTCAAAGCCAGCCTCAGCAACTCAGTGAGGCCCTAAGCAAGACTCTGTCTCAAAATAAAATATTAAAAAAGGGCCAGGGAGGGCTGGGGTTTTGCTCATCAGTAGAGCGCTCGCCTAGCAACGTGGGAAGCTCTGGGTTCAATCCTCAGCACACATAAAAATAAATTTAAAAATAAAGGTATTGTGTTCAACTACAATTAAAAAAATATTTAAAAGTGGGGGCAGAGATGTGGCTCAGTGGTAAAGCACCCCTGGGTTCAATCCCTGGTACAATAAATAAATAAATAAGGGAGTGGGAAGGTCTTTCTGATGGCTTAGTTTGGAGCTGTCATTTGTCTTCTGAACACCTAATCGTGGCAATCTACCAAAGAAGAAAGCAATGCCTAGCACTGGGAAGAATTTCCAAGGCAAACCATCTGAGCATAGAATCTAGGCTCTGCAGAAGCCAGGCCTATCCCTGTATTTTTCAGTTACATATGGGAAAAAAAGAGAGAGGGGAAAGAAACAAAGAAAGCCAAAATAACTTAAAAAAAATACTTTTTCCCTAAAGCAATTTGTTACTTGCAACCAAAAATACTCTAACCAATATATACCTTACATTGGACTATGGGCTTCATGAGACAAGTATACCCCAATATCTAATAGAGACTGACACATATAATCACATGTCCCTAAACTTCCCATCAGTAGATTCAACCGACCACAGATCAAAAGTATTCAAGGGCTGGGGATGTAGCTTGGGGGTAGAGCACTGGATTCAACTGCCAGCATAAAAGACTTTTCTTGTCATTTTGTCAATATTATAACTACTACTTATATTGCACACACATGATATTAGCTATTAAACGTGATCTAGAGAGGATTTAATAAATATGGGAGAATATAAGTAAGTTCTATGCAGATATGGGGATATGCCATTCTATGTAAAGGACTTGAGCATTCTCGAATTTTGGTGTCTGCAGAGTCTTGGAGCCAATCTCCCAGAGACGCTTAGGGATGATTATAATAAGTTCTCAAGAACATTCTTGGTAACTGAAAGGATAATTCTCACAACATCATGATGAGATAGGTATCATTATCTTCATTTTATAGAGGATACAATTGAAGAACAGAGATGTTAGTTTCCAGCCAAAGGCCACTCTTTATTGGTACAGCTGAGACCTGAATTCCAGAGCTTATACTTACTTGAAGGACAATCTATACTAAAAGGGGTAAATTGGGGAGGGTTGTTGAGGACATGGCAGAGTAAAGAGAATACTGGGGAACAAAATGTCTTCCAACGTTCTACAGAGGCGTTCAGCAAACCATGGACCCTGGATCAAAGCCTTTCCATGCCCAACATTTTTGTACAGTCCACAAGTTATCAATGGTTTTAATATCTTTAAAAGACTATAAAACACAAACAAAAACAAATAAAAATATGCAAAAGAGACTGCATATTTCAAAGCACCTCTCTAAGCCTAAAGTATTTACTATCCAGCCCTTTAAAGGAAAAATTTGCTTACCCTTGCATTACAGTAAGCTTTATTAACACTTTAAAAGATTAAACTGAGGCACATTAATATTTTTAACAGTTTATTTGAGCAAACAGCAATTCATGAGTCAAACGGCACCAAAGCAAAAGAGATTCAAGGCTGTGCCGGAGGAGTTTGAAGGGAAATCTTTTACAGAATGAATGTAGAACAGAGTGTGTCTGTGTATGTCTGTGTGTGTCTGTGTGTGTGAGTGTGTATAATCTGATCAGTTGATCAGTTAAAGTTTGAGCAGTTGACTATTTGGATTACAACTGATGCTCGATGGCCCTTCATGATTGGCTAAAATTGTTTCATTTTGCTTCAATAGGAATCCAAGGTGCTGGAACCACTTCAGTCTAATGGGTTCCCCTTAAGTTATTTGAACACACAACTTTCAGAGGCCAACATATACTATGCATATATTGTCTTAATTTTTTTAGACTTTAAACTGTAAATATGATCTCAATATGTTAAAACTATTTTATTTCCTAAGCATTAATATTCAACTGTAAATGGAATATTAGCTAATAATCATTCAATTTAGCTAATAACTGTAAGATATACATGTAAACAATTTCCCAACCTATAGAAATACATAGGTAGAACAATATGTAAGGATGTGAAAAAATGGTCATGATATTACTAAGCATAAATTTAAGTTTAATTATAAATTAGGTACAGTGAAAAGTCATAACAATATACTGTAATAAAAATTATGTGAATGTGTGTGGTCTCACTCTTGAAAAAGTCAATATAAATATTAATATTTTCAGACTGGTTGACCGTGAGTAGCTGAAAACAAAAAGAAGAACCACGGATAAGGGGGAACCATTGCAACCTGAAATCCAAGGGAAGGACAGATGAGTGGGTCACCTGCAGCAGATCACCTGGGAAAGATTCATCAGGCACCAAGCGGGCAGACAAGAAGCTGGCTGAAATGTTTAACAGATCACCGAAGGCTGAGTGTGGCTAGTGTGAGGGCACAGAATCACTAGGGGACCCAGATACTAAGTAGAGTTCACACTCATTAAGCCTCTTTTCTAGCAGGGGTTCCCAAAAAATCTGGGACACAGGAGGACAGCAGCCAGCATCCTCGAAGGCAGTGGTGCAGATGGTCTGGAACAAAGTGACCACTGCTATGGGAGAAGCACAAAGCCACCAGCCCATCTCCCTCACTGAGCAGAAGCCTTAAGGAGGGGTAATGAACTCTATCCTCCCCCACCAGGGCATGGGTGAAGACTCACTGCACGGGAGAAAGGACAGAAGGAAAAAACCCTCCACCCTGAGGGAGGGACAGAAAATGCCCAAAGTCCAGAATCATATCTATACCAATATCATTAGAGGACTGGTCCCAGGCAGGGTTCATTGGACAAGGTCAAAAGATATTTTGGTTGTTATTAGGGAAACAAGACAAGGGTGCTATTGGCAACTGATGGGTCAGGGATGCTCCTCAACATCCTATAATGCACAAGAAAGCTCCCATGACAAAGAATTACCTGCTCAAAGCGTCAATAGTGCCTGGTTGATAAATCCAGCCCTGAAATCTAAACACTGAGGAAGAGGCATGAGGCTCCCTGTTGTACAAGACTTACCCAACAACAAGGTAGAACTCGTCTGCCATGGGGAGGGAAGGCAGGATCACTAAGAAGGCTCCACCGCAGAGGTCAGGGCATTCTGAGACTGCCAAAGACAGGAGCTAGGCCAACAAAGAGCAGCACCCTCTGTCTGGAGAGGGAGAAAAGATGGAAAAGATCCTATCTGTGGCACAGGGGGAAAGGTGAGACTAGAAGCTGAGGAAGCAGGAACATTGAGGAGACTCCAGCAATCCCGTCTCCCCAAAGTACAGATAATGCAGAAGCCTTTGAAACTAGTGGTGAACCTAAGGTAAACATGGAAACCACAAAACACAAGGGCAGCTGACTTTTTGATTAGATTGATTCAATCTTCCATACCAACCACCTACTGGGAAAAAAAAAAAAAACATGCAACATGCCCTGAAAAATTATAACACAAGAAAGGAAGAAAAACTATCCCATGTCAGGAAACAAAGCAATGAACAAAATTAGATTCAGGGATAATGCATATAGTATTATATGCATTATATCCAGGAATTTAAAATGGCTATGAATAGATATATTAAATGTTCTAGTGGCAAAGTGAACAAATGGGGAATTTCATCAGAGAGGTGTATCCTATAAGAAAAAGTCAAATAAAAATGACAATAACAAAGATAAAACTTCCTTTGATAGCATGATGGCCAGCCTCCAAGATGGCCCCAATGTCCTTGCCTCCTGGAATTCATGCCTTTGTACATCCTCACGCACACTGAATAGGCTGGACTTGCACAATTTACAGGAACCTGTAGCAACAATGATGTGTGACTTCTGAGACATAATCATGAAAGATGTTATAGCGTTTGCCATGTGCTCTCTGAGATCACTCATCTGCAACCATGGCATGAAGACATTCAAAAGACTTATGAAGAGACCCACCAGGAATGGAACCATAATCTACTATCCATTAATTTGACAGTATGCAAATGATGCATCTTGAAAATGATCCCTTTGGGCCCAACCAAGCCTTGGATAATAGCAGTCCTAGCAAATATCAATGTCAAGAAGGACTGAAAACAGAGCCACTCAGCCAAGGTATTCCGAATGTTCTAGGTGTTTATTGTTGCACTAAGTCATTAAGTTTGGGGATATTGTATTATACAGCAATGAAAACACAGACAGGTAGACTCTACAGAAGTGAGGAAAGCTTCAGTGAAACTGTCAGTAGAAATTACCCAACTGAAAAACAAAGAATAGAGAAAGGAAAAAAAGGGAGAAATCCAAAGCATGCAAACACAAAATATTCAAATATGTATGAATTTGCAATCTCAGGAGAAGAGAAAATGAGGCAGAAAAATATTTAAAGACCCATTAGGAGAAGATATTTCCAAATAAACAAAACTACAAAACAAGAGTATCAGAAAACACCAAGCAGGACAAATACCAAACACAACATACACACACACGCTCACATCACATTCAAATTGCTGAACACCAAAGATATGAACATCTTGACATGAGGCAGAGGAAAAAGGATAAATTATATACAGGAGAGTAAAGATAATAATTAAAGCAAACTTCGGTCAGAAACTATGTAATCTATCAAACTAAAAAACTTCTCTTCAGCAAAGGAAACAATCAATAACATGATGAGAGAGCCTACAGAATGGGAAAAAATCTTTACCACTCGCACCTCAGATAGAGCACTAATCTCCAGGATATATAAAGAACTCAAAACACTTAACACCAAAAAACAACCCAATCAATAAATGGACAGACACTTCTCAGAAGAAAATATCAATCAACAAATATATGAAAAAAATGTTCAACATCTCTAGCAATTAGAGAAATGCAAATCAAAACTACTCTAAGGTATCATCTCACTCCAGTCAGAATGGCATCTATTAAGAATACAAACAACAGTAAGTGTTGGCAAGGGGGTGAGGGAAAAGGTACACTCATACATTCATGCCCAAATTGATCTATAGGTACCACCAAAATCTCAGTAGGATTTTTTTTCCCAAAACTGACAAGCTGGTTCTAAAATGCAAAACAAAGGAACTAGAATAGCCATAATGATTTTGAAAAAGATCAAATTTGGAGAATCTGATTTCAAAATTTTCTATGAACAAAATATTATAGACATGTAGCTCAGTCTATAAATAAGCCTCAAATATATTACCAACTGATTTTTGATAAGGGTTCAAGACATTTCAATGGAAAAATGATAGCCTTTTCAAAAAATGATACAGGAAAAACTGAATGGCCTTTTACCCTATATAAAATCCAAATTTATGACTTTAATCTCTAGAAGAAAATAAGAGAAAAATCTTTCTGGGTTAGATAAGGATTCCAGAGATCGGAAGAAAAATGCATAATTCAAAAGAGAAAAAAATTTAAATTGGGCATCAACAAATTATAAAACTGTTGCTTTTTAAAAGTCATTGTTAAGAAAATAAAAACAGGGGCTGGGGTTGTGGCTCAGTGGTAGAGTGCTCGCCTCGCATGTATGAGACTCTGGATTCGATCCTCAGCACCACATAAAAATAAATAAAAAACAACAATGAAAGAAACCAACATCAATTATTTTTAAAAAAAAGAAAGAAAAGAAAAACATTGAGGAAAAATGTTTGCAAAATACATAACAAAGGATTTTTATCCATGATATATGAAGAAGTCTTAAAACTCAATAAGAAATAATCACTTTTTAAACAGTAAGCAAAAGGTGTGGACACTACACCAAAGACAATTATGTGGTTGGCAAATAAACACAGGAATAGATATTTGATATCATCACTAGGAAAATGCAAATTAAAACCACAATAAGATACATTTTTACACAAAATTAGAATGGGATAAGAAAACTCACCCTGAAAAAATGAAGGACTGACAAGGATGTAAAAAACTGTCACTTTGTTATTGTTTATGGAAATGCAAAATGTTATAGCCATTTTAGGAAGTAGTTCTGTAGCTTCTTAAAAGATGAACATGTACTTGCCATATGACCTAGCAATTCCACTCTTTGGTACTTACCCAAGAGAAATAAAAACAAATGTATTCCCATGTTTATTCCAACTTCATACATAATTGCTATAAATGGGACACAAGCTAACAGCTCTTCAACTGGTAAATGGACAGACACTGTCATACAGCTACACAAATATCAAATACCAAAATCCACAGATGCTCTAGATTTGTATACAAAATAATATTTGCATAGAACTTACACACATCCTTTCACAGGCTTTAAATCATCTCTAATGCAATGGAAATAGCTGCTATACTATACTGTTTAGGGAATAACCACAGGGGGAAAACATCTGCACTTGTTGAGTACAGATGTAATTTTTTTCTAAATATTTTTGATTCATGGTTGCTTGGATCCATAGATGAAACACACAAAAGTACCAAGGAACATATGCATTTGTCAAACACAAATAGCATTAAACACTGAAACATATGTATTTTATCGTATAAATTATACCTTAGTAAATCTGATTTTTTGAAAAAAAAATTTAAAACCCACACAATAGGAAAAGTGAAATGCCAGTCTTCATGCCCACACCTGTATGTTCTCAGCACTCGCCATTCCATAACCTAGGCTACGTGAACCACCCCGCTCCCTTACCCCTGCCCCATCCCTTCCAAAAGGTTTACTGTAAGCCTCAGTGACTAAGACCAAATGAATATCCACTAAGCTTCTATTATTCAAAGGACACATATATTTTGAAAATGGTGCTATTTATGAATACAGTTTCTTGTAATTCCTAACAGTGTCTGAAAGCCCTGATCAGAAAGACTAGCATTTTCCAAACTGTGAAAGTGAAATTTAGATGCAAATTCCGATCATTTGTATGGATAATATGACTTTTATTTCTAGATTGCTGTAGTCCTGATTTTGTGGCAGGAAACTCCATGTAAACTTTATAACTCCAAAAAACCATTCCCACAAAGGCTCCTACCAGTTGCTGTGATCTCAAGTCTTGAGTTCCAGAGATTAGATAATGCCTCCATTTCACAACTAATGGGCCTTAATGTTCTTTAAAAGTCAATGCTTTTAGACAGGCCTTTGAGAATAAACTTATTTTTCCGTCACAGTAGATTTTCTTGCCAGGCAAGATTTGATTTCAAAATTGCACTAAAGTTCTAGAAATTCAAGTTTCCTTCTTGCATACTCCCACATTTCACCAGAGTGTTAAGAAACCTTATGACCCATGCTCTGCCCTCTGGGGTTATTAGAAGAAAATCTCCAGGGGAGAATTACACTCACATTGCTGGGGCTTTAACCTGCCAGGACTAAGCAAATCCTACAGTGGGATTATTTTTAGTTGAAGAACTTATGACAAGCTATCTTGGGGGGGGGGTGTTGGGGGCACGGGGTTATCCTTACACTCTGCCTTCTACTTTTGAACAAATCCCTAAAGTAACACTACTGTTTCCAAGTAACCTAGAGGAATTTTTCTACCAGAATTTTTCCTTGTATAAATCAGAAAACAAGTTGTGAGAACTGATAAGAGGGTATAGTCCTAAGAAGCCTTCAGGGGGCTGGGGATGGAGTTCAGTGGTAGAGTGCTTGCCTACCATGTGTCAGGCCCTGAATTCAATCCCCAGTATCTAAAAAAAAAATTCTATGAGCACTAAGATTGTAAAGTGCCATGGGGCCACGTAAGTAGAAAGCCAAGGGTTTTTGGAATTTCAGCTTTAATGGCATTCTTACATGAAAGGTTCTTCAGATTTGACATCAGTGATAAAATAAATAGCAAGATTTTTTTAATATTTATTTTTTAGTTGTAGTTGGACACAATACCTTTATTTTACTTATTTATTTTTATGTGGTGCTGGGGATTTAACCCAGGGCCTCACCCGTACTAGGCAAGCGCTTTATTCCTGAGCCACAACCCCAGCCCCTCAAGATATTTTTTTAAATCTAAAAATTATACTTTTTCTATCAATACAGTCTTGAGCAAATCAGTTTTAAATAAAAGTCATGATACAAAATTCTATTCATAGTATAATCTCAAATATATTAAAGGAAGAAAAAATAAACAGGAGAAATAGAAATACATAACCAAATTATTAAAATTTTTTGGAATAATAGGCCTAAGCTTCCTTTATAATAGAGATGTTTGATTCTTTAAGAAATATCTTTAACATTCCTGAATTATTAGAAACACTAACATAATTTTTTAAATATGTGATATATCACTAGGTTCTCTTTGGGGCTTTATTTATTTTACTGTTTGACAAACATAAGACAAGAAGCCAGTATAAACTAGTTACAAAATTTGGACTATCAAATTAATCATATATAAAAATTGTATATACATACCCAAGAGAATCAGTCATCTAATAAAAGTGATATCTCCAATTCTTTTTGGTCATATCCATCTTTCCTTCTGCTTAGCTTCAGTCTCCTACTGACACTTTCCTTGGAGGATTCTAATCAGGATACAGATTGAAATCCAAACTTTTTATTTCAGGAAACAAATAGTGTTTCTATGTGTCATGCATTACTCTAATAACTCTAGAAATATTAACTCATTTCATCTAACAAACTCTTCAGGTCAGCATTCAAAGCATCCCAAATTGGCATTCTTTTATTTCTAGCCTTTTTTTCTCCTCTCCATTGGTCCTGAATCTCAGCCTTCCCACCCCCCATACTGTGTGTATGTTCCAGGCACCTGTTCATGTCTTTCTGAAACACAACTCTCCAAAATTCACCTGTCAAAAAGCCAAAGCAAGTTCAAATCCTACCTTCTTAAACTTTCCCAATCTTGTAGGTCAGAACTATTCCCTTCCCCCATTCCTCTCCATGACACTAGAGGAACAATTTCTTTTTTATTTTATTTTTTTTTATTTCACGTCATTTCATTTCAAACAGGGTCCTGTGAAATTGCCCAGGTTATCCAGGTATAGTGGTCCACCCCTGTAATCCCAGAAACTTGGCAGGCTGAGGCAAGAAGATGTCAAGTTCAATCAGTCTCAACAACTTAGCAAGACCTTGTCTCAAAATAAAAAATAAAGAAAAAGGCTAGGGATGAGGCTTAGTGGTAAAGCACCCCTGGGTTCAATTTCCAGTACCAAAAATAAATAAACTTTTTCTTTTGTTCAATATAAAGTTCCAAATAAACTTTTATTTTCAACCATTGACTCTGAAACATTTTGGTTCAAACTTTGTGATCCTCCTTCCTCAGCCTCCTGAGTAGCTGGGATTACAGGACAGGTGTGCACCACCACACCCAGCAAGGGGGAAGAATTTCTGAAGAATGCAATCTCTTACAGGAATTAAAGTTAGCAGAATTTGATCATCTTTCTCTATTTTCTTCTCCTACTGCTTGGCTCAGTGCTCTGTATAATAGAGGCTGCTCAACATGTAAATACATTCATTTGACCTATAAAATAGAGACAGACCTTAACTAAACAACAATTTTCAGTACCTACTATGCATAAAATATCATGTATTGCTCCCTATCATTTGCTTACCAAAATTCTATACAAAGGGCCAATTTATAAAACAATTGCCATTTATCGAGCATTTTCTATGTGTCAAATACTGTGCTAAGCACTTTTTTTTTATAAGGTAGAATATGTCCTCTCTAAAATTACCCCTTTTGTTGTTGTTTGCTTTTAGTATTAGAGATTGAACCCCAGGAAGCTTTGCCACTGAACTACATTTCCAGTAGTTTTTAATTTTTTTTTTTTTTATTTTGAAGCAGGGTCTCACTAAGTTGCCCAGGCTGGCCTAAAACTTGCAATCCTCCTGCCTCAGCCTCTCAAGTCATTGGGATTACAGGTGTGAGCCACTGCACCTAGCTAAAATTATCCCTTAGAAGAAAGATTCGCCTTATATCCAAGTCATTATAAGTTCTCATATTATGGAGAATTCTTTATGTTTTGAAAAACAATATAGTATTTAATAAAGACACATTAGCTTGAACTAATTCAATCATTCTAGTTTCAGATCTGCATAGAAATCATCTGATAGACTATATTTCAAAAATGGAAAGGGAAAACAAAAATGTTTAACATATTCCAGGCAAAAAAATGTTGAACATGTTACTTTAGTCCCAGCACTGGAGAGACAGAGGCAGGAAGATTGCTTGAGCCAAAGAGTTTGAAATCTGTCTGGGAAACACAGCAAGACTCATTAAAAAAAAAAAAAAACTGAACATAAATATGTTCATTATTCCCTGAGGCATAACTTTAGTGCTAGTGCTAGAAAATTTGTGAATAAGCTTTATTAAAATGACTTTAAACATTTAAAACAGACAACACAGCAAGTTATCATGTTGTAGAGCCACAAGTATCCCACTACAGGAGGTAAAATAACTAAATGTTTGAGAATTAGTCATTGAGGCTAGAGAGAAATTTCCAATATTACAGATGGATTCAAAAAAACTCTTCCTATTGAACCTCAAACACACTATGAGCCTATTGAACCTCTTAAAAACACACACTATGTTTATCCTATATATACACACCTATGATAAAGTTTAATTTATAAAGTAGGCACAGTAAGAAATCAATACCAATGATATGCTCTGGGAAACTAGTTAGAGAAACTTAAGAAGAAACGCTGACCCTCATTGTTATACAAAATTACATATAAGAGGTTGTTAGGGGAATGGGAAAATAAACAAGGAGAGAAATGAATTACGGTAGATGAGGTAGAGAGAAAAGATGGGAGGGGAGGGGAGGGAGGATAGTAGAGGATAGGAAAGGTAGCAGAATACAACAGTTACAAATAGGGCATTATGTAAAAATGTGGAAGTGTAACCGATATGATTCTGCAATCTGTATTTGGGGTAAAAATGGGAGTTCATAACCCACTTGAATCTAATGTATGAAATATGATATGTCAAGAGCTTTGTAATGTTTTGAACAACCAATAAAAAAAAGAAAAAAAAAGAAGAAACGCTAATGAAGATGAACACGTAGGAGTTAAAGATGCCAGAGTCTGAACTAAAAAATTTTGTGAAATGAGAAACAAGAAATATTACAAAAAATTTATTACATATTCATATTGCAGATCACATTCTATGACTGTTAAACATATATTTGTAAAATGCTGATTTTGTAAAATGCTATATTTGTAAAAAGCAGGATAAGAACTTTAATCAATATGGCCACACTGGAAAGGCAAAGCAAGATCCAGCATCTAAGCCCTTTCTTCACCATGCTGAAAGAAGCTTGAGTTTAAACAGAGAAAGAACTGGTGTACGGGGTGAGATATGCATAATGAAGCGCTCTTGGTCAAACTGTGGGTCAGTTGATCGTTATTTCGGTTCTGGTTCTGCAAGGAAACTCCAGAGAAGTCCTTATTTTGCTTGAGGGGGATAATTTCCACCTGTTGCTCGGGATGTTTATCAGGCCTGTGATTCTGGAAGGGGGCAATTCAGCTGCCATGAGATGACTGCTTCAGCTTAGGCAATGGGGAGCAGTCTCATCATGGGGTGATTTCCTGGAAGGTACAGGACAATGGCTAAAGACTTCTAGTGTCATTCCAGGGATCTGAAATGGGTGACTGCAAATCCTACAGTCTTGAAGGGGGATGAAATAGGTTAGGTAAATTTAGGGCTGATAACTCTTGTATTACCAGTTTTTAGATGAACACTACTTAAATGATTAACACGTCTACACGCAGAGCTGGGGAGGGACCTGAACCAAAGTTTAAGGTAATAAAGGAGACAGACAAAAATGAAGGCAGAGATTGTCAAGCTTTATCCTGCTTTCATTACCCACTGGGTATGAATGGACCCAAATGAAGAGTCACTGCTTTTAGCAAAGGCAGCCTCTCTAAGTCCCTGTTACAATTGCATCTGATTGAACATGTACAGACTTTTTTCTTTATATTTATTCCATAAACAATATAGTATAACAACTACGTACATAACATTTACATCATATTAGGCATTATAAGTCATCTAGAGACAATTTGAAGTATAGGAAAGGATGTGCATATCTACAATGCAAATACTACACTATTTTATATGATAGACTTGAGCATTCACAGATTTTGATATCAATAAGGTTCCTGGAACCAATCCTCTCAACATACTGAGGGACAACTACATCAAATTAATCATAAAAGTAGTTCTTAAACATCTCGTTGGGAAAATGAAACCTTGCCTTCAGGATAGTCACCTTAAGTATGAGCCCAGATGGAAATTCTCCAGAGCTCAAGGAATCATCCTCATTTTACTGATGAAGAAATGGAATTTAGAAGTTAAAAAAAAAAAAACTTGCCAAAGTCACACCTATGCTAAGTGCAAATGTCACAACTGACTGCAAGCCCACCCAACCCATATGTGAACTATACATGCCATGACAGGAGAAACCCATCCTAGCCACTACAAAGAGCAACAAGACCCTCCCTGGTAGAACCAATATAAGAAGCATACACTGTCCTCAAAAACTAAATCCAGGTGAAGACGCTTCTCTTCCCAGACCAGGCATGGAAAGCTTCTGTGTTCTCCAGAAGCAAGTCCTCCTACCACACGCACCCATGAAACAGGACATCTGAAGGCTCACCACAGGAGCCCTCTGATCCCCTATAGCACCTAAACTTCATACAACCCTAATTATATCAAGAGATAGGGACAAACATACTAGCCCCCTCATCCACACCGGACATGTTCCAAGCCCCCCAGTAAATGCCTGAAACCACAGCACCAAACCCTGTACCTACTATGTTTATCCTATATATATATATACACCTATGACAAAGTTTAATTTATAAAGTAGCACAGTAAGAGATTAATACCAATAACTAATAAAAACAGAACAATTATAACAACATACTGTAATCAATTATGTGCATGTGGAGTGTGTCAGTCTCTTTTTGTCTGTCTCTCTCTCCTCCCCCACCTCCAAATACTTTTGGACTACTATTGACCACAGGTGACTAAAACTACAGAAAATAAACAAAGGATAAGAGCAGTCTGTTGTATACAAGAAAGAGAAAAGGAATTGAAAAATGATCCTCTCCTTATGCTCTGTTTTGATACACGTTTGTTAAAGGAACTGGAGAAACTTGAGAGCCACAAAGACCTAGAACCTCCATCTTCTGTACGTGATCTGAATCTCAGAGCAACAGCTGACTATAAAACACATGCAGCCTTTTTGGTTTGTTCCCAAATTCTCAGTTAGAATATCATCATGGAAACAACATGATATGTGCAAATCTCAGAACACAAAATATAGAAAAGGGGTATCTGGAATAATTACCTAAACTCTGTAGCAATTTAAGTATGACCTTTCAAAAGATAATGTTAGACCTCAGGTTCTTAAACATGGGCAGGATCTACCTGTAGGCACTTGAGCTACAGGAGAGATAGGTCACCTCACCCAGCCCCTGAGGCTGCCCCAGCTCTACCTGAAGGGACTGCTTCCTCTCTCCAGACTCTTTCAGCTAAGGAACAATCAGTGCCTGTGAGGACTATTTTTTTAAGTGAAGTTGTTGGAAACGATAAATGCAAATGAAAGATTTTTTTTTGAGAGGATTTCTTTAAAGGGTTTACTTCATTATGCATGAAAACAAGAATATAATCTGTCATTTAAAAGGCTGATAAAACAGTGTTAGCAGTTCAGAATACCTAGTTTAGCTCAAAATTGTAATATCTGTAAGGTTAGCATTATCATGCTAGTTTGATGAGAATCTGTACAAGGGAAGTTTTGATGACCTGTTTGCTGTCACATAAACAGTATTCTGATTTTAAAGTTACAAAATATTCATGCCTTTCACTGCCTATTATTTTTCTTTGTTCTTCCAGAGAGGTTTTTTAATTAATTTATTTATTTATTTACTCTAATTTGTTATACATGACAGCAGAATGCATTTCAATTCATAGAACACAAATGGAGTACAATTTTTTATTTCTCTGGTTGTACACAAGATAGAGTTACACCATTCATGTCGTCATACATGTACCTAGGGTAATGATGTCTGTCTGGTTCCACCATCTTTCCTGCCCCCTGCTCCTTCCTTCTACTCCCTCCCCAAAGTTCCTCCATTCTGGAGAGGTTTTAAGTTCTCCTGGGACTCTGCAGACCCGGGTTGCCAGTGTCCTTAACTCACCTGAATGTGCATGGCGCCCTCTACTGCTTCTGCAATGTTGGAGCAGCCACTGATGAGTGACAGCTGCTGTTCTGCGCTTAGAGAACCTTTCAGAGAATCAGACTGCTCCAGCATCTTCAACTCCTTTCTGGAAAGAAGTAGAGAGTGGTCACTGTAATCAAAACCCAATATAAAAATAAAGCTCAACAACACTAGTCATCAGGAATGTAAATCAGAGTCACAATGAGATACCACCTCACCCATTAGGATGGCTGTCAAAAAAGGAAAATAACAAGGGCTGGTGAGGATGTGGAGAAACTGGGACCCTAGTACACTGTTGGTGAGATTGTAAATGGAGTAGCTGCTATAGAGAACAGTCCAGAGAGTCTCAAAAAATTAAAAATAGGATCACCACATGATTCAGCAATTCCATTTCCAGGTATATACCCAAAGGAATTGAAAGCAGATTTTTAGAGATTTTTATACACCCATGTTCACAGAAGCACTATTCACAATAGCCAAGAGTTGAAAGCAACTTAAGGGTCCATTGATAGATGAATACAAAACCAAGATATTGTGATACACACAATGGAGTATTTTTCAGACTTAAAGAAGAAGGGAGTTCTGACACTTGCTACAATGTGGATGAACCTGGGTGATATTACACAAATTAGATGAAATAAATCAGACACAAAAGGACAAAAATTGGGTTATTACATTTATATAAGGTACCAAGAGCAACCAAATTCATGGAGACATAAAGTGGAATGATGGTTGCCAGGGGGCTAGAGAGAATGGGGAGTTACCATTCAATGGGCATACCCATGCTGTTTAATAGCACATCCAGGACTTCTAACTCCGCTCTAACTATAACTTAGTACCTTTGGACCAGTTTCTTCCCATCCCTCCTTCCCTCCTGCTCTCCCCAGCCTCCTGAAACCAACACCCTAGTGGCAACTTCTGAAATTGACCTTGTAAATTCCACATATGAGTGAGATTTTTTTATGTGGTACTTGTCTTCTCGTGACAGTTTTAATCTTTAAGCTGTTGATATCCTACAGTTAAAGCCAACAGGAGGACTGGGGTTGTGGCTCATTGGTAGAGCGCTTGTCTGGCAGGTGTGGGACACTGGGTTTGATTCTCAGCACCACATATAAAAGAACAAAGATCCATTAACAACCAAAAAAAAAAATTTTTAAAGCCAACAGGAGCACACCTATACTG
This sequence comes from Urocitellus parryii, assembly GCF_045843805.1. Lineage (NCBI taxonomy): Eukaryota > Metazoa > Chordata > Mammalia > Rodentia > Sciuridae > Urocitellus > Urocitellus parryii. The sequence goes on from NC_135532.1 coordinate 80,196,112, forward strand.
GAACAGCAGGGGAGCCACGGGATCTAGAAAGAAGGTAATAGAGGGAACTTATCAAAGGATTCAGGCTTTGCTTGGGTGGTTTGGAGGAAGTCTCAGAAGTAGAACTCACTAATTGAGATGCTATAAAAAGTGAGGGCAGTTAGAAGATTGGGTATCTCAATAGATCTTACCCAGATGGAAAGGAAAGTACACTAAAGACAAAGCTATAATGATTTCAAGAGAAGTGGGCACTCATTTTAGCCAAGAAAGAGATGCTCAGTATTTGTGGGTCGCACAGTGATCTTGTTTTCAGCTGTTCTTTTTTAGACAAATTTATGAAGCAGTCTTTTTGTCTCATCCCATCATAGTTAAGAATGACCTTGTCAAAGGACCATGCTCTCACAGGTTGCTTATGTTCAACATTTAAGGTAGAGGTCTTTGGTCACTGGGGACGTTCCCTCAAAGGGGATAATGGGAACCTAACCCCTACCCCTCTCTTTTGCTACCCACCTGCCCTGAGGTGAATGAGCTTCCTCCACCATGTGCTACCACCATGATGTACTGTACTGCCTCAGGCCCAAAGCAAGGGGATCAATCAGACTGAAACCTCTGAAAGCAAGCCAGAATAAACCTTTCCTCTTTCTAAGTTGGGGAAATGACCTGAATAGACAGTTCTCAAAATAATAAATACAAATGGTCAGCAAATATGTGGAAAAAAATATTATTAGCTACCATTAGCTCTGCATGACTCTTAAAAGCCTCAAAGACACACAGTTACCCAATATTCTTCAGCATCTTGAAGTGAAAAAAATTTTCAAGAGACTTACCATATTGACATTTGCCATGTTGACAGAAACAGAACTCTCAACCACCACTTTTAAATCCTGTATTCCTAGATGCTGTGCATATTTTACACTCACAAGAACAGGAAAATATTCAACTTCATTTTAATAATGATGATAAGTTATTCAATGTGACTATGATACGTACTACACAGATCAGTTTATCACATGATTAACTAATTACGTCATGGTTCTTTTTCATGTATATAGAGAAGGAAAACATTACTGATTTTTAGGGATATCAATGCTAAGGCCTACTCTTTTGAAGTCCCATTTTGCCACTTGAAAAAAAAGAATATGAATAATGCATGAGTTCACCTTTGAATCAATTTTGCCTTTAAAATAACTAAAGATATCTATTAAGGTATCAAAATAAAGAAAAATGCTTCTTTTTGTATTTTTTTTAGTCCTGCCCATTCATTTTGGTGCCCAAATCAAATATCCAGGATGGTACAGAGTTTCCCAAGGGCCAGACCTGTTAGAAGCATGATGCGGCTGATACCAGACCTCTGCCTTTGTCTTTTAAGTCATAATTAATAAGAACAACTTCTTCCTTATGCTTTCTACTGAGTCACACTGTCTCTCTCATTTGAAAAAAGAAAAGTAGGGAAAAAAAGAAAGGAAAGGAAACCCTGGTCCCATATGGACCTCCTAAAGGAGGCAAACAGGTGGGGGGGGGGCGGGTGGAGTCGGATGGAGAAAAGGGTCAGGAGGGAGGCACAATCTAGGAGGGAGGAGAGAACATGGGGGATGGTGGAGGGAGAAGCAGGTTACACCTAAAGGAACTGGTTTAAATCTAATGCCAAAGAGTATGGCAAGAAATTCCTCCTAGAACTCCTGATGCTACTCAAGGAACTGAAAGCCCTTGGCGTGAAACAGCAGCACATCAGGGTCTCATCCTGAAGGAGATGCGAGCTTTCAAAAGGTATGTGTAAGGAACATGAAGTAATATATTCTCCATCTTGTGAAACCACAAGAAACACTACAGGCATTGAATCAACTGATGAAATGATGTTAGGACCTGAACAACTGAGTTGCCAAATACATGTTTCTGGAGAAGGTAGTTCAGCAATTTCTACAGAAGACCTAAAAGAATGTCTAAAGAAAACATTAGAATTCTGTTTTTCACAAGAAAACTTGTCAAAGGATCATTGTTTGATAGCCCAGATGGATAGTGATCAGTTCATCCCAACTGGACAATTGCCAACAGAAAAGAGATTTTTTTAAAAAGTTGACCACAAATCCTGATCTTAAAGTGTTGAGATCTTCTCCTATAGTACAAGTTGATGAGAAGGGTGAGAAGGTGAGACCAAGTCATTAGTGTTGTATTGTGATTCTTAGAGAGATTCCTGAAATAACACCAGTAGAGGAAGTGAAAGCTTTGCTTAAAAGTGAAAAATTCCCCAAAGTGATAAGCTGTGAGCTTGCACATAATAGCAACTGGTATATCACTTTTCAGCCAGACACAGATGCACAACAGACTTTCAAATACTTAAGTTATAACATTTCAGGGCAAGTCAATCATGACAAAGATAAGGGCCATCAATACCTTTTTTGCTAAGAATGGTTATTGATTCTAGTATGTATTCAAACTTCAGCACAGTATGCCTCACCAGTCTTTATGCAGCCTGTATATAATCCTCACCAACAGTACTCAGTCTATAGTATTGTGCCTCAGTCTTGGTCTCCAAGTCCTGCACCTTACTTTGAAACACCACTAGCTTCCTTTCCCAGTGGTAGTTTGTGAATGGCTTTAATTCACCAGGATCTTATAAAACAAATGCTGCTGCTGTGATGTTGGTCGACCCTTCCAAAAAAGAATCATGTGAAGCCTCATTTTAGGTCATCCAGTGGTTCAGAAGATTCAACAGAGGGCTCTGTGTCATTTGAGGATGGACCATTGAATAGATCTAGTTCAAGGAACTTTCCACCCGGATGGCATAACCCTCCAGTACCAGGGCATCAGGAGCAAACTCACCTTCCCAAGGAGACTCCTGTTTTACAGATGCAACAGAATGGGGACTATGGTAGGAGCAGAAGAACTGTTTCCAGAGGTCAAAGACCACAAGATGACAGAATCCCAAGACCCCATCCTTCAACAGTTGAAACAAAGACTCAAAAAAACAAAGTTTGACTTACTAGCTTCAAATTTTCCTCCATTACCTGGAAGTTCATCAAGAAAGCCAGGTGGTAGCTCAGTGATCAAGTGCCCCTAAGTTCAATCCCCAGTAAAAAAAAAAAAAATTAATTTAATTTATTTTTTTATTGGTTGTTCAAAACCTTACATGGCTCTTGACATATCATATTTCAGACATTAGTTTCAAGTGAGTTATGAACTCCCATTTTTACCCAAAATACAGATTGCAGAATCACATCAGTTACACATTCACCTTTTTACATAATGCCCTATTAGTAACTGTTGTTTTCTGCTACCTTTCCTATCCTCTACTATCCCCCCTCCCCTCCCCTCCCATCTTCTCTCTCTATCCCATCTACTGTAATTCATTTCTCTCCTTGTTTTTTCTTCCAATTCCCCTCACAACCTCTTTTATGTAGTTTTTTATAACAATGAGGGTCTCTTTCCATTTCCATGCAATTCCCCTTTTCTCTCTCTTTCCCTCCCATCTCGTGTCTCTGTTTAATATCAATCTTTTCTTCCTGCTCTCTCTCCCTGCTCTATTCTTAGTTGCTCTCATTATATCAAAGAAGACATTTGGTATTTGTTTTTTAGGGATTGGCTGGCTTCACTAAGCATAATCTGCTCTAGTGCCATTCATTTCCCTGCAAATTCCATGAAATTGTCATTTTTTAGAGCTGCGTAATACTCCATGGTGTATAACTGCCACATTTTTTTAATCCATTCATCCATTGAAGGGCATCTGGGTTGGTTCCACAGTCTAGCTATTGTGAATTGTGCTGCTATGAACATCGATGTGGCAGTATCCCTGTAGTACGCTCTCTTAAGGTCTTCAGGGAATAGACCAAGAAGGGCAATAACTGGGTCAAATGGTGGTTCCATTCCCAGCTTTCCCAGGAATCTCCATACTGCTTTCCAAATTGGCTGAACCAATTTGCAGTCCCACCAGCAATGTACAAGAGTACCCTTTTCCCCACATCCTCTCCAGCACTTGTTGTTGTTTGACTTCCTGATGGCTGCCAATCTTACTGGAGTGAGATGGTAATTTAATTTAATTTAAAAATAAAGAAAACTAGCCTTAAACGTAAGACTTATTTAAGCCACGCATGGTGGCACACGCCTGAATCTCAGTAGCTTAAGAGGCTGAGGCAGGAGAATCAAGAGTTCAAAGCCAGCCCCAGCAAAAGTGAGACACTAAGCAACTTAGTGAGACCCTGTCTGTAAATAAAATACAAAATAGGGCTGGGGATATGGCTAAGTGGCCGAGTGTGCCTGAGTTGAATCAGAAAGAAAAGAAAAGAAAAGAAAAGAAAAGAAAAGAAGGAAGGAAGGAAGGAGAGAAAGAGAGAAGGAAGGAAGGAAGGAGAGAAAGAAAAGAATGCCAGGTGAATTCGTTTTGGAGAATAGAATGTTTGTCATTAAAGAAAGGATAATGAAGACTTGAGAGTTCATCCCCCAGTGCCTGCAGAGGATGAGCAAACAGATTGCACTTCTGCGCAGCAACTCAATATCTTGAGTTCCAGTCCTCCATGTACAGCTGAGCTTCCTGCATTAAGCACAACTCAGCAAGAAAAGGATCTAATAGAAGATTTCGCTGTTCAGAAGATTGTTCTCAATCAGATGACTATCCCAATTTCTTCCCCCAAGCACTGCAAAGACATCACAGGCAAGTACTGCTTCACCAAGTTATAGTAACATAAACGCATCTGGAGCTGTAACCCTACAGGAACCTTGAAAAGTCATGCTGAAGTGTGCCAGAACCTCCCTGAGAGCCAGTTTCAGTTCTTGTTCGGCCACTACGGGAACTTTGTTCCAAAGTTGTATCTCCCACCAAAAATGAAGAGACTGGAGCTCCTGAGAAGTCCATTGAGAAATCACATGAGAAGCCAGAAGCAAGGGCTAGTAAGGATATTCTGGCTTCCAAGGCAATACCATTCCCAGGGGAACGTTTGCTGGAAAAATCAGGGACTAGAGACACCAGTTTAGCCATAGGGCTATACCTCAGGGAGTGACTTGACATAATGGCAAAGAGCAACATATACCACCCAGATCACCAAAGAAATCAAAAAAACAAAACTATTCAAAAACTTGCTCTCTTTCTATTAAACTTGAACTGTTCTAGAGGGGAGTGGGTAGCTAGGAAGGAAATAAATTATGTCCTTAAATTATGGATTTTGGAGTTGTGGAGAATAAAATCCCAAAATTCATCTCTAAAGTGATTTTAAAATGCTAGAGGATTCCAATCAGTATTAATACATACGTGTGTGTGTGTATACACACACATATAATATATAAAATATAATTTTTCTATTTTTGCTTTTGATTTTAATTTACAAAGAGTTTCTGCCTGGAATCGATTTTGAGGGTTCAGATTTAGGTTGAGAAATTACAACAAAACAACACAGTATACATCTTTTAGTTTAGGAGATGAGGGAATGAGAGAAAATAGTTTTTGAAGAAACAATTTCTGTAAAAATTAGAAGTGACTTTTTAAAATCTATTTAAAGTTGGGCTTGGAGAATGTCATCTCTGATTATATGGCCTTTTGTTGCAGAGCAAATCAGTGACTGGGGCATCTGTGGGTGTCAGCGTGTACAGGAGTGATTAAGCCAAATCTGTTGTCGTGTTAGTCAGTGATTTGAAAACTGAGTAGATTTTTATTCTAATTTGAAATTTAGTCTCTTCTTTTCGATTTTACTAATATTTCATTCAACAGACTGTTAAGGTCTGATTGTACTTGGAGATACAACTACCAATCAGTTTGATACTCCAGGAAAGAATAGGGTCTATTCAAAAAAATCCCAAATTTCATCTTGGACCTGAAGTGATAGGTCAAATGGATTTCAGAGGATTACACTGCCCTGTGATCCACTGCCCTCCCGCTTTAAGATGGGAAACAAAACTTTTTTGTTGCTTCATTTGTTACTCTTTGTTTTTTGACAATCTACCCCTAAAAGCAAAATCACCAAACACCTACTGAATTGTATGTTTCTATATGCTTTAACTAGTCCAGTCAAATCATATAACAGTTATACACTTGGTAATTTAATGTTGAAGTATTTTACTCTTCTGTTCACACACTCAGAATTTTAGGTCCCAGAAAGGTGGGGCAGACTGACCCTCCAGTAATATATGTGTTTACTGTTAAAGATGAAACGCTGTAACTGACTTTTAAAAAGTGTTAAATAGTATAGAAATAAAGAGAAAAGTTTTATAAAGGTTTAATTTGGGGGGAACTGTTTTCTGTTTACAGTGTATTTATCACCTTGCTTCCTTCCTCTTCTCAAAAAAAAAAAAAATACTATACACACAGTTTGGAATTCACTGAAACAGAAACAGCAAGTCAAGAAATTTTTAGGATAAGGTGATAAAGATGGTTGAATAAAATTAATGCAGAATTTCTCAGTGAATAAAATTGTAGATGTCATGTATTAAATAGGCAAATTTACATGCTGATATTTAGAAAATGGCTAAATATTAAAAACCATGTTGCATTAATCTGTTTTAAGTTCTAATGTAGGATGGAGTTTTATTTTTATTCTCAGGGATAGTTTGTAACAGGAAGAACTGTCCCTCATGTTAGTGAATTATATAGGTACAAACTGAAACTGTAAATTGCAAATACTTGAAAGCACCATTGTGACACAGAATAAACATCTAAGTCATATATTAAAATGAATGTAAATAGGTTAAAATTATGTTACTGTTAAAATCATCTTCCAACTCTAAGTTCAGCTTTAGAGATTTGTATTAGTGGATAACTGTTAAGAGCTTTGAAAACACTGCACATTCCTGAATAAGCCAGAATTATTATTTCTTTGTAATTTATTATTCAGCTTGGCAGTTGCTTTTGATTTTGTGGATTGATAGGTAACTTGGTATAACATATTTATGCAGTTTTAAGATATTCATTTCTATACATTATTTTTTAAAAATCAACTTCTAAAAGAAACATACAATAAACTACCTATGCTGAAAAAAAAAAGAAAAGGAAACCCTGTCAATGAAATTTACTTATAGAGCTAATCAGCATAACCTATTGGATTAAGATCTGAAAATTTAAGGTACCCAATGTACTAAGGAATGTAATAAGGAGAACACCGAGAGAGGAGTCCACATGTATTTCCTCCCTTAAGAATGCTGTTAACCCTCTGGTCCAGACTGTTGATCTTGTACTTAGGCTATGGGGCTCCTCTTTTCTCTTTGAGGTGTGCCTCTATACCTGGAAAACGGTCTCCTTTCAGGAATTCATTACTAACAGGCTTGCCATGTTGGGTCCCTGATGAGCTTCCACAGACTAGGCCCAAGATGACAGCTATCCCAAAGTCAGATTCTATAGTCCCACCAGACATCTGGCAACTGGGCATGTGACAATGTAGGGAGACCCACCCTGTGCTCACTGGAAATATAAACCCAGCGAGTCAGTACTGAAGTCACCACAAAGGTGGACCTTATAAGGCAGGAATTTAGAAAATGACCTGCTCGTGAAACAACCACCCTCAGAACCACAGCACATTGCCAGAGCCATCATCTGACTATCACAACTTGGGTGTCCCCTGAACAATGTCCCACTTCTGCCATGCAGATGTCCTCCTCTCTCCCTCATGGAGCCTCACAATCAGTGCTCACGGAGAGAGAAAACCAGAGTACCTCCATCCTTTATGACTCAAAAGGGCCTAGAACCTACTTTATTAGGAGATTGGATGGGCTCCTAGTTGAATTACTCAGCTTTGAACTACGCATACAATTTATATACATCAGACCTACAGCAATGGCCAAGTCTAGGAATCCACAACACGGGTGAAAGTCAACCACATTGCCCATAAACACAACCAGAATTAAAACACTCACATCTCTGAAGAGCTGCTTGTGGCTACCAAACAAAAATGCACTTGGCTTAACTCTAAGAGCTGTGTTGCAGAGTAGTGAAAGATATAATACAGTACCCATTGCTCTGCTAGAACTATTTTCTGTTTATAATTTTAAGAACTAAAAAGATTGAAAGAAACATCTCCATATTTATACCATTCAGAACTAACCATCATTAATCCTGCCACATTTGCTGTCATTTTTTAAGTATATAAAACACAAAGTTCTTTGAGCTGCCACCCCCATAACACAAAACCATCTTTCTATTGAACTCATATAGCATCTTTATTTTTATTTTTACTTGTTTTATTTATTTATGCAGAACTGGGGATGTAACCCAGGGATTCATGCAAGCGCTTTACCACTGAGCTATACCTCCAGACCCACAGAGCATCTTTAAATGTCTAAGCCTGGTAACCACTTCATCCTTTAGGAAATTAGGTCTGAGGGTCTAAAGTGCTCAAAAATGCTTGCTCCAAGTTTTTGGACACCAGTCCTGTGTTTTCAAACCTTTTAATTAATCCAAAGCAAACTTTAGGCTTCCAAAATCTCTGAGTTAGATTAGATAAGTAAATGGGTACCAGAGTCTCTTAATTCTTAGTTCCTCCCAGGATCATCCCCATGGAGTCAGGAGGAGTTATGTGGAGAAATAAAGCAGTAGGAAGAAGTAGCCACAAACACTGGCCTCCTGCAGATCATGCTCAGGATAAAGATTCTACAGAAATGATTTGGCCTCAAGTCCCTCCCTCCACTGTGCAGGACATGGGTAGAACAGAGACAAATTTGAACGTGAGCCAAGAGACATGGTTACAAATCGACCCATGAAATGGCTGCAAACTTCAGGACCCTGCTGAATAGTGTCCCAAGGGAAAAATCAAATGCACGCTTCATAGGGGCTTTCAGACATGTCCAGACAGAGCCCTCATATTCTGAGTACAGAAAATATATCTACCATTCATCAAATCCAGTCATTGACAATATTTTGTCACGGGTAGATTAATTCCAATTTTTGATTGAGTATTTTAGAAGATCTTTTGTCTTGAGCTTTTGTAGAAGATATACATAATCACTTGGAAAATATATGCCTATCAACTGGGATTTATTTATTTATCTTATTAACATGACCAATTGTTCATATTAATGGGGTTCAGTGTATTACTTCCATTCATGCATACAGTGCACACTGATCACATCCAATCACCTTTTCCCACCTTTCTCTCCCTTTCCCAATCTCTAGTGACCTCTGTTTTACATACCGGTCAGCATTTGTCCATAAATGAGATAAAACATGAAATATTTGTCTTTCCATATCTGGTTTATTCATTTAACAAACTATCCTCCAGTTCCATCCATTTTGCTGTAATAACATAATTTCACTCTTATTTATGGCTGAATAATAATCCATCATGTATAAATACTTCACTTTCTTATCTGTTCATCTGTTGATGTCCACCTAGGTTGATTCCATATCCTAGCTCTTTTGAATAATTCCACAATAAACATGGATATGCAGGTTATCTCTTTAGTATGCTGATTTTGTTTCCTATTAATGTATACTCAAAAGTGGGATAGCTGGATTATATGATAGTTCCATTTCCAGACCATTCTCGATAATGATTGTTCTAATTTATTCTACCTCCAAAAGAGTATGCACATTGATGCTAGCATCTTATGTTTTGTTTTTTGGTTTTGGAGGGAATCTGTAATTTTTGTTTGCTAAACGTTTGTGCTAGAAAATGGCTGCAATGTACCAATTCTACCGCTAGAGGTCAGCGAAATCCTACGATGCAAAATACTTAGCATTGCAAAAACAAAACAAAAAAACTTTGGGTACGGCCATAATGCGACACACGTAAAATTTCACACCATGAAACTTTGTTTCACGCACAAAAATCATTTAGAATACTATATAAAACACCTTCAGGCTATGTGTATAAGATGTAAATGAAACATAAATGGATTTCATATTTTGAACTTTTGAGTCCCATCCCCAAATATCTCATTACATATAAATATTCCAAAATCCAAAAATTCTGAATTCCAAGAATTTCAGTTAAGGGAAATTCGACCTGTGTAACAGTCCAGGTTTTTAGCACATCCAGAGAACCTCCTATCTCACAGTAGTTCTAATACTCTATCTACAATGTTGTATGGCCTCTTTTCTTCCATGTCTCTGGCAGAAAACTAACTCTTGGGACAGGGAGGTAAAACAACTCTGGCCTATCACCTAAAATTAAGAAAGTTCGTTAAGAAAAAAAAAAAAACACAGAGAGGAATAAGAGTTCAAATTGAATACATGAACCAAAACTTAGATGCATATCTTAAATCATTATCAATTCAGCATTAAAATACAACCGAGACAAGGATGTTAGATAATAAAGAGGCTCCTTCTGGCTGGGTATGGGGGCACATGCCTGTAACCCCCCAGGCTCAGGAGGCTGAGACAGGAGGATCGTGGGTTCAAAGCCACCCTCAGCAACAGAGAGGTGCTAAGCAACTCAATGAGACGCTGTCTCTAAAATAAAATACAAAATAGGGCTGGAGAGATGTGGCTCGGTGGTCCAGTACCTCTGAGTTCAATCCCGGATACCTATTAAAAAAAAAAAAAAAAGCCTCCTTCTATTCTAAAGTTGACACTTTCATTTAGCTCTGAATCTCATTTCTTCCATGATCGTCTTCTATGGCTTTTTCTTGACTGGCCTGTTTTTTCTTTGAACAAGCACACAATCTCACCATCCTTTAAACTCTGCATCCAAATTTTCCTGCCTTGTTTCCCACAGTCTAAATTAACTACTCTATCCATGCTACCTTCCTTTACATACTATTTCTTTCCACAACATGGTTGCTTCTTGCCATGCAGAATGTTTTTCTTCGATTTTTATTTCTTCACCTAATGCTAATTATTCCTGCAATGTAATGATACCATTAAGTTGAAACTCTTAGATGGAAACACCTTTTATCTTGTTATTCTCCCAGATAAACATCTGCTGGAAGACCACACCTGCCTCTTACTCCACCCCTTCATTCCTCTCCTGGACAGGAGGAAGAATCTATCTGATTGGTGAGTTTGACTTTGGAGGTTATATCTTTCTCCATGGTCCTTCAAGGGAGATGGGGGTGGGGGGCCTACCTAATTCTGTTGTGTGGCATCAGAAAACTGTATAGAGATGTGTCTGGGATTTGTTTAAAAAATAATCCAGAGCTGAGAAGCATCTCTGGAATGGCAAAACAAGGACCTTTAAAACCCCACCCCTCCATAAAAGTAAAGAGAACATAGGGACAAAAACTTTCAAGTTCAACTTTTAGAACTCTAGAAAATTAACTGAAGGCTTGCAGTAATCCAGTGAATGCTCACTCAAGAAAAATGACCAATGCTCAGTACACACAGACATGTGGCACTTATCATAGCTCATGCCTGTTCCCTCCCATCCTCCTCTCCTCTGCTCCCAGAGTAATCTTACAAACCAGTATCCCAGCAGCCACCACACTGACCCTGCTGGCCCTGCACCCCTCATTTCTTTTCATAATTTATTGACAACTTCCCATTTACAGTAATGGTTACACAGATTACACAAGCTCCTGGGGGAATAAAAGTCATGGTTTACATTTCTTTTAGAAATCTCAGGGTCAGTCTATAATGAATTCCCAAGGGAATTTTTGGCAAGTATTTTGCCCCACACCTATTCCATAAGGTGTGAGAATCCAAGGAAGCTAAAGATTTCCTTTAGGGAAAAAGAGAGAGATGTAGAGCACTAGGTAAGATTAACCTTGAGGAAATGAGTCTGCTTGGTCCCCAGTCACAAAAACCCTAGAATATCAGAGGCAAGTAGCAGAATGAGAAAAGGACAAGGCCAAGCATCTCTTCTGCAGGGGACATCTGTGTCACGTTATCTACTTTGATGATGTTGGTGCTGTTACTTCCCAGCTCCTGTTCTGATCCCTATCATGCCAGCGAGGTACATTCACTGTGGTGGGGCAGCATATGAACACTAAATATCACATTAAAAATTTCGAAGTTTGGGGAAAAGGGCAGAGTATCAAAGTTTCTAAAAACAATTAACCCCTGACCTGCTTTGTTTGACAGCACCATAACTTTTTAAAATCTTCAATGCCTTCCACCAAAGACTATCTACAGTTTGCTCGGGTTTTATCCCATCAAATTATTCACACTGTTACCTGCCCAGTACACTCTACCTTCAGAATCTGAAATGTCCTTGGTGAGGCATCTAAACTGAAGTATGCTATAGAAAGTCAGCTGCCTCCATCGGCCCCAGAGGAGGGCTGTGGGTCTAACTGTGGCAGCAGTCCTGCCCTCCTGCCCTCCTGCCTTCTCCCCTTTTTCTAGTGGGCACCTAGAAGTCCCTCCTTCCAGGACAGCGGTAACATAGGGATTTGGAGGGCTAGGAAAAATGGGAGGACAGGTCTGCTTAAGCCTCAAGGCAATCATTTACCAAAGTTTGCACCAGATCATCAAGCACTGTCCAAGTCCATAAGCCAAGTCCATAAAAGTGGTACTTTGGTTTCTTGTTTGTCATTGTCAGACATCTCACAGGGAGAAGAGTTTGGATGCAGTTAGTTCCCTAAAGATTCCTGTGCTGGAGGCTTGATCCCCAGTGTGGCAGTATTGAGGCTATGGGACCTTTAAGAGGTGGGGCCTATTGGAAGGTGGGGCCTATTGGGAGGTGACTGAGCACCTTGTGAAGGAATTAATGCTGGTCTAGGGAAATAAGCTAGGTCTCACAGGAGTGACTTAGTTCTCATGAGAGCAGGTTGTTATAAAAGAAAAAGCCTGACCTCTCCCCTTTTTTTGTTTTGTTGAGATTTTGTTTGTTTGGGGGGTTGTTTTTGTTGTTGTTGTTGTTGTTGTTGTTTGTTGTTTGCTTTTGCTTCCTGTCTCATCATGTGATACATACCTCCCTCTTGTGCTGGAGTGCTCCCACCACATGACATCATCACTCCTTGAGACACAGCCAGAAAGCCTTCACCAAAGCCTAAGCAGATGGGACTGTCCAACCAGACTTTCAGCCTCTAAAATTGTGAGCTGAATAAACCTCTTTTCTTTGTAGAAGTACCCCATCTCATGTATTATGTTATAACAACACAAAACAGACTAAGACAAAGACAGTGATGAGACAGGATTCACACCATTAAGCCCACATCCTTCACAGCCCTAACTTACTGTCAATGTGTGGGTGTTCACGTACAAGGAAGCAACAAGGTCATGTCAGAAGCATGCATCCTTTTGTCTAGCAAAAGTCACTTATAATCCTACCATTTAGAGAAAAATCAAAGTATTCTGACCTCTTCCCCAAATGTTTTGTTGTTGTTTTTGTTTTGTTTTGTTTTTTCATTTTGTCTTGTATGTTTTGCAATTCTGGGGATAGAACCCAAGGCCTCACACAGGTTATACAGGCACGACACTGAGATACATCCCTAGCCCTCTGCAAGTTTTTTAATATACAATTAGCATATATGACTTTTACAAGTCAGATAAAGCAAAGTTATTTCTGGTTTTGGAAGAAAAATAAATAAGAGAAATGAAGCAATCATTTGAACTGTCCTAATGACAGCCAAGTGAAAGCAGGATCTGTGAACACACAGATAAATCAAGGTGAATGACCTGGCTGAACCCACAGCCCATTGCCGTGAACTCAGATTACTCCTGAACTTTTCATTCTCAATAGGTTTCATCAACCGCCCCCCTACACCCTACTTTTCAGTAATTAAACTAGCAAGTGACAGGCTCTTGCCCAAGCATAGGGTATTGCCTCTCCATTTACTTAGGTTTTCTTTACTGTCTCTCAATCAAATTGAAAGAAATTTCTCCATGTATGTCTTCTATGTTTTTCTTATAATTATACCTAGATTGCTTACATTTGTTACATCTGTAAATTTTTTATTGTTTCCTAACTGTGTGTTGCCAGCATATAGAAGTGAACTTAGCTCTGTGCTCACAGATCCTGCTCCCATTCAGCTGTCATTAGACAATTCAAATAATTGTTTCATTTCCCTTATTTTTCTTCTACCTGATGTGTTTTCATCACCCTTGGGATTTTATCTGCAAAGTCCATGTTCAAATTTTGTCTTTTCTATACATTCATGATCAGTTTGGCTGGAACTATTCAACTTTTCCTGAATTCTCAGAGTATGTTCACTATTACTCATTTATCACTGCCCTATTTCCCCTAACTGTAAGTATTTTAGGTTTTGTGGGTCATACAGTCTTGGCCATACCTACTTATTGTGGACTAAAAGCAGCCGTAGACAATCTGTAAACAAATAGGCATGACTGTGTTTCAATAAAACTTTATTTGTGGCATGTTCCTTTCAGGCAGCAACTGGGATCAAAAGCCCTGCATCATTTCCCACAAAAGTGGAACTCCTCTGTCAGCAGGATGGCTATGAAAAGACAAAAAGGAAGCTCTCAAATCCTAGAACCAGTGGTGATAGTTCCTAACCTCAGGAATTCTGTCAAGGTTCTTTGTATCAGTTACCACTGTCACAATCCTTGGGGTTAATAATTCTGCCTGGGCTTAATTATGTGGCTGCTGTCAGACGAAGGTTGGTTTGTGACCGATGGCCTAGGCTGGCTTCATTTATTTGTCTGGCAGTTGGTGCTGCTGCTAAGTGCTGGCCAGCTTGGGCTGACACCTCTAGCTGGCTGAGCTGATGGACAGGATGGGGATGGGAAGAAGGGTTCCTAACAGGAAGTGGGATGTCTCAAAACATGGGATATTTTCAGTTCCCTGATGAGTCACATTTCCTAATGTCCCCTGGGCCAGTGCAAGCCCATAGCCAGGTTGGAGTTGGGGGTAAGAGAAGAAAAACCACATTGCCAGGGGGTTGGCAGACAGAGAGGGGAGCCGTTTGTGGTCATTTTGTGATCCACCCAAGGTATGTGGGAAAAATAAAAGTAAGTTTCAAATCAAGAGAAGAGAACAGACTAATCCAGAAGAATCCAGCCAGATTCAAACAGAGTTCAAAATAAAGTTCAGATCAGGACAGAGCAAAGAACAGCAAATTAAAAACAAAAGATCCAGGCATTGGCAATGCCTGAGTTCATGAACAAGTTCAGTTACTTAAGCAGCAGAGTACAGGGCAGCTACCCTGTTTCAGAGATCATTCTGGTCGTATATTAACTCCCCAACGTAAAAAGCTGAGTCATTTTTAAACAGATCTAAGTACCACAGCTGCCATCTACAGACACTGGAGTGACTCCAGGAGAGAAACTGGGATAGAAGTGTAGGGATTCCCAAAGACAGCAATGTCAGATTGGGACTCAAGTCAGATAAGGCAGCTTGTTCCTCCCTGGAGTGGGGGTAGTTGGTCACTGAGATGTTCACATGGCCTCTGCCAGGGTGTCCTGGTCCCTTGAGAGCGTATGGCCCATCTGCTATGTGGACATGAGACCCTCTCCAAACCATATGAAGTAAAATACTCTGTCATATTAGGTCTTTGTTTACCTGATTCCTGTTTTTCTCCCTAAAATTCTTCTTTTATCCTCTGAAATTCTGTCATGAGACTTAATAGGTGCCAAGTACTGGGCACACAGTGGAAAATAAAGACCAAGTAGTGAAGCATCTGCTAATACGGTTTTCCACAGTCAAGATACCCTTCCAGTGAGAGATGTAAACATGCCAAGTTTTAAGTTTCTCATTGAGCTCTCCTATTAGGGGAAGATTAGTCTTGGATGACAGCTTCTTAAATTTTTTAATTCACTGAGATCCCTTGGCATGGTACGAGTTGTGACAATAATTTCCCTACTCTTCTAACATCTTAATATTTTTAAAAAATCAACTTCCCTAAGTTAAATTCATTTTTATAAGTTCAGAATCAAGAGGTATCATTTCTAGTTAAGAAGATTCATTTTTAATAGGTCTAACATCCATAGGATTTTCTAGAAGTACTGAAATTTCAACTACATGATATTCTCTGCGATAAAATGTTAAGAAGAATCAGAATATGAGAAGTAAACAAAACCACAAGGGTGGGACAGATGGCCAGGAGAATTACCTTTTGAGACTCTACAAAATGTCACCATAATTCAGCTAAAACAATTATTGGGCTAGAACCTATAATATCCCAGGCTATGGTAACCATAAGTGTGCACATTGCTTTTGCATTAATAATAGCTAGTACACAAATCTTGTGACATCCAATACCTCCTATCAAGGGCACTGAGAATAGAATGCACGGGCTCTGTCCTAATGGCACCACCACCCATAGTAGTGGACAGAGACCACAAAACAGGGTGTCAGGAAAGATGTCCATTGGCCACAAACTTTTTTTTTTCCAGTTCATTCAACCCCTGAGGATACATCATTTATACAATTGTCCTCCCTTATCTGAAGATCTGTGTTCTGTGGTTACCATTACCCAGAGTCAACAGTGATCCAAAATATTAATACTCATCTTCACTCCTTCAAGGGAAACCACATTCACCCAATTTTTATTACAGTATTTTGTTATGTTTATTCTATTTTACTAATAGTTATTGTTAATCTCACATCCACTAGGGGTCTTGGGATATACCCCCACAGATAAGGGGAGACTACTATACTGCTTGACAAAAGGATAAATTTGGTCCACCTTACATTCTTTTGGCCCAACATGTAGTCAGAGACATTTTAACCTTCAGTTCTTTAATATCCAAGACCACCGGCATAATGTGATTATTGGCTCATAGTTATCAGTAACCTGCAGGATGACACAGTTTGTTTACTGAGAAAAGCAGTGATAATATTTTGTGTCTGAAAAAAAAATGTTTTTGAATTACAGAACTCATCACATTGACCAAAATATTCACAAAACTGTGGTTTGATCTCTGTCTTCTCAACTTGATCTCTCCATACAGAAATGGCTCATTTGATAATCATGTGATTCAAAGAGGAAAGCAGGTAGCTTTGCTTAAAAGTCAAAAACTGAAAATTCAATGTTCTCTAAGGGTGCAATACAATACAACTCAATCTGATTTCCCTGAAGGTATTTGCTAACTATAATTTGAGGAGAAAGGTAGTGGGTCACAAGATAACATAAGATCCCTACCAAAGAAGTACAACCAGTTCTACATATTTAAGCCAATTAAACTCAAATGTGAGTTATAAAAAAGTAAATAAATAAGGCCCTTTTCTTGAGGAAAGAGTTATATATGCACAGGAATTCAGTACTTTTGCTCCTTCTACAACATGGCTGATATAGTAATAATTGTTTTGGTTTTTCTGGTTCAAATATTTTACAGATATCTAAAAGTTTACTCTAATTGAGCACTAGAAATATTAAGAAACAGTTCTTAACTAAGCAAAGTAGTAGAATACTATATAAGCCTTAAATCAGGTTTTAAAAGCAAAACAGGGGTTTGGGTGTATGGCTCAGTGATACACCACTTACCTAGCAAGTATGAGGCCCTGGTTTCCATCCTCAGCTCTGAAAAAAGGGGGTAAAACAAACAAACAACAACAACAAAAAAAACCTTTCCCACAACCTATCATGTACTCTGTGATACCTGAAAGGTCTTTAAAAATAACAAAAACCTTTAATGATACACCTAAAAAATAAAGCCTAACATACAAATATACCAAGAAATAAAACAAATAACTTTTCAATTAGGAACCTTTGGCTTTCCCTTAGTTACAAGTGAGTTAAAACCGAACTGACAAAGCATAAGATGAAATGATAATAGAACTGAAAAGCCTATTAGCCTGCAAGAAAAGTCTGGTTCTCCACCTGTTTTCCTATGGCCTATAAAAAGAGGGTGGTTTTTGCATTTTTAAATTCTTAAAGGAAAAACAAAATAATAATAATAATTTGTGACATATGAAGAGTAAATGAATTCCTAAGGTCAATATTAACTCATAAAGTTTTATTTGGATACAGCCAGACCTATTTGTTTAGAGATTATCTCTGAGTGCTTTTACTCCACAATCAGAAGTTGAGGTAGAGACCATGTGACCCTCCCCCCCAAGCCTAACAGGTTTACTACCTGCTTTCTAAAAAAAAAAAAAAAAAAAGCTTACCCAGTCTTGGCCTGGAGGCCACATGGGGTTGCTTAAAGCCTGGCTTAAGGAGAGACTCCTGGTCTCCTCTTCCCTAGGTTACCCTCTCTCCAACACTGGGCTTAATCTAATGTCGATCAGCTTCAGACCCATCAACCGCAAACAGCATCACCAAAAAAACAGTATCAAGTCCAGGCCTACAGAAAAGCCAGGGTTTTCACCCAAGTATACAAGGCACAAGCAGTTTCACCAACTAACCATTTCTTAATGGGAGCTTATAAAGTTCTTATATACTTAATGCAAAATTCAAAGACGAATTTAACAAAGCCTAGTTGTTCCTCCCTGCTGTGGATTCTGCAACCTTGAACTCAATCAACTGCAGATGGAAAGTAACTGGAAAAAAAAATTTTTTTGCCTGTCACTGAACACATACATTTTCCTTGTCATGGTATAAATTTCCCTAAGTAATACAGTGTAACAACTGTGTACATAGGGAGAGAGAAAATGTGAAATAAAAGTTTTTAAAAATGAAGGTAGACACTAGTGTGGCTGTATGTATAAACATGGCTGTACAACCAATGTGATACTGCAATCTGTACAAGTGGAAAAATAAGAATTCATACCCCTCCCCAAAAGAAGATACAGCATAAATGTCTTTCCAAGTCAATAAAGATACTACTATAACATAAAAAAAATGAAGGTAGAAAGAGATGGTCCGATATCTAGGTTATCAGAACTCCTTCAGGTAAAACAGACCCAGTAGTCTCCCTGCTAGGTATGTACTTATAGAAACTCCTGCACTTATACATTAGGAAACACAGAATATACAAGAAAAATAATAAGAAACATAGAATATACAAAAATATAAGAATATTAATAGTTAACATTATTTACAATAGCCTAAACTTGGAAAAGCTATAATATTCCAAGAGGATAACAAACAAAAAATTTATAGAAAATGCACACAACAGAATATGGTATAGCAGTAAAAATACATGCACTAGAGCTATAAGCAAAAACTTGGGTGGATCTCAGCAATATTCATATAAAACACAAAAGAAAGCAAAACTAAACAGTTTGTTATTGAGAGACATGTATATAAGTGTTTTTAGGACAAGGAAAATGGTAAATACAAATAAATAATATTTTTTACCTCTGATAGGAGGTCAGAGGGATGAGATCCAAAAGGTACATACAAGGTATTGGTAATGTTCTAAATTTTAAGTTGGGTGGAGGGTCATGGATAATTATTTCATTATTCTTCTTCCTAAACTTATTTACATGATCTATTCTTTTGCATGTGCCAAATATTATATTAAAAGTATTGTTTGAAGAATCTCTATAAAGCATATGGTATAAATGGATGTTGAAGATGCTTAACATGTCTTTGAAGTCAGACAGACCAGGGCTGGAATCATGTCTTAGAGTGAATCCTATGTCTATGGAACAGGTTCCTAATCTCTCATATAACCTATATTTTCTCATAAAATTATGGCAATAACATGTCTCCTAGAGTTTATTTTAAGATTGAGATTATTGAGTATGGGTAGGGGATGTGGCTCAGTGGTAAATCGCTTGTCTAGTACATACGAGGTCCTGGGTTTGATTCCCAGTGCCTCAAAACAGAACAAAAAGGATTACTAGGATGTAAGTTCCATGGCTATGTATACATCATCTGCCTACATATCCCTAGTAAATAGCACATCCCTGACAAGTAATAGGCACTGAAATGCCAAGCAACTTTCCTTCCAAAACAGTAGTTTGTGTGAGTGGTTTTGTGCTGGCTGCTTTACTTTTTGGTTTTTGTTTGTCTGATTTTTATTTTTTGGATTGGTATTTTATCTTGGCATGGACTCTTTATAACTATACATAAGAAGGTACTTCTCAGGCTGATTGTGGCTCAGAGGTAGAGCACTCGCCTAGCATGTGTGAGGCACTGGGTTCAATCCTCAGCATCACATAAATATAAAATAAAGACACTGTGTCCACCTATGACTAAAAAATAAATATTTTTTTAAAAAGAAGGTACTTCTCTGGGTTCAGGTTCTGAGTCTGTAACACAATAAAGCCGGGCAGCATATATGATTTCTTAATTCTTATAACCTGATATCATGTCGTACATTAATCTTTTCAAAGGTAACCTTAGATAAAGCAAGCATATTTTGGTTACACAAAAAGGCAAATTCAAGTTACATATTCATAAATATCCTAAAAAGAGGGATAATAACTAGCTAAACCAAACTATGTCTGAAATGGTCAGATTCATTCAGTGAAGGTCATCGCAGGGAGATGAGCCAAGCAGCGAGGGAGTTCTCCTGGCAGGTTGCATTAGTTTGGTTCCTGTATCTTTGACCTCCCTTATTCTTGGCCTTTGTCTTTGGTTCCTATACTTCTTCTGCCCACTGTGACTTCTACTCCTCGAACTCAGTCCTCAGTTTTTGGTAAGTTCATCCACTCTCATGCCTTTAACTAGTACAGTTGTCACAATTACTAGCACCCACAAGAGTGACTACAGTTCTGTCCTCTCACCTGAGTTTTAAACCCTAATTAAAATTCAGGATGTTTTCATCTGGGGCCTACCACCATTTTTAGATCAATAGGTCAAAACAATGCTTAGAATCTCTGTTCCTAAAAGGTAATGCCCATGAAGCTCTGACCTGCTGGACCCTGGCTTATCCTATAGAGGGAACAGGAAAAAGTCCCAGCTCTCTACCCCTGTGTGACATAGTAAGGAAGTCCCCAACTCAATTGGGATTAAGTCCTGACATTTACATTCAGCTCCTCTTCCCCCCCCCCTCTTAAATCTTTTCAATCTGAATGGGCCTTTCCTAACAATGGAAGTCTCCTTTCCAGTCTAACTTCACATTCTAGCCACTTTACACCTGACCTCTGTTGGTTCAGAGGCACTCCAAAAGCTGTTATCAAATGAAAAATGTACAATCACAGATATTTATAACCTTGAGAATCTGATAAACAAGACCAGCTAAAAGAAACAGGACCATTCCAACTCCTCCCAGAAAGCGTCAGCTCGCCTACCTGATGTTTTCCAGGGCATTTGTTATCTGTTCTTGCTCAATATCATAGAGTTTCACCTCGAAGCCTCCACTGGCAAACAACATAGCCCAGCTTCGTCCAATGAGTCCACTACGGGGAGAGAAAATTAAGAAATGATTAAAATTAATTTAATAACTGAACATCTTTTCATTCTTAATCCAGAAGAAACTTTTCAAAATTATACAGCACCCCATTCCTACAATATTTGATAAATCTCTTTAAAGTGCACATCTTGATAACTGTATTTGTTTAAAATGTTATCTGTTTCTACCCAGGAACTCCTGAGCCCCCAACACAAGTGCCAAGATCAGTATTCCACAGGGAATGTGGCGGTATGTCAAGTATTCATCATGTACTCGTGCACTGAAACAAAAAATTACAGTCGGGAGGTAGCAGGGTGACATGAGGCAAAAGGTCCTTAGTTGAACCCCCATTTGACCACTGTCTTAGGCAAGTCACCTAACTTGAACAAGAGAGAGAATACAGCCAGCCATTGTATCCCTAGGTTCTACATCTGAGGATTCAACCAACCACGGATTGAAAATACTTAGAGGAAAAAAAAAAAAAAGAAAACTACATCTGTACTAAACATGTAGACATTTTTCTTCTCATTATTCTCTAAACAATGCTGTACAACCACAAGTTACATTACATTTTACTAGGCATTTAAATTCATTTAGGTTTTATGTAAGTATTATACCACTGTATAAAAACAACTTGAACATATGCAGATTTTGTTACCATGGGCGTCCTAGAATCAATCTCCCATAAATGTAGAAAGATGAGTGTATTTGCTGTCGTCTTCAAATAATTAACTGCCACCACAACAGCATGAGTATGGATTTAGGTGCCGGCACCATTAAACACTCAGGTCTTACCTCTCTTAGTCTTTATAACACCTTACAATGTATGTACTATCATTATTTCCTCTGAGGCACAGAAGAATTACTTATCCATGCTGGAGCTAAGAGATGAAGCCAAGAGGTCTCTTGAGTCCTTACACTTAACCCCTACTCTTCACCCACTGCTTCAGACTTATTGGAAAATAAAAAGATAAAAGAATCATAAAGAGCACATATGGGATTGTTCAAAGGGTTAAAGACAAATGTACAGAACACATCTAGAGTCCAATTCTTGATTTCTAATACTATTCTCCAATAAAAGAAAGCAGTACTCCTTGAAGAAATGACAAATTCTAGAGCTGAGCCATATAAGATAAGCCTGGAGCAGTCTGTAGCACCAGCAAGTAAATGTTAAAAAACAAAAACAAAAAAAATCTACATTGATAAGATACATCAAAGGGATACAAGAAACCACTAGAAGAGCTCCCAATGGCTAAAACTGGAATAAATTGAGCCAGTTTTTTTTATTATAATACAAACTATAGAATATTCAAAAGTTCATACTGATAAAAATAAATGTTTGAATAAATAAATAAATGTTAGAAAAGTCACATTTCCCTTGCGGAAGAATTCCAAATAATATATTTAGCTACACTGTCCTCAGAGAAATGGAACATCATTTTCCACCCTATGCAAACCAACTTCTTTCCCAAGAGTACAGTATGGAAAGAGGAAACAAAAGAATAACTTAGCCGTGGAGGAAACTGAACCACTAGCTCAGCCAGGTGGTCAAGGTTAATATCAACAGCAATGAATCATAATGAAAGTATGTTGTGATACCTTGATATGTGATGAGAATGAAAATTTACTTCTGTGGTCTTCCTACCACAACCCCAGCTTAGTCATGAGAAAAATATTAGGCAAATCTCAACAGAGGGACATTCGACAACTACATGACTAGTATTCCTCAAAACTGTCAAGGTCATCAAAAGCAAGGAAAGTCTAAGGAAATGTCACAGAGGAGTCAAAAGGGAAATGACAAGTACAGATGTCACTTGGTATGAATGAGGGATAGGTTCTAGGATCCCTTTCTCCCAGCTCAGAGAATGCTCAAATTCCTTACAAAAAATGGAATAATATTTTCATACAATCTATGTGCATCTTCAGGAATCATCTCTAGATGACTTATAATACTTAACACAATGTGAATGCTATGTAAATAGTTGTTATACTATATTGTTTAGAAAACAATGACAAGGAATGTTATTGTTACATGTTCAGTGTAGGCACAATTTTTTTTTGCAAATATTATCAATCCATGGTTGGTTGAATCAACAGATGTGGAACTCAAGTTTATAGAGAGAAAACTGTAAATGTGATTTGGCATCCTGGAACAGAAAAAGGACATCAGGTAAAAACTATGGAGATCAGAATTTAAAAAGATATTACTTTTAATTAACTATTAATAAACACTATTAGTGGGTGATAATGTAATGGTTCGTTAATTGTAACACATTGTACCATATTAATGTAGGGAAGCTGGGTGAAGCAGGACATGTATAGGCATATGTAGGACTGAATGAAGATACAGGGAGAAAATGACCAGTGCAAGATCTCACTTCCATCTTAATCTCCAGGTCTGGGAGATTGAACACTCCTCTTTTTCGTTGTGAATTGTTAGATATTTCATAAAGGATATCTAAGTGCATGAGTAAAAATCACAGTAAGTTTTGTACAGGGAAGTGGGGGCAAAGCAACACTTGTCCACAATATGAACTTGTTTTTTGTTCATTCAATAAGGTAAGCTCTATGCACTGGGAACTATCTTGCTCACCTTTGTATTCCTGGCACATTGTACAGCTTGATAAATGTTAGTTGTTGACAACAAAAACGCTGACATGCCTTAATGACAAACACTAGATAATGGTCAGCAAGCTCTTCCCATGGAGTGAAGATGAAGGCAACAGTGATTTACTCCGGAGCTAGGTAAAGAGTGCCTACTATGTGTCAGGCACTATTCTATAGCCGGATGCCAGGAGCTTAGAGTGGGCTGTAAGCCTAGTTTATTGTAAATAAGTAAAAGTGCTAAGGGAAAAAAAGAAAATGACAAGAGGGATAAAAGTAGGAAGTAGAAACTGGGAGGCAGAGAAATTTTATAAGCACTACCAGGGAATGACTCACTGGCAAGGTAACATTTTAGCAGAGTTGAAGAAGGTAAAGGGCCAAGCCATGAGTATATCTGTAAGAAAAGTGTTCTTGGCAGGGAGAGAATGACTAAGTCTGATGGGCAGCTGCAGTGGAGGTGGAAGGAGAAGGCGGGTAAGGGATGAAGTCCAAAGGTTGGAAGGGAAGGTGAACTGGTTACATACATAGTGTCTCAGAGACCATAGAGGGATTTAGATATTTACTCATATGTATGAGATGAGTACTGACAGAATGTTTTATATGAAAGACATGAATTGATTTAAGTTTTAAAAGGAACTTTCTAGTTGTTTTCTTAAAAATACACGATTTATGATGGCTTGACTTTGTGATGGTACAAAAGCAAAAGGCATTCAGTTGAAATCAAACTTGGAAGTCTGAATTTGGATCTCTTCCCAGGCTAGTGCCTGGGAAAAAAAAAGTCCAAACCTCTTTCATGATGCTGGGTGGCAGCAATTACCAATCAGTCCCGTGATCACAAGAGGGAAACAACCAACAGTCTACAGTGCTGTGCTGCTATGTTATGAGGTTTAGTAGGCTGGAAGTAGTAAGTGCATTTTACACTTCTGATATTTTCACCTTATGATGGTTCATTGGATTATGACCCCATTGTAAGTCAAGCAGCATATGTACTGAAGAAAGGCAAAGATGGAAATAAAAAGACCAGTTCAGAGTCCAGAGCCTGTTGCAGGATATGACGGTAGGTTGGAAGAAGACAGAAGCAGAAGATTGGTGGTTATCTGAGTTTTGAATATATAATATATTCAAGGTATAGCCAAAAAGAATTGCTAGTGGGTTCCATGTAGGGTATGAAAACTGAAAGAATTGAGGATGATGCCAAGTTATTTTTGGAGAGCAAGAAAGGATGAAGATGTCATTAATTCTATAGGAGAAGATTTTAGGAGACATTCAGGAGTTCAATATAGGGTATTTTAATTGTGAGATGTCTAACAAATAGATCAAGCAAAACAACTGGATAAAGTCCTCAGTTCAGGGCCAGTATCTGGGCTGGAACATGAATGTGGGGTATTTAGTCATGTGTGATATGTGAGATCTCTAAGGAATGGAGACTTAGGACACTCCAATTTAATGGGGACA
Organism: Urocitellus parryii; assembly: GCF_045843805.1. Classification (NCBI taxonomy): domain Eukaryota; kingdom Metazoa; phylum Chordata; class Mammalia; order Rodentia; family Sciuridae; genus Urocitellus; species Urocitellus parryii. The sequence continues at coordinate 80,221,127 of NC_135532.1, forward strand.
GATAACCAGATGAGAGGGTTAGGAAGTGAAGAGAGCCTCAAGGAGAAGAGATTGTCCATCTGGGTCAAAACCCAGTAATCAAGTAGAATTTGGACTGAGAATTGGCTATTGGGTTTAGCAGGATGAATGGGAGTGGGAAACCATGATAAGAGAACTTTTTGTGACCTGATGGCAAGGAAAGCTTGCCTTAGGTGGGTGAAAGATAAAATGAACCCCTGGATCTAACTCCAGTCTCAAGAATGAAAAATAGAGGAACATGGTAAATAACACTATAGGGACACATTCAACAAAATCTCACTGGGTTATCTTTCCCCATTAAAGTTGGAGTGTCCTAAGTCTCTGTTTCTTAGAGATCTCACGTCTTGCACTACTAAATACCCCACATTCTTATTCCAGCCCAGACGTTGGCCCTGAACTAAAGACTTTACTCTGTTGTTTTGCTTGATCTATTTGTTAAACATCTCATAATTAAAATACCCTATATTGAACTCCTGATTATCTCTCTTAAAATCTTTTCCTATAGAATTAATGACACCTTCATCCTTTCTTGCTCTCCAAAAATAACTTAGCATCATCCTCAATTCTTTTACTTTTCACATCCTACATGGAAGATTATACAGGACAAATGATTCATGTTCTTCAACAAATAAACTTCAATAAACTTGTTTTTAAAAAAGAGGGATGAGATGGGGCTGTGGTTGTGGCTCAGAGGCAGAGCACTTGCCTAGCATGCTCGTCTAGCATGCGTGAGGCACTGGGTTCAATCCTCAGCACCACATAAAAATAAAGAAATTTTGTCCAGCTATAACTAAAAAATAAATATTAAAAAAAAGAGAGCTGAGAAATCTATAGCTTAAAAACATCAATAAACAATAGCATCAAATATAACATGTGGGCCTTATTTGGCATCTGAATCAATCAAACTAGGTGTTAAAAGATAATAAGGGAAATTTTGAATGCAGAGGAAATGCTTAAAGATGTTAAGGAATTCTGTTAAAATTTTGCCTATGATGATAGCATTGCTATTATGTATTTGTAAAAGAGTCTGTACCTTTAGATATACATGCTGATATAGTCATAGATGAAATGATATGTCTGGAATTTATTTCAAAAGAATCCAGAGAGGAGAGTATAAAAGAAACTAGATTACCTCTGTGTTAGTAACTGTTGATGTTGGGGGCAGGGTACAGGTACATAAGGGTTCACTATATTATTCTCAACTTTAATATGGTTTGAAATTTTTCCATAGTACAAAGTCAAGAGATAGATAATGGGAAGAAAGAAACTGGAGACAGAATACAGATCATTTTACTAAGTTTAGACAGAAAATGTGGTGGTAACCAGGGCGAGAAATGGGATCAATTTAGAAGAAAAACTATATATTTTCATGTTGAAGGGTCTGATCCTCTGGGTAAGGGAAACTGATAAGCTTGAGGAAGCACAAGGCTGATTTGGGGTTACTGCACCTATTTCCATTGCTTGAGTCTTATACTGATGCTTGCTGTTGGCCAGGAAAAGTCAGTCCCCGTAATCAAACACTGAGACAGAAAAAATCCTTGAAACTAAAGGTACCCAAACAGAAGCAGGATAATCACGGGCAGAGACAATGACATCAAATGTTCATTGAATGTGTGGATTGGGCCCCACCTCTCTTCCAATCCTGAAATTTTCTTTTTTTTAACTTTCTTTTTTTTTAATTTTTAATATTCATTTTTCAGTTTTCGGTGGACACAACATCTTTGTTGGTATGTGGTGCTGAGGATTGAACCCGGGCCACACACATGCCAGGCAAGTGCGCTACCACTTGAGCCCCATCCCCAGCCCCCAATCCTGAAATTTTCAAATTCTACTTATAATATCAAAATCAAGTTGCATTTCATCCACAAGCTGTCCTGAGTACTCCTCAGACAATTCAAAGACAAATCAAAAAAGTTCTCTAGGGTTTCTCTAAATTGAAAGCTCCTGAAAATGTGAAGCAGGCATCAGGTCCTAATCTAATAAATGCCATAGCAGCAATATATCCTCCATTTCAGAGGTGTCAAGGGGATGTGTAGACAGAGCCAAGGATTCGGTATTGGAAGACTTCTTCCATGAGCTCTTACATGTCTTGCTGGGTATGCTAAGACTACAAGGCTCTGGCCATTCTTCACCAGGACTACTTCTCAGAGTTATATATGTAGCAAGAAACCTTGAGAGAGGACAAAGAGCAGAATCGTTTATTGCTTACTATAAAATGTAGGTGTCCCTAAACTCAGTATTCTCTTGAAATCCACACAGGCCCTTCATGCACCCCTATGTGATTCTAAGAGAAGGGAAACCAATGAAAATATAGGCATACTTCAGAGATATTATAGGTTCAGTCCCAGACCACCACAAATAAGCTAATTTCACAATAAAGCAAGTCACATGAGTTTCCCATTTCAAAGTTATGTTTAGGAAGATGTGGCTCAGTGGTAGAGCACTTGCCTAAAATGCTCAAGGCCCTGGGTTAAATCCCCACCACCAGACACAAAAAAAGAGGTTGTGTTTACTTCAGTCTTACATTGTGTCTAAAAAAAAAAAAAAACCCAATGTATATCCCTTAATTAAAAGACATTTTATTGCTTAAAACAATATCTGTGAAGAACAATAAAGAAAAGCACAATAAAGTATGTCTATATGATACTCAAAGCCACCTGCTACACCACGATTAGTGAAGTCCTTTGTCACTGATCCAGAAGACTGATGTCCTCAGCCAGCATCCATGAAACAGTAGCAGACTAAGTTATTAGCACTCCAACAGATGGAACACATGAGAGCAGAGAGGGGAGGGCAAGCTTGTCTCAAACCTAAAAGCAGTTTGGTGGCAGGGGGCCTTCAAGAGCAGTCTTAGGGTAGGATCCAGAAGTATTCTCCCTACTCCATCTCCCATCTATACAGTGGCACTGTGAACATAGGAGATGTCTCACAGCAGAGACTAACAGCTTCTGTTAGAACTGGCCCAAACTGGTGAAGGGAAGACCCTGGCATGCCTTGTATAGACTTGAAAATCCTCTAATGCCACAGAAGTGCTTGCCAAGCTTCAAAGCTCTCACACAATACTCACTTGAGCTAAGCCTCAAGTACATTAAAGGGGTCACAGAGAAGGTCACCATCTTATTACAAAGTATCTTATGTGAAGCCATTTGTTGCACACACAATTAAAATCACTTTCACTGGAGCTCTGGATAAAGGAATAGGATATTATATCCCCATTTACTCCATATTCTTCTATAATATGAAACCTTTTGTAATTAATATAAAATGTGCATATTATATACATGTGAATTATTAGTGACACTCTCAGGATTCTAGACATGTACTGATAAATACAGTATACTCTAGCCACATGTAGCTATTTACATTAGAATTAAAGTCAAATAAATGTTAAAACTCAGGAAATCAGCAGTACTAAAGCTAGACAAGTTCAAGTGCTCACTATCAAAATGTGATAGTGACTACCAAGAATATACAGACAGCCATCCATACCTATGGATTGAAATATTCAGGGAAAAATTGCATCAATATTGAACATGTACAGACTTTTTTTCTTACTGTTATTTTCTTTTTTTTTCTTTTTTTTTAATTTTTATTGGTTGTTCACAACATTACAAAGCTCTTGACATATCATATTTCATACATTAGATTGAAGTGGGTTATGAACTCCCAATTTTACCCCAAAAAAATACAACATAACAACTTTTTATTCTTTTCTTGGGGTGCTGGGGATCTCACCTGAAGCTCTGAGCATGTTAGACAAATACTCTATGATTGAGTTGTGTCCCCAATCAATAACAACTATTTACATAGCATTTATATTGTATCAAGTATTATAAGTTATCTGTACAGGAAGGTTGTATAGGTTCTATGTAAATCCAACACTATTTTATATAAAGGACTTGAACATGAGCAGATTTGGTATCGTCATCCTCAGGAACCTTGGAGCCAATCTCCCATGGATACGAAGGGATGTCTATAGCCCAATGAACATTCATGCTTGTCTCCAACTGACCAGTCAGTAATCACCTTTAAAGACTTTTCTTTCCTGTCACTATTATCATAAATTATTTAACCACAAAAGAAATCCTTAACAGAGTCTAACTTCAGACTGAAGAACATTTTCACCATGGGGGTTTCAGCAGTATATTCACTCTGTGATAATTCATTGAGTTATATATTTAGCATTTTTGTATTATGCATATATGTATGATGTAATCCATAAGGATATTTTCTAAAATAAAAGTATCTTTTTTTCCACTTTTTCATTTAAGAAAACAATGCAACCCCACAAAATGGCCCATCTCATCTCAAGCTGTAAAAGCCTTCACCTGCGTGGCACCAGACCACTCTCTGTACTAGGTTCTATTACATCCCAGGTCAGCCACATGGTGAAAGTATCAAAGGAAACAGGAGGTGTCAGGCAAGGGGATGAAGTAAGCCTCAGGCTACACAAAGTTAGAAAAGTGGAGACCCTTGATTGGCCTACAACAGCTAAAGGTCAAAGACTTTCCACAGTTTGGTCTCATTAAGCAAACCTCCTCTCACAGCTTGACCTGCATTTTGAAAATAATTAGAAGTTTTTTGTTTTGCAGTGCTAGGCATAGAAGCTGTTAGGTCCTTAGGCCAAAGTAACTCCATTTTGAAAAGCCCACCCAAGCCTGACCTTCTCATTCAGCCCCAAAGAGTCCCTAACTACCCAAACCACAACAAAGACACCATGTGATAATCACAGGACCAGATGGGTTATTTTTTTAACTACTTCATTGTGCATGACTATATAGTTAAGAAGTTTTTTCAGCAGACTGCTGCACCTTGCAGAAGGGCAGCCTGGCTGATATTCTCTGTCAATAAACTTTTGCTTGACTCAGAGGTATGTCTCTCCTGGATATTTGTGCAAGCTACCCTAACAGAACAGAACCCTGGGCCTCATGCCTACTAGGCAAGTACTTTGCCACTCAGGCTACCTGCCCTATAAGTACTTTTTAAAGGAGTCTTCACAAAATGAGGGGAGAAGAAAGTTTTTTTTAAATATCTGCTTTCTTAATAAAGATTCTATCATTGCTTAAACCAACCTTGTCTAGTGTGATTGCCATTAGTCATAGGGAATGTTAAGCTCCATCTGTTATGGTTTAGGTATGAAGTGGCCCCAAAGCTTATGTGTGAGACAATGCAGAAAGTTTACAGGTGAAATGATTGGGTTATGAAAGCTTTAACCTTGTCAGTGCATTAATCCATTGATAGGGATTAACTGTAGGCAGGTAGGGTATGACTGGAGAAGGTTGGTCATTGGGGCATGCAGGCTTTTGGGATTTAAATTTTATCTCTGGTGAGTGAGAGCTCTCTCTTCTTCCTGATTACCATGTTCTGATCTGCTTTCCTCCACTATACCTTTCCACTATGAGGTTCTGCCTCATGTGGGGCTAGAGCAATGGAGCTGGTTGTCTATAGATGAGAGCTCTAAAACCATATTTAACTTTTCTTCTTCTAAAATTGTTCCTGTTAGGTCTTTCCGTTGCAGTGGCTTAAACAAAAAACAAACAAACAAACAAAAAAAGCTGACTAAAACATATGCACTGAAAGTATTAAATATATGCTGGATTTTGAAAACAATGTTAAAAAAGTAAACTATTTCATTTATAAAATTTAATACTTGTTTAAATAATAACACTTTAAAGATACTATGTTGAATAAAACGTGCTATAAAATTTTTCAACTTTTTTTTTTTTTGAGATAGGGTCTTGCTATGTTGCCCAAACTGCCCTTGAATTCCTAAGCTCAAGCAATCCTCCCCTCACCCCAACCTCCCAAGTAGCTAGGATCATAAGCATGCATCTAGTTTTATCTATTACTTTTTACTTTAAAACAACTACCAAAACATTTGATTACATCTGTAGTTTGTATTTTCACGTTTATAGACTTGCTAAGGAAAGCTAGCCAATGGAAAGTTATATATAATATGCCTCCCCTTCTTAACTTAAAAAAGAAAAGAAAGTGGGCGTGGGAGCACACACCAGAAATCTATTTGTTAAACCGATGAGGCCTTCACCCTCAGAAACGCCAATTCATGCGCCAGGTGTGTTCAGGTGCGTTCGCTGTTCGGGCTTCCAATTACCTCCTAGCAGACAGGAATGCACCCTGCAGGCCGCCTTGACAAGCATGCATCTGAACCCTCCTTTCTGGGCTACTCTCATCTTTTACTATGACCTTGGGCAAACTGCTTCATTTCCGTTTTCTCATTCAAAAACTGAATAACATTACAGTTATCGCAGGATTATTGCCAAAATTTATTTTCCTTATGCTCAATGCCTTGCGCGCCTATTGGACTAGCTGGTAGGCCCGGCATCATTTGGTGGATCCCAGGAACTGCACTGCCATCGCAGCCTGCTCTGTCAGCTTTCGGACCCTTCAGGTAAATCAGCACCAAGTTTCACATTAGCACTCTGCAGGGTGCCTCTACCTGACACCGCCGCTGACCCAGACGCTTTCCCAGCCTAGTCAGCTCCGTGAAGAGAGACGAGGGCTAAGAGCCCCTGGGAGGGCGGGAAGTTGGCGCACCCCACCGTTCGCAGGGAGGGTGCCCACCCGGATGGACGCGACGCGTGGGCCCAAACGCGGGAGAGCGCGTCCCCAGCGCCTCCCCAGGCTCCATCGTTAACAGCACGACACTTCGGCACCCTTTACCTGCCAACAATCACCACCCCGCCGGCCGCTGAAGACGCCATGGCCAAGAGCCTAACGGGGCCAGGGACGGTCACAGCGAGCGCGAAGACCAAATCACGGGCGGGGCTGTCCTGCGCGGAGCTGGGTGGCAGGTCCCGGCGCCGTGGGGTTGGAGGCGTGCCCCGCGCCCATTGGCTGCGCACGCGCTGGTGGGGTGGCACCGAGGCTGCGGGCGGGGCCGGCGGTGCGGTGGCCCCCACTGGGCTACACAGCCCTCTGCCTAGCGCCCCGGGGGGCGCTGCTGACTCCAGCTGTCCGGCTGCTGACCGAGCGTTTACGTTGTGAGCACCATTTATTAAATGGATATTCCTTGGCATTACCCAGGAACACGCCAGAGCGCAGGACCGAAAGCGGAAAGAGCAGACACTTCTGATGCGAGTAATTGGTTCATTTTGTAGTTTCTAACTGTGCACGGTGAAACCAGTGTCCACGGAAAGAGACTGCCAGGCTGGCACAGGACTAGACCACTCAAGCATCCTAAAGAAACGTTCGCGAGTATTTCCCATTTGAGGCTAGTAGCCACCTTTTCAGTACATACACACTGGGTTTACACCAGTGATTCATTCTGCTTCCAAGTTCTGAGGCTCCAGAACTTTGGGAGAGCAGAAAAGGGAAACTCCAGATATGTTTCTCTGCGAAACGGGAGGACATATTTGAATTCCTTATATTGTGCACTGGCGACTATGAAATGTACTTCCTCCTTCCAGAGGCCAACTTGGTTTATGTGTAAGAAAAAGGAACTCTCTTAATGCCCTGAAGCCTGGCTCTTTTTGGAGCCGGGCACAGATGACGGGAAAGGGCATCTTACGTTGCATGACAAAAGTTTGTGTCCACACAGCCCAAGTGAAAGGGGAAATGCCACGGTCCTCCAGTTGAAAAATGATTAGGCAGCACTCTAGCTGGAAATGTGACCAACACTGACAGGTTCAGATGATGAATAGAGGTCTTTCTTCAGTTTGTTTTCCCCAAGTGAAAACACAGAAATGGAAGTCTCAGAGAGATTAGGTTTTAAAGAACAATCTCACAAACTTTCAATAAACATATGAAAAGATATTCAACTTCATTAAACAAAAATGAAAAGTAACACAACAATAAGTCAACTTTCACCCATGAAACTGGCTAAAGGATAGGTAGAAAAGAGACAGGGAAGGTAAAAAAAAAAAAAAATTATAATTGTAAATCTAAGCTCCATGTACATCCTCACCTTTACTCCCCAAGCCTGTTTTTCCCCAAGCCTGAATTCATAAAAAGTCTTTGACTCTTAGAGTATTGTGAATCCAGATGATTAATGCCTACATAAATTACTAGTTTTTATAGCATATTTTCTTTAGACTAAATAAAGCAAAGAGAAAATATAGTTAGAGAGTTATGATTTGGGTATATTCCAAACATTGTGTGTTGACTGGATGACATCAACCAAGAGATCCTGAAAAACCAGACCACTATGATTCACCCTGTGCTTTTTAAGAAAATTAAGCTTACTGCCAGGCCTAGTAGCATAGGCCTCTAATCCTCAAAAGGCTGAGTCACAAGAATCACAGGTTGGTAAGCCAGCCTTGGCAACTTAGTGAGGCTTTAAGCAACCTAGTGAGACCCTGTCTCAAAATAAGAAATTTAAAAGGGGATGAGGGAAGCTAGGGATGTGGCCCAGTGGTTAAGCACCCTTGGGTTCAATCCCGGGTACCACAAAGTAAACTAAGCTCCCTAGACTGAGGTCAACTCACACACATTTCCCACATTCGCTATTTATAAATTTTCTTTAAAGGAAGAGCCAAGACCCCAACAGGGCATTTCACTCAAAGTATTTCTCACTATGGAGTGACACACCCCTCTCTTTGTGTTTTCTGCTTTATTGTTTGCTTTCCTAAATAAATATCTTTGCTTTCTTAAATAAACCTGTGTTTGTGTCTCTTCTAACACATCCTAAAATTCCTTTCTGTGGCATAAGCCAAGAAACAGGATTGAGTTGAGATCCTCTTCTTCTCTCAGACCCCTTTTCGAATGACAATGAAGTATTTCAGAGCTACAATTCTTTCCCAAAATTTAAGGCAGGCTTAAATTGGCATAGTCTTTCTAGAGGAATTGTCATAGTATATTGTTGGGAAAACTGGCAGCTACTGCCCTTGGGCATCTCTGGTGTTCTGATTGAGTTGTACCAGACTCTAAGGCTTCCATCTCCTGATGCTGAGCAGTTTCTGAAGCTATGCACACAGTGAATACCCTGTGACTGCTCACTACTAGGGGTGGGGTTGCTGCTCATTATAAAGTTTGTTGTTTGCTCAAAAAGCACTGGGCCCTCAGGGGCCTAGTCATGCCTACATGTATCCGCTACTTGGGTTTGAGGCCAGTATGGCAAAACACCATCTCAAAAAAATTAGAAAAACAAATAAACTACAAAAATTTTTGAGCCTTTTATTTGAGGGGGCAGTACCAGGGATTGAACTCAGGGGCACTTGACTACTGAGCCACATTCTCAACCCTATTTTTTTTTTTTTTTGTATTTTTTATTTAGAGACAGGGTTTCACTGAGTTGCTTAGTGCCTCACTTTTGCTGAGGCTGGCTTTGAACTCGCAATCCTCCTGTCTCAGCCTCCAAAGTGCTGGGATTACAGGCATGTATCACCATGCCCTGCTTGTTTTGAGCCTTTACCCATTGCAAATGCAGGGGTCATTCATCCCTGCATGTAACACTATAGGAATTGAAGCCTCAAGAACCCTGTAAAAAGCCAGGTCCTATAGTATATGGCTGTAGCCCCAGGCTGAAGCAGGAAGATCTCCTGAGCCTAGGAGTTGGAGGCCAGCCTGGGAAACAAAGCAAGATCCTGTTTCAAAAAACATTAAAATGAAATAAAATTTTAAGAAAAAATCCTTTGTAAGTATGCCAACATACTGGCTATTGTTTCAATATAAGTCAAAAGTTCTTCAATTTCTAACCCAGGCATTTCATTTCTTCTGTCAGCATCCACAGAACTATAGAAAATTAACCTTTTGTAGCTTGCAATTAAGTGAAAAGACTGCTCACAGTTGTTGATATTTCAAAATTTAAAATGTATGTGCCTTTTGGCCAATCCTAGAGGCCAATCTTATTGTACAGAAATGCAAAAGGAGAGGAAGATGGACAACATTATTTCCATATAGCTTCTAATTGATTCCATGGTAAATATCTATCTATGAGAAAGGGTTTTAAAGATTATGGTATTTAGCTGGACATGGTGGTGCACACCTGTAATCCCAGTGACTCAGGAGGCTGAGGCAAAAAGACTGCAAGTTCAAGAACAGCCTCTACAACTTAGTGAGATTTTGCTTCAAAATAAAAAATAAAAAGGGGTGGGGATGTAGTTCAGTGGTAAAACACCCCTGAGTTCAATACCCAGAACCACCAAAGGAAAAAAAAAAAAGATTATGGAATTTTCAAAGAATATCTGCTTAAGACCAAGAGGGAGTAACAGGAACAAAAGCAAAATGAGCAGAATTTGCAGGACATAGTACCAAAGAAGAAGATGATGCACAGAGGAGAACATGTTCCAGGCCTCTGGAAAAGAGGCCCCTCAAGTTTTTAGCTTCCATATGTGGTCCAAGAAAGGAGTAGAATAATCCTCAGAACTCACATAGGCTGAGGAGATCTGTGTTCCCATCAGCCAAAGTGGGAAGACCTCATAATACAGAGGACATCAGTAAAATCCTCAGAAATCGTGCATTAGTAGTGGGAAAATTCTCCCAGAATCACCCTGAAAAAGATTAAAAGCAAGCCTCAAAAAGACCAATCTAATTCCAAGTTAACTGCACTCTAGAACAAATTCCAATATTAAAGGAATAAAAAAATTTTGGAAAAGAATAAATTTAGGAGAATTCAAGCTGATTTCAAGACTTCTATAAAGTAAAGTCATCAAAACAGTGTGATATAAAAAATAAAATAGACATAAGTCTTGGAGTAAGGGGAAATAGAGAATTACCATTTAAGGAGTAGAAAGTTTCAGTTTTGTGCTATTGTGATATAATAAGAAATATGTAGAGTAGTTCCCCCGTATCCACAATTTTGCTTTTATAGTTTAGATTATGTGTAGTCAACCACTATTTTCTTATTGTGACTAATTTGTAAATTAAATTTTATCATAGGTATGATAGGAAAAAACATAGTATATATAGGGTTCGGTACTATCTGTAGTTTCAGGCATCCACTGGGAGTTTCAGAAGATATCCTGAGGGTAAGGGAGGGGGCTATGTTTTGAATGTGATTTGCCCCTCAAAGATTCATAGGCTTGAAGCTTGGATCTCTGGGGCAGTGTTTGTGGAAACTTTAAGAGATGGGACCTAGTGGGAAGTGATGAGGTCCCAAGGGGCTGCTATGGTTTGGTTCTGAAATGTCCCCCAAAGGCTACTTGTTGAAGGCTTGGTCCCCAGTGCAACAATGCTCCTGGAAAGTGACTGGATGGAGAGGGCTCTAACTTCATCAATCAGTTAATCCATTGATGGGTTCATAGTGGCTTTATTTGGAGGTGGTAGAAACTGTAGGGAGTAGGAACTAGTTGGAGGAAGTAGATCATTGGGGAAACTAGATCCCTGAAAAGGTGCATCTCGTCCTCAGTCATTTCCTTGTTCTCTGCTTCTCAGCTGCCATGAGGTGAGTACCTTTTCTCCACCACGCCATGCCCTTCTGTCATGATGTTCTGCCTCACCAAAGGCCCCAAAACAATGGAGTTGGCTGACAGTGATCTGAAACTAGAAGACAAAATAAATATTTTCTCCTCTAACTTGATTTTCTCAGATATTTTGTTCCAGTGATGAAAAGCTGACTAACAAGGGCATCACCCGCAGAAGAGATTCATATGGTTCTTGAAGGATCCTAGTTATTTATCACAAGAGTAGGTTGTTACAAATGGAGGCCACCTGCCATGCTTGGCTCCTTCTGCATGCAGCTATTTTCCTTCTCATTCCTCCATCATGTTGTGATGCAGCCAATGGGGCCCCACAAGAGGCCAAACATATGGACCCCCTGCAGTCTTGGACCTTCAGCCTCCAAAACTGTTGAGGTAATAAGTCTCCTTCCTTTGCATAGTATACAGCTTCAGGTTTTTTTGTTGCACCAATAGAAAGTGAACTAATACTGGGTAGTACTTTATTTGGTCTTTGTCTACTATTTCTGGCCAGAGATCCAAAAACCCTTGATATTTCCCAAATGATAAGAACTACAAAGGTGAAAAGTGCATCTTACAAGCCCCTTTCATCTACAACCGAGTTTATGTTAATGACATGACTTTTGGGAAAGGCCCGAGGAAGAGGCTACTGACCAGAAGAAACCATCATGGGTTACAGAGTCAGAAGTTTTCTTTTTTAAAACATTTTTTATTTGTTCTTTTTAGTTATACATGACAGTAGATCGTATTTTGACATATCATACATACATGGAGTATAACTTCCCATTTTTGTAGTTGTACATCACGTGGAGTTAACACTTCGTGTATTTGTATATGAACATAGGAAAGTTATGTCTGATTCATTCTACTGTCTTTTCTATTCCCATCCTCCTTCCCTTCCCTTCTTTCACCTTTGTCTACTGCAGTGAACTTCTATTCTCCATGACGCCCCACCCTCCACCCCCTGCCTCTTGTGAGTTAGCATCTGCATATCAGAAAGAACATTTGGCTTTTGGTTTTGGGGGGATTGGGCATGATAGTCTCCAGTTTCATCTATTTATTAGCAAATGCCATAATTTCATTATTCTTTATGGCTGAGCAATATTTCATTATATATACATGTGTGTGTATGTATGTATCACATTTAAAAACTTTTTTTGGTGGACATAACAGAGTACCTTTATTTTATTTATTTATTTATTTATTTATTTATTTATGTGGTGCTGAGAATTGAACCCAGTGCCTCACACATGCAAGACAAGCGCTCTACCACTGAGCCACAACCCCAGCCCCTATATTGTAGGGATTCTGACCATGAAAATGTACAGGGAAGTGTTCCCCTGGTGAGCAAATCTGCCTGCCTAACAGTAACTTCAAACAATGGGCTTTCTTAAAAACTACACAAATCTCTTAACATTACGTATTATAACTGTAAAATTAACTACAAAATAAACAACCTTACTGATACTCTAAACAATAATGTAGTTAAGGTATTAATAACCTAATGTAACCTATTGGTATAAATAAACATGGCCACTTGGACAAAGAGCCACTCTGTCACTTTCCTGCCTCGGCATCTGTAATCTGTCTCCTCTTTATTATTATTTCTTTATATATCACATTTTCTTTATCTATTTATCTGTTGAAGGGCACTTAGGTTGGTTCCATAGGTTAGCTATTGTGATTGAACTGCTATAAAAATTGATGTGGCTGCGACACTGTTGTATTCTGATTTTAAGTCCTGTGGGTATATACCAAAGAGTAGAATAACTGAGTCAAATGGTAGTTTCATTCAAAGTTTTCTGAGGAATCTCCATACTGCTTTCTGGAGTATGTAGAGAATTAGAACTTTCAACCTCACCCCACCCTATTTCCTGGAGAGAGTGAGAGAGAATGGAAATTGATTTAATCACCAATGGCTGATGATTTAATCACCCATACCTATATAATAAAGCTTCCAAAAATTCAAAAGGATGGGGTTCCGCAAATTTCCCAGTTGATGGACAAGAATGCAACCATATGACAGGTGAGTGGCACACCCCAAAAGATGCAGCACATACAGAGGATCCTGTAATTAGGACCCAATCAGATTCACCCTATGTATTTCATCATCAAGCTGCTATTTGTACCCTTTAATATATTCTTTATAATTAATAGGTTACAGCATATAAAGTATTTTCCTGAGTTCTATAACCAGTTATAGTAAACTATTGAACTTAAAGAGGAGGTCATGGGAACTTCCAATTCATACCCAATTTTGACAGAAGGTGTCGGTCTCACCACTTACAATTGGTGTCTGAAATGAGTGGAGTCAATCTTGGGGACGTCACCTTAATCTATGGGGATTTGTACTAACTCCAGGCACTTGGTGTAAGAATCAAGTCAAATTGTACAACAGTCATTAGGTGTCTCCTGAAGAATTAAATTAAACTATTATAGGGGGAAAAATCCATTTTCAGAAGTGAAGTATTGAGAGTAGCAGTAAGAGGAAACAGGAGTTTCCTTCCAAAGTTGAAAAAAAAAATTCTGGAGTTGAATAGTAGTGATAGTTGCACATTAACATGAATGTACTCGAAACTACTGAACTATATGCTTTAAACTGGTTAAGATGATAAATGTAACGTTTTTGGTATTTTGTCAAATTAGAACAGTAAACATATATACACCAATGGAAAAAACGGAGTCCATAAGTGGACCACAGGCATATGGTCTACTGATTTTCAATGAAGTATTGCAAAGTTTATATGCTGGAACTTTCAGTGTGTTGGCTTTAGGAGGTTATTAACCATAAGGTCCATCCTTATAAATGGGATTAATGCACTTATAAAAAGGGACCTTAGGGAGTTGTCTTGCCCTCTTTCCACCTCTTCTCCCATCTAGAATAGGGCTCCACCAGACCCAAACCTTACTAACACTCAGACTTCCGGCCTCCAGAACTATGAGAAATAAATATCTGTTGTTCACAAGTTCATGGAATCAGCCAGAGCTGATTAAGATAGCTTTTTTTTTCTTAAACATTTTTTTACTTGTTGATGGACTTTTATTTTATTTATTTATTTGTATGTGGTGCTGAGAATTGAATACAGTGCCTCACACATGCTAGGCATGTGAATCACAACTGAATCACAACCTCAGCCCAAAACAGTGTTTTAGACAGCTTTGTGTCACTGTGACCAAAAGACCAGACAAGAATGACCAGACAAGACCAACTTGAGGAGGAAAATTTATTTTGACTCATAATTTCAGAAGTTCTGTCCATAATTGTCCAACTCCATAGTTCTGGGCACAGAGTGAGGCAGAATATCATGGCAGAAAAGCATGGGGAAGGAAAGCAGCTCAGGACATGAGAGCCCGGAAGGAGAGAGGGAGAGGGGGAAGTAGGGAGCGTATGATCCACTCACCAAGGACGAAAATATAAACCCCAAAGTCACACCCTACCTATAGCCAACCCCTAGTTAATCTATATTTGTGGATTAATCCACTAAGTCATTCCTCTCATCTCATCATTTCACCTCTGAAAATTCTTGCTTTGTTTCACATGTGAGCTTTTGAGGGAGATCTCATATCTAAACCATAATAGCAGACACAAAGACAATTCCATGAAAACAGGCTAGTTTTTTCAACAAATGATCTTGGAGTAATGGGACATGCATAGGCAATAATAAGCAGATTAACTGTTATCTTTTACCATATACAAAAACTTGTTCAAAATGTATCATAGACCAAAATGTAAAACATAAAACTAGAAAACATCTAAAATGAAACATAAGAGGCATTTTTGTGACCTTAACTCAGGCAAAGATCTGTTTAGATGTGATAATAAATAAAAGCATAACAAATAAAAGAAAAAGTTGATAAATTAGATTTCATCAAAAATAAGAACTTTTGCATTTTCAAAGACAATTCTAAAAGAATGAAAATAGAAGCTACAAACTTGGAAAAAATATTTTCAGGCAGGGGTTGTGGCTCAGTGGTAGAGCACTTGCCTAGCATGTGTGAAGTACTGAGTTTGATTCTCAGCACTGCTTATAAAAAATGAATAAAATAAAGATCCATCAACAAATAAATATATATATATATATAATTTAAAAAAATTTTTCAAATTATGTATTTGTTGCATGACTTGTATAGGAATATGTAAGGAATTCTCAAACTCAAAAATTTCCTACATAGCATGCATAATGACTATAATGATCATTATATATCATGCTATTTCTTTGTCTACTGTTTAGTTTCTCTGTCTTTCACTAGAATATAAATTCCATAAAATTAGAGGTCTTTATCTGTCTTGGTTACCACATTGTCCCCAGCTGAACTGTCTAATACTGTAACCACTAGCTATATGTGGGTATTTATTTAAATTAGAACTAACTAAAGTTAAATAAAATAAAAATCAATTTCCTCAGTCACTTCAGATGTATTTCAAATGCTACTATTCATGTGGGTTAGTGGCTATCGTATTGGACAATGTATTAGTCAGCTGTCTGTCATTCAGACAAAATGCTAGAGATGATCAACTTAAAGAGATGAAAGGTTTATTTTGGCTCATGGTTTCATAAGTTTCAGCCCATGATTGCTTGGCCTTGTTGCTTTGGGCCTGTGGTGGCATGGTATATCTGGCAAGGGTATATGGTAGAGGAGGCCTGTTCAACTCATGGAGGCTGAGAAACAAAGAAAGAGGAATACAAGGGGCCAGTGTTCCAATATCTCCTTTAAACGGCATGCCTACAATGACCTAACTTCCTTTGTAGCTCCCTCCCCACAAAGGTCCCACCACAGGCTGGGGACAAAGTCTTGAAATGGACATTTGAAGGACATTGAAGATCCAACCTCTAAGCCCGGGGATAGAGTTCAATGGTAGAGCCCTTACCTAGCATGTGTGATGCCTTAGATTTAATTCCCCAGCACTACCACCCAAAAAATAAATAAATAAATAAATAAATAAATAAATAATCCAACTATAGCAGGCAATACAGATATTAAACATTTCCACCACCAGAGAAGGTTCTCTTGGATAGTGCTGTTACATAGGATATGTTCAACAAATATTTAATGAATGAGTGTTAAATAAATGAAAGTTGTTAAACTTACCTCATTTAGCTTCCTGTTTTCTCATCTGCAAAATGAG
Organism: Urocitellus parryii; assembly: GCF_045843805.1. Classification (NCBI taxonomy): domain Eukaryota; kingdom Metazoa; phylum Chordata; class Mammalia; order Rodentia; family Sciuridae; genus Urocitellus; species Urocitellus parryii. Next base: position 80,237,627 of record NC_135532.1, read on the forward strand.
GAAAATGATAGTTAAAAGATTGTGAGGTTTCCATGAGATAAGGAGGTAAAATTGCTTCATTCACTAATGTGAATTATTGTTATTATAATTCAAGCTTCCCTGGGCCTCATAAAATGATGGGTGCAAAGCTGATTAAATAAATAGGAAGGACTCAAATTTAACTGACTTGCCTTGGCCCACATGACACATGGGATCTTTTATGACTCCTTCTCCTTGACACCTGCCTCTTGAAGGTCCCTTATTGGCCACTCCTGCCAGAGAGGAGCTTGACAATCAGACCTCAATGTGGAACATCTTCAAACTCACAATTGGAAAAAAAAAAAATCTTCAAGTCAAAAAAAAGTGCCAGAAGCCCTCAGGGACCCAAAGTATTGCTTAATTATACGTTCTTTGTGGAACTAGAAGGCGCATTCACCTCCTCCAATGCTCTCATTTTCAGGCTTTGTCATGCGGGCACTAAAGCCTAGTTGAGATTAGCCCCCTGCACCCTGGAGCTCCAAGAACATCCCTCCCCCAGCTTTCACCTACAGTTCCTCTCACAAAGACTCAGGCCAGATGAGAACGGTCACCAAGCTAAGTTCTTTGTGTCCCAACCCCTATATCTCGGGCTCTCACACAAACCTCCCTGATATTCTCTTATGCCCATACCGATTACTGAAAGAAAGAAGTATTTACAGATTGTAGACTCAGTCATAGCCAAACCAATGGGATTCAGTAATAGCTCATTTCACCTGGACCTCCACTGTGCTGGGGCCTTTTTCTGACCCGTGAATAACCAAGGGTACAGAGTAAAATGATGTTAACTCATTTCTTCAGGTCTTCACTTGGACTTCATTCCTAAGTGTGCTGGTTCTTGAGGCTGGATAATAGTGAGCTGGATATAACTCTCACCCTGAGTGCCTGTAGTGGGGAGGCAGCCTGGACCCTGGTTCAATGCCTCCACTTTGCTATAAGGTCCTGACTATTTCTACCCTGCTCTGCTTCGGCTAGAGGAAGCAGCACTTTGTGATCAAAGAGATTTGCAGCTATCTCTATCTTAAAGGCAATCTCCAAAGCTTGAGACCTTATCTTCAGGCTAATCCCAGTTTTCCACCAGTGATAGGAATGTGAGCTTGTTTTAGTACATAGAAAAGGTGACTTAGGAGTTTACTTTTTATTTAAGGATTATTATTCAATTTGTTGGAGTTTCAATGTCAACATTTTTCCTTGGATCAATTTTTTAAAGTACAGGGAAAAAAATAACAATCACTTTTAAGAGGTCTTTGAGTTTATGAAATTAATTAAACATTTTTACAGTATTTTAAAACTGCATTTATAAATATATTGTATTTTATTTCCTCTGTGTTTCTAACTAGTTGGACTTCACAAAACTCCCCCAAATACTAAATGTTTTATAAATCTAATAAATGAAATCATCCTAATGTGCTCCTTAAGTTCTTTTAAATGTTCCAAAACTATACAGGAAATTAGGAAGATCTCATCTTAAAATATTGTCCAAATCAGTTTCTCAACTATACATTTTGGGATGGTGGTGCTGGGGATTGAACCCAAACCCTTGATCATGCTAAGCACACACTTCACTACTAAATTAGATCCCCAGCCTCCCTCAGTTATACATTTATAACAGTAGTTAAGATTTTAATTTAAATAGTAGTTATAAGACTGTTTCTGAGGCTGAATTTCTCAAACATTAAACATTACCAACTTTTTATTCTCCTAAAGCTTTATATTAGATACTTAAAAGATGTGCTTTAGTTGTTGTTGCTATAATAGTACACCTGAGCCTGAGACTGGGTAATTAATTTTAAAAAAAGTTATAGACCTGGGTTGAAACTCAGTGGTAGTGTACTTGCCTTCTCTCTCTCTCTTTCTCTCTCTCTCTCTCTCTCTCTCTCTCTCTCTCTCTCTCTCTCTCCCCACCCCTCAAATGAACAAAAAGGAAAACAAAGAAGAAAGGTTTGTTTGACCCCCATGGTTCTGGAGGCTAGGAAGTTCAAAAACATAGCCCTGCTTCTGCTCAGCTCCTGGTGAGTACCTTTTAAAAGTCATGATAGAAAGAGAATGGCCAGCAGGTAGATGTGAATGAAAGAAAAAGGGCTGAACTTTTTAAGGCTGAATAATATTCTATGATATGGAAACACCACATTTTGCTATCCATTTATTTATAATTTGAGTTGCCACTGTGAATAATGCAGCTGTGGACATGAATGTATGAATATCTCTTTGAGACTCTTCTGCTTTTAGTTATTGTGGGTATATACCCAAAATGGAATTGATGGGTCATATAGTAATTCTATCTTTTATATTTTGAGGAACTGTCATATTGTTTTCCATAGTGGTTGCTATGTATAATTTTCCATTCCTAATAGGAATGCATAAGGATTTACATTTCCCCACATGCTCACCAACACTTTTTATTTTCTGGGTTAGGTTTGTTTGTTTTCTGTTTTGAGGGGGGATTTGATAAATAAATACCCACATATAGCTAGTGGTTACAGTATTAGACAGTTCAGCTGGGGGACAATGTGGTAACCAAGACAGATAAAGACCTCTAATTTTATGGAATTTATATTCTAGTGAAAGACAGAGAAACTAAACAGTAGACAAAGAAATAGCATGATATATAATGATCATTATAGTCATTATGCATGCTATGTAGGAAATAAAGCAGGATAAGAGTACTGAGAACGATGGAGGTGAGGAAGATGTTTTTTGAAAAAAAAGTGTTTGGGAAAGGCCTCTTACAGAAGGTGATATTTCAGGTGTTCAGATAATTCTACTGACCTATATCTACTCCAAAACCTATGCTGTATTCACCACAAATGATCTGAAATTACCTCTCCTTTTAAATAGCCCAGCCCCACTTCCTCTCTGCAGCTATGACTATTTTATTCATGATAGCTGCTCTTTTCTCTGAGCTTACTGTCAGCCCTGTATGGTACAGCCCTCAAATTCATTAGTCATTTATTCACTCAATGTATTATTGTGCAACTCACTTTGTTAAGAAGTGCTTAAAGTTTAGTCTTCAATCAAGTAGTAAAATTCTTAAGGTTAAAGCTCATGTCTTATTTTCCCTTACTAAGCACATAATAGGTTTACTCTTTAATGAGGCTTCTGAAAGCTTTCTTCTGCTTATTTCCAAAAGCAAGAGAAGGAACATATCATCCTTTTATTTTGTTTACTATCTCAGTTTGATATTGATGCTGGGCAGATCAGAGCATGCATTCCAACTTAATCTCAAGGTGTTAAATTGGTCTACTGCACCCCCTACTCAATAGAATACAAATCTGAAACCATGAACCCCAAGGAAGAATATGAAACAGAAAGATGACAGGCAGGAAAAGGAAAAAGAAAGTTATAGTCCAAACAAGATGAGATGAAATAAAATTCAGAATAACGAACAAACTGGGCACAATGACATGCATCTGTTGTCCCAGTTACTTGAGATGCTGAAACTGCAGGATCACTTGAGCATTAAAGTTCAGTACTAGAGAGGGCAACACAGCAAGACCTCATATTAAAAAAAAAAAAATCAAAACCTCAAAAAACAAAGGCAAAATAATCATCCCTCCCCTATTCTCTTTTCCTTTCTCTTCCTCCTCCTTATTTCCTCCCTTCCTCCTCTCCTTCTTTCTCCCCATCTTCCATCTTCCTGCCATGAGATATTGGTGTAGCAAAAAGACCTTTCTCAGTACCACTTGACCTTGAACTTCTCAGCCTCCAGAACATTCTGCAAGTTCAAGATCAAGACCCTGATATATTCAGCCTCTGGTAAATATCTGTTGGATTGTAAATATCCTTGGATTTTTCTGATCATTTTTGGGAGTGAGATAGAGAATAAAAGGCTAGGGACACTCCGCCGAGGCAGTCAGCGGCCACCATCCGGGAAAGCTGAAGGATACACCGCCACTCTCCTTCAGAGTGCGACATCAAAACAGGTCGGTGTCATTCAGCTCACCCCCCAGACAGCGGGAATTCGCATAAAATCTCTCCTAGGCTTGCCGGGAGAGGGAGTATCAAGCTGAGCCTCCATACAGACTAGGGGGAAACCAGAGACACCTGACCTCCAACCCCTCCTCCCAGTAGCAGCCAAAAGGAAACCTGGCTAGCCAGCGCTGGGGGAGGGGCAAGCAGAAAAAATCAAAGTGATAGAGTGCCAGGGATCCCAGCAGCCTGCAGCAGGGCCCCGGAGATCCAGGCCAACTGATTCGCGTGGCCTGCCCTGCGGCTACAGAAGGCGTGGCGCCTCAGTGAAGCCATTAATTGGCAAGCAGGGAGGTTAGGGAAGGCCATTAGGTGGAATCCCACCAGCCAAGCCCACACGGACCCTTGGGCCGAGCACGGGATCTCAGAAGGGGAAGGAAGCGGTACAGTCCCATCCCCCACAGCGGACACTCCACCGAGGCAGTCAGCGGCCACCATCCGGGAAAGCTGAAGGATACACCGCCACTCTCCTTCAGAGTGCAACATCAAAACAGCGGACACTCCATCCAGGCAGTCAGCGGCCACCATCCGGGAAAGCTGAAGAATACACCACCACTCTCCAACAGCTTGCAACATCAAAACAGCCAGCAGCAGGACCCCGGAGATCCAGGCCAACTGATTCACGCGGCCTGCCCCGCAGCTACAGAAGGCGTGGTGCCTCAGAGAAGCCATTAATTAGCAAGCAGGGAGGTTAGGGACTGCCATTAGGTGGAATCCCGCCAGCCAAGCCCACCGCCCACGCCCGGAACAGGCCCAGCGACCTGCCAGCATTGTAGTCACAACACCCCAATTGGAATAGGGACAGAGCAGAGCCGCCTTCCACTCCCGGAACAGGCCCAGAGAGCCGCCAGCGTGGTAGACACGTCACCCCAATTGGAGTAGGGGCACAGCCGCCGCCCGCACCTGCAAGGGAGACTTTTCAAGTATACAAGAGCAACATAAATAAATAGGGGGTAAATTTCAAAACACAACAGTTGCACCAAGCAGAAAGAAACGCGAGCAGTATGAAAAGACAAGGAAAGAAAGGACCACAAGCAATGCAGGTCAACTCAACTTTAGAAGAGGTAATAGCTGCAACAGATGGAATATCAGATAAAGAGTTCAGGATATATATGCTTCAGATGATCTGGAGTCTCAAGGAAGACATGAGACAGCAAAATCAGACAATGAAAGATCACATTGACAAACAAATCCAGGAAGTAAAAGATCAATTTCACAGGGAGATAGAGGTAATAAAAAACAAACAAATTGAAATTCTAGAAATGCAGGAAACAATAAACCAACTTAAAAACTCAATTGAGAATACTACCAGCAGAGTAGATCACTTAGAAGAGAGAACATCAGACAATGAAGACAAAGTATTTCAACTGGAAAAGAACATAGACAGCTCAGCAAGTCTGCTAAGAAACCATGAGCAGAACATCCAAGAATTATGGGACAATATCAAAAGACCAAATTTAAGAGTCATTGGGATACAGGAAGGCACAGAGCTCCATTCCAAAGGAATAAACAGTCTATTCAGTGAAATAATACGAGAAAACTTCCCAGAATTGAAGATTGAGACAGAATCCCAAATCCTAGAAGCCTACAGGACGCCGAATGTGCAAAATCATAAGAGATCCACACCTAGACACATTATAATGAAGATGTCCAACATACAGAATAAGGAGAGAATTTTAAAAGCTGCAAGAGAAAGAAAGCAGATTACATTTAGGGGTAAACCAATCAGGATAACAGCTGATCTCTCAACACAGACTCTGAAAGCTAGAAGATCCTGGAATAACATATTTCAAACACTGAAAGACAATGGGCTCCAACCAAGAATCGTGTATCCTGCGAAATTAAGCTTCAGGTTAGAAGATGAAATTAAAACCTTCCACAATAAACAAAACTTAAAAGAATTCGCAGCTAGAAAACCATCTCTTCAAAAAATTCTTGGCAAAACATTACAGGAAGAGGAAATGGAAAGCAACATTGAAAACCAACAATGGGAGGTAGGACAGTAAAGGGGGGAAAGTAGTCAAAGAGGATAACAAATCAGGTTTAGTAACATCAGTAAACAAATATGGATAGAAGAACAAACCATATCTCAATAATAACCCTAAATGTTAATGGCTTAAACTCACCAATTAAGAGACACAGGCTAGTAGAATGGATCAAAAAACAAGACCCAACAATATGCTGTCTACAGGAGACGCATTTGATAGGAAAAGATATACATAGACTGAAGGTGAAAGGTTGGGAAAAATCATATCACTCATATGGACCGCGGAAACAAGCAGGAGTGTCCATACTCATATCTAATAAAATAGATTTCAAGCCAAAGCTAATCAAAAGGGATATAGAAGGACACTTCATACTGCTCAAGGGAACCATACACCAACAAGACATAACAATCATAAATATATATGCCCCAAATAATGGTGCAGCTGTGTTCATCAAGCAAACTCTTCTCAAGTTCAAGAGTCTAATAGACCAACATACAATAATCATGGGAGACTTCAACACACCTCTCTCACCACTGGACAGATCTTCCAAACAAAAGTTAAATAAGGAAACTATAGAACTCAATAACACAATTAACAACCTAGACTTAATTGACATATATAGACTATACCACCCAACATCAAGTAGCTACACTTTTTTCTCAGCAGCACATGGAACCTTCTCAAAAATAGACCATATACTATGTCACAGGGCAACTCTTAGACAATACAAAGGGGTAGAGATAATACCATGCATCTTATCTGATCATAATGGAATGAAACTGAAAATCAATGATAAAAGAAGAAAGGAAAAAGCAAGCATCACCTGGAGAATGAACAATAGGTTGCTGAGTGATCAATGGGTTTTAGAAGACATCAAGGAGGAAATTTAAAAATTCCTAGAGTTAAATGAAAACACAGACACAACATATCGGAATCTATGGGACACATTGAAAGCAGTTCTAAGAGGAAAATTCATTGCTTGGAGTTCATTCCTCAAAAAAAGAAAAAACCAACAAATAAATGATCTCATACTTCATCTCAAAATCCTAGAAAAAGAAGAGCAAAACAACAGCAAAAGAAGTAGAAGGCAAGAAATAATTAAAATCAGAGCTGAAATTAATGAAATTGAAACAAAAGAAACAATTGAAAAAATTGACAAAACTAAAAGCTGGTTCTTTGAAAAAATAAATAAAATTGACAGACCCTTAGCCATGCTAACGAAGAGAAGAAGAGAGAGAACCCAAATTACTAGCATACGGGATGAAAAAGGCAATATCACAACAGACACTTCAGAAATACAGAAGATAATCAGAAATTACTTTGAATCCTTATACTCCAATAAAATAGAAGATAGTGAAGGCATAGATAAATTCCTTGAGTCCTATGATCTGCCCAGATTGAGCCAGGAGGATATAGACAACCTAAACAGACCAATAACAATAGAGGAAATAGAAGAAACCATCAAAAGACTACCAACTAAGAAAAGCCCAGGACCGGATGGGTATACAGCAGAGTTTTACAAAACCTTTAAAGAGGAACTAACACCAATACTTTTCAAGCTATTTCAGGAAATAGAAAAAGAGGGAGAACTTCCAAATTCATTCTACGAGGCCAACATCACCCTGATTCCGAAACCAGACAAAGACACATCAAAGAAGGAAAACTACAGACCAATATCTCTAATGAACCTTGACGCAAAAATCCTCAATAAAATTCTGGCGAATCGGATTCAAATACATATCAAAAAAATTATACATCATGATCAAGTAGGATTCATCCCTGGGATGCAAGGCTGGTTTAATATACGGAAATCAATAAATGTTATTCACCACATCAATAGACTTAAAAATAAGAACCATATGATCATCTCAATAGATGCAGAAAAAGCATTCGACAAAGTACAGCATCCCTTTATGTTCAAAACGCTAGAAAAATTAGGGATAACAGGATCATACCTCAACATTGTAAAAGCAATCTATGATAAGCCACAGGCCAGCATCATTCTGAATGGAGAAAAATTGAAGGCATTCCCTCTAAGATCTGGTACAAGACAGGGATGCCCTCTATCACCACTTCTGTTCAACATAGTCCTCGAAACACTGGCCAGAGCAATTAGACAGTCAAAAGAAATTAAAGGCATAAAAATAGGAAAAGAAGAACTTAAATTATCACTATTTGCAGATGATATGATTCTATACCTAGCAGACCCAAAAGGGTCTACAAAGAAGCTATTAGAGCTAATAAATGAATTCAGCAAAGTGGCAGGATATAAGATCAACACGCATAAATCAAAGGCATTCCTGTATATCAGCGACAAATCCTCTGAAACGGAAATGAGGACAACTACTCCATTCACAATATCCCCCCAAAAAATAAAATACTTGGGAATCAACCTAACAAAAGAGGTGAAAGATTTATACAATGAAAATTACAGAACCCTAAAGAAAGACATAGAAGAAGACCTTAGAAGATGGAAAAACATACCCTGCTCATGGATAGGCAGAACTAACATCATCAAAATGGCGATATTACCAAAAGTTCTCTATAAGTTCAATGCAATGCCAATCAAAATCCCAACAGCATATCTTGTAGAAATAGATAAAAGAATCATGAAATTCATATGGAATAATAAAAGACCCAGAATAGCAAAAACAATACTAAGCAGGAAGTGTGAATCAGGCGGTATAGAGATACCAGACTTCAAACTATACTACAGAGCAATAGTAACAAAAACAGCATGGTACTGGTACCAAAACAGGCGGGTGGACCAATGGTACAGAATAGAGGACACAGTAACCAATCCACAAAACTACAACTATCTTATTTTTGATAAAGGGGCTAAAAGCATGCAATGGAGGAAGGATAGCATCTTCAACAAATGGTGCTGGGAAAACTGGAAATCCATTTGCACCAAAATGAATCTGAATCCCTATCTCTCGCCGTGCACAAAAGTTAACTCAAAATGGATCAAGGAGCTTGATATTAAATCAGAGACACGGCTTCTGATAGAAGAAAAAGTTGGTTATGATCTACACGCTGTGGGATCGGGCTCCAAATTCCTCAATAGGACACCCATAGCGCTAGAGTTAACAAATAGAATCAACAAATGGGACTTACTCAAACTAAAAAGTTTTTTCTCAGCAAAAGAAACAATAAGAGAGATAAACAGGGAGCCTACATCCTGGGAACAAATCTTTACTCCACACACTTCAGATAGAGCCCTAATAACCAGAATATACAAAGAACTCAAAAAATTAGACAATAAGATAACAAATAACCCAATCAATAAATGGGCCAAGGACCTGAACAGACACTTCTCAGAGGAGGACATGCAATCAATCAACAAGTACATGAAAAAATGCTCACCATCGCTAGCAGTCAGAGAAATGCAAATCAAAACTACCCTAAGATACCATCTCACTCCAGTAAGACTGGCAGCCATTAGGAAGTCAAACAACAATAAGTGCTGGAGAGGATGCGGGGAAAAGGGCACTCTTGTTCATTGCTGGTGGGACTGCAAATTGGTGCAGCCAATTTGGAAAGCAGTATGGAGATTTCTCGGAAAGCTGGGAATGGAACCACCATTTGACCCAGCTATTCCCCTTCTCGGTCTATTCCCTAAAGCCCTAACAAGAGCATGCTACAGGGACACTGCTACATCGATGTTCATAGCAGCTCAATTCACGATAGCAAGACTGTGGAACCAGCCTAGATGCCCTTCAATAGATGAATGGATAAAAAAAATGTGGCATTTATACACTATGGAGTATTACTCTGCATTAAAAAATGACAAAATTATAGAATTTGGAGGGAAATGGATGGCATTAGAGCAGATTATGCTAAGTGAAGCTAGTCAATCTTTAAAAAACAAATACCAAATGACTCCTTTGATATAAGGGGTGTAAACAAGGACAGGGTAGGGACGAAGAGCTTGAGAAGAATATTTACAGTAAACAGGGATGAGAGGTGGGAGGGAAAGGGAGTGAGAAGGGAAATTGCATGGAAATGGAAGGCGATCCTCAGGGTTATACAAAATGTCATATAAGAGGTAAGGAGGGGTAAGTCAAGAGAATACAAATGGAAGACATGATTTACAGTAGAAGGGGTAGAGAGAGAAAAGGGGAGGGGAGGGGAGGGGAGGGGAGGGGGGATAGTAGACAATAGGACAGACAGCAGAATACATCAGACACTAGAAAGGCAATATGTCAATCAATGGAAGGGTAACTGATGTGATACAGCAATTTGTATACGGGGTAAAAGCGGGAGTTCATAATCCACTTGAATCAAACCGTGTAATATGATGTATTAAGAACTATGTAATGTTATGAACGACCAATAAAAAAAAAATTAAAAAAAAAAGAGAATAAAAGGCTAGGAGTTATGTAAATTACAAATACAGTCTTAATTGGATAGTTAAATCTTCCTTTCCCAGCCCACAGCAGTTGGAGGGAGATGTTTGAAAGTGGTAGGTTCTTTCTCATTCACATCTTGTCACCACTCACTCACTGTCCTCCTACTCTCTTGGGGGTTAGAGGACAGAAAGGAGCAGATGATTCTCACTCCACTGGTTCTGTTGTAAGATGACTTCATGATTTCTGGACCTCATGGATATTTAAAGCAAACATTCTCTCTTGAGCACTTTCATGGAATCTTCAGAAAAGTCCCTCTCAGCCATTTGGACTGTAACTCCCAAGACCGGGGACGATCCATTCTGCTCCTCTGCCTGCCCAGCCCTCAGGGCAAGGTTTCCTGTCTTCTCTATGCAGCCTCTTATTGATCTTCCAGAGTCCTCTTGCTCTGCAGTCAAATGGTTTCAGCAGCTCTTTCTCCCACCTGGTCTGCATCTGTGTTCATAAGAAACAAATTCTGAGTTTTGGCTGATTCCAACATAACAACAATCTCCCGGCTTTGCTAACCAAGCAGTTTTTCAATCCATTTTTTTCCCCTCCAGTTTTCCTGCTCTTCAGATTTTATAGGCAGGAAACACTAAGCCTTTGTCTCCCAAATCTCATTTCCTGAATGTCCATTTAAGCCTCTTTGCCTCTAGACTTAAGGTTATGGAATGAGTGCCTGCACAGTCTCTATGGGGTGGAGTAGAACATGACAGCAGTTCTCAAATCTCTCTACACATCTTTAAGTGACAACTCTCCATCCTTTACCCTTTACCAGCACCGGATCAAAGAGTTCTAAAATATTCTTGTGTATCTACTTTAACAAAAATGCAAAAAAGAAAGAGAGAAATGCACCCTGGTCTGGTAAGTCATTTTTACAACCAATGTCTCATCTTAGAGTATGAGCCATAATTCCCAATTTAACTTCACACTATACAGGTAACAGTGTACAAGTCAGTATCAGAAAGGCAGAGTATCCCAGTGGTTAAAATGTGGGTTCTAGAGAATTTAAATTCGAATTCACCTTTTACAAGTTATATGATCTTAGGCAAGTTAATTAATTCATCAACAGTTTCTTCTGTAGTAAAATGGGCATGAGTTCCCACTTAATGTGTTACTATAAACCCTAACTGATAAAATCCTTTTCATGGGTGGGGTGCTGGGGATGGAATGGAGGGCCTTGTATAAGTTAAGCACATGTTCTAATGCTGAACCACTTCAAATCCATTTTAAAATGTGCTGGGCCCATATTACATGTTGGGTAATTATTTGTGCACTGCAGTCTTGCACATGCAGACTCTCATTTAACCCTGCCTAGAACCTTCTTGCACTATGTAAAGCAGATTAATGTTACACTTATTTTTTCCCCACATTTTTTATTGGTGCATTATAGTTGAACATACTGATGGGATTTGTTGTTACATATTCATATATGCACACAATACACAATATAATAACATCATGAACAATACAATAACAGATGGTTGCTCTCAGACTTTCAGAGGACAAAGATAATGAGGGCCACTTGACTGGTAAACCTTGGACCAGACTTTTCTTTCAAGTTAAAATATCCTGAATTTTATATTTATCCTAAGCTTAAGGAGTATTTCTCAAAAGATAAACTGGAAAGCTCAAAGTTTCCAGGGATACCCAAAGGCATTGTGGGGATATAAAGAACTATTTCATAAAACCACTCAGTCACACATTGCTGTCCCTCTCTATTCTCATCTCCTGTCTAAACATCCTGATCCTATGACCTTCTCCACTCTGCCACTTCTTGGCATCCTTTAAAATATCATGAGGAGCACTGTATACTAATATAGCACTTTACAAAATGCTTTCTCAACATCCATCCCCTGCTGATATTTATTTCACTTAAAAAGAAAGGAGGGACGGAAGAGAGAAAAGAAAAAGGAAGGAAAATAACAATTTCTGAAATGAATGAAACATTAAAAAAAATGTTGACTGAGGTGACAGAGGCCTGTAACCCCAATAACTCAGGAGGCTGAGGCAAGAGGATCACAAGCTCAAGGCCAGACTGGGAACAGAGCAAAACTGTCCTAAAATAAAAAAGAAAAAGGGCTGGGGATGTAGCTTTGTGGCAAAGTGCCCTGGATTCAGTCCCCAATCCTGGGGAAGGTGGTAGAGGAAGGAAAGAACTATTATTGCTGTGAAACTGTTCCACAAGGAAAAACTGTAGAATTCTCATTCACTCAGTTTCCCAAGCCAGAAAGAACATTCAGTTCTGAATGAGGGATTAAATACCTTAAATACGCGACAAGCTTTTGCTCCTTAAAATGGTAGTCATGCTAGGCATAGTGGTACATGCCTGTAATCCCAGTGGCTCCAGAGGCTGAGGCAGGAGGATCATGAGTTCAAAGCCAGCCTCAGCAAATGAGCGAGGCCCTAAGCAAGTCAACAAGACCTGTCTCTAAATAAAATATAATAAAGGACTGGGGATATGGCTCAGTATTTAAGCACCCCAGATTCAATCCCTGGTACCAAAAAGAAAAAAGAAAAAAAAATAGTCAGTTGGATATATTTGCTTTGGAGGTGGGAAACATGTGTATATTCTGGCAAGCCAGACAGATGTTCCTTAAACCTGAAGAATTCCTCCTATATACCTTAACCACATTAGAACCCATGGTTCCACAAGACCCAGGGAAGCTTGAATTATACCATATAGTTAGCCCTTCACATCCCTGGGTTCCATATACATAGATTCAACCACAGATTTAATATATATATATATATATATATATATATATATATATATATATATATATATATTTAAATTGAGTCTGTTCCAAACACGTACAGAATTTATACAGCATTTACATTGTACGAGATATTATATGTAATATATATGTGGTGTAAAGTATATAGGAGGATGTGTATAAGTTTTATACAAATCTGCTCCATTTAAGTAACTTGAGCATCTGCAGATTTTGGTATCTGCATGGGTCCTGAACAAATCCCCTATAGATACCTTGGGTTGACTGTATTATTTTTACTGCATGCAACAGACTGAAATCTTATGTCTCCCCCTCCATTTGTATATTGAAACCCTACCTCTCAACATGATATCATTAGAGAGTGGGGCTTCTGGGATGTGATTAGGCCACAGGGGGCAGAGTCCTCAGGAATGAAACTTTTATTATTGGGCCCTTTTAAAAGAGGCCACAGAAATACCCTTCACTCTTCCTGACATGGGAGGAGACAGTGAGAAAACAGTTGTCTAGGAAGCCAACTCTCACCAGTCACTGAATCTACCTACGCCTTAATCTTGGACTTCCCAGCTTCAGTAACTGTGAGAAATAAATGTCTATATATATATATATATATAAGCCACCCACTGTCAACAGCCATCCATGAACTATGTATGGAACAAACCAGCATATAGCCATTTAATAGGAAAATATGGTCTCTGGGAATTTCCAGAGGCAATCCTGCTGGTGAGACTGCCCAGATACACGTGAGCTCCTATTCAGCTCTGCCAAAAGGTCCCACACAGCACAGGAGATGGGGTGACCTGCGGCAACCACACAGCAACACTGCCTCTCCGAGATGGGTGTGGTTTGTCAAGATTCCAATCAACCTGTTGACTGCAAGACACCATGAAACAAGACTCCATCCACTGAGACTTATCCCTGCTTTTGATGCTTTCCCTTAAATAAAAGATTGGAGCCATTTTTTAACTGTTCTGTTCCAGCTCCTATCAGAACTGGAAGAATCTATCAGGCACTCTGCTTTTAAAACATAATCTTTGACTTTGTTTCTTATTCCTTCACTAATTACTTCAGACTATATTTTTCTCAGGTGGCTTATCCCCTTCTGAGCAGAAAAAATTACCCTGGAAAGGTGCTGGCCACCTTGTAATAACCCACTCTACAATATTGTGTTATAGCATCCTGAATGAATCAAGAGACTATATAACACATATTGATATTGTTATTATATTAATAAAGAGTCAGTGTTTTAGAAGCCAGAATTTCAATATAGATCATGGATAATCCTCTTTTCCTTTTCTGTACCTATTAAGGTACATTGGCTCACTTTCGCTAGTAATTAGGATTTGAATTTTATAGGCCCTAGAGCCAGTGGTAGCCCTTAACATACGTTTGTGTAAATCAGTAAAAGGTACTTCCTCACCAAGACACTGTAAAACCCAATCTGCAGAAAACTGTCTTGTTTTTATTTTTAAAAGAAAAAAAATAAGATACTTTACTGCCATCTTCTGGAAAAGTGTTTTTATTATCGTTATAAGTACCAAATCTATGATGCTTATGATAGGAATAGGACCCCCTTAGATGTGTGTCCTTGTGGAGTGCACAACCTATATAACTATATAAGACAGAAGCTGTGTTTAGTATATTGTCTAGGCAAATTGATGTGCTTGAATATAATGATGTTCAGAGAGATGGTAGCTCCTTGTCAGAAAATTTATTTTTAAAAATAACCATTTATGGAGCTGGGGTTGTGGCTCAGCGGTAGAGCACTTGCCTAGCATGGGTGAGGCGCTGGGTTTGAGCCTCAGCACCACATAAAAATAAATTTAAAAAATAAAGATATTGTGTCCAACTTCAACTAAAAATTTTTTTTAAAGATAACCATTTATAATTACTGTAGATTCTTTCTATTTTTGATTTTAGTTAAAGAAGAAGTCACCCATGAGTTTTATCTAGGTCTAGGTTTGGATTCTGAGGTTAATAAAATGAGCAAGAGAATTGGTAATGAAGATCCTGAATCTGAAATCTGCAAAAAGCAGAAGTTGATAAGCTAAATCTATAATCATGTAATAAATTCACATCATCACCTTTGACTTTTTTTTTTCCATGTTGGGGATTGAATCCAGGTCCTCAAGTATGCAAAGTACATGCCTTACCAATGAGCTACATCCCCAACCTTCTTTGATTCTCTTAACTGGGGTTTCTGAGAAAATACTTAGATAACCCTTTCAAAGTTATGAATAGATAGACACAATTGCAAAGAAAAAAAGACATTATTATTGCCTTTACTCATAGTTCATTTTATATTTAAGCCTTGGTTCTAAAAAATAGAGGATGATGATTCTCAAAGGAAATGAACCATCTCAAAAAGAGAAAAGCCTACTGCTATGGTTTGAATATGTCCCCCAAAGTTCATGTGTTAGAAACAATCTCCAATGCACGGGTGTCAAGAGCTGAGATCTTTGAAAGGTGATTAGTGCATGAGAGCAGAACTCTCGTGGAATGGATAAATGCTAATATTGTGGGAGTGGATTAGTTATCACCAGTGTGAGTTCCTGATGAAAGAATAAGCTTGGCCCCTTTCTCACTCACTCTCATCCTCTTTTTAAATTTTTTTTTCATTTGGGATGGACACAATATCTTTGTTTTACTTGTTTATTTATTTATTTTATGTAGTGCTGAGGATTCAACCCAGTGCCTCACACAGGCTAGGCAAGTGGTCTACCACTGAGCTACAACCCCAACCCAATCTCATCCTCTTTTCCCCTTCCACCTTCCACTGTGGGATGATATAGCAAAAAGGTCCTCACCATATACAGCCTGTCAATCTTGGACTTCCTAGCCTCCAGAACAATGAGCCAAATAGACTTCTATTCTTTATGAATTATTCAGTCTCGGGTGTTCTGTTACAGCAACACAAAATAGACTGAGACACCTACCATTCTGGCAAACCATTCCCACTTTGCCCTATCATAAAGAAGTTCATTCTATCAGAATAAATTGGGAGACCAACAATATTTCAGAGAAGTGATATCTAGTTCTTCAACAGAAAAATAAATAGATACTTTTGGTTGTAGATGAACACAAAACCTTTATTTTATTTATTTATATTTATCTGGTGCTGAGGATTGAACCCAGCGCCTCACACATGCTAGGCAAGTGCTCTCCCACTGAGCCACAAACCCAGCCCCAAGAAAAATTTTGAAAATGCATGCAATTATAACATTAATTCATTCCCCAACATTTTACCTTGATATGTAATAGCTATTTAGAAGAAATTACCTCACCTATCTTTAAAAAAATATTATCATGGCATTAATGATACTTCAAATCATGATTTGGAGCATACAAAGAGTCTATTCAAACCTACAAGTGGTGGTAAAACTGGATGATTTTAATACTCTCTCCAACCTTGCAGTACTGTCCAATAGAACTTTCTGTGATAATGGAAATGTTCTATACCACAATCTCTAATACATTAGCCACTATCCCCGTGTGGCTATTGAGCACTTTGAATATTGTTCATATGACTGAGGAACTAAATTTTTAATCTGATTTAATTTAAATTTATTTTGAAATAGCCATCTGTGACTAGTAGAAACCATGTTAGGCAGCACAGCTTATACATGTTCTTCCATCTGCCAGGATTGCCTTATTTCTGGCATATCTGTTGGAGAAACTCCTCCAAATAAATAAATGGATAGATGAAAGAATAAGTTAACATGTTCCTTTTAGAGCTGTATATACAGCTGACAAGATCATTTGTGCTGCAAAGTAGTAATATGCACTTAATTTCACTGGTTTATGTTTTTCTTTATTTGGCACTGAGCATTAAACCCTGGGTCTTGCCCATGCTAAGCAAGTGATCTGCCGCAGAGCTACACTCCCAGTCCAACTTCACTGATTCTTATCATCAAACATCTTTGTACAATATTCCTTTGGCTCTTTGAATATTCTTAGTTTTTGGTGATTTTGGATGCCGAACAACGAGGGGTGTAGGTTGGAAAGGACATACTGGTTTCTTTCCAAACCACATTCCAGCCTTCACCAATCTGACTTTCAAGTTGAAAAGCTAAATTCACATCTGTTATTATAAAACCAATTTAATTACTGACTTAAGCAAGTAGAAAAAAATGGACATGTTATACTAGGGAATAAGGCTTTTTATAAGCAAGTTCTTCTGAAAGCAGAAAAAGGAAAGCCAGAGAGTTGGAAAGTCACTTTGCACATACACTGCACAGACTGCCCTTTCAGAAACAGGCTTGGGGCAGAGCAAAAGCCTCAGCTGAAAACAACAGTGCAGTGTGTGAGGCTCATGAAGGGACAGAGTGTGTCTCCGTTAGAAGAAACCCTTCCATTGGGCCTCGCTCTGCTCCAAGCTCTTGCAGGGCCACATGGACAGCAATTAGAGGGCACCATAGGTCAGCTTTTACTGTTTTCTACCTATAAAAGTGGTCTGAACATTCAGTAGAGAGTGTTTTTCCACTTTTATTTTTCCCTGTGCCCCAATCTCCTCTGTTTTAATTAGTAAGCTACTTTCACACTGAATACAGATCAGTTACCTTAAATCTAGCACATCCGCACTGGTTCTTAAAAGTGAGAGATTTGTGGAAAGAAACATCTTGCTTTCAGCCCGAACTAAAATATAAATACATACTAAGGAAATTCCCTTTAACAATTGTTAAAATCCCTTTCACTGTGAACATCCATCAAATTAGCAGACAATAAAATGCTAGCGTAGAGTAGTTCTTCTGAAAGTGAAGAGAAATTAGATGAGATCAAATACTCCAAAATATTTAGAGGCAGGGCATAGTGGCACGTTTCTTATCCCAGTTACTTGGAAGGATGAGGCAGTAGAATTGTCAAGTTGAAGTCAGCCCGGACACCTTAGTGAGACCCTACCTCAAAATAAAATTTAAACAAGAGCTGGGGATGTAGCATGTGGGAGGTTCTGGGTTCAATCCTTAGTACTGAAAATAAAAAAGGCAGTCAGAGTTGGAAGAGACCAAGCCAATCCTTCTTTTCATAAATGACAACATCTTAGAGAAGAAAAACACTTGCCAAAAGTCACATGATAATTAAGTGGCAATAGGGAAAGGAGAATCAAAGTCCCTGGCTTAGAAAAGCAAGCTTTCCTTGCCTAATCTTTCTGTTTTTCCATGAAAGAACCCCAGTGGTGAAGGAGAATGAATTCACTTCCTTCCTTGAGTCAAGGCTGAGTACTCCTCCAAACTTATCATTTCATTGAGAAGCCTTTAAAAAAAAAAAAACTTCAATTATTTTTACCAGTTTAAAATTTATATTTCATTAACTTAAAAGATAAACAAAAATGTGTATTTCAAATGTTACTAATCCTACCTTAAACATACTTACACTAAAGACAAAGCAATACAAGATTTCAAATAATCGAGGGTAGAGTCTTTTGTTTGTTTAAAAATATTCTTGGGCTGGGGTATAGCTCAGAAGACTGAGTGATTAGCAGGTGTGTCACTGAGTTGGATCCTCAGAACCAGAAAAAAATTTTCCTAAAATCTCTTCAGTGAAAGACAAAGAGGAATTCTTTCTTTTATACTGTATAAAAGCTAGATGCAAACGTCTGATGTAAATGTGTTTCATTCTCAACTCTGATGATGAAGATGGGAAAAGCACAAAAGTTCACAGTTCAGTGAAATGCAAACAAAAAAGCTTCTGTGCCCTCAGATACAGAAGAATCCTCCATTCATGTCTCTTACAGTAAGTACCATATACTTGATATTCATACCAAATCGTTTCCATTTTTACCTCCCTCTTTGATGTAAACTTGGGTTGCTACCTCCTGTTTTATTGTGTCCTTGTTTTTAGGTGCATCATTTCTGTTGCATAAAACATTTCTGAGTGACCTCAAGGAATACTGTCCAACTGCTGGGCATACATCTTGAATTTCTGTAGTGGTAGGATTTTTAACATAAGGAGACCTACATCTCCACAATGGTCTACTTATTATTTAAATAAGTATACATACAGATAAACCTGTCTTAGTTTGGTTTCCACAAGAGTCACACAGCAACAGTCCAAGACTGGCAAGGAGAAAACTAAAGATCAGTGTGTGTGTGTGTGTGTGTGTGTGTGTGTGTGTGTGTGTCTCATTGAAAAAGTTGAGTTGAAAGAGAAAATTTATCCTACACATCCATGGAGAATATTGGGAAATATAAACACCATGGAACCTTTCACTAGAGGCTTATGATGAGAATATTAGTGATGATGATGTTACCTGAGAACAGGAGGCAGGCAGTCTTCAGAAATGACTCTAGGGTAGCATAATCCTGAATCAGTGAGGACAATTTAGGCACAATGCTACTGAAACAAGCACTTTACGTCCATAGACCCAATGCCTCCCAACAAACCACAGAAACTTACTCATGTGGGTCTGGGGTATTGCCCAACGGGAAAGTGTGCTGAGCATGCTCAAAGCCCTGGGTTCCAACCCGAGCTCTGAGAAAGAAGAGAAGAAGTAAAAGAACAAAAACACTTACATAATGGCTTCTCAATTGGTCCTGATATCTCCAAAAGTCAGACTTCTCTGCATTCCTAGCAGAAATCAGAAATTCCAGAGTCTCATCCCCAGAGCTGAACCTCTGGTTTGGATCAGGTTTCTTTCTTGATACTGAAACTTTTCTCAGAAATTCATCTTTGCTGACAGAGACTTTATTTCTCCTTAATAGAAGCAAATAAGGTGAGAAAGGCAAGTGAAGTTAAACAGAGAGAGAGCTTCAAATGCAGACTGAGCACAGACCTGCAAAATTATGGCAAAATGGTCAGGATTAGGGACTGAAGTTTGCTTATAAAAAGTGACAAATTCAACAGAATCACTAGAAACACCTCTGCAATGGTGTTTTTTTAATTTTTATTTTTTTTAATTTTTTACTGAAAAATTACCATTTGGGGTGACAAATAAAACAGAAAATGAGCTAGGGGTACTCTTGTAATCCCAGCTGTTTGAGAGGCTGAGGCAGGAAGATTGAGAGTTCAAAGCCAGCCTTAGCAACTCAGCAAGGCCCTAAGCAACTCAGCAAGACCCTGTTATCTAAATAAAATATTTTTTAAGAGAGCTGATGATGTGGCTCCATATTTAATCGTCCCTGGGTTCAATCCCTGGTACGAGAGAGAGAGAGAGAGAGAGAGAGAGAGAGAGAGAGAGAGAGAGAGAGAGAGAGAAAGTTAAGATAAATATGTGGATAACTCCAAATGTTTATGCAAGTTAATTTAATTATTGGGCTCTTTGTGGTAGACAATAAGAATTTTTGCTAATGATAAGATTAGAAGCATGAATGGGGCATTTGGGAACTGAATTTAAGTGGGAACAAAGATTCAGGACAAAAATCAAGATTTAAAAAACAAAGTCCAGGAAAAAGCAATGGACTTCTTTGCACTGGCTGTGTAAGGAGCATATTGTGGTAATTTGTATTTGATATCAATAATTGTATTTTTATATGTACCATTGAGTTGGGTTATCTTGCCATTAGGACCAGAGCTTGCCTTTTTTTTTTTCTTTTCTTTATTACTGGGTATTGAAGCCAAGGTACTTTACCACTGAGCTACATCCTCTGCCCTTGTTTAAATTTTACTTTGAATCAGGATCTTTCTAAGTTGCCCAAGCTGGCCTCAAATTTGCAATCCTCCTGCCTCAGCCTCCCAAGTAGCTGGGTTACAAGCATGTGACACCTTACCTGGCTGAGAGCTGAGAGCTTACCTTTTTCAATTTTTTCTTTTTCTTTTCTTTATTTCTTTCTTTTTTCTTTTTTTTTTTTTTTTTTTTGATGCTGTGGATTGTACCCAGGGCCTTGTACATGCAAAGCAAGCACTCTACCAACTGAGCTATATACCCCTAGACTGTCTTTTTCTTTTCTTTTTTAATATTTATTTTTTAGTTGTGTTGGACCCAATACCTTTATTTATTTATTTTTATGTGGTGCTGAGGATCGAACCCAGAGCCTCAAATGCGCTAGGTAAGCACTCTACTGCTGAGCCACAACCCCAGCCCCCCCGTAGCCTGTCTTTTTCAATCTTGAATGATCCTTAGTCATTATCTATGACTTGACTTACTTGACTAATTCATCTTTGGCAAACAATATGCTATACAATAAATGGTTAGACTTCAGTGAGTTACTCCCTTTACATAAAATAGAATCATTTAGATAAAACTCTTGTTTGTGTTTATATGCTATGCTGCCATTGGGGCATGTGATATTTTGACTACAGCTTACAACACCTCATGCCTGATTATATATTACCTATTAATTTCAACTAGCTAGTGGCTGTGTTTTTTATGGTGTGACCATTTCATTAGAGTAATTGCAGTTCAATGTCCATTTATTTTATAACAGATTGAAATTACTGGTAGGCTCAAGTTAATTTGTAACTTGCAAGTAAAACATTTTGTAAATCTGAGCTCAAAGTATAATACTTTGGGTTAAAGTGTGAGTTCACTTTATTACCAACTTAGGACCTGAAGATCCTGGCCAAAGGCCACAAAGGTGATTTTTCTGGTCTTTACTGGTACCAGTTGGGAAAACAATATTTTTTCTATTAAGGAAATGAATCTCATTTAGGGGCTCTGAAGGTAGAAAGAACAGTACATTTGATATAGAATATGTAAAATTAGGCCTACTCATGCCTAATTTTATACATTTCATCACAAAGAGAGTGTTAGGAGCCACAGCAAAAATATTGATACAGGCACCTTTGGATTTTATTGACTGCTAGCCAGCAATTCACATTCATATGGTAATTGGACTCATGCTGTCCAGCTGGGCCCAATTTCAGGACTCAGGTTACTCATGTCACTCTTGTAATGGGAGAGTTCCCATTGGTTGGAAAAGGATGGTAGGAGGGTGTTCCGGGGGAAGTGGAAACCCCCCCGGCTCAGGTAGACACACACGTGGCGGACCCACCTGTTAGGGAACGCACACGGCCTCTCTCTAAATAAAACTTTGTCTCAGTTTGACTGGCTTGTGTTTTTGTGCCCAACCGGGTTGCAAGATTGCAAGCCCGCGTGCACTGACAGCTCAGCAGGGGATCGCTCAGCAGGGGTGCCGCAGGCAGTGCTCGGCAGCAGGAGCGGGACTCAGCCGGCCCGGGGCCGGGCAGTTTGCGGCATTTTGGTGGCCCTGTACTGGGAACGCCCAAAACTTAAAGGTGAGTAATATCGCTCGCCCCTAAGGAAAGGCGACAGAATGGGTATTTCTGTTTTGATTTATTCTGCTCTTATTTCAGGCTCTCTAGCCTTACAATTTTTCCAGACCAGTTGGGATAAATGGCTAGCTCAAGGTTTGAAGTTATTCGGCCCTGAGAGAGAGAAAATTGACATAATCATTTTCCTCCTCTCCGTTTCTGTTTCATTCTGTTTTGGCTTTCTTCTATCCTATCTTATTGGGTTACGTTACCTTTATAGTAGATTAGAATCTAGTAAAAAACAAACCGAAAAACTGTTAAGTAAATTGTTAGAGGTCCAGGCCATGGCAGAAAACATATTAGGTCAAGCAAAACAAAAGGTCTCTCAAGCTAGTCAGATAGAAGAAAATTTGAACAAGGCAAGCTCAGGGAAAAAACGGTCATCAGATAGGGAGGCTGCTACTAACTCCGTTCCACCACCAGAGGGCATAGTTCAACCAACAGCTTTACCTGCCTCCATAGATGATGAACGGAATCCTGAGGCAGGACCCCAAAAACTAGCATGCCCTGTAGTTGAGCAGGGAGAAGAAAAAGAACGAGTTTACCGTGCCTTAGATTTCAAAATAATAAAGCAATTAAAGGAAGCTGTAGCAGCCTACGGCCCGGCCGCTCCCTTCACAGTCAGTATGGTCGAATCTATTACCGGCTGGAATTTAACACCAGCAGATTGGGCTAACGTGTGTAATTCTGTGCTAAATAGAGGACAGTATTTATTATGGAAAATTGCCAATGAAGAATTTTGCAAGGAGACAGCTAGGCGAAATGCAGAAGCAGGTTACCCTGAACGAGACCTGAAGATGTTACTGGGAAAAGAAGATTTTCAAGAGCAGATGCATCAGCTCAGATATGATCCTGGCGTATACGCTCAGATCGCTATAAATGCAATTAAGGCATGGAAAACTTTGAAGGGACAAGGGGATTTTCAAGGTCAACTATCTAAGATAATACAAGGAGTTAATGAGCCCTACGCTGACTTTGTAGCTAGACTTATTGAAGCAGCCTCTGAGACATTTGAAAATACAGAACAGGCAATGCCATTTATAAAACAGCTGGCTTACGATCAAGCAAATCGTTGCTGCAAAGAGGTCATTAGACCGTGGAAACAGGAAGATTTAAACACATATATTAAATTATGTAGAGACATTAATGAACAAGGACAAGTCATGGCAGCTGAAGTAAAACAGGCTTTAAGTACCAAGCCAAAAACATGCTATAATTGCAATCAAGAAGGGCATTTTAAAAGAAATTGCCCCATAGGAGGAGGGTTTAACAAAGCTAGGTATCAAAAGAGTAGAATCCCGGGTATTTGCCCACGATGCCATAGAGGAAGACATTGGGCTAATGAATGCCATTCTCAAACCACCATAGAGGGTATTCCGTTATCAAAAAATGGACAAAGACCAAGTGTCTACCCACGATATCGTGGAGAAAGGCATCAGGCCCCGTTGTCAAAAAACGAATTGGAGGGCCCAATGCCCCGGGGCCCAAAACCACAAATATACGGGGCAATGGAGGAACCCAGCAGCACCATCAAGGTGGTGCCCAGGACGCATTATCCATCAGATCCCTCATCAGACAGACTAGAGGGAGCGCAGGGTTGGACATCTGTGCCTCTGCCAGAGCAGTATTAACTCCAGAGATGGGAGTTCAAATCATTCCCACAGGAGTAAAAGGACCTCTTCCCCAGGGAACAGTAGGCTTATTATTAGGACGCAGTTCTTCTACACTTAAAGGACTTATGATAAGTCCTGGGGTAATTGATCCCGATTATGAGGGTGAAATAAAAATCATAGCTAGTTCTCCAAGAGGTATATCAGTAATTTCATCAGGAGATAGAATAGCACAGTTATTAATAATACCAAGCCTACATGATAAATTTTCCAGTTGTAATGTAGAAAGAGGTTCCAAGGGATTAGGCTCCACAGGTGTAGATTGGGCTATGCTATCTTTAAATTTAGATTCTCGCCCTATGCTAAAATTAAATATTCAAGGGCATGATTTTAATGGACTGCTGGACACAGGCGCTGACCTCAGCATCATATCTCGCCAGGAATGGCCTAAGCATTGGCCATTACAGCAAGCGACCCAAACGCTTAGAGGCCTAGGAGTGGCAACTAATCCCCATAGAAGTGCAATGGTATTAGATTGGAGGGATCCTGAAGGATGTGAAGGAACTATACAGCCCTATGTATTGGACCATCTCCCCATAAATTTATGGGGACGAGACGTCCTAGATCAATTAGGATTGACATTAACAAATAACGTCAATCCTAACGCGCCCACTACTAGGGCAAAACAAGGCTTTAAAAAAGAAAAGAGATTAAGAGATCAAGAACAAGATATAACAGCACCAATTCAAGTAGATCAAGAGATAGATAAACATGGATTGGGTTTTCAAAAAGGGCCACTGAGACAATCAAAATTACTTGGAAATCAGAAAGACCAGTGTGGGTTCCTCAGTGGCCCCTAACTAAAGAAAAGATACAAGTAGCCCATGATCTGGTCAAACAGCAATTAGCGGAAGGACATATACAACCTTCCGTATCTCCCCATAATACTCCCATTTTTGTTATTAAAAAGAAATCTGGTAAATGGAGATTATTACAAGATTTAAGAGCCATTAATAATGAGATGGTTATTATGGGACCTGCTCAATCAGGGATTCCCCAACTGTCTGCTTTACCAAAAACGTGGCATGTTCTAGCTATAGATATTAAGGATTGTTTCTTCTCAATTCCAATTCACCCCGAGGATAGTCCACATTTTGCATTTACTATCCCTGCACTGAATCATGAAGGTCCTGATCAGAGATATGAATGGAAAGTACTCCCTCAAGGGATGGCTAACAGCCCAACTTTGTGCCAAATTTATGTTGATAAAGCAATCCAGCCACTTAGAAATCAAAACCCTGAACTACAGATATTTCACTATATGGATGATGTGTTAATGGCACATAAAGATAAAAACACATTGCTAGAATGTTATGCCACGCTTACAAACTTATTAAAAAATTATAATCTAGAAATAGCAATAGATAAAGTACAATTAAATCTTCCAATTAATTATTTAGGAGTTCTATTATCCTCAACCATGGTCCGTCCACCAAAAATTCAAATACGAGTAGATCAACTCAAATCACTTAATGACTTTCAAAAGTTATTGGGAGATATAAATTGGATAAGGCCTTATCTAGGCATACCAACAGGAGAATTAGGACCTTTATTTGATATTTTAAAAGGTCCATCAGATCCAAATTCACCCCGCATGTTAACGCCTGAAGCTAGAAAGGCATTAAAAATCATTGAAACATATATGGAAAATATGCATTTGGATAGAATTGATATAAGTTTGCCTTTATTATTTATTGTATTACCGACAAAAAATATTCCTACAGGGGTATTTTGGCAAGAAGGTCCATTATTATGGATACATTTATCTTATTCTCCTAATACTATTCTTACTAGATATCCTGAGGCTGTAGGGCAATTAATACTCAAAGGAATAAAAGCAGCAAAAGGAGTGTTTGGGATTTCTCCCAATAAAATTATTACTCCATATACTATGGATCAAATTGATGAGTTAGCTAATGAGTTAAATACTTGGGCAATAATCATGTGTAAATCTAGTGTTGCATTTGATAATCACTTGCCATCTAATCCTTTGTTGTCCTTTTGGTCTAAGCATCCTGTAGTTTTTCCAAAAATGACAAGAAAAACCCCTATCATAAATGCTCCAAATATATTCACTGATGGGTCAAATAATGGTACAGCAGCAGTAGTTACTCCTGATCAAACTTTTACATTTTTAGTACCCAAACAATCAGCTCAAAAGGTAGAGCTCAATGCAGTATTGCAAGCTTTTATGATGTTCAAAGATTCTACATTTAATTTATTTTCTGATAGTCAGTATGTAGTTAATGCTATCGTATCTCTTGAAGATGCTGGTAGGATTTCTCCTTCCTCTACTGTTTTCTCTTTGTTCTCTGCTATACAAAGTCTAATCTGGGATAGAAAGGATCCATTCTTTATAGGACATATCAGAGCACATACAGGATTGCCTGGAGCCCTTAGTTTGGGTAATGAACTAGCAGATAAAACTACACATGATATACATATTTTCTCCACAATAGAAGAAGCTATAAATTTTCATAAAAGGTTCCATGTCAATGCTAATACTTTACAAAAACGTTTTAAAATAACTAAAGAACAAGCCAGACATATAATAAAACAATGTCAAAATTGTGTGACATTTTTGCCACAAGTTAATCTTGGAGTCAATCCTAGAGGACTGATACCTAACCATATTTGGCAGATGGACGTCACACACTTGCCAGAATTTGGAAAATTAAAATATTTACATGTTACAGTTGATACTTCTTCTGGATTTTTGATGGGCTCCCTTCATCCCGGAGAAAAAACTAAAGATGTTATAGCTCATTGCTTACAAAATTTTGCCACTGTGGGTGTTCCTAAACAGTTAAAAACCGATAACGGTCCTGGTTACATCTCCAAGTCTTTTAAACAATTTTGCTCATCATTTGGCATTACTCATATAACAGGAATCCCATACAACCCACAGGGACAAGGCATAGTTGAAAGAGCTCATCAAACTATAAAAATGTACTTATTAAAGCAAAGGGAGGGAATTAGTAAGGGGTATATATCCCCCAAAGATAAACTTAAAATAACCCTTTTTACTCTAAACTTTCTAAATTTGGATTCATCAGGACTTAGTGCTGCGGAAAGACATATGTATCCGAAAAATGTACATAAGCCTAAGGTACTTTGGAAAGATATTCTAACAGGACAATGGAAAGGTCCGGACCCAGTAATAGTCTGGAGTCGGGGCTCCGTCTGTGTTTTTCCACAGGAGGAACAGCAACCAATTTGGATTCCAGAGAGATTAACTAAAACAATTTCTACAGAAAAAGAAGATGATTTGACTCAAATCCATAACAGCTGATATCCAGAGTTCCAGCCTGGCTATTCTTGCATCTGCGACAGTGATTTACCACGGTGCCTTTTTCAATATCTATTTTATTATTTGCATTTTTCCCACATCATAAAGTTCTATTTTATTTTATTTTATTTTACCTTATTTTTTAAGCTCATACAAACCTAGGTTAATGTTTTTCTGATCAGTTTTATTTTTTTGACTGTGTTTTATTTATTTATTTATTTTTTTTTAACTGTAAAGTTTTTAAACATTGCAATGGAGATTTCACCTAGCTATAGCTACAAGGCCTTTATTTACTATTGTCTTATATGTTCTATGTTATGTATGCTGTTTTGTGTTGTATGTGTGTATGTCCATATTTCATTTATAAGGAGCGCTCATGTATATATAGATACAAGTATTCAAAAAAAAAAAAAAATTTAGTCACGTGACTTATATGGTTTATTTTACTTTAGGTAAACAGCTGTTATTAAATTTTGTTTTTAAAGGTGGTTAACAGATATGTTTGTTTACTTTCACCTTTCCTTTTCATTATATTTCATAATTCTGTTCAGGATAATGTCTCTTTAGCAACATGGCCATAATTCCCATCTCCATCCCAGTGCCGGTGAAGACTAAGACCAAACTACAACTTTTATGATAGCTATCACTATAAACTATATAAATTGATACATCAATCAAAATAACTCAATAAGACTGCTCAATCAAGGACTTAATTTACTTTGGGAGGAAATGGACATATTGATAGACTCCTCCAATTTGAACTGCTCAATCAAGGACTTAATTTACCTTGGGAGGAAATGGACATATTGATAGACTCCTCCACTTTGAACTGCTTACACAACTTGTCTGGACTATGTATCACCTGTATGCATTGTGTTCTATTTGTTGATACAGCGAACTGGTAGTGCTAAATATCTTAGCCGATGTGTCACCAGTGTTTCCATAGGAGCCTTCAATTGGCTTGGTGTCGTGGCAATTCTGCGTCTTTCTCCCTTCTGCTAGTGATGGTCTAAATTTGGGGGCCAACAGAGGTGAGGCAAGAACCTCACCCCCCCACTGGCACCAAGGTTAAATTTGGGGGCCAACAGAGGTGAGGCAAGAACCTCACCCCCCCACTGGTGCATAGGCCTATTACACAGGTATGGCTATATACTGGACCGGTAGTCAGTGACGGGTATGATTCGGTTACAGTGGTATCAACCTAAGCCAGGAGACTGACGCAATAAGGTCAGTTTTCCCATGACGGGTAAGAACCATATGTGAATTGGACATACCTAACAGGCACGGTCCCTAGCCACATTTGCCTGTTGTTTATTTAAACAGTAGGGGGCAGATGTTAGGAGCCACAGCAAAAATATTGATACAGGCACCTTTGGATTTTATTGACTGCTAGCCAGCAATTCACATTCATATGGTAATTGGACTCATGCTGTCCAGCTGGGCCCAATTTCAGGACTCAGGTTACTCATGTCACTCTTGTAATGGGAGAGTTCCCATTGGTTGGAAAAGGATGGTAGGAGGGTGTTCCGGGGGAAGTGGAAACCCCCCCGGCTCAGGTAGACACACACGTGGCGGACCCACCTGTTAGGGAACGCACACGGCCTCTCTCTAAATAAAACTTTGTCTCAGTTTGACTGGCTTGTGTTTTTGTGCCCAACCGGGTTGCAAGATTGCAAGCCCGCGTGCACTGACAGCTCAGCAGGGGATCGCTCAGCAGGGGTGCCGCAGGCAGTGCTCGGCAGCAGGAGCGGGACTCAGCCGGCCCGGGGCCGGGCAGTTTGCGGCAGAGAGTCTGTGACAAAACACTGAAGTAGTAAATACAGGTGGGCATCAGACTAACATTAAAATAAACAAGGAGTTTAGAACTTCAGTGGTTATATTTTCACATTGAGTAAGGATTATCCTAATAACAAGTATAAGAAAAAATTTTAGCCCCAAAGAAAGCACTGGTTTCAGTTATTTGAAAGACAAAAAAACCAATTCATTTGGCATTTTCAGGCTAATTTGTTTTTAACTTTTAGTTCTAAAAATATGATAATTTAAATATTTAACAGGAAATCATTGAATTTCATAGTATTTTAGGGGGCAGAATAGGTGGATGGTTTTCATAGTGGCTAAAACTTACATATTACATTAACCCAAGTTTTTGCCATGCTACATGTTGGAAATTCAGTTTGTTACTGGAAAAAATACCTGAGACAAACAATTTACAAACCGGAAAAGTTTATTATGGCTCATAATTTTGGAGGTTTCAGTCAGTATATAGTTGGTTGCCCTGATTGCCTTTGGGTCTATGGTGAGGCAGCATAACATGGTAGAAATGTGGGACAGAGCAAGCTGCTCACTTGGATGTGAAAGAGAGAGGAAGAGGAAGGAGCTGAGATCCCACTCTTTGCTTCAGGGCCCATTCCCAATGACCCAAAACCTCCTCCTAGGCCCCATGTCTTAATGTTTCCATCACCTCCCAGTAGTGCCATGGGCTGGAGACCAAACCTTTAACACATGGGCCTTTGGGGGACATTCCATAATCAAACTCTAGCACCAGTAGTGAGCAGCAACTTGTGGTCCACTTGAGCAAACTGTAATGGATAAATAATGATGATGACACTGTATTGTGTATCATTATAGTAGAAGACCAACATGCTATAAGAACATACAGGATTTAACATGAACTAGGTGTTATGAACTGACATCCATCATCCCAAAATTCATATCGAAAGCCCTGACCCTTGGTACTTCAGCATATGACTGTATTTGGCGATAAGGCCTTTAAAGAGTATAGTAAGTCCCTTCTATTCATGATAGATACATTCTAAGACTTACCACCATGTATATATGTATATGTATATATACATATATGTTTTTCCTATCCATATTATAAAGTCTAATTTGTAAATTAGGCACAGTAAGAGATTAACAACAGTAACTATAATATAAAACAACAATAACAATACAGTGTAACGAAAGTTATGTGAAGATGGTCTCTCTCAAAACATATTAATTTCTCTTTGCTCTACAGTAATATTTTCATACTCCAGTTGACTAAAGGTAATTTAAACTGCAGAAAGCAAAACCACAGATGAAAGGAGACTATGATAAGTAAGTTAAAATGAGACCCTTAAGTTGGCCCCTAAACCAATGGCACTGGGGTTCTTACAAGAAGAGACGATGAGAACACACAGAGACACCAGGGCGCACTGCACAGAGGCACAGCCATGTAAAGAGGCAACAAGAAGAAAGGCCTCAGAAGAAACCAAACTTGCTGACACCTTCATCCTGGACTTTCAGGCTGTAAAACTGTGAGAAAATAAATTTCTGTTGTTTAAGCCCCCCCGCCCATAGTAGTGTATAATGAAGCCCAAGCAAACTAATGAAGCAGGGATTAGGGAAGACCACCAGGAGAAAGGGCCAAGCTAAGGGAACTGCACATTTTAGGACAAGAAATTAGTATTGTGAAAGCCTGGAGGTAAGAGAGGTCATGGTTCTTTCCTCTGACTTCAAAGACCTCAAGTATGATGGGGCTGAGTGTCCAAATGAGGAGAGCAATGGGGAGGTGTCATGCACATTTGTCATTTTTTAAAAATATACTTTTTTAGTTGTAGATGGACACAATAACTTTATATTATTTATTTGTTTTTATGTGGTACTGAGCTGTTAACCCACTGCCTCACACATGCCAGGCAAGCACTCTACCACTAAGTTACAACCCAAGCCCCACATTTGTCATTTTGAGATGTGCAACATCTAAAGCCCCTTCCCATTTCAGGAGAATCCCTAAATAGGTGAGAAGAAGCTAAAGGGCAGTAGATACCTGTCTTCGAGCGCTCTGGTTTATAGAAATGGTGTCTTGACCTAAACATGCCAGTACATCCTTCCTTATAGCACTGTGACTTGAAGGGGAGAGAGATAAAGGACAGGATGGGAGGGAGACAAAGACAGCAGGGAGACAAATAGCTTACCTATGGAGAAATCCAGTGTCCAGAAGGTACCAGAAGCATGGAATATAGCTGTGTAGTAACAAATGTCCAAATGGCAGGACGGCAGGCATCAAGTGGGAAAGTTGGGCAGCAGCAGGTGAAGTAGGGTGAACAAACTGAGAGTGTTGATTTCCATAACTGAAGCAGGCCATTGCTGTAACACAATTTGGTTACCTTCCTGAGCTTCTGTTGTTTTTCCAAACCTTGTTTCTTAGCCTCTCTTGACAATTCAATGAGTTACTTTATATCTTTTTTAAAAAAAAAAATTCCTTTTCTGCTTATGATAGCATAAAATTAATTTTTCTTGGCTGCAACAAAGAATCCCAAGTAAGACCATATAGGTCCTTAAGATTGTGAAGAGTTTTCTAAGGTACATTATAGAGTTTAGACTGCCCAAAAGTCAAGAAAGAGGGGAGATATGAGCAGAAAATAATGTGAGCAGAAAATAATGTGACCAGATTTTCACTTAAGGATAATCACTTTGGGTAGTGTGCAGAATAGATTGAGATTGAAATGGAAGATGGAAGAGTAAAGAGAAAGCAGTGACAGAAGTCAAAACACCGTGGTAACAGAATAAGCAACAAAGATGGTTACTTATACCCTCCAGGTCATAGGAGGAAGGAAAGGGCAGAACAATTGGAGGGAAATGTAGCTGGTTATCAATGATGAATGACTGACAGTTGAGCCCTTTAAAAACACTGACCCTAAAACTATGAAAGTATTAACCTCATGTAGAAAACAAGACTGAACCCACCCAAGTGCCATTATCCTCTGCTGAATAAAAGTCCACATGCTGGTGCCCACTTGTCCTAGCTGTTAGCCACTGCAGACCACCCACAGTTGCATCACCACCTGGCCATGAATAAAGGAAATGTCATACCTCTTGACAGAGCCACTAAGCCTCACTTTCAGGTCATAGTAGATGCCATTAGAATGATTTGTCAGCACCAAAAACACCTCTGCTCACATCCCTGTTTTCCTTGGTCACCACTCAGGCTTCAATTCTTTCTGGTCAGAACACTCTGGGTCAACCCTTCCTGAAGTCCACTAGAATTTCTGTTTTGTAATGACTAGATTCCCCACATCTGCCACCTCTTTTCCCATTATTCTCCCCACCTCTGTGCTTTCACAGAAAACTGGCTCATCTCTACAGACACTGCTTCCCTCCAGAGCCCTCTTGAGTAATTTATTCTCTTATAGCTCAAGAATCTTCAAGTCAGGAGGTAGAATTGATAATGTCCTCTTGACTTCTCCACTCTCTTGCAAACCTTCTGCAACTATGACTCTCATACCATCTGAGATTTAAAACATCTTCTAACTTCCCCCTTGCTCACCCTTAGTGTTTGCCACCTAGCTCATAGTGCACCTTCCCACTTATCCCAGTGATTTCAAACTTCAGACCCTTAATCTCAAGTGACTTCCTCTAGACCATGTCCTCTTCAAACCTTGGATCTAGATGCCACCTAAAATTCTACCATTTCCATCATCACTAATTCAGCAAGCCTCCTCTCTAGTTTATTAAAGTCATCCTATTTTGACTGTTCTTCTAACCTCGGTATTTTTAAGCCAACTCCTTCACTTCCTTCCCATTCACTAGCTCCAATTTAATTCAGTTATTTTATTATTTGCATTAAATTTCACATCTGTCATATAACTCCCTTTCCCGTCTGCCCTTTCTTTGCAACTGCCCAACAAATTTCAACCCTGAATAAATTCTACTATCTGCCTTTTCCATGTCTGTACCTACTGCAGGTGCTATAAAGAAAAGGAGTCAGAGTATCAGACAACAGAGCAGATGAGCATTACTGTAAATTCATGCTCATTGGTGTCAAGCACCCAAACTTACTAGGAAATGTTTCTACTTTTCTTTACCTAACATGTTCTCCTTTTATTTGCTTATTCTAGACCTTTTCTACTTTTCTCAAACCTGGAAACTCCTCCATTCCCCTCACTTTTATCCACCTCTCTTTGATCTTCAGCCTCTTTCTATTGGATCAACTCCCTTAGCTTTAAAACATGTTCTATTATCTTCCTTTTTTAAAAAACAAATCAATGAAAACTTTCCCACCCATGGACTCCCTATCTTTTTCTTTAGATTCATAGTCATGCTTCTTAAGTTTTCATATCCAGTCACTACTTCATCACTGCTATGGTTTGGCTGTGATTTATCTTCTAAGGTTCATGTGTTAGAGTCTTGGTTCCCAGTATGGTGGTACGGGATCTCTAATAGGTAGATCTATTGGGAGGTCCTTAGGTCACTAGGGATGTGCCCTGAAGAAATTGAGGTTTTACTCTTAGGACCCTGGTTAGTTCTCACAATAGGATGGTTATAAAGGCCTAAGCCTGGTCTATGCAGCCTTTCTGGCTTCCTATTTGATGATGTGATTTCTCATTCTCGCTCACATTCCTGCCATTTATCAGGGATCCCTTGTAAAAGCCAAAGCTAAGCTGTTTGAACTTCCAGGCTTCCAAAACTATTGGTAAAATAAAACTATTTTCTATGTAAAGTTAGCTTGCCTCACATATTTCATTTTAGTAACACAAAATGGTCTAATACAATGCCCAATTTCCAGTCAACTCAGTGCAGGCACTCTTTCACTTGAAGACCTCTTGCTAAATCAACAGAATAGGTATTTGGTTTAATTACTGACCTTTCAACAGCATTCAACAAACTCAGCCACTCCCTCCTGTTTCACACATTTATTTCCGGTAGCTTCCATTGCTTTCACTTTCCTGACTTTGCTTCAATATGTCCAACCGTTAAAAGAGAATTATTAGGGATTCCTCTTCTACAAAGTCTTTCAATATTATTTTCCGAGTCTCAGTTCTAGGTTCATTTTAAAAATCCCTCTATATTCTCCTCCCTTGCAACCAATCACACACACCCCCAGGCTTCAAATCCATCTGTTTTAGTGAATTCCAAATGTATGTTTCCAGATGGAATTTATTCTCTGAGCTTTGTAACTTTACATGCAGTTGGCTGTTCAACATCTCTATTTGAGTATCATATTTTACAGGCATCTGAAACCCAGTGTGTTCAAAACTAATTTTATCTCTCAAATCTGCTTCTCCTCTAACTCTTCTCCATATTAATAAATGACACTAGCTTTTATTCAGGCCAAACTGTTGCTTGACCCATTAACTTCGAACATTGTATTTAACTAATTACAAGCCTGACAGTTCATTCAACAAATAATTGTAGGAGATCAACTATTTTCAGGCACTTTTTATTTTTTTATTTTTTTTCAAGGTTTTAAAATTTATTTTATTTTTTAAAATTTGCTCTAATTAGTTATACATTGATAGTAGAATGAATTTTGACACGTAGTACACAAATGGAGCATAATTTCTCATTCCTCTGGCTGTACATGGGGCTGAATCACACCAGTAGTGTAATCATACATGTATATAAAGTAATAATGTCTGTCTCATTCAGCTGTCCTTCCCATCCCCACCGCCCCACCCCTCCCCTCAGTCCCCTCTGCACAATCCAAAGTTTCTTCATTCTTCCCTATTCCCACCAGTAGCTGCTTATCAGAGAAAACATTAGGCCTTTGGTTTGGGGGAGGATTGGCTTATTTCACTTAGCATAATATTCTCTTTTTTTTTTGTCCATCTAGTATATTAATTCCAGTATTATTTTTTTATTGGTTGTTCAAAACATTACAAAGCTCTTGACATATCATATTTCATACATTAGATTCAAGTGGGTTATGAACTCCCATTTTTACCCCAAATACAGATTGCAGAATCACTTCGGTTACACATCCACATTTTTACATAATGTTTCAGGCACTTTTTAAAGTACTAGATATACAGTGTAGAACAAAAAAGACAAAAATCTCTGTTTTCTATAGAGTTTATATTTTAGTAATACAAGATATGTGAACCTAACATTTTGTCTGGCATTAATAGGACCATGAAATGGTCCATTACACCATTTCAAGTGAAGATGCCTGACCACTCCCTGTGTAAGTTACTGTATCATGCTTAAAGAACAACTAAGAAAACCAACTTGAATGTGTTTTCAATGAAAAAATTGAGGGAGCTGTAAGTTTACAGCCTGGAGACCTAAAGAAAATGAAAATTGTCTCTACATATTAAAGTACAGTAACCTGAAAGAAGGCTTCTACAGCATTCACTAATTCAGCACACATTTATTAAACATCTGCTTCAAGCTATGTAGCTAGATACTATTGATAATTGTGTACAATGTCACCCTACCTGCAAGCTAACAAGCTAGCCAAACAGTTTCATGAATTTTGGCAGAAAACACCTGGATCAAAGACAAAGGACTTTATTCATTGCAGCATAGCAAGCAGTGTGAGTTTCCATATTCCCTTTGGTTCTGCTATCCTCCTATCCCCTGCCTCTCACCACATACCAGGACCACAATACCATGGGGGAAGCCCAGGTGCCCACTGTGCATGCAGTGGGTTTGTGTTTTGCTGAGAAAACCCCAAGTTTAAGAAATATTAATATTCTATAATGGACTGTAAACCAACTGGCTAAGCCTTTGGGCAGTGGGGGAGGAGGAGGGATTATCTTTGTTATACCGCAATAATCCTGCTTTTTGTTCTGAAGGGAAGTACTTATTTCGGTGTTCTAAAGCTGTTCACTATACAAATGTCCTTGAAAAGATGGTTATATTAGGATTCTCCACAGAAACAGAACCAACAGTATGCATATTTACACAGAACTTTAATTTAAGGAATTGAATCACTCTGCAGATACCACAGACTAGCTCATTTGACAGATAAAATTAACCATCACAAGAGTCCAGAACAAAAGCCTCATTGTTATAAAAAACTACATAAAAGAGGTTGTGAGGGGAATTGGAAGAAAAAACAAGGAGAGAAATGAATTACAGTAGATGGGATAGAAAGAGAAGATGGGGGGGAGGGGGATAGTAGAGGATAGGAAAGGTAGCAGAATACAACAGTTACTAGTATGGCATTATGTAAAAATGTGAATGTGTAACCGATGTGATTCTGCAATCTGTATTTGGGGTAAAAATGGGAGTTCATAACTCACTTGAAACTAATATTTGAAATATGATATGTCAAGAACTCTGTAAGGTTTTGAACAACCAATAATAATAAAAAAAAAGCCATTAGGACTTCTGTTCACAAGACGTGCAAAAACGAGAGACACCCATGGAGAGTATCTCCCCAAACGCTTAATTTTTAAAACGCATTAATTACCAGTTTCTTAGATTATGTCTACATCTCCCAGTTACACCTCTTAAGACATAATAAAAAATTAATTATTGAAGACAAAGTGGTGGGGGGTGAGATTTCCCACATAGGTATCATCTGAGGACAATTTTATAGGGTGACCAAAAAAATTATTTTCGGGGATTACACTGAAAACGGGCTTCCACGGTTCACAGACTAGTGTAGTGGCTCCAGGAGACATTGCATAATAACTTAGGTACCATCATTTGGTCATCTGTTTCCTGGCTGATTTCACCAGGATTTACAGGATCTTGGGTCCCTGCGCCCTCTGGATCCTGCCCCGACCCCTCTTGGCCCCGACTTAGAGGCGCAACCCACTACTCCTCGCCCCTCCCTCCAGGTCTCCCCTCAGCCCCCGCGCTTCCGGCCCCGCGCGGAAGACTGTGGGAGCGGCTTCCTTGGATTCCGCCCCTGGCAACCGTTCCAGCGCCGCGCTCCGGCCTGCTGAGTAGATTCGCGATAACGGCCGCGTCTTCCCTGGGCTCGACTCGCGGTCACCCCACTCCTCTCAGCGAGAGGTAGGAGAAGGGCCTTGGGGTCCGAGCGCCTCAGACTCCGCGCGGCTGTGCTGCGCCGCAAAAGGCGCGCGGAGCCCACGGGGAGCCTCCTCCTGCTCGCGTTGTGGGGCCTGCGGAGGGGCGGAGGACAGACTGCCCGCCCTCGGCCCCTTCCCGCCCACCTGTGGCGGGAAGTCCATGTGGTACCCTTGTCCTTCCTTCGTTGACTCTGGCGTTGGTTCGCACACATCGGTTTCCATAGCTAAGACCAGTTTTTATTACTCCTCCTAAAGGGATGGGCGGTCCAGTTTTTCTTGGGATGGCCGTACCAGTACCAGGTCGTAGTCACACGTTAACGAAGCACCTCCAAATACAAGAAGACCATTGTACCGGCTCTAGAGTTTCACACCAAATACAGCGACCATTCCTTTTAGAGATTTAATTCCTTTTGGAGATTGTTTAATAAAAGGTTGAGCCAGAAATGAAGGCAAAAGTGAACAAAACAATGCATAAAGTATATATAAATTCCAATACACTAAGTATAGTTAATCCTCTGTATCCCCAGGGAATTGGTTCTAGGACCCACTCCCCTTTAATTCCAAAATTAATTGCTCGAGTCTCCCTGGACCAGCAGTATATAATTTATACAATTATTCCAAATACATAAGTAATTCATTTTTTTGGGTTACTTACAAATCCTAACACAATGTAAATGTTATGTAAATAGTTATTATAAACAATTGTTTAGGAAATAATGACAAGAAAAAGTCTGTATGTTTTCAGATGTAATTCCCTCCCATCCCCACGTACTTAACAGGATGCAGACTCCGAAGATATGGAGGGCCAGCTACGGGTTTCCCAGTTTTGTTTTTTTTTTTTCCTGAGCCTAAAATTACAGTTTTTCTGTTTACCAGGCTGATTTTCTGGTTGTGATTGAGAAACTACAATCGACATGTTGGAAGTAGACTGTTTTTCAGAGTAGAAGCATGTTAAGAAATAACTTTTACATTTAATAAATGTTTTACTGGCAATTATATTGAGGTGACATTATCCTCAAATTATTTCAAGATGAGAAGCTTGTTGTGTGTATAAGCTGCTTCTGAAAGAGCTTGGAGTATCCAGAGACTCTAAGTGTAATATTTATTTTGCAAAAGTAGCTCTTAGCCATAGGTAATTGCTTTCACCTTTCCTAGGTTTGCTTTCCAAATCTTTAAGAATAGTATATTCCACTAAATGTCTGTTCAACTAAAGACTCTCCCAAATATAAATTTTTTACAATCTGGTTTACAACCCAGCAAAAAGGATCTCTAACTCTAAAAGTTGCTTGTTAATGTGGAAGCTAGACTATTTAAATAGGGCTCATAATCAGGAAGTTCTTGCTTAGCATAATGATTCTCAAAGTGGGATCCCTGGACCAACAGTATCAGCATCACTTGGTGACTTGATAGAAATGCACATTATATGGAATTGAAAGGGTGATAATATCCCCCACTGAAGACTTACTGAATCAGAAACAGTGGTGGCTGGGGAGAAGCAATCTGGATTTAATAAATTTTTAGGTTTCTGATGTTTGAGAGCCACAAATATAGTACAGTAGTCCCCCCCTTATATGCATGGGATATGTTTGGAGGCCCACAGTAGACACCTATAACCTTTGGTAGTACTGAACCCTATTTATGCTCTGATTTTTGCTATACATACTTACCTATGATAAAGTTTAATTTATAAACTAGTCACTGTAATAGGTTAACAATACTAAAATGGAACAGTTATAGCAATATGTTGTAATAAAATTATGTGAATCAATCTTCTCACTCAATATATCTTTTTTTTTTTTTTTTTTTTGGTACCAGGAATTGAACTCAGGGGCACTCAGCCGCTGGCACAACCCCAGCCCTATTTTGTATTTTTAAAAAAAATTTTTTTTTTAGTTGTTGATAGACCTTTATTTTATTTATTTATATGTGGTGCTGAGAATTGAACCCAGTGCCTCACATATACCAGGCAAGTGCACTACTGCTGAGCCCCAGCCCCAGCCCCTATTTTGTATTTTATTTAGAGATAGGGACTCACTGAGTTGCTTGGTGCCTCAATAAGTTGCAGAGGCTGGCTTTGAACTTGCCATCCTCCTGTCTCAGCTTCCCAAGCTGCTGGGATTATAGGCATGTGCCACAGAGCCCAGCTCAATGTATCTTTTTTAAAAATATTTTTTTAGTTGCTGATGGACCTTTATTTTATTTATATGTGGTGCTGAGAGTTGAACCCAGGACCTCACACATGCTAGTCAAGCACTCTGCCACTGAGCTACAACCTCAGC